>NW_027266272.1:22303128-23503128 GCF_022045235.1 Haliotis cracherodii | reverse complement strand
GCATGTCATCGATCCCAATTGCGTAGATCGATGTTCATTATGTCAATCATGGATTGTCTGGTCCAGCTACTTTACAGACCGCCGTCATACAGCTGGGATATTGCTGAGTGCGGCCTTAAACAACAAACAATATTTATCACATACAGGGGCATGGATGGCCCAGTCATCTGAGGCGCCGCAATTAGCTATGCAGAGTCCCTTAGGCATGCCAGAAACCTAAGATCTTTGGTTCGAATCCCGGTTCGCACCGATTATGTTTCGATGTTTCTCAACGCCCTGCTAGTTGGTTTTACCAATGTGGTAAATGTATGAGACCTCCATCACTTTGGGTTTTCATCCCCCATGCACTAAGCTGACACGCCGTGATATAACCGTAAAACTGTTCAAGCGGCGTTAAAACCAACTCCCTCACTTAACTGGCATATGCAATGTTGTCAGTTGGTCGACCTGAATATTACTGAATACAGCGTTAAACAACAAACAAACAAACAAACAAACAAACCCACATGGGTACAATATGTGAAGCCCATTTCTGCTGTCGGACGCCGTGATATTGCTGGAATATTGCTAAATGCGGCGTAAAACCGAATTCACTCAGACATTATGGCGAAAAGGGGAAACAAGCTTGAGTTACGGAAAGGAAGTAAGATTAATTATCCGTTTTACAAAGATATATGCAACATGGATGATATACTGCGACATGCACAAAGTTCTGTAGCTCACCTGTTTCTTTCTGGAATATTTTCAAAATAATAAAACTATTTATAAACAATATTTCCACGAAAATGTCAAACCTATTAACAGAAGTTTCTATGCAACAAAACAACATGGATATCCCAGAGAAACCCACACTGGCACGATAAGCAAAACTCTGAGGTCATGATGATGCATTACAAAATGATTTATAATTTTTTTTTTTCAAGTAATAGTAAATAATATCATGTTATGGTTTACATGGCAACGATATTTTGGCTCGGATCAGAATTCTGGTATCCAAATTTGTAGACACCAGGGCTTTACCGGGGGCAAAATATTGCGTCCTGTACGCAGAACAATTATGAATGGACGCAAATAATATCCATTGGACACACAGGGATATGGATGCTGGGATGATTAAATTGAAACTATAAGTTTGATTTGTATACTTCTGTATCAATGTTCGATCATTTCATGTCGGATTTCTTTACTCAGTCATTAAATTCCGTTTCAAACAAGAAAATCCCTTTGCGAAGGAAGCAAAAGGCCTCACATATTTATTTATATTTATTTTTTTTGCCTTTTGGAACAGTGGTCACTAAACTGGTATATATGCCCGGGGCCCCCTAAGTTCATTACCGAGTCCCCAGGAATCGCAATTACACAGGCTTCGATAAATCACCATTGCTGGGATGATCGATCAAAGTCACTGTCTTCATGCAGTAAACGTCCATCACGTAAGAATATTGCTTCATATGGATGTCCGTTCCCGTGTTTTTCCAGGTGAACAATTAACTTGCCTTTGCGTGTGTTTGTTACGGGTGCTACCGGCGGGGCAGGATTCTATCATCTTTTCACGAACACCTGGTATCATTACTATTTGATAGTTATTCATGAACACATGATCATGATATAGTCGGAATCGTACATATGCTTTTAGCAGAGAATTCTTATGAATATGGAAAGGGTTTTGACGCTTTTAGCTATTATAGATACGTAAAAGCTAAAAGACGTTTACAGATAGATTGTTCTGTGATGTTGGTCTTACAATTGATCCAGTCAAGAATTTCTTGTTCCGCTTCATGTTTCCGTTTGCAAGCGAAACAATCGCTGGCTAAGGTCGCTTCGTTCTCAAACCAAAATGGCGGCTGGCTTTGACAGCGGAACAGGAAATTCTTGACTGGATCAACGAGGAAATGAGCAAAGCCAGCTAACACCCCATCATCCTCACATCTTCAAAGTAGTCATAAATTTCATCAGCTCGTCATCGAGGCTCTTCTATTACGTTCTTCATTACGTCAAGGAAACCAACGGTAGTTGAGCCGCCATTTTGGAAGGTTGTGCAAGCGCTTCGAACTGTCGCAGACCCGGGATGAGCGCTTAATTTGCTTCTCTAAGCGATTCGTGGCTTGCAACGCGGCCCTGGCAAAGCTTGCTTAGTTTCTTAGGGAAGCCCATCTCACCTCATGCTAGCTTACTAAGTTGCCGGGCTTATATATGCTTCTAATGCCATTGGGTTGAAGTTGGGCTTTAGCTTTGGGTTGAAGTTGGACTTTGGCTTTGGGTTGAATTGGGGCTTTGGTTTTGGTTTGAAGTTGGGCTTTGGGTTTGGGTTGATGTTGGGCTTTGGTTTTGGGTTGAAGTTGGGCTTTGGCTTTGGGTTGAAGTTGGACTTTGGCTTTGGGTTGAAGTTGGGCTTTGGCTTTGGGTCGAAGTTGGACTTTGGCTTTGGGTCGAAGTTGGACTTTGGCTTAGGGTTGAAGTTGGACTTTGGCTTTGGGTTGAAGTTGGGCTTCGGCTTTGGGTTGAAGTTGGGCTTTGGCTTTGGGTTGAAGTTGGACTTTGGCTTATCGTATCGTGACCTAGGTGTATCGTTGCAGCCCTACTTCTTATGTAAACAACGGTCAAACAAACATATAATATCTTTTTTTTGTCGCCCATGACTTGATATTGAACAGTAAATCTAAATCTACTACTCTCTACATAGATCTGTTCATAGTGAGTAGATCATGAAACAATTTATTTATAATGTATGAACATTCTACGTCATGATAGAAACTGTAAACCGCGCAAAGCAATGACTGTTGTCATGGCTGTAGGGCCCTCTTATTCATTCGACCTTCACCTCAAACAAAACGCTAAATATATTATATAGAATACTAAACGAGCTCCCGTGTAATAACAATTTTATGTAACGAGTGAATAGTTGTACCACAACTATTCACGAGTTTCATAAGTCTATTTATAGCATCACTACCGGTGACATCCTTTCACAAAATGGCGTGTCCAATGACAGCAGTAGGCCGGATGTTCGTCAGATTTTCGTCTATTTCATGGAAAGTAAATACATTACTGAGTCATGTACGTAACCAGAATGAATCAGACAATCTGCGTATTGTTATTTGTTTTTATATTGTCCTTTGTAACTAAGATGATGGGAGGAAAATGTAGATAAATACCGTCGCGGTTGTGCGTGATTTTGCGTCAGTCATGGCGTTACGCGTCACCTCGACAATGGACCCGTGAAGATTCCAGGGTAGAATAGGTCTTCAGCAACCCATGCTTGCCGTAAAAGGTGACTATGCTTGTCGTAAAAGGCACCTAACGGGATCGGGTGGTCAGGCTCACTGACTTGGTTGATGCACGTCATCGATCCCAATTGCGTGTATCGATGCTCATGATATTAATCACTGGATTGTCTGGTCCGGACTCGATTATATACAGACCGCCGTCATATAGCTGGAATATTGCTGAGTGCAGCGTTAAACAACAAACCAACCAACCAACCAACCTCGACAATGTCTTTTGAATTTACAAACTCAATGTAATGTTTTTATTTAATACCCTTCTACGATGATCTTCCAGTAGATATTCTCATTAACGTGATGCTAAGTAATGCATGCTTCACATAGACGAATGTATCTCTCAAAATGGTAGAAAAAGCTGCACAATGTGAAATCTGCATTTGTCTGTACTGTATTCCGGGCACAGCCTTTGTTTTCATACCTGATGTATTTCGCTTGATTTCATCCACACTAGTTGTATTAGTGACAAAGACAGTTTGACATTTGATTCTGAAATGTAGGAGGAAATAGTTGGGATGTAATAGGTGTCTCATAACCGGAAACGTGATTTTGTCAACATTATCCAATAAGTTCATTTTGGCATCTTAGGGTTTTTTTCGTCCTGAAACACACCGAACGATTTTATTGTTAGAGATACATTTCCGAATGCCCAGTTATTGGTGTCTTGATAAGTTGCAGATATCAGGTTCGCCCTGATTATGTTTCTGGATTTGTCAGCACCATACCCGCGCTCGTGGGTTTCACCGAAGTGGTAAACGTCTGAGACCTGCATCACTTCGGGCTTTCCTCCCACATAAAGCTGACACGCCGTGATATAACCGGAATATACTGTTAAAAGCGGCGACCCAACTCCTTCACTCACTCAATACAGATATAAGTTTTTGCTGATGTGATGCGTTCTCAGTTTCTCAGATATCCTGGGGGCGGTCGGGTAGCTTAGTGGTTAAAGCGTTCGCTCGTCACGCCGAAGACCCGGGTTTGATTCCCGACATGGGTACAATGTGTGAAGCCCATTTCTAGTGTTGACGCCGTGTTATTGCTGGAATATTGCTAAAAGCGGCGTAAACCCATACTCACTAACTCAGATATTCTGATTTGAAAATGTAGGGCCTCGTAGATCTAAGGCCTGCCGCAGTACATTCCTGTTGTGAATGGCGATTTAGATAAAAGCGATATTTACGATGTACCTAACTTTAAGTGAACTTCAGTGAAAAGAAAGTGCGTAGAGTGACATCAGGTGATACCAAAGAACCGACATTTTCCCGAAGATTTCACAACTGTGTAGATTCTCTTCTGTGTATGCGATGTAATTTGAGTTTTATGCAGTATTTCCGCGAGGTAACACAGGTTTATCATCCAAAACGGGCTCTCACAGGAGATATCGCTTGGGTGAGATCAAGCGATATCTACACTGTAGATATCGCTGCAATGAAATTGCATAACATTGCTTTACAGACCATTGTGACATCATTGGTTACCATGACTTCACAATCAAATGACATCATTAATGGATCTGCTACTGAAGCTGTTAGCAGTACTTTTTACACTTAAGACACTGTTTATTACTGTCTACAAACTGAAAAAGTTGGAAGAATGATGTTGGATGATAAATAAAATCTCACCCTCGTGTCTTTTGATATCAAATATATCAACACTCGTTGGTAAAAGTGGAAAAAATCCCCGGCAAGCCTCGGAGTTTTCCCACTTTTATCAACTCGTGTTGATATATTTGATATCAAAAGACACGAGGGTGAGATTCTCTATTTCACATATGCCCTTCCAGCTTACAGTTCACTATAACTGTTTGTTGTGAGGGATAATAATTTTATTACTGCCAATGAATGCCATGTTTAGTGTCGTCAAGCTTACGACACATCGGCCACCACCTGTCTTGGTGAACAAAGCATCGCGGTGTGGAGTTCAACTGCGCGTTGCGCCAAGTAGAGACAGAGCCTAGTATATTCCACGTGTGTTTGTTGTTAGTCTGCCATGTCTTTCACCAAGGGATTTTTGTCGGGGACAGTTGCATCAGTCACTTGTTGTGCGTTGTACTCGTTGTTAGATGTCACGCCGAGAAAGTCTGTTCTCCTCGAGTCAGTGGACCATGCTTTACTAGGTATGCATGCCCTTTTTATAACCGGGAGCCGCGATGGGGTCCGAGTTGAGTCGTGCCTTGACTTCTAGGAACCCATTGCGGCTCTCGGCCACCGCGCTCCCACCGACTAAGACTTCGTTGACGCCAGCTATTTTTTGTAATTTTTGTAACATCTTTCCGTAATAACCCCTCCCTATCTCCCAATATAAATTAGGAAGTCCCTTAAAAAATAGAACTCATGCAGCCACCCAATCCCCCCCCCCCCCCCCCTAATTAAAATTTATTTGCTGTCATTCTTCATGAATTCCCCTCCCTCAAAGGTGCCACAAATCTCCGTGCCGAGTTCCATCCCTTAGTCGTGCCAGAAACCTATGATCATGGGATGGAATCCCCGTTCACAGCAATAAATGTATCTACGTTTGTCATCACCAACTATTTCACCAAAGTGGTAAAGGTCTAAGACCTGCATCACTTGGGGCATTCCCCCTACATCAGGATGTAACCCACTGCTATTACCGTGATACAGGTGTAGAATAGGTCTTCAGCAACCCATGCTTGCCGAAAAAGGCGACTATGCTTATCGGAAAAGGCGACTAAAGGGATCAGGTGACTTGGTTGATGCCTGTCATGGATTGATGTTCATGATGTCAATCCCTGATATTAACGCGAGCATGAATTAAATGTGAAAAATGCAAGTGGTCTTTGCTCGCATTATTAAACATCGCATTTATATCAACAATAAGACATTTTGGATAGCAGAAATACCAACTTAGATATACGCTGAAAACAAACGACTATGTATTCCACATCACTGTTTATTGAGCAGCACTTGTAAACAATGTTACAAGTATATAAACAATGTCATTCAAACACGTATTACATCCTGTGAATTGTCACTGCTGGGGTCAAGACAAGCGTTCTACTCACTCATGTCATCACTGATCACACCTGCAAGTCCAGACAGACACCACCCAACATGGTATCTTTGTTCTTTGCGACTGCATCAAAGGCCGACACGAGCCAGTGCGCACGTATTGTTTTAGCTGAAGTACTCTACTCAGCGCTAATAAGCGATGCTATTTGGTGTGTGATTGGATTAATGTAAGGTTGGATTAAGGTGAGGATTCTCCTGTAAGCCTGACAGAGGACATTTTGTTTAGATATAAATCCACTGATGCTTGAGAGGAGGGGGTGTCGCATTCACTTTGAGTCGCATTTTTGGCTAGGGGCCAGCGGTCGCATTCTTTTGGAGACGCATTAATTTCACGTTTTACAGTAACAACAAAACAAATGAATCTGAAAAGCCATCCTACCTGTTAAATTTGACTCACTCGCTGAGTCAGATGTTTTGGAACCTTACCAGTGACCAGCTGATTCCCTTAAAATGGTCCACTATCTCTGGTCAAAATGGACCATTTTTACTCAAAGCAAACCAGTGAATGTCAGGCTTTACATATAATATGATGTGTCAGTTTATTCAATGTATTAAAATAAAACAGAATAACCATGTTAACTGCATGCTAAAACAACAGACTTTTTTACTGTGTACATGTGGTCATACCTGTTAAGATGTTCGCCTGTCAAAAAATAATTCCAAATTTTGTGCATCTACTATCTTCCCGATTTACAAGTCCAGTTTCCACCCTTGCCGAACTAGGCTTGTATTATGGATTTGCATTTTGCCTGGACTAACCAGTCTAATAACTAAAGTCCAATCAAAATCTCGCAACGAAATCGAAATACGGTTTGTAAACTGTCGTGCAGATTTAGGTCGATTGCAGGATTTACAAAGCATGTGCCCTGCCAACTCGTTGTCGACAGATATTTTCCAAATCTTTTCATGTTTTTAATCAAGGTGCTCACATGATTTGATGCACTTCGCGATGTAAGACCCGTTTTATAACAGTATAGATCTTGATTTTCGATTAGGTCGTTTTGACTGAGTGCCGCCATTTGGTTTGAAGTAAATGCAAATGATACGAGAGGTTGGATTTGATTGGTGCAAAGGAGAGGCTTAGAAGGGACATAACTCGTAGTAGCCACTGGTGGCGCTACGGTCGAGCCCAGGATTCCAGCCTAAAGTCAGTTAACTCCCTTGCCTCGGGAAGATGTGCATCTGCTGATTTCATACAAAATGGCACTAGCCAGCCAGGACACCATCATAAGCTATATCTCATCCCCACAACATCCAGCCATGAAGAGATGTGTCCCTTGGCCAGTTTCAGAACTGAAGTATGGTTCAATGTTGTTAAACCCTACACACTCTCTTGCAGAGGATGTGGCCAAACTGGAGAAGACTCGGGAGATATTGAAGTACGGTATTCCAGACAGAGGGCCAGCCATCCGTTCCTATAGCGACCATGTGCTAGCATATGACCAGGCCAGGAAGATTCCTATATGGGTTGCAGAGCATCTCCACCGAGGGAAACTGACAGGTGGGTCATGTGATGACATGATAATAATAATGATAATAAAGTCCATTTCTTCAGCGCCATTTCCGTCTACGTAGTCGCTCATAGCGCCTCACACAGGGTCATAGACACATCTAAAGAGATAAGTCTTAGTTTTGTCTTAAAAGTGTCCAGAGTTGGAGATTGCCTAATTTCCACTGGAAGGGAATTCCAGAGCACAGATGCAGTGTGAGCAAAAGTTCTGTTGCCGAATGCTTTGAGTGAGACCATAGGGACCCTAAACTGGAGTTTATGTGCTGATCTGAGATCTCCTGCTGGCTGGTGTAGGGTGAGAAGTTCACACAGATAGGAAGGTGCTGTACTATAGTAGCACTGGTATGCAATGCACACGACTTGGTATTCAATCCTAGATCTTATTGGAAGCCAGTGTAATGATTTTAATAAAGGAGTGACATGTGCACGCTTATTTCGTCTACATATCAATCTGGCAGCATCATTCTGCACACGTTGCAATTTGCTACATAGATCCTGTTTCATATTAATAAGCAGACTGTTAGCATAGTCCAACCTGGATAGGATAAGTGATCTCACGAGCTGATGTGCCGCATCGTATGTCATCATTGGTCTTATCTGACTGATGTGGAAGTAGCAACTTTTGCAGATATTGTTTACTTGACAATCCAGGGTCAGGTTTTGGTCAATGATGACTCCGAGGTCTTTGACAGTCAAAGTAAAGGGGATATCAACTCCATCAACAGTCAAGAATGATTCGGATATTGATGCAACAGATCGGCTACTCCCAGTGAGCATGACCTCGGTCTTATTAGGGTTGAGCTTCAGACGATTCTGTGTCATCCATACAGTAGTACAGCAGGTATCTGCTCCTGGGGCCTGTCTGATGCATAGATCGAAAGTTTGGGAGTCGGCTATTTCCCTTGAGCAACCTGTCAGTGAAAACTCCAGATATCTGCTGTGTAAACCAGTAAGCAATGGTGGACAGCCTCCGTGGTCTAGTGGTAGAGCGTCCGCCCGGAGAGCGGAAGGTCCGGGGTTTGATCCCCGACCGCGTCATACCAAAAGACATTAAAAGATGGTACTTGTTGTTACCCTGTCTGGCGCGCGGCACTGGTCAGCTCGGAGTCAGTATACTGTGTCTGAGTGGGGTATTCATGTTAAACTGCGGTATGGTATCTCGGTTGGTTTATTGTTTAACGCCGCACTCAGCAATATTCCAGCTATATGACGTGGTCTGTAAATAATCGAGTCTGGACCAGACAATCCAGTGATTGACATCATGAGCATTGATCCACACAATTGGGATCGATGACATGCATCAACCAAGTCAGCGAGCCTGACCATCCGATCCCGTTAGTCGCCTTTTACGACAAGCATAGTCACCTTTTATGGCAAGCATGGGTTGCTGAAGACCTATTCTACCCCGGAATCTTCACGGGTCTGGTATATAAGTGAGCTAGCACTATAAATTGGCATCAGTCCGGACTAGTACAAGCAGCCACACACACACACCCACGTGCATGCACGTCGCTATATAAGTGCAATAATCTTGAATGTGACGTTAAACCCCATTTCACCTCACCTCACCAGTAAGCGATGGTAATAATTATTACATACATATACTCTCTCATACCATTTATGTCATGGGATAGTTAATCTTGATTGATGATATGTTGAATGTTATTTGAGGTAAATTTTGTCTTTCATTACAATCTAAAAATGTTAAGATCTTGTGATGTTCCTTTGATATACAGCAAACAGAGCAAGAGTAATGACTTAGTGAGATGCTAATTCTTTAATTGATGACGACTCTTACTGGTCGGCCTGGCTGCTGTCTTGGCTGGTACGAGTGAGCCATGCCCACGGCTCACTGATCGTGACAATGTTTTCACTATTTGCAGGAAAACATTTTTCACTAATTGCGGGGACCCGTGAAGATCTGGGATAGAATAGGTCTTCAGCAACCCATGCTTGCCGTAAAAGGCGACTATGCTTGTCGTAAAAGGTGACTAACGGGATCAGGTGGTCAGGCTCGCTGACTTGGCTGAAGCACGGTCATCGATCCCAATTGCATGGATCGATGCTCATGATATCAATCACTGGATTGTCTGGTCCAGACTCGATTATTTACAGACCGCCGTCATATAGCTGGAATATTGCTGAGTGAGGCGTTAAACAACAAACCAACAAACCAACTAATTGCAGGGTGGGCTGTAAATGGTGAGATGGTTTGCTTTTCTCAACCAGCCAGAATAAGGGTGGCAGTGGCCTCAGCAGATCAAATATTGACCTTTTGATGTAGCCTCCAGTAGGATACCAAGTCCCTTTGATGCCTGGAGAAATATGCTGCCTGGTTGTGTCTTTGGTTCAGCTGCAGCCTGTAAGCATGGAGAGTGTTGTACGTAGTACATGCAAACAGTTGATGGCGTACTAGGCATCCTTTGTAGTTTGGCTCAGAACTTTTTAGCCAGCCCTCGTACAATTTGCACAACATTGGGCTTTCCTCCCACATCAAGCTGATAAAACTGAAATACTATTTAATGCGGCGTTAAACCAAACCCACTCACTTGATGCTCATGATGTCGATCTCTGGATTGTCTGGTCCAGTCTTGATTATTTACAGACCGCCGTCATATAGCTGGAATATTGTTCAGTGCCACTTCAAACAATGGTCGCTCGCCCACTCACTCACTCACTCACTCACTCACTCACTCACTCCATGCCAGGTTCAGCCAATCGGAAGAAGTCGCGGTTTCTGCCCGACCTGGACTTAGAGAGCAGGTTTTCCGCCACCAACGATGACTTCTGGCACAGTGGCTGGTCCCGCGGTCACATGGCACCTGCCGGCAATTATAAGTATGACCAGGTAAGACTCCATGTTTGCTCAAGTACAGTAAGAACTTTATAATCTTTTATCATTTTGTCTTTTCTTTCCAAAAGGGACCGCCTCTGTGGTCTAGTGGTAGAGCATCCACCCGGAGAGTGAAAGGTCCGGGCTTCGATCCCCGACCCCGTCATACCTAAATACGTTAAAAGATGGAACTTGTTGTTACCCTGAATAAGTCTTCAGCAACCCATGCTTGCCGTTAAAGGTGACAATGCTTGTCGTAAAAGGCAACTAACGGGATCGGGTGGTCAGGCTTGCTGACTTGGTTGATGCATGTCATCGATCCCAATTGCGTAGATCGATGCTCATGATGTCAATCACTGGATTGTCTGGTCCAGACTCGATTATTTACAGACCGCCGTCATATAGCTGGAATATTGCTGAGTGAGGCATTAAACAACAAACCAACCAACCAAATCAAAGTGCATCATGTTTAATCGGAGTTTTGTGTGATGTGTATTTGTATCTGCTCTACAGGGGCGGTCGGGTAGCCTAGTGGTTAAAGCGTTCGCTCGTCACGCCGAAGACCCGGGTTCGATATCAGACATGGGTTCACTGTGTGAAGCCCATTTCTGGTGTCCCCCGCTGTGATATTGCTGGAATATTGCTAAAAGCGGTGTAAAACCATGCTCACTCACTCACTCTGCCCTACAGCGGTCCATGAGTGACACGTTCTACCTGACCAACATCCTGCCCCAAGACATAGATAACAATGGTGGCTTCTGGAATCGATTTGAGATGTACTGTCGCGACCTCACCAAGAAATTCAAGGACGTGCGTGTCATCAGTGGGCCTGTGACCTTGCCAGAGGTTGAGGAGGATGGAAAACTGTATGTGACCTATGAAGTAAGTGGTCGTTACTATTGTTGTGACCTTTCAGTTATGTGTTCTACACACGAAAGATGTTTGTTTGTTGTTTTACGCCGCACTTGGCAATATTGCAGCTATATGATGGCGGTCTGTAAATAATTGAGTCTGGACCAGACAATCCAGTGATTGATATCATGAGCACCGATCAACACAATTTGGATCGATGACATGCTTCAACCAAGTCAGCGAGCCTGACCACCTGATCCTGTTAGTTGCCTCTTACGACAAGCAGTCGCCTTTTACACAAAAGAGTATCTCTGTTTCAAACTTAAGCTTTCCTCAGTTTTAGCATGTGCATTAGTGTTAACTGACATTTCTCAGAGCTACAGATAAGCTTCATATTTTCGTAAAATAACCCCCAAAACTATTCAAAACCCAATTACTTTCAATTAACTTGCATACAGAAACGCATGCATTAAATGAAAAATTCAATTGTTTTCGAAAACAGCACGCATAAATACCCAATGAAGCTTTTTCAGCATGCGTACAATGGAGCTAATTCCTGAAACACAATTACGAGCTAATTTACTTTCCGAGTCAAGCCTATATTAAGAACCGTTATATATACATCTAAAACATTATTTCACTTTTTTTAAAATCTTAAAATGCTTACTCATTTTGGGAAAAACACAATAGAGTGATGAATAGATGAGTGAAAAAATATTGGTTACCCAATGAAAAATGTAATAACCCAATTAGTAGAAACCTTCAAGTAAAAAGTATTTGCAGTCACGATCGGACAAGTCTGACACACAGACCATTGTCCGGATCCCTGGTATAAACTCTCCTTTCTACTTTAATTAAAAACAGGGGACATGGGTGGCCCAGGGGGGCAGGGGTGAGTCTCTTTGGGGTGCCTGAAAGCTATAGTTGTGGGTTTTTTGCCCTTATTATGTTTCTAGATTTGTCAGCACCATACCCTTGCTTGTGGGTTTCCCCAAAGTGCTAAATGTCTGAGACCTGCATCACTTTGGGCTTTCCCCCCACATTAAGACATCAGTGTCTGCTGAAATAAGTGGAATGTTGTTGAAAAAGTGTTAAACCCAACTCACTGTCTCACTCACTCTGATAACTCAACCAACTTATAATCTATAATAAGCACCAGGCAGGGTTAGAACTTAACACTGGCCTGCTAGCCTTGGGCCAGTACAAATTCCTGCGGGCTCGTTCAAATTTCCTGATTTCCCCATTGTTTTAACATTACAAGGGCATTTTGTCTTTATGTGGGCTAGTAAGGCCACACTTTTTAAATTTCATGTTTGACAGATTTATTCCAGCTTTTCCACACAAGGTCGGTCGAAATAAACATAAGAATAAATAGCTATTTTAAAAACATTTGTTTATTTAAAATTTAGGTCATTCTGCTGTGGAGTTTAAACTGCAGCTGGCATCTTGAATCATTAATTGTGATGTTGACATGGAATTGATATATAACATTTAATTTTTTATATGAAGGTCTGTATTATTAGTGTGAGACATAAAGCTTTAAAAAATAAGAATTAGTCTTAGAATTGTTTTTTGAAAAATGAAAAAATAGTGTGGGTGGTGGCTTTTTTGTTGTTGTTGTTCAAACTTGTACCGGTAACCAAATAAACAGTTGTATACAATCAACCTTGGAATGGCCTCTCTGCATAAATGTATTTCTTGATGAGTAAAATACTGGAATTCAGTATTTGACTACCGTTGGACATGGAATATTTAAGGATCATATAAAAATTAAACAAACGGAAATAAAAACGAATCGTGCGACAGATGATACCAGCTATGCATTTTTGACAATTCTGAAATGTCTGGGATTATGAAGCAGCAGACTATGCTTTTTGTAATAGGCGATTAACGGGATCGGGCGGTGAGGCTCGCTGACTTGGTTGATACATGTCATCTTATCCCAATAGTGTGGATTGATGCGCATGATGTCAATCACACGATTGTTTACAGACTGACGTCATGCAGCTGGAATATTGCTGATTTTGGAGTTAGACAACAAACAAACAAATATGAAGCGGTGGTCTTAAGTGTGTGAATGATCCAATTTCAAGGAGGGTAACTCTGTGTATATGAATGTTCCCAGCAATGGTGTCCTTCCTATTATTATCGCTAGAATGGATTGTTTTCACTTTGTAAGTATTAGAACACGTACATCTTCATTAGTTAATGCATGTCATCAATCCCAATAGCACAGATCGGTGCTCATGACATCAATCACTGGATTGTCTGGTCCAGACTCGATTATTTAGTCATGTAGCTGGAATATTGCTGAGTGCAACGTTAAACAACAATTAATAATTAATATTCGCAATTGCAAGTCGCGAGGACTATAGTTCTCTGTCCTACATCTTGTTAATGAAACTTTTATTTTCATTGCGAGTAATAAAGTGGTTTACTTTCAGGTGATTGGAAAGAGTCAGGTCGCTGTTCCAACCCATCTGTTCAAGGTCATTGTTGCGGAAAATGACAATGACTCACATAAGAAATATGTTGGTGCGTTTATTGTCCCAAACAAGCCAATATCGAGTCATAAACTACAGGATTTTGAAGTGAGTGTAGATGATTTGGAAAGAAAAACGGGTGTTACTTTTTTACCCAAACTGGATAAATTGATGCAGTCAAGTTTATGTGGGAAAGATGGATGTGCCTTTATGTCCAGTAATGAATTTGAATTGGACATGACGAGGCGGAGAATCAAGTGGGCGGACAGTGTTCACCAACTGGAGAAGTCATGGATGGAACTTAAGAACAAACGTATAAAACCTGATGAGCATCTAGTTACTCTATACCAGAACAGAAAAAATGAACTGGTACAAAAAGAACAATTAAAACATGAACTGTGATATAGTTTTCTTGTTACAATGTTTTTCAATTAAACATGGCAACTGCATTGCTCATCAGCATAACGAGTGCCTTTTGCTTTTTCGATTTTTTTCTAAATTATTGTTTTTTATATGTTTATTGAAACAATTTGGATTTAGCCTTAAACCATTCTAGACTTCGTTTCCGGCCATTACTCTCAAAACTAAAGCATATTTTTGCACGAAACTACACATGTGCAATGACCGCATGCTCAACTATTGCCTTTTCATATTTTTCAATTTTCAATTTTTCTTGTGTTTCAATGGAAACAATTTTGACTTTGTCTCAAACAAGCAGTGATTGTTTTCCCTGCCCAAACTCTACAGCTTGTGAATATTTCTGCATTTTCTTTCCTGGCTATTATGCTCCCCCACCCAACGAAGTCTGTCCGTCCGTCCATCACGTTTCGTTTGCCTTTTGCTATTTAGAAATTTTAGAAATTTTTATTTATTGCGTTTCCATTGCAACAAGATGGACTTAAGTTCTGTGAGGGTAGGTTTCGTTTCCGGAGCATAACTCATAAACCGTTCAATATTTTTTCATGAAACTGTGCAGGTCTGTCAGGTGCATGCTGAACTGATGCCTTTTGCTATTTAGAAATTTTAGAAATTTTTATTCTTTCGGTTTCCATGGCAACAAGATGGACTTACGCTCCGGAAACGAACCCTACCCTCACAGAACCTAACTCATAAACCATTCAATATTTTTTCATGAAAGGTCTGTCAGGTACATGCTGAACTGGTGCTTTTTACTATTTAGAAATTTTAGAAATTTATATTTTTTTAATTTTTCCATGGCAACAAGTTGAACTTTTAGAAATTAATGAATTCTTCTTTTAAATGACCCAAAATTCAACTTCATACCCATTTAACCTGTTTGAGAATCTTATAGGTCATAATGAAGTTTTTTTGTGTGCCTACATTTTGTGTTTGAGATGCATTGTGCATAGACTGGCCTTGACATGTGTTATTGTCGCGAAATCAGTGAAGGAGGTCTCGTACTACGAGAGTATATTGAACACTATTTGTTCTTTTTTCAACCGTTCACACCAAAGTGTTTATCAAACCTCCAGATGTGGCAGGATCTACTGGACGAACTTCAAGTTAGACCCGTGGATCAATGCTCATGATATCAATCACTGGATTGTCTGGTCCAGACTTGATTATTTACAGACCGCCGTCATATAGCTGGAATATTGCTGAGTGCGGCGTTAAACAACAAACCAACCAACAACCAACTCAAATTAGACCATCGGAGGTGCATCGTGTGAGATGGCTGTCAATAAGAGTCATAGACAACTGTGCAAAAGCTTTGCCCGCCCTTATTGCCATGCTTGAGGACAATAGTGACACGGACATGATGGCAGACTCTTGGCTGCGACAATTGACTACTTACAAATTAAGATTTTTCACAGCTTTCCTACAGGACGTTTTTGGTATGATAGGGACTGTAAGTAGGGCTTTACAGACATGTGACTTGACTTACGGTGACATGAGGAGGACTATCGACGCTTTTCTAGATGGACTGAAGGGACAGTAACTGACCGAAACACCGACATATGGACCGAAGTTATGAGAATTTCTCACGAAGAATGACGATTCTGACGAGTTTGAAAGTGTCACAATGACAAGATCACATCATGACAGAACACTGACTGATAGGGACTGTGTACAAGTTTTAGTTGACAATGAAACGGACAGATTCCCCGACAACGTACTATACAGTACATTTGGTGCTCTTGACCCAACGGGCTTCCCTGACAACACACGTGACTTGGCAAGTTATGGGGACGAGAGTATAGCGACTCTAGGACGCCATTACGGTAGCAGTGACAAGGACATACACCTGTTGACAAAGACGCTCTGGAGAGAGAATGGGGGATATTTCGGCCTTTAGTGTACAACAATTACAGACAGTTGACATATGGACAGATGTTAGTTACTGCCTGTGCTTCTAAATTGATGGAACAATTCCCCAATGTAGTGAAACTAATGGAAATCGGACGCATTTTGCCCGTATCCAGCGTAGAGTGGGAGCGAGGTTTTTCTAAACAAAACCTCATCAAGACTCGACTAAGGTGCTCTTTGACGACGGAAACATTGGACAGACTGATGCGGATTTCAATTTGCGGACCAAGACTGAATGACTTTGACCCTAGACCGACGCTACGACGATGGAAGGGCAAATGAAACAGACCTTTATACAGCGGCAACGTATCGATAGCCAAGATATTGAAACCCACCTGTCGATAGATGATGCGGGAAAAGTATGGCATTGTTATTATTAATATTTATATCTATGCATGTAAATAAAACTACAAACAACATGTATATCGTTGTTTTTATTGGTTATATTATGAATACGTGTAACTTTTGAAAGGTCTTACTAAAATATGCTAGGGGGCGTGGCCTAAATGCAAATGTCCGATTGGGATTTTAAATTTTCCGGACCCTTGGTTTGAGGTATATCCCATAGTATTGGAAACTGTGCAAGCCTTCTACCAAGTTGTCCGTATGTGCCTCAATAATGGTTGAGGGTAACTTTCGTTTAATGACTTCATTATCAAATCCATCATCCCTATTTCTGCATTGATTATGACAGATGAATGTGCGATAAGATGGCATACTTCTCTATGAAACCTTTTACAGTTTTCAGCGCATATTGATATGAAGACTTTTGTGCTAAGGAGTTTTAACATTCACATTTATAATATTGTCTTGTTTTATTTTTCACTTTATCATATCACATGGTATGACCAAATTGTTAAAAAGCCACAACATAAAATGTGTGTGGCACTCGTGGCAGCCTACTTCCTCGCAGTAAGTGCCGGTACCATGACTTGTAATGTTTTTTCTTTCTCCCACCCTAATGAATTCAGTAGTAAATGTAGTAACTGGTTTTGACAGTTTGTACTTCCATCATGTTTTTTGTGGAGGTTTCAACTTCATATATAGAAATTGTGTTTTGCAGCATTTAATTTGTTTCTTCAGGATATTTTGCATTTACATCAAGTAGATGCTCGCCTGCTGCCTTTTACACCTTACAAAATTTTGAATATTTTCAAATGTATGTGTTAGTGTGATCGAATTTCACTATTGTTGACACAATATACACTTCATTTGCTGGGCAGGAGACTTGGCCACGTTAGTGGCAAACTCTTCTTTTCTTTTACAATTTCCATGACAACAAGTTCCACCTCGGTGAAAAAAGGTTGGGGTTTGTTTAGATTTAATTATGTCATAAATTCTGCAACAGGGGCGGGGATATAAGCCATGTTAGTGGCAAACTCGTTAGTATTGTTTTTCGGATATGCAAACACATCTACAGTAACAACTTGAACTAATGAGGGGTAGGGACATGTTTTAGAATAAAAACACATTCCTGTTATATTATTTGAACGTACATGTATGACAAGGCACAGTGATCTGCTTTCAAAGAGTAGCATATGCTACATTGAATTCCGGACCTGTGGTTAGTCACGATATATTGTTTAATGACAAACATTATCTAGAATTCCATAGTTACACTACAAGTCACTTATGTTCACATTCCTTCTGACCTTAATATGTTTGAATAAAGATAACTTTAGTCAACTTCAGTGTATGCATGACCAGATCGTTTCAAATGTGTATCTAAATACATTTTGCCAGGGCTTCGATCAAACAATTCCCAATAGGACATTTTGTACCCAATTCTTGTGACCTACAGCGGGTTCCCGAGTAGGTTCTGGTAATAGGGGGATGGGTACCTGGGTAGTAAATTTAGACTCGTCCCAGCCCTATTTGGTTCATAACCTTAAGGTGCCGCACTGAAGTGGCAAGGTTTTGAGCGACCTTTTCTGAAGGTCAAATTCACCGGAATGGTTATCCTTTAGGTGGTTCGGCCTCTTGGTATACCCGACCCATCTTTCCGAGGCAAGAGAGTTAACTGACTTTAAAAATCCAGTTTCCACCCTTGCCCAACTAGGCTGGAATGACTGGGCTCGATCGTAGCGCCACCAGTGGTTATTACGTTATGTCCCTTCTAAACCTCTCCTATGGACCAATCAGATTCCACCTCTCGTATCACTTGCGTTTGCTTCACACAAAATGGTGGTGCCCAGTCAGGACGATTTGATCGATAATCAAGATCTATAGTGAGATAAAACGTGTCTTACATCGCGAAATGCATCAAATCATGTGAGCACCTTGATTAAAACCATGAAAAGATTTGGAATAATATCTGCTGACAACGAGTTGGCGGTGCCCATGCTTTGCAAATCCTGCAATTGATCGAAATCTGCACAACAGTTTATGAACCGGATTTTGATTGGACTACGCATAGTCTCTTTAGTCCAGCCAAAATCAAACTCCATAATACCAGCCTAGTTCGGCAAGGGTGGAAACTGGACTTATATAGTCAGTTAACTAACTCTCTTGCCTCGAGAAGATGTACCCGACCAAGCCCAGGCTGTTGACATCTTGTACCAAGAAACAAGAAATACTCCGTGTGTGTGATTGGCTGAAACTGACGGTCCAGGTTGTTAAACTGGAAGTGCACTGCACTTTAACGGAGGTGGAGGCTTGGGACTGTTTTAGTGTTACTTTCTCCTAATTGACTTAACATGTCATTTTCATGTATTCTGACACTGTCATGAGGTTATGTTCTTAAATAGCGCCTCCATGGTCCTGTAGATAGTGAGTCTGTCCGGAGAGCAGAAGGTCGAGGGTTTGATTCCTGGGCACTTCATACCTAAAGACGTTAGAACTGGTACTTATTACCCTGCCTGGTGTTTGGCATTAAGGGACTAAAACATTGACTGGTTGGCTTGGAATCAGTATACTTTGTCTGAGTGAGGTATTGATATTAGACTGGAGCAACGTATCTCAGTGGGCTAGCTGGTACAATAAAACCGGCATTAGTCCGGACAAGTACAAGCAGACACACACATATTGGGTGACCTGTAAGGCCAAGGTCACTAGATATCATGTTAACAAACATGGTCAAAATATTTCAATATAAATCATGAAAAATCAAAGGTTTTTGCACACAGTTCAGATGAACTAACTTAACACTCGCTGACTTGGTTGACGCATGTCATCGTATCCCAACTGCGTGGATCGATGCTCATGATGTCAATCACTGGATTGTCTGGTCCAGACTCGATTATTTACAGACTGCTGTCATATAGCTGGAATATTGCTGAGTATGGCGTTAAACAACAAACAAACAAAACAAATAAGACTTATCCTATTAACATGATTGTCACGTTTCCAGCATGCCAAAGGGATGCAACTCTGCACATCGATTTGCAGGGCCTAAGATGACAAGGCCACTTGGTCAGCAACAACAAAGCATAGCTAATAATGATGAATGTTTATTGGACTTGTAAAGGTTGGAGAGAAGTTGTGTTGGTACTTACATCAATGGTACATATAATTCTAGAACAGGCTAGTATTGTTCCTATAGGATCTGGTGACAAGGTGGTGTCACCATGGGAGAATAGGTAAGAATTTTGTCCCCTTTTAGAGTTATCTTCCCTTGAAAATATAAGCTGCGATCTGGTGTCTGAATATTTCTAATGTCATCTGAATATTCTATGCCAAGAAAGCCCATACATCTTCAAATGAACATTCAAATACATTCAGGCGCATTCTGCCAAACTAAAAAAATATCTCTGTTTAATTTTTTGTTCTGTGGTGACTGGTTTGTGCAGTGTCCTGAAAGGATAGAACTTGATTGGATGTCATGAGAAGATAACTCTTATAGAGGGAGATAATCATGTTAGTCCCATGAGGAAAACACAGTACAAAACATTCACCAGATGGACGGGATACACAATCTTGTCTGTTTATATACATTAAAATAACTCTCCGCTACATATGTTCCCAGTTACAGTACGTCATGGAACAGGACACAATGATCCTAGACCTGTTTCTTGTCCAGTGTTCATGTTGATTGGCCTGACTGCCATCACGTGTGACACCAGTATTACCGGTACCATCAGCACACACAAACGTTGGGTTACAAGTGGTAGGTAATTATGGTAGTGCAAGCAACACTTGTTGGTCATACTGAGGTAGGAGAGACTTCTTTTTGTTTGGTTTACAGATTTGTAGCCCAAAAATTCAGATCGGATAGCTCGAAAAAATAATAATTAAAAAACTCCCAATTTCAAATATATATGATTTACTACATCTTGTGATTTGTCCTGATTCATTGATTCAATTTGTAAATAAATAAATTTTCAAAATGTTTTAATTATGGTTATTATTATTGAATGCTTTGTATTGAGTATTTTTCACATTTTACTTATTTCTGGTTAGCGGATTTATGAAAAAACCACTGCTTTTAATTTTTAAAATATACATTAAAATGTTTCAGTTTTTGAGGGGCGGATTCGTAAACCAAGTTAAAAAAACAAGTCTGACCTTAGAACTCAAAGTAAGCTTCTTTGAACTGGTGAATGATTAAACACAACTAACAGAATAATGACAATACTGACTAATATTTCATCATTGGCAAAGAATATATACAACAAACTTTCTTTGATTGCCATTTGTCAAGGTCATATCTAACATGTTGTCTAATGTGATTGCATGAAAAATATTATCTGACACCTTGACTAATTTTGAATAAGAAAGAGGTGAAAGGAACCAATCCTCCAGTGCCACATGCTATTGATGCAAAATTATCACAAACATTTTATTTCTAAAAAGAATTCAGATTAGATGTCAGGTTTTACAAAGGAATTTATATCCCTGATGGAATAACATAACCATCTGCTAATGGGTCTATGCTCACTAGTTGTGCCCTGAATTACGGAGTCGTCACTCTCAACTCAAAGAAGCTTAACGATGGTTTGGTGAACCACTGCAATTGACTCAGATTGTGACTGGTTGTCTTCCCTTTTGATTATTGGATCACCAGGTGCCCAGCAAGTGATTGAGTGAGTATGGTTTTACGCCGCTTTTAGCAATATTCCAGCAATATCATGGCGGGGGACACCAGAAATGGGCTTCACACCTTGTACCCATGTCGGGAAAAGAACCCGGGTCTTCGGCGTGACGAGCGAACGCTTTAACCACTAGGCTACCCGACTGCCCTGGTGCCGAGCAAGACAGTCTTCACAGTGACATCTGCCCTGGGAGGCTCATTGTTCTGTTTCTATGCCTGACCCGATTTGTGATTGATCACTTGGTGAATGGTGGCAACTGGTTGTCATATGGCTGCAAATAATCTGACTGTCTTGAACCAGTCTGGGCCTCCACGCCTGACCTGTCAGCCCCAACCTCTTTGAGTGGCATTTAGAAGTTGGAATGGTAACTAAGACAAAATTGTTATGGATGAGCATCCTCTTTATTACAATTGGGCGACGTTTCGGTGTAGATTCTAACACCGTTATCATCATTTGCTTGATAACTGTGTTAGAATCTACACCGAAACGTCGCCCAATAGTAATAAAGAAGTTGCTCATCCATAACAATTTTGTCTTAGCTGTCAGCCCCAGTTGAGTATTTGTAACAGTTCTGCCTCTAACTAAACATGGTTGGGGCCTCACTGTGGTGCCTATGAGCCCTTGATGAGTATTTGTAACAGTACACCAGCAATGAGTGTCACCATACTGAGTCAATGTCGGTAGCCAACGAGTGTTAAAAAACTTGCTTGACAAACACATATATGATCACTCGTCAACAATTCAGATTGATACAAAAATAACATCATCTTCAAAGAATTTATACATCCAAGTTAGTCCATTATATACAAACTTATGTCGTCACGTACGAGTCGTGCATGTGAATTATATAAGGATATCCTGTTGAGCAGCCACAGCCTGCAGACTTGAATGTTCCATGGGTCTTTGCTCTATACTGACAAACTATAACACATCTGAATAACAAAACATGTCATGAATGATCTCCAGTGTTACCATGGTGACAGTTTCACATAATTACCAGGATTACTAAAATTCAAACAAAATTTGTTTGATTATCACGGCAAGATATACAGATTTCAAATGGAAACTTTGATACAAAACCTGTAAATAAAATGAGTCTAAAATTTGGGGGAAGCATGTTACTTGAGAAAGGGGAAACAGTTATTGCCAGAAACAACAAACATCCAAGTGCAAAATCTCCGGGACGGCTAAAATCCGTTTCTTTGCTTCACACATTCAAACATTTTGTACTGATAGCAAATGACGAAAGAATTACATTTTCATGAAAGTAAAAACTTCGGATATATACAGCCTCATAAAATAAAGTATTAGTTGATATGCTGTTAGTGTTAGAGATCACAAACTCATAGCTCATTCACGTCGACTGTAACAAACTCAGAAACATGGGCTTTGTACAAGTAAAAAGAGTTCAGTCGATAAATAACATCATTCTAGTCTTAAAATGAGATTAACCACCTGCAAAAAAGAAGATTCTAAAACAAATTTCATTTCAAACTTGACCTTTTTACATATTATAACACTTATAAATACATTCATAAATACCTTAACACAGTACATTAAACACAACAGAGTAAACTTCCATAAATAATAACAATTCTGTTGGTCGCTTCTTTATCTGTACACACTTGAAATATGAACCTACAGCTGTTTCAAAATGTCTTAACATAATTATGCCATCTGTGGAGAACATGCATCTGCAAGTTCATCGAAGTCTGTGTTTAACATGTTTTGAGCAAGTTCTGGCATGAGGTTGGTTTGTTGTTTTACGCCGCACTCAGCAATATTCCAGCTATATGACGGCAGTCTGTAAATAATCGAGTCTGGACCAGACAATCCAGTGATTGACATCATGAGCATCGATCCATGCAATTGGGATCGATGACATGCATCAACCAAGTCAGCGAGCCTGACCACCCGATCCTGTTAGTAGCCTTTTACGACAAGGATAGTCACCTCTCTGGCATGAGGACACACAGACAGACAGTAGATCATGTAATTGTCTGGGATTCACACAAGTTTGATCGGGAGGTGGGTGCTTTGTTGCTGAACCATCTACCCCGTAGTCAAACTGACAAACTTAGGATATCCTCAACAAACTAAGGATATCGTTGGCAAACTGTCATACTTAGGATATCCTCAACAAACTAAGGACATCGTTGGCAAGTTGACAAGCTAAGTATGTCACCAGTGGGATTATTACGATGTTGCTTCAATAATCAAAGTCAACATTTCAATCTTTGATAGTTTGATTTTTGGTCATGATGTCTGTCACTTGTGTCTGGCAACTCAAGGCTTCTTTCTTTTTACACTGCATTGACACGTTTCAGATGTAAGAAATGATTATCACTTAATCCCAACGAACATTGCATACATAAAAAGCCCCTCCACTTATATTAAATGTGTCTGTATTATTAGAATAAACCGCATACGTCACCCCACTGATTAACTAAACATGTTGCTGCTATTCCGGAACAACAGTTGCAAATTTCCAACATCATCCAGGGCGAGACTGCTTTGCGGAACAATCACTTCACAATGGCGGTACCTGGATACAAAACACCCGTTGTTCCAGGGTGTCCAGTAGTAGAGTAACCTCCCAGTATCTAACGATGGAATCAAGCTGACATAACAACGTCTGTACTGCAGTATGTATCATATTATGGCCCCTATCTTTACGCCACTGCGACCCAAAACTTTTCAGACTCTGTGACATTGATTATGCGTAATTGTTGAAATATACGGAGTTGATATTGTTCGATGATGGAGTGTAAAAATAAGCTGTTATGACATTGGATAAACAAACGGCTGAATCACGTAGCCAGACCCACCTACCCAATCCGACATAAAGCTTTCAGGTGGGAAGGTGTAGAAATTGGAAGTAACCAGAAGGGGTCCTGTTTCAAAATGTCTTAACTCCTTCAGTTTGATGTACAGTTGGACATTTGTAGCGCTAAGTATGTCGTAACAGCCACAGTCTCACAGATTTACACCAGTCATAGCACAAAGGTTGTTGTAGCTCCAATAACATAAACGTACGGCAACCATAGTGCTGAGATTTCTCCATGAAAAAGGGCTCTGGTCAGAATCCCCACGATGGTCTAATACCTGTCTAGTTGGAGTCTAATACCTGTCTAGTTGGAGTCTAATACCTGTCTAGTTGGTGTTTAATACCTGTCTAGTTTGCGTTTAATACCTGTCCAGTTTAGCGACTGGTATTCCTGATGACCAGTCAGAGCCCAAACAAATGCAGACTTGTGTTTGGTGACTTTTGTATAGACAGTCCCAGTGAAGGAGACCAGAGCTCAAGATAACTTTTTGAGCAATTGAGTTTTTACTCAAAGGTTTCTATTTTAATTGGGTTATTACATTTTTCATTGGTAACCAATATTTTTTCACTCAATTATTCATCAATCTATTGTGTTTTTCCTAAAATGGGTAAGCATTTTGAGATTCCCCCCAAAATGCAATAATGTTTGAGATGTATATAACGGTTCTAAATATAGGCTAGACTTGGAAAGTAAATTAGCTCGTAATTGTCTTTCGGAAATTAGCTCTGTTGTACGCATGCTGAAAAAGTTTCATTGGGTATTTACGAGTGCTGTTTTCAAACAATTGAGTTTAAGTAATTGGGTTGTGAATAGTCATGAGGGGTATTTTACTCAAATACGCAGCTTGTATGTAATTCTGATGAGACACTCGGACAACCTCAGTGAGTGAGTGAGTGAGTGAGTGAGTGAGTGAGTGAGTTGTTAGCTTTGTTCCGGAGGGTGAGATTCATATGTGTGGCAAATATAACAAGCCTACTGAGTGTTTTACAACACCCCTTCTGTTAAATGTATCAAGACATCTTGTTAAGTGTATCACAAAACCTTCACTGAATGTATCAAGACACCCTTATGGGGGGAATCAAGACTTCTTGTCAAGGACACAAAGCAAAATAGGAATGTGGTAGAATTGCAGAAACACAAAAAAATGATCAACAGTGTCAATAAAACCCAAAAAGAAAACAATACTCTCGTCATCCTCATCAGTTCCAACACAAAAACTAACACAAACATTTCCAATGTACGAGAATCGAAATCTCTTGTGGTAGGAAGTGCAGAAAAGGGTCTTCAATTTATACAAATATGTATGTCGCATTCCACAATCGCCTTATACATTATTGATAACAAGTACTTGCCCTATATACACAAACAATGCAGTATTCTTGTACACCATGTTGACATTGGCCTCCTGTAGACACGTACACATCGGTCAGTTAGTGACTTTGGAGTTCACACACTGTCTCGATGGCGAGGATCGAAAATGGGTCAAGTCAAATGCTTGAACCACTGTACGTCTCTCGTAACACAAAACACCTTGTACTATATAATATTTTCATTGAGAATGTCTCTAGTGAATATGCAGCGAGGTTAAAGAAACTTAATTTTGTCACATTGCTTTTTTAGGGGTTGTAGTTATTGCTGTTGTTTGTAAAAAAGTGCTAAAAGATCGGCACATGTCATCATGTGTCATGTGTGCAAATAACAAAATGGTCAGATCTGCCATGGATAAACTGTTCCTTGTAAGATAAACCCCAACAAGGGATGATGAGCAACCTCATAACGTCTACAAAAACATGCGCAAATAGGTAAAAAATTGATATGTTTATAAGTCACAAACAGTTAAAAATTGAAGGTGAAGCAAGATCATCAGGCAGATTAAATATAAAAATATTGTTTCATTATGGCATAGACATTTCACGCAGGCATTGTTCTATAAGCAGATCCATACAACTCAATGAAGTTAAGGACCAACACGATTCTTTAATATTACTCTAGTTCTAGTTGTCCAGCAGGACAGATTAACTATGGTAATATCAAGAAAGGGGTGTTCCTTAACTTCTTTTTAGTAGTATAATTCTTGTGACTGCGTTAAAGGAACAGTTTAACAGTTCTTAAAACAACTTGTCATCAATTCTTAAAAATCAACTTAAAACCGAACTGCAGTTTACAAACACCTTTCGTTCAAATATACTCTGATGTGTTCTAAAAGCCAGAAGTGTTGCAAATGATGTAAAAAATAAGAAAAGAATTCATTTGGGGGCCTAAACCTACAACTAGTTGTTTAAACACTCGATCAACATGAATTGAGAAAGCCAAAAATATTCAGATTCATAAGAAATTTATCATACCAACTGAATGCTACGCTGCAAATTATTGTTTTGCAAAACATTCCAGTGAAGCGATTCATGTCTTGAACAAAATGTTCACATTGTTGAAACATCAGACTACCTATATGTTGTGTAATCGCCTTCATTGTCGATAATATCACAGATTTTTACCTCATCTTGGAATCAACACACATTCATATATACAACAACTTGCACCCCATGATGGAGAAATATGATACAAAACACTGGTATCTGTGTCACCAGCAGAGAGCTCTTCTAGTGTCCCGCATAAAGGCTTATTCACAGGAGAATAGAGTATAATAAAATAATTAGGTACACTTGCAGCGTATCTGTGGACACCTGTCGGCCATATTTGTTAGATGGTTCTAAAATATGCATGTGGTAACTATATCGAAAAATATGTTCCCAGAGCTCGAAAACTGTTGAAAAAGGAATCAGAATGCACTTGTGTGGTTTAAGATGATTAAACCTCGAAATCAGAGTTCATTTCACTGACACACATAAATGCGACATCGTTAGACAAAAATGACGAAATATTCAAAGTTCAATGAATGGGATTGAGCATTAATTGGTCTTTCTTTAGAAAAGATGGCAACTGATGAGCACAAAACATGGCCGAAGGGTGATCATGAGCTCCCTGCTGGCTTTGGGACAAACATCTGCCCGAGAATCTGTTCAAGATGAACCAGATGACACTGATTAGTCACCCCATATAAGGTGACACTTAGATACAGCAATACAGTAACACTACATCAATGTGAGGTGCAATCACAGCGCTGCATAAACACGGACCAAAACGACTTTGGGCAGCACCTCACAGAGGAAATGCTTGTGAAATCTGCTCCCAAACCCTAAATGTTGGTCTTCATTATGATTTCCATGGGAATTTGCACATTGTTATTACCAAGCCTTGCTATGATACATCTCACCCACGTGAAACTTTTCTTACAATGATAAGAGTGAGATCAAATACTGTCTTTGACAGATACGTAAGTATTTAGAAATCTCTACTCAAAATTTTCCTTATTGTCAACAGTACATGTCTTATATTGATATTTACTTACTTTATGCAACCCACTAAACTAAACTGTGGCCTTTATCATAGTGTAAAATAGTTAGAATATCATCTTCTGGAGTGATCTCCCCTTTCTACTACAGTCTCACGCTTCGGACTCGACTTGATATTTCGTGCCAGTAGGGGTGCTCGACTTCCAGAACTTGATGTTGGCAATCTTTTCCTTCATCTGGCTTGGGCGATGCTGCAAACAAAACAGTAAGAGTCATTGTCAGACCCAGAAGGTTTGATTTTTCAGTCTTAGACCTGGAAGGTTTACTAGATTTAAGTTGGTTGGTTGGTTTGTTTGTTTGTTGTTTAACGCTGCACTCAGCAATATTCCAGCTTTATGACGGCGGTCTGTAAATAATCGAGTCTGGACCAGACAATCCAGTGATTGATATCATGAGCATCGATCCACGCAATTGTATCAACCAAGTCAGCGAGCCTGACCACCCGTTCCCGTTAGTCGCCTTTTACGACAAGCATAGTTGCCTTTTACGGCAAGCATGGGTTGCTGAAGACCTATTCTACCCCGGAATCTTCACGGGTGAAAGATGTTTACGTCCACAATCTGACACCAACATCCAGGTCTCGGACAGCACAGACTTACCTCCATCAGCCACATCCCTGAAGCCGACGTAGGATGTGTGTAAGCGTAGAACACCCACACTCCTACACCCACAAACACCACCAAGAGGAGGATCACGATGGCCACCACTGCTCCAACAGGGAAATCTGGAACAAGTCATCAACACACTGC
The DNA here is from genome assembly GCF_022045235.1 of Haliotis cracherodii. Classification (NCBI taxonomy): domain Eukaryota; kingdom Metazoa; phylum Mollusca; class Gastropoda; order Lepetellida; family Haliotidae; genus Haliotis; species Haliotis cracherodii. The sequence continues at coordinate 23,474,792 of NW_027266272.1, read as the reverse complement.
AGTTAAGATTGACATCACATTTATCTAAAATAGAGCCACAAATAGGGTTATAACGATTCATCGATACCTACGGTATCATCGATACTTAGTGCATTAGGTACACATGGTCCTTGAATCGTCAGTTTGTGAAATCGCAATACACTTTTCAGAGCTCCAGATAAGCTTTTGGTGTTGTGGGTATTTTACCCATGCATTTTAAAATCATTGGGTATCAGTAATTCTATCTGCGTATTCAAATTTCTGTTACCCACTAGTTTTTACACATGTAGGTATTTAAGTTAAATATTTAAAAACACTATTCATCTAGTCCCTGCAAACTGGTGTCGTGTGGGTTCGAGAGCTTTATAGGACTCAAAAATACCACGGTACTTCCACAAGAAAGTGTGATGGCAAATGATCATGATGTAACTGTCATCGTGGTTTGGCAAGGTTGACGGAATGGCCGTTTATAATTTCAAAATAAGTTGCTGATTTGCTAATCGAATACGCAGGGTTACTTCACAATATTTTGATGATACACACAAATTTTATTTTTGTAGCGTATCTGTAATGTTCGTTGCGTATTTGATACGCTTGGATTATATTTTACTACGTATTTCTGCATTTCTGATGCGTATTTCACGCAGATACGCAGCTTATCTGGAGCTCTGACTATAAATAGAACAGGTCCGGTGTTCAATCCCTGGCCGCGACATACCAAAAGATGTGTAAAGATGGTACTTGTTGTTACCTTGTCTGGTGCTTGGCATTAAGGGGCTAAAACAAGGACTGGTCGGCTCGGAGTCAGTATACTGTGTCTGAGTGGGGTATTCATGTTAAACTGCGGCATGGTATCTCAGTGGGCTAGCACTATAAATCGGTACCACAACAAGTACCATCTTTTGACGTCTTTTGGTATGACACGGCCGGGGATCGAACCCCCACCCTTCGCTCTACCACTAGACCACGGAGGCAGTCTTGCAGCTCTAGGAACACAAAACACAAAGCACTTACTGTTGGGGTTCTTGCATAGTCCTTCTGTGTTATTCTGCGGAAAAGAAAAACATTCACAGTTATAAAACATCCCCATTTATTCACGGTTATAAAACATCCGTATTTATCAAACATCTCCCTGTTACTATACATCCAAGGTTATTAAACAGCCTAGTTATTAACAAGTTTGTTCATCACTCAGCAAATCAGTGCAGTGATTCACAGTACCTTAGACTACAGATGCCTGTTCTACAACCATCCAGGTACCTCATACTGGAAATATACTTATCTCCTAACTACTGTAAAAGACAAACAGCTGCCCCAATCTCATTTACACCGGATCTTTAACTCCAATGTGATACCTCTCTGCATAAAGATCTGAGGACCCCTGAAGGTCAGGTCACATGGACTGTCTAATCAGCCAATCACCATCAAGGATTCTAACTTCACGGTATGAGTGAGTAAAGCATTCACATCACCAAATCTGACTTCTGTAAGTAAAATCGTATAAATAAATGTGGCCCTGTCATGACAGTGTTGCGCTAAGATGATTGTAACTCCCATACTTTAACATAGGCATACAATAGTCTTAGCGCTAAGATCACTTTGTGCAAGTGAGTCCAGATCTTTATGCAGAGAGGTATATTGTAATGATTAGAAGATGTAATAACAAGATAAATTACAAGCAATAACGGTGGTACACCCAAACCCTCCTCAGACATGGCAGCTGCTTTATTCTACAAAATGATTCCCCAGCTTAATCTGAGTTACCTCAATACATTAATTAACAAAACATTTATTGAGTGAGTGAGTGAGTATGGTTTTCCGCCGCTTTTGGCAATATTCCAGCAATATCACGGCGGGGGACGCCAGAAATGGGCTTCACACATTGTACCCATGTGGGGAATCGAACCCGGGTCTTCGTCGTGAAGAGCAAAAGCTTTAACCACAAGGCTACCTCACCGCCCTAAACATTTAATGAATTAACCAATAGCTAATATGGTGTGGTTAAATCAAATGCATGTGAAAGATAATGAGCGAGTGAGTGAGAATGGTTTTCCGCCACTTTTAGCAATATTCCAGCAATATCACGGCAGGGGGCACCAGAAATGGGCTTCACACATTGTACCCATGTTGGGAATCGAACCCGGGTCTTCAGGGTGACGAGTGAACGCTTTTACCACTAGGCTACCTGACCGCCCCTGAAAGTTAAGCCATGCTTGGCACTTTATTTCAGGGAGTCCATGTTGATAGGCTCTCACAGTACTGTATATATTTGAATTTATTAAAAAAAGAAAGAAAGAAATTTGTTATCATTAATATATAGTCATATAAGAAAAAATAGTTCCCCACCACAGAAGAATCTTTTGTCAAATAAAATGAAATAAGGAAAAACATCCAGTTACTACTGTCCAAGCAATTACTGCATTTAGTCGCATAAATAACTGTTCTTATCTTTTGAAATTAGATAGCAGCAAAACAATTTCTTTGAATACATGCAACCCGTGTGTGAAATAGTCCCAAGATACTGCTGACCAGGGGCCTTTAAAGTTACTAGCCAGTTTCAAATTTCCCTGGCTGTATTTTTCATCCCTACAATAACTGACATTGGCAGTCAAAGTTTGTTAAGTAACACAGCTTATGATTGGTTAAGCTACAAATAACAACCAATCAAAACATGTTTGTTATACACGTTGTTACAGTGACAAGTCACCAAAACAAGATGAAAGAGGATAACTCTAAACTTGCAACATCGTTTCGTTGAGGACATTAATTTTATTGTTTGTATATATTTTATGGTTGTATTGATAGAGAAATGGTAAAACTTATGTTTATGATAATCAACTGAGAGGTGTGCATGCAAAAAAAGTAGCCAGTCAGGCTTGGCGCATTTCAGAACTTTTAGCTCGACTGAAATTTTGCTAACACAGGGGGCTACTTCTCACACTACATGCAACCATCCAAACATTGGAAACTAAACATTCGTAGACACACAAGGTGCCCATAAGCATGTTCATGAACACACAAATGTCCCCTAACTCTGAGAGGTTGTCATTCAATTAAATTGTTTTGCTGCCAGAAAGATTTTAGTCTAAGCCATATAACTTGTAGAGAAAGATTGGCATAGAACAGGATAAGCTGGATAGAAGTGAAGCCAGGTATGTGCAGCGGTTGGTTTTCTGTCTTCACATGCCTCAGGACTCGCTCTTATTTCACAAATATCCTTTTCAGAAACAGTTAGAAACATGTACACAAAACAAACTCTATGTTTGCTTGGAAATCATCAAGAGAATATATTTACATGAACCAGTGTTTCGCTTTGATACCGGCGGATAAAACTTTTGGGTCATGAATATTTTGGGGGATATTTTTATGAAATGTTATGTTCAGTTTTCACTGTCCAAAAACTATCCTCAAAAATATTAATGATCCCTGATATTTTTCAATTCTCTGTCAACAAGCCCAATGCACTGGGAGCTAGGATGAAACGATACAGCAAGGTGACGACATGATACTCTGTCAACAAGCACTGGGAACCTATCTCCCCCCTCTGCCAACAAGCACAATGCACTGGGAAGCTACCTCAAACCTCTCTCAACGAGCACTGGGAGCCTATCTCCCCCCTCTATCATCGAGCACTGGGAGCCTATCTCAACCCTGTCAACGAGCACTGGGAACCTATCTCCCCCCTCTGTCAACGAGCACTGGGAACCTATCTCCCCCCTCTGTCAACAAGCACTGGAAACCTATCTCAAACCTCTCTCAACGAGCACTGGGAGCCTATCTCAACCCTGTCAACGAGAACGAGCACTGGGAACCTACCTCAAACCTCTCTCAATGAGCACTGGGAGCCTATCGCCCCCCTCTCTCAACGAGCACTGGGAGCCTATCTCAACCCTGTCAACGAGCACTGGGAGCCTATCTCCCCCCTCTGTCAACAAGCACTGGGAGCCTATCTCAAACCTCTCTCAACGAGCACTGGGAGCCTATCTCAACCCTGTCAACGAGCACTGGGAACCTATCTCAACCCTGTCAACGAGCACTGGGAACCTATCTCCACCCTCTGTCAACGAGCACTGGGAACCTACCTACACCCTCTGTCAACAAGCACTGGGAACCTACCTACACCCTCTGACAACAAGCACTGGGAACCTTCCTACACCCTCTGACAACAAGCACTGGGAACCTACCTACACCCTCTGTCAACGAGCACTGGGAACCTTCCTACACCCTCTGACAACAAGCACTGGGAACCTTCCTACACCCTCTGTCAACGAGCACTGGGAACCTACCTACACCTTCTGACAACAAGCACTGGGAACCTACCTACACCCTCTGACAACGAGCACTGGGAACCTACCTACACCCTCTGTCAACAAGCACTGGGAACCTATCTACACCCTCTGACAACAAGCACTGGGAACCTACCTACACCCTCTGTCAACGAGCACTGGGAACCTACCTACACCCTCTGACAACAAGCACTGGGAACCTTCCTACACCCTCTGTCAACAAGCACTGGGAACCTACCTACACCCTCTGACGAGCACTGGGAACCTACCTACACCCTCTGACAACGAGCACTGGGAACCTACCTACACCCTCTGACAACAAGCACTGGGAACCTATCTACACCCTCTGACAACAAGCACTGGGAACCTACCTACACCCTCTGTCAACGAGCACTGGGAACCTACCTACACCCTCTGACAACAAGCACTGGGAACCTTCCTACACCCTCTGTCAACAAGCACTGGGAACCTACCTACACCCTCTGACGAGCACTGGGAACCTACCTACACCCTCTGACAACGAGCACTGGGAACCTACCTACACCCTCTGACAACAAGCACTGGGAACCTATCTACACCCTCTGACAACAAGCACTGGGAACCTATCTACACCCTCTGACAACAAGCACTGGGAACCTACCTACACCCTCTGACAACAAGCACTGGGAACCTACCTACACCCTCTGACAACAAGCACTGGGAACCTACCTACACCCTCTGACAACAAGCACTGGGAACCTACCTACACCCTCTGACAACAAGCACTGGGAACCTACCTACACCCTCTGACAACAAGCACTGGGAACCTACCTACACCCTCTGACAAAAAGCACTGGGAACCTATCCTTGGCTCTAACACGGCTGCGCACTTAGTAGTCATTCCTGAATATCATATCTGAAAACCTCGTAGCCCTATCCATCAACTGTCTCCAATCAGACAATAAATATACATGGAAGGTTAAACAACAGAACAGCGTAGAAGGCAACAAAGACGGTTGCTACAAGAAGAGTGTGGAATGTGTCACAATGTGCAGCCATTGGATTTCATATTGGATATTGCGTGAGTGAGTGAATTTTGTGTGACGCAGCATTAAACAGCGTTTCGGTTAAATATTGACGTGGTTGAAGTGGGTGAAGTGACGCAGGCCTCCGTCTTTTACCACTTTGGTGAAACCCACAAGTACAGAATGGTGCTGACAGACCTTGAAACACAATCAGAACGAATCTGGGATTCAAACCCACTATCAAAGTTTCTGGCACACCGAAAGGATGAGTGAGTGAGTATGGTTTTACGCCGCTTTAATCAATATTCCAGCAAAATCATGGCAGAGGACACCAGAAAAGGGCTTCACACATTGTACCCATGTCGGGAATCGACACCCGGGTCTTCGGTGTGGCGAGTGAACGAACGCTTTTACCACTAGGCTACCCGACCATCCCCCGAAAGGATGAGACTCAGTGTATGACATTTGAGTCAGAAAAGCTTAATGAATAAGGTAAAGACCAAAGTGATGCACCTTGTAGATATTTTCCACTTTGTTGAAGCCCTTAAGCATGGGTATGGTGGGTGCTGAGACCAAAGGATCACAAATGAACGTGGGATTCAAAACCCTCATTACCAGATCCTGGTACTCAAAGGGACACAATTCGGCTCAAAATCCCCACCCCTACATTGATTCATGTCAAGATACATTTTCAGGCTGTCTGCTTCACAATATTGTGAGAGAGTGAGTATGGTTTTTATGCTTCTTTTAGCAATATTACAGCAAAATATCACGGCGGGGGACACACATTGTACCCATGTCGGGCTTCGAACCCGGGTCTTCAGCGTGACAACAAACGCTTTAACTCGACTACTTGACTGCCCCGTTTCACAACAGATATGCTGTATACTATTGAAAAGAAGATAAAGAAGACCTAATTTTGTCATATGACAAAAAAATATATGTCATGGCCACGAAATATGCATCCAGTAATATCCTCCACCCATGAGCTACAACATCAAAAACATCACATAACCACCAAAGAAGGTGAGTGAAATAATTGAACAGAGATGGATGTGAATGCTATGTGGCAAACAATTACATGTGATTTCGATTCACTACTTGTGTCAAGAGTCAACCTTTTGGGGGCAACAGAGCAGCCAAATTAAAAAAACAACACTTTTATCATCAGACAGCCTCCAGAAACACTATTTGAAGAATGTCGAAGTGTCAACTTTCCAAATATTCTGACCAACAGCTGAAACAATGTCTTAAAACTCTGAAATTTGACAATTCTTAAAATGACAAGAAAAGGATGTTGCATTTATGCGTTCACATAACACACACACTTGCAATGGTGCAATGTCTGCAAGCAGTGTTTAGGTGTCCAGCAGGTCAGACTACAGTTGTACAGACAAACTAGTGACTAATCCATCTAGACAAAACAGAACAACAAAACATCCCATAAAGAAAAACTTGAGAAGAAGGAGTGCAGCAAGCAAGGGGACAGATATCTATGACAACCAATGCAGGCCATGCGTTATCGAGCAGGTAGTGTATAACAACCCGTATTTCATGCACCGAACAGGGCTTCTGTTTATATGTTCCAATTTCGAGTGGACAACTAATCATTCAGGAATAATATATTTTTCAGCTGCTTCTTATTTGTAAGAACTTGGTCTTGTCTTATCTGTTCCTCTGATGGTGCACAAATGCACGCACGCACGCAAGGCTGTAGTTAACTTTTATTGACAGGGGGGGGGGGGCAAATATTTGTACAAGTATCACTTGTCCCCAACTTGATTCAAATCAAATCAGCCCCCCGGCTGGCTACAGCACTGGCACGCCTATTGAACTGTCCACCTTGTTGCAGAGTCGGTGTGTGTTTAAAACAGTCAACTGAAGCAGACTTTCACATTACGACACTGAGAGAAACAAAGTCATTTACATCACACAGGAAACCCTCCAAGAGACTTGAGTCTGCTGATCCTGCGATTCCAGACTTCCTGGAAGCTGTGTTGCCATCGGCAATGTGATACTGGACATTCCTGTCACCAGGCTGGGTTCTTGGTGTTGTGTGTTTGAGTGAGTTAATGGCTGTCTTGTCCAAGGATGTCCCTTTTTTTGTGTTTTCATGCAATGTTGATATTATTTTTGCAAACACAGTCGTTAACACCATCGGTCTGTCACTTTGTGAAATTTTACCATAGGAAGCAGCATTATTAGTTGTCACATCAGCAACACTTTCCAAAGCAGTAGCAGTAGTAGCAGTAACATTCGAAACAGATTTGATAGTACTCGTCACAGCAGTATTAGTAGTTATCTGTGTAGCAGTATTTTTCAAAGAGTTAGTAGATTGTGAGGTAAGAGTGTCTACGATATTACTACTAGAAGAACTAGTTGTAATGCAACCGGTGTCAATCTCAGTCTGCATGCTCGTTCCGCTCACCCCACCACAGTCCGCTGACGAATGTCTTGCATTAGCAGGGGCTGATGCAGTGGTAGTAGATGATGGGGTGGTAGTAGGTGGAGCAGTTGCAGTTGTAGTAGGAGATGGAGTTGGAGTTGTAGTAGTAGGAGATGGAGTTGTAGTAGGAGTTGTGGTAGTAGTTGTAGTTGTAGAAGTTGTAGTTGTAGCATCACATTGGGCTGTACTATTAAGCGCCTAAAATCAAGTTGGACTTTCTTGTTAAAAGACTACTAATCATGTTAATTATCTGTTTTTATTGATTTGAATTTTTATTTTACCTAGTTATTAATTAATAAATTGTGGAACAGTCATGATGGAGAATATAGATTACATCGAGTAGCCTTTGCACAGCATTGCCTACAAACTGAAAAAAGCAAACATGAAAGATGGAAAGGTCAGGCTGACTAAGTTGGACCTGACAGTGTTGACAGGATTCCCCACGGTACGACCAGCATAGATTACTAGAGACCTATTCTAACCAGGAATCCCCACGGTACGACCAGCATAGATTGCAGGGGACCAATTCTAACCTGGATTCCCCACGGTACAATCAGCATAGATTGCTGGAGATCTATTCTAACCGGGAATCCCATGGTACAACCAGCATAGATTGCAGGGGACCAATTCTAACCCGGATTCCCCACGGTACGACCAGCATAGATTGCTGGAGACCAATTCTAACCGGGAATCTCCATGGTACAACCAGCATAGATTGCTGGGAACCTATTCTAACCGGGAATACCATGGTGTGATTCGAAACAGCTACATCACGGCAGCCTTGACCAGATAAACCAGTGATTGAAAGCCTTTTGAGTTTGATTCACATATTAGTCGTCCTTCATAACACGTGTGGAATACTGGGGACCCCTTCCATCAATCAGATTCAGAGTGAGTGAGTGAGTGGGTATGGTGTTATGCTGATTTTATGTCCATCAAAATTATGGCACGGGACATCAGAAATGGGCTTCCCACATTGTACCCATCTGGGGAATCAACCGGACTCCTCGGCGTGACGAGTGAATGCTTTAACCACAAGGCTACCCCACCGTCCCACAACAGTCAGAACTGATTCCTTCAGTCTGTGTCAAAAACTATTGAGGCTTCAAGCCTGAACATGGTTTGGAGCTTATTTTTAGTACTGTTTAGGGCTATCATATGGACTGAGCTTACTAGACCGAACAGCAATTTACTAGACTTTGGCTTCTGAGTAGTGGCTGAAGTTAAAGACTGCTCCTCTGTGGCCAGATTCCAACATTCTTATGATGGCAAACAAAATAAGAAAGCAAAAAATACTATAAAAATAATAATTTTGTAAGTCATTTCTGTGTTAAAATAATGTGCATTCAATATTAGTATTTTGCCTAAACATGCATGTTATTTTAAATTAAAAAAAGTTATTGATATTCAATCAATCTGAGTGAGTGAGTGAGTACGGTTTTACGCCGCTTTTAGCAATATTCCAGCAATATCACGGCGGGGGACACCAGAAATGGGCTTCACACATTGTACCCATGTCGGGAATCGAACCCGGGTCTTCGGCGTGACGGGCGAACGCTGTAACCACTAGGCTACCCGACCGCCCCCAATCAATCTGAAGTTAAAGGACAGCTTATAGTCGAGGTATGGCAGTTGAGTAACATCATTGCACAGATGTATGATTAAGAGATGAGTTTTGTTTGTTTGTTTGTTGTTTAACGCTGCACTCAGCAATATTCCAGCTATATGATGGCGGTCTGTAAATAATCGAGTCTGGACCAGACAATCCAGTGATTGACATCATGAGCATCAATCCGCGCAATTGGGATCGATGACATGTATCAACCAAGTCAGCGAGCCTGACCACCCGATCCCGTTAGTCGCCTTTTATGACAAGCATAGTCGCCTTTTACGGCAAGCATGGGTTGCTGAAGACCTATTCTACCCCGGAATCTTCATGGGTATAAGAGATGAGTGAGTGAGTGAGTGAGTGAGTGAGTGAGTGAGTTTAACACTGCTTTGAACAGTATTGAAGTAACATCATGGCATGTCCTCTTGATGTGGGAGGAAAGCCCGAAGTGATGCAGGTCAATTTCTCAGAGTTATCTCCCCTGCCATTGGAGCTATCAAGTGCCTTTCCAGCTTGTAGAACCTTCGTTACCCTCCCAGTAACTTTGCAAGCCCTCTGAACTTTTCCTCTGTGGCCCTGATAGAGCTACTCATATGCAGCATGCACTGCGACGATCCTATCTCCTGTCAGTCACCTCAGTAGAAGTGACACGGAATACATTCTACCCCAGGGTGCCTAGCGAAACATAGGTCACAGGGCGGTCGAGCAGGCAAACTACTAGCAAATCATGACCGGATAAACCTACACTGTCTTGGTTATAACAAGTCCTGTCCCCATCAACAGCCGCTATGGCTCGCGGACCACCCATCCTCCACTAGCTAGTCGTGACCGTATCAAGCCACATAACACTGTCTTGGTTTTAACAAGTCCTGTCACCATCAACAGCCGCTATGGCTCACGGACCACCCATCTACCGCTAGCTAGTCGTGACCGTATCAAGCCACATAACACTGTCTTGGTTTTAACCAGTCCTGTCATCATCAACAGCCGCTATGGTTCATGGACCACCCATCCACTGCTAGCTAGTCGTGACCGTATCAACCCACACCGTCTTGGTTATAACAAGTCCTGTCATCATCAACAGCCGCTATGGCTCGCGGACCACCCATCCACTGCTAGCTAGTCGTGACCGTATCAACCAACACCGTCTTGGTTATAACAAGTCCTGTCATCATCAACAGCCGCTATGGCTCGCGGACCACCCATCCTCCACTAGCTAGTCGTGACCGTATCAACCCACACCGTCTTGGTTATAACAAGTCCTGTCATCATCAACAGCCGCTATGGCTCGCGGACCACCCATCCACCGCTAGCTAGTCGTGACCGTATCAAGCCACATAACACTGTCTTGGTTTTAACCAGTCCTGTCACCATCAACAGCCGCTATGGCTCGCGGACCACCCATCCACCACTAGCTAGTCGTGACCGTATCAAGCCACATAACACTGTCTTGGTTTTAACAAGTCCTGTCCCCATCAACAGCCGCTATGGCTCGCGGACCACCCATCCTCCACTAGCTAGTCGTGACCGTATCAACCCACACCGTCTTGGTTATAACAAGTCCTGTCATCATCAACAGCCGCTATGGCTCGCGGACCACCCATCCACCGCTAGCTAGTCGTGACCGTATCAAGCCACATAACACTGTCTTGGTTTTAACCAGTCCTGTCACCATCAACAGCCGCTATGGCTCGCGGACCACCCATCCACCACTAGCTAGTCGTGACCGTATCAAGCCACATAACACTGTCTTGGTTTTAACAAGTCCTGTCCCCATCAACAGCCGCTATGGCTCGCGGACCACCCATCCTCCACTAGCTAGTCGTGACCGTATCAACCCACACCGTCTTGGTTATAACAAGTCCTGTCATCATCAACAGCCACTATGGCTCGCGGACCACCCATCCACCACTAGCTAGTCGTGACCGTATCAAGCCACATAACACTGTCTTGGTTTTAACCAGTTCTGTCACCATCAACAGCCGCTATGGCTCGCAGACCACCCATCCACTGCTAGCTAGTCGTGACCGTATCAACCCACACCGTCTTGGTTTTAACCAGTCCTGTTATCATCAACAGCCGCTATGGCTCGCGGACCACCCATCTACCGCTAGCTAGTCGTGACCGTATCAAGCCACATAACACTGTCTTGGTTTTAACCAGTCCTGTCACCATCAACAGCCGCTATGTGAGTGAGTGAGTGAGTGAGTGAGTTTAACATTGCTTTTAACAGTATTCCAGTTATATCACGGCTTGTCAGCTTAATGTGGAACGAAAGCCCGAAGTAATGCAGGTTTCAGATGGTTACCACTATGGATAATCTCATGAAAGCTGGTCTGATGCTGACAAACCTAGAAACATAATCGGCACAAACCGGGATCATCACCTCATGATATGATAGTGTTACTGACGCACACAGTATCGAGAGGTAGCGAATGTTCATGGAGTTCTTACACAGTTCAATAAGTTTTGCAATTTCGATATAAGACCAAGTCGCAGGATATCTCTTGCACTTTCATTTTTCAATATAAGCTCCATTCACCTCAATACACTTATTCCATTTGTCCTTCAAGCTTTTAATACCACTTTTATAGAAATCCACAGATTGGCCCTCTAACCACGCCTCTGTGGCAGCCTTTATGTCCTTGTCATCCTGGAAGCTTCTTCCACGTAGGGCAGATTTCATTTGCCGGAACAGGAACTAGTCACTGGGGGCTAAGTCTGGGCTGTAGGGTGGGTGATTTAACTGTACAACCCAGAATTACATTGAAGTTGCAAAACTTATTGAACTCCCCTCGTACCGTATATGACCGCGTATAAGCCGAATTTTGAGGACCAGAAAAAAGATTCTGTAGAAAGGGGTCGGCTTATCCACGGGATACACTTTCATGATAGTATTTTTCAGATCGTGATCTGTCAGAAACATCACAGATAGATCACAACTTCCCAAAAGTTTGGAAGTTGCCACGACTAGAGCCATTATTGTTATAAATTATCAATAAAGCTATTATTATACACCAATGTTGTCATTATTAAAAAAATGTTATGCATGTTACTACTTCCGATAATAAGTTCAAATGTTCAAAGTTTATCGTTCTTTGTAAACTCCACAATCTTTACATATATAACAATATATGTAATTCACAGCTATAATATATAATCCCCAGATAAATCTACGGGGTCGGCTTATGCGCGGTCATATACGGTACATAAAGGCTCTGTGAGCTATTGTTGTGCCAGGTGAAGTACAGCATTGAAATAATAGTTAGGGTAAGAATGATTAAGTATGAACATTGTTAGACAGAGAGAGGGATAGCTTTTACAGATGGAGTAGTGTGTCACATACAAATCTCTGCAGCTATAAAAAATAAATTATGATGTCATTCTGGATTCCTTATACATATGTATTGATACCCAAAATGAAGTAAAAGAAACAGAACAATTGCTTTTATCTGCCTGTACTTGTCTGATGCATCCCATCAGTATCTCCAGCCTTGAGGAAGCTGTTGTGTTTCTTTCACTGAGTAAATTCGAAAGAGACCTCGAGAAGATCAAGAAGGCATCAATACGACGTTCTCCACTTGGATGTTCAACGCTTTTATGTTAATGAACTTCTGCCCAATAATGAACTCCAGAACAGTGGTAAAAAAAAAAGAGCAACTTAAGAAGTTAAGAATGAAAAAGAAAAATGACTGAACGAATTAGAACATTGCAGGAAATAAATGTTCACAACGTACACTTGGCCGCACCATTTCCCCCAGTGTCAATGTTCTTCCTGAACATGTGTTTATTTAAAATTACCAATCAGTAAAAAATTTGGATTTTAGTTTATTCTACAAATAGTTTGCATATTATCATAATAAATGTTCCAAAATAACTGTATAATTTGAAAATATAGTTTTTGTACGAAACATTGGTATTAGACTGCAGGATGTTATCTTTGATCTTAAAGAGCGATAATCATTGTACAACATTCTGCAGTCTCATCTCTCCAAAAAAGTCCTTGACATTGACAGACAGAGAATGTTTCTGTTCCCATGTCCACAAGACATGGAGAAAAAAGCATGGCTGTTAATAAACTTAAAACACTATCTACACTGTCACTGACATAAACACAACATGCAAGCTGGGACTGATTAAACATACCCGAGACTGTGAAAACTGCAAGGGAGCAAAAAGACAATACATATGTAAGACTGATTAGTTCCCTGGCATATAAGGCCATCTTTTAACTTGGTTTACGGATATCAAAAAAATAATTCAGTTCAGTTGGAAAAACTCCAAAAAGCAAACAATACTGACATGACAAGGCAAGGCACTGTGGCTTAGAGTTACTATCCCTTGCTGTCATGTAAATCATTGCAAAAGCGATTCCTTCTGCAAGGTAGCGAGTTTTGATGGCAAAGACGTCTTATTACTGCATTGCAAGATTCAAGGAATGCATTTTTGTATTCTTGTACAGAATATTTTTTCGGGTCAGCAGTGATAAAATATTTGTAAAAATTGATAAAAACATATTCCACTACATTTTTTCAGTATTTTGGGTTGAAAGATCCACCGAACCAATTAAAAAAGAGGGCCTCAGTCATTAAGTAGATACCAGGTTGTTATTAGGGCTGTTATTGACTGGAAATATCAGTTGTTGGGGCCAATTCTAACCCAGTATCCCCACCGTTGGTAGAATCTGAAAACTTAACAAGGACCTTAACATCAAAATTGAGGCGATCTGACAAGTAAAACTATGAAACGTCACTTGTGTATGTTAAACTGAAAGAAAGGACAATCTTATCATAATATAAATTTGAAAAGTTTTGAAATACTTTAATCTGATGTCTTGCAGTTGTCAAGTCAATATTCTGCAAAAAAAGTGAAACGTGGCGACATGATAAAACACACGCAATGATGAGTTAAATGACAACTGGCTGCAAGGTATTCAAGCCTGGCTGATTACCAAATATGATTGTCACACCTGAAAGTTGATCATTCATATACAATTCTTGGCAGCCATTGGCTCCCCCTTCTTGGCGGGCCCATGCAAGATTGAGGTGATGAGAAGTTACAGTGTTTAATAACTGTTTATAGTCAGAAGGCAGTTAGCCCTTTTCTACAGGGAAATATTCTGCACTTGCCCAATGACAGGAAAGTTGATGTGAGCAAAACATTCATGATTGTTGATCTGTTTAAACTGTCAATATTATTTTGGTCAGTACTAAGAAAACAGGGTATTCCTCCAGGGGTGGAACTAGCTCCTACCAGCTTGGAACATCCACTGTTGAGCCACTCTGCCCGGTGCCAGTCGATGCCGTCGGAGCAGCGTCCCAGCGACCCACACCACTTGCAGTCAAACTTCACTTGTTCAAAGTCGTGATTCACACACTTCTTGCAGTCCGAGATGATGTTGCATGCTGGAACATAGAATAAAATATGAAGCAAAGTCAGGTGGAGTGATCTGCTTGAGTAGTCTGTTCTTACTGTAACAATGATTTTTTGTTTTTTTTGTTTAACTCCGCACTCAGCAATATTCCAACTACCGTATTTTCTTGAGTAGAGTGTGCACTTTTAAAAAACCCAAAACAGCTGTGTAGAAGGGTGTGTGCATTATACACGAAATAATGAGTTTGAATGTTTTTTTCCCAAGGGAAAGATATGACCGTGAGCACGTAACACCGGAAATGCCATGTCAACAAATCCATACTGAAGTACGCAAACTAATCATGTAATTACACAGTCCATGACAGCGGTCTGTAAATAATCGAGTCTGAACCAGACAATCCAGTGACTGACATCATGAGCATCGATCCAGGCAGTTGCGATACGATGTCATGCATCAACCAAGTCAGCAAGCCTGACCACCTGATCCCGTTAGTCGCTTCTTACGACAAGCATAGTCGCTTCTTACAGGAAGAATGGGTTGCTGAAGACCTATTCTACCCCAGATTTTCATGGGTCTACTGTAACAATGACAGGGACCTATTCTTCAGGAAACAAACTAACAAACACAAATACACACACCTCTGTTTTATCCTCTTAATGCTGAGCACCAGGCATGGAAACAAGAAGTACTATCTTCTAACATGTTTCGGTATGACACGGCCACGGATGAAACCACCAACCTTCAACTCTCTGGGTAGATGCTCTACCACTAGACTATGGAGGCGGCCCCCTATTCTTGGGGAAAGTACTGATTACTGGGAACCTATTCTGTCCTGGAATCCCAACACCGCAAATGAACAATGGGTCCTGGGAATCTATTCTGTTCTGGAATCCCCACAGGGCAAATGAACAATGGGTCCTGGGAATCTATTCTGTTCTGGAATCCCCACAGGGCAAATGAACAATGGGTCCTGGGAACCTATTCTGTCTTGGAATCCCCACAGGGCAAATAAGCAATGGGCTCTGGGAATCTATTCTGTCTTGGAATCCCCACAGGGCAAATAAGCAATGGGTTCTGGGAATCTATTCTGTCTTGGAATCCCCACAGGGCAAATAAGCAATGGGTCCTGGGAATCTATTCTGTCTTGGAATCCCCACAGGGCAAATAAGCAACGAATCCTGGGAACCTATTCTGTCCTGGAATCCCCATGAGAGATACAGAGTGAGTGAGTGAATGAATAAGTTTTTATGCCGCTTTTAGCAATATTCCAGCAATATCACGGCGGGGGACACCAGAAATGGGCTTCACACATTGTACCCATGTCAGCGTGACGAGCGAATGCTTTAACCACAGACACAGACAGACCCCTACAATGAGTCTGCTAAGTAGTTAATAGGGGTGAAACGATGCATCGTGAGTTTACATGAGACGATACAATACACAATACGTTTTTTTCTGCATCGATACATGACGATACACTTGCTAAAAGAAATTACTTACTACTCGTAAAATGACACCCAGATATTTTGTCAGTAACATATCATGAAATGTGTTGTAATCAGGGTTTCAAATTCACTACTAAAAATAGCCACTAGTAGTTCAGTTAGACAGGTAGTGAGGATTACTTGGCAATGGCTTCATGACGATAACGGTGCCCTGTTCGACCTGGTCGGGGTGGAAGGATACACGATGGTACTCGTAGATCGTTCTACGTCGTATGCCTGCAACACACATATTAACATTTTGTCACTGTGAAAACAATCATGTTGCCATCAGACATTGAACATTTTTCAATAAATTGTACTCATTGTACTCATACTATGCATCTCTTCTTTCTTCTTCAATCCTATGTGGAAAAGTGCTTTAACAAAGTTTCCAGCTTAAAAAAACCCAACAAATCACCCAAGACATCCCAGCATTACCATGGTCACCCCCCACAAACAAATGGGTCACACACTGTAATCCTGTACATAGCGACCGACACGACCTGGTCACATGCTAACCCCTGCCACATCATACTTTTTTCTCAAGAGCTAACAGGCTAGAGGAACTGTGATGTTGGGATGGCCGAGTGGGTGGGCACATAGCGTGTGTATATAAATATACAATATATGGGAAAAGTTCGGAGTTTTTAACTTGTCCTATCTCACTTAATGCTTTTATCAAAGGGTTGGAAGGTGGGGCGCAGATACCCAAGCTACGAAATAGTGTACGAATGGTACAAACGAGCGCAATTGATGTCATGTGGAGTGTCTTCTAGGTACAACACATTGAAGGTCTTCATGGTGAAGATGAGCCTTGAGACTATCCTTCTTTGGCACGAGAAAAGTTGGCAAGAAGAACCCTGGAGTTGGGACTGGACCGAGACGTTCTACTGAATTGTTTGCAAGCAAGGCAGCCATAGTGTCATTGAGGATTGGAAAAGTGGAGTGGGCGTTGTCGGGGAAGTCGTAGTCAGGGGCAGTTGGTACCCGGTCTGTAGAAGGGATCATCCAGGATGACCCAATTTTCTGCAAATGAAACGACTCTTCCGCCTACAGGTGAGTTGACAGTGGGCAAGACTGGAGGCTGAAGTTCCCAGTCACCCCGAAGCTGTGTAAGTCACTCGTTAGGGGAACTGATTCCTTGGGCAGACTCGCCGATGTCCTTGGGACCCGAGGAAGAGACAGTATGTCCAGAAGAGGACTTGGACCCTCACTGTCTTCGGTGGCCTTTCCCACGGCAACAAAATGAACCAAAACGGTTGCCAAGAATCTCTCGTAGGTCTCGTTGAACAGGAATAAACTGTGGGTGCGTCATCTTGCTTCTCTTGGTCTTCCAACTGTTGGTGCTATAGATTGAGAAGGTCGACCTGATGATACGTATCCTGTTGAACCTCTTTCGCCACCTCCTGTATGTGGTCTGCAAAACGACTCCTTGATGACCAGGGGAGCTGGTTTAAACAGGCTTTAAACGGGTCATCCCATTGGCAATGTTGGAGCACTCCTCAACGTTGTAAGGCCATGACTGAACCCACTATGGGAGATCAGGTCAAGCACATTTCCACATTAGATTGACGAAGATAGAAGGGATGCATAGTGTGAGATAGGATAAGTTTAGAAATATAACGTTTGCAACCATTGTCAGGACACTATTCAATTGTAATTTTCAGAAATAAACAGAAAATATTATAATTTGAAGCCGGACGATAAACTCAAATATCATGCAAAAAAACAACAATCCCTCTCTACAAAACCATTTTTTTGTGAGCGAGTTCATGACTGCTTTGACCTGCTTTGGATCCCAGTAACACAAAGGTACACAACTCTGCATAACAAACTTCATTGCCTGAGATGACTGAACCACCCATGGCCCTGAACACCGGTATGTACACGACACACTGACAAATAGACAAAAAATCCCCTCACCCTGGGCTTTGAGGTAAGAGTCAATATAGAAGGCGTCGGACACACCGATCTTCACTGGGTGGTTCTGACTGGATATAGCTGACAGCTTGATAGGTAACTAAAACAGAGAAAACATCATATCATCCCTCACAGGGGGGCACTAAGCTACAGAATTATCTTCCGTATCTATTTATCAGATTTAACATCCATTGCTGTTCCTGTTCTGTTCTTAACCATATCACTGTACAAAGACTGAGTTGTGTCGACAGTTTCTTGGAGAAAAACCCTCTTATCAGTTTCTCATAGTTCATTAATATTCGTTTGTATAATGACTTAGTCAGCAATATTCCAACTGTATGACGGTGGCCTGTACATCATCAAGTCTGGACCAGACAAACCAGTGATTGATATTATGAGTAACAATCATTGCTGGGGTATGATGACATGCAGTTGACAGTCACTGCTTTAAAACATAGAATGTTTTTCTCTGAGGGGAGAAGCCAAACAATTTTTTCCAACCAACAACTGAATATTCAGAATTTAATTTGTTTGGTAAAAATCCGTAAAAAAAATAGTTTTTAAGGCCGCCTTCATGTATTGTAAAATTGCAAACTTTTCTTTTTAAATTTTGTTTTTATGTTTATAAAAAAGAAGTACCTGTTACACAAAATGGGCTTCGGCCGAGGGTTTTAATATGTAAGACATAAGTAATATCTGTGAAATAACGCAGGAAGGAGAGTAGCAGGCACAAGATTAAAGTCTGTAAGATGCAACAAGTTATTTTACTGCAGCTTCAGGCAGTGTGTGCTCACCTGCTTGTACAGGAACTTGATGGTGCCATCTGCTTGCAGTTGTACTTGGAAGTCAAAGGTACCAGCTGCAACAAAGTCAACATTGTTGTCACATACCAACATTGTAGTCATGACATACCAACATTGGTGTCATGACATACCAACATTGTAGTCACATACCAACATTGTAGTCACATACCAACATTGTAGTCATGACATACCAACATTGGTGTCATGACATACTAACATTGTAGTTACCACATACCAACATTGTAGTTACCACACACCAACATTGTAGCCACATACCAGCATTGTAGTCACATATCAACATTATAGTCATGACATACCAACATTGTTGTCACCACATACTAACATTGTAGTCATGACATACTAACATTGTTGTCACCACATACTAACATTGTAGTCACATACCAACATTGTAGTCATGACAAAACAACATTGTAGTCACCACATACCAACATTGTAGTCATGACATACCAACATTGTAGTCACCACATACCAACATTGTAGTCACCACATACCAACATTGTAGTCATCACATACCAACATTGTTGTCACATACCAACATTGTAGTCACCACATACCAACATTGTAGTCATGAAATACCAACATTGTAGTCACATACCAGCATTGTAGTCATGACATATTAACATTGTAGTCATGACATACCAACATCGTAGTCACTACATACCAACAATGTAGTCACATACCAACATTGTAGTCATGACATACCAACATTGTAGTCACCACATACCAACATTGTAGTCACCATCTACGATTGTGGCTAGCAGAAACATCTCATTGTATTCAAACATTTCAACCAGCTTTCCATGAGCTTTGGAAGTGATAAATAACATGATCGATTGCTAAATTGGCATCACAGTGAATGTTTGCTGAGAACATATTTGATTTCAGGGCACATATTTCATGAGATTCTATTCCATTCTACCATCTTTGCAAACAGCTAGGAAGAATCCTTAACGAGGTAATTGTTTGTTGTCTAATGCTGCACACTGCATTAATCAGCTTTATCATGGAGTCAGTGAGTGAGCGAACATCGCATAATACCGCATCAGCAATCTTGCAGCTATTCACGGCAGGCTTAATGATGCTGTCTGCAAATAACAGTCTGAACCAGACAATCCAGTGATTGATATCATGATCAACCAAGTCACCGAGTCGGACCACCCGATCCCTCTTGTCGCCTCTCACTCAGCATGTTGCTGCGGTACTATTCTACCTGGGAATCCCCACGGGGTCACCGTCGTCAAGTTTTGATTAAATAAGACTGACACAATTGAATAGGTTCTTACTTTCATTTTGATCCTTCAGCACAACGTTTTTCCACTGAACTGCAAATTTGTCACCTGGAATACAAACACCAACAGATTTAACATTCATCATTACTACAGGGATTGATTTCACAATGTCCAAGCTGCACCAGTGCAGGTAAAAACATTGCAAGTGCAGGTAACATTTCACGCCACAAGTGTGGCAGCAGTTATATTTGATAAAAATGAAAACTGAAGTCTTTTGGAACTGCCTGCAAATCTATAACAATCCAGAAAACCAAAGTTCATGAAAATATACATGAAATTGTGAAATACACAGGTGGTCTGAATGCAGTGAACTTGCAGAACTAATTCTTTAAAATTACCACTAGAACAGTCACTCATGGGATTGAAATCACAACAAAGCGACACTTTGAAACTTCTGTTTAAGGTTGTTTAACGAATATCAAGATGTTTAAAGCCATATACAGATTTCCTCCAAATAAAATACTGGAGCACATTCTCAAATACATTTTCTCTTTGAATTTATTTAATATTAAAAATAAATGAAAATACAGTGTTTCTATTTATGATAAAATGGTGCAGCCCATATTTTGGTGGTGCAACCTGATTAATTCACTTGGTTGCACCTGGTGCAGGTGGTAAAACAGAATGAAACTGTACCCTGTACTAGGGTATGCCCTTGTCAGAGAAAGTCATTATAAGTCACTAATTCTCATGCTGATACACAAAGGCTGGTTCCAAGAATCTTTTAGAGCATTGTGTGCGGTCTCAGGGGTGGAGTAGTTTGTGTCATACTTCGCGGAATTGGGCAGCAACACGTGCTTCACGCAGTTGTTAATTTAGTGCAAGTTTTCTCATGCATCAACGGTCACTTGTAGACAAGACGGGCTTAATGTTTAGTATGTTTTAATATCTTGTACTTAGGTCTAGAAAGGACACGTTGAAAGAAAGAGTGTCATTTTTGGATAATCCATTGGCAGTTCCCTTTCAGTTCCTTGGTTAGTGCATTTACAGTCATGTTTAGTTTTGTTTGTTTGTTTGTTTGTTGTTTAACACCTCACTCAGCAATATTCCTGCCATGTGATGGCAGTCTGTAAATAATCTAATATGGACCAGACAATCCAGTGACTGACATCATGAGCATCGATACATGCAATCGGGATACGATCACATGCATCAGCCATGTCAGCAAGCCTGACCACCCGATATCATTAGTCGCCTCTTACAACAAGCATAGTCACCTGTTACAGTAGGCATGGGTTGCTGAAGGCCTATTTTAACCCAGATCTTCAAGGGTCAGTCATGTTAAGTTCCCTCGTCATTTCACATATACTACTATAGAAAGTTAAACAACATCTGGTACTTTGGCGGACAAACCTTGGAAGATAAATGATCCTAGGGTTTGGGGGCATTAGGGATCCAGATAATCTTTACTCACACATTGTGCACCGTCAATCAATGCATCTCCAAATTGACGCGACTGCTGGACCCAGCCCAGACTGCCACTCAATATTAACGTGACTTCCCCCTAGATAATTGGTAGTTATGTGTGCGATGAGGATGTCTTGTCTACAGTCATTTTTGAGACATAAATGAGAAGTTAAATATATGCGAGCAAAGACCGCTCACATTTTTCGCACATTAATTTCAAGATTAATAGTATGTTTTTAAATGACTAGATATTTTCAAAAACATAACTGTGACCTAAGCAAGTCACAAGTTACGTGAGCTCACATCAGATATTTGTCTCTAAGTTACAATAAGAATTACGTACTGCTTGGGAGCCTTATTCACTGCAGGAGAGTTCATGCATGTAATGCCTGCATTTGATCAATAAATATATATATGCAAGGAAAATACATGTACGCAATCGGAAACGTCACACTGGCTAGTTATGCAGTGTGGTCTTTTTAAAATTATTAATGCATACTTGTAAGCAATGAACTCAAAATATATTGGGTTATGGTAAATTTATATGCGTATTTTCGCAAATGTTCAGCTTCCAGTACACGATCAAGACTCTTAAAATGAAATGTGTGTCAAATAAATAAAAAATCTGTGGAAATAATATTTTCAGATGTTCATGAATATTCATGTCTGTGTGTGCCAATTGAGATCCATCCAAACTACAAGCTAGATCAATGTAATCATCCTCGAAACATGACACCACATCCTAGAAGTCTGGAGGAACCACACATTCACAATCTAGTTCCATCATTTCGACTACACGGCCAAATACAAAACAGGTGGCTCAAATGCCTTGAATACCATACTGTTCCCATCCGATATGTGCACAGGTCAACAATAAATAGCCTGATAATTGGCATCACCCATATAGTATAGGATACCCCTCCTAAATCTTGAGTTGGGAGATCCAGGTCGTAGACAAGTCGTACGGAACTCATTTCCTCGTTCCCCACAAAAGCCATCTATTTCATTCTTACATCATATTGCCCAGAGTCTCTGCTCTTAAACGAGAAAATGATAGGGCTTTCAGAGGCCCTCGAATAGATACCAGGCTTAAAAAAGACAGCACGGTTGAAGATTCAATTAGACCTGTGACCCTCTATAAAACTTTGGTGGAAAATCAATTTCTATTATAAAAGTCATTTACTACCTTGCATACTGTGTGGCTTCTGGATTTTCCTGAACACTGCTTAAAGTGGCTTTAATATTCACGTACAATGAAACTGCATCATGATTGCCTGCAGAACAGACTTTTACTGGTGAGATAGTGTCTGGGCGTTGCTTAATGCAAACCTCAGACCAGAACCTCTACTGGTGAGTTAGTGTCTGGATGCTGCTTAATGCAAACCTCAGACCAGAACCTCTACTGATGAGTTAGTGTCTGGGCGCTGCTGAAAACAACAGACCAGAACCTCTACTGGTGAGTGAGTGTCTTGATGTTGTTCTATGCAACAGACCAGAATCTCTACTGTTGAGTGAGTGGCTTGATGTTGTTTTATGCAACAGACCGGAACCTCTACTGGTGAATGAGTGTCTTGATGTTGTTTTATGCAACAGACCAGAACCTCTACTGGTGAGTGAGTGTCTTGATGTTGTTTTAAGCAACAGACCAGAACATCTACTGGTGAGTGAGTGTCTTGATGTTGTTTTATGCAACAGACCAGAACCTCTACTGGTGAGTGAGTGTCTTGATGTTGTTTTATGCAACAGACCGGAACCTCTACTGGTGAGTGAGTGTCTTGATGTTGTTTTATGCAACAGACCGGGACCTCTACTGGTGAGAGTGTCTTGATGTTGTTTTATGCAACAGACTGGTGAGTTAGTGTCTAGATGTTGCAAGTCAGACTGGACCCTGTACAAACCCAGATGTTGCTATCCATAACCTCTTATGTTTTTGTACTTGTTCTACAGCAACCAATGGGAGACTTCACCAGAGACAATCATAAACAGAGAGCAGTTGAAAATATATCAGATAATAAATGAAATTCCTCATATTCAGACATCCACCGGCCCTACCAAAGTCATCGTAGTAGATGTCAGAAGCCTCGCCGATCCTGGTATCAAAGTTGGCCATGAGTGGAGCTATGTATTGTGTCGCAGTCAGCCATTGGTGGAGGAAGGGACTGGCGTAGATGAAACCTGTTGACAGATACGACATGGAGTCAAGGAATCTCATACTGCAGCAGCTCAACGCTAATTAAGAATCAAAATATCTCCACACATCATGTTGTTTATTAGATGCTGGTTAGATCTTGGATTGTTATACTGTTGGGTCACGAGGGAGAAACGTTATACACGCAACAATCCAAAGATAACTATCATCTTCAGACAGCAACAGATGCTTGGACATATTATATCTTGATTCTATTATTGCCTATATTGTTTAATAATTGATTTTATTTGAATCTAATTTTCATGAGTATTATCTTATTATGAACCTGTTTACCTATAATCATTTGGAATATTTATCTAAAGCTTGTGTCAAACAAAACTAGCAGAGATCATTCTTAATGACAAGCCCTCGTTACTTCTAATCTTTCTCTTTCAATCCAATTTTTATTTTTGATAGTATCATGAACAACATTGGAGATTTTGTCTGTGTCAGTAAACAGTAACGGTGTGATACACACTACACTATCACCTACCTCCTGTTGCTACGGTGATGTTTGTCACATTGTGTCCATAGAAACGGAACTTAAAGGTGAGGTTAATAGTCTGGAAGAAAAAGTTAATTTCATAAATCATGGAAATAATGTCCATATGGTTTACTAATTCCTCATAAAAATCCCAGGCATATCGTGAAATCTAATGTATCATGAAACCATGGATGATATGAAATGATATATATCCCAAGTCGTTAATGTCATTATCAGGTTTGTTTGTTTGTTGTTAACGCCACACTCCACAATATTCCAGCTATAAGATGCTGGTCTGAAAATAATCGAGTCTGGACCAGACAATTCAGTGACTGTCATCATGAGCATCTATCTTCGCAATTGGGATATGATGACCACGTCAGCGGGCCTTACCACCTGATCCTGTTAGTAGCCGCCTACGACTGTTGGCAACAGACTATGTGACCCACTGTCAAACACTTCAAGATATTTAAGCCAACAGGCTACTTTTCTCCAGTTGTTGAATGCGCATAAAAGAAGCCAAAAACCCGCGAGGATGGCAGGTGAGAATGGGTCCCAGCAAGCCATGCTGGTTGTAAAAAGCGACTGAATGGATTATGTGGTCAGTCTTGTTGACATGGTAAATTGTATGTCATATCTAGATGGTACTTTAAAAAAGTGTATGACATGTATCGTGACTGTTTTACCGTGTAAAATTTGTTTGTTTGTAAGTTTGTTGTCTAACGCCACACTCAGCAATATTCCAGCTATATGACGCCGGTCTGAAAATAATCGAGTCTGGACCAGACAATCCAGTGATGGATATCATGAGCATCGATCCACTCAGCTGGGATATGATGACATGCATCAACCAAGTCAGTGAATCTGACCACCCAATCCAGTTAGTTGCCTCTTACGACAAGCATGGGTTGCTGATGATCTATTCAAACCAAGATGTCCATAGGTATTATCATGTATCAACCCCAGGTAGTACTATCAGAAAGTGAATGACACCACATATTGTGATCGTTTATCATGTTTCAGCTTGAGGCCATACTGCCTTCATGTGTGAGTGGGTCTTCAGCAAGATGAGCGATTGCTTCAACCACGAAGCTACCCCACCGCTGCACCCTGCATGTATGAGTGAGTGAGTGGGTCTCCTGCTAGATGAGCGAACGCTTTAACCACGAGGCTACCCCACTGCCACCCCTCCATGTATGAGTGGGTGAGTGGGTGAGTGGGTCTAGTGCTAGATGAGCGAAAGCTTTAACCACGAGGCTACCTCACTGCCACCCCTCCATGTATGAGTGGGTGAGTGGGTGAGTGGGTGAGTGGGTCTAGTGCTAGATGAGCGAACGCTTTAACCACGAGGCTACCCCACTGCCACCCCTCCATGTATGAGTGGGTGAGTGGGTGAGTGGGTGAGTGGGTCTAGTGCTAGATGAGCGAAAGCTTTAACCACGAGGCTACCCCACTGCCACCCCTCCATGTATGAGTGAGTGAGTGGGTCTAGTGCTAGATGAGCGAAAGCTTTAACCACGAGGCTACCTCACTGCCATCCCTCCATGTATGAGTGGGTGAGTGGGTGAGTGGGTGAGTGGGTCTAGTGCTAGATGAGCGAAAGCTTTAACCACGAGGCTACCTCACTGCCACCCCTCCATGTATGAGTGGGTGAGTGGGTGAGTGGGTCTAGTGCTAGATGAGCGAAAGCTTTAACCACGAGGCTACCTCACTGCCACCCCTCCATGTATGAGTGGGTGAGTGGGTGAGTGGGTGAGTGGGTCTAGTGCTAGATGAGCGAACGCTTTAACCACGAGGCTACCCCACTGCCACCCCTCCATGTATGAGTGGGTGAGTGGGTGAGTGGGTGAGTGGGTCTAGTGCTAGATGAGCGAAAGCTTTAACCACGAGGCTACCTCACTGCCACCCCTCCATGTATGAGTGGGTGAGTGAGTGAGTGGGTCTAGTGCTAGATGAGCGAAAGCTTTAACCACGAGGCTACCTCACTGCCACCCCTCCATGGGTGAGTGGGTGAGTGGGTGAGTGGGTCTAGTGCTAGATGAGCGAAAGCTTTAACCACGAAGCTACCTCACTGCCATCCCTCCATGTATGAGTGGGTGAGTGGGTGAGTGGGTGAGTGGGTGAGTGGGTCTAGTGCTAGATGAGCGAACGCTTTAACCACCAGGCTACCTCACTGCCACCCCTCCATGTATGAGTGGGTGAGTGGGTGAGTGGGTGAGTGGGTCTAGTGCTAGATGAGCGAAAGCTTTAACCACGAGGCTACCTCACTGCCACCCCTCCATGTATGAGTGGGTGAGTGGGTGAGTGGGTGAGTGGGTCTAGTGCTAGATGAGCGAAAGCTTTAACCACGAGGCTACCTCACTGCCACCCCTCCATGTATGAGTGGGTGAGTGGGTGAGTGGGTGAGTGGGTCTAGTGCTAGATGAGCGAACGCTTTAACCACGAGGCTACCCCACTGCCACCCCTCCATGTATGAGTGGGTGAGTGAGTGAGTGGGTCTAGTGTTAGATGAGCGAAAGCTTTAACCACGAGGCTACCTCACTGCCACCCCTCCATGTATGAGTGGGTGAGTGGGTGAGTGGGTCTAGTGCTAGATGAGCGAAAGCTTTAACCACGAGGCTACCCCACTGCCACCCCTCCATGTATGAGTGAGTGAGTGGGTCTAGTGCTAGATGAGCGAACGCTTTAACCACGAGGCTACCCCACTGCCACCCCTCCATGTATGAGTGGGTGAGTGGGTGAGTGGGTCTAGTGCTAGATGAGCGAACGCTTTAACCACGAGGCTACCTCACTGCCACCCCTCCATGTATGAGTGGGTGAGTGGGTGAGTGGGTCTAGTGCTAGATGAGCGAACGCTTTAACCACGAGGCTACCTCACTGCCACCCCTCCATGTATGAGTGGGTGAGTGGGTGAGTGGGTCTAGTGCTAGATGAGCGAACGCTTTAACCACGAGGCTACCCCACTGCCACCCCTCCATGTATGAGTGGGTGAGTGGGTGAGTGGGTCTAGTGCTAGATGAGCGAACGCTTTAACCACGAGGCTACCTCACTGCCACCCCTCCATGTATGAGTGGGTGAGTGGGTGAGTGGGTCTAGTGCTAGATGAGCGAACGCTTTAACCACGAGGCTACCTCACTGCCACCCCTCCATGTATGAGTGGGTGAGTGGGTGAGTGGGTCTAGTGCTAGATGAGCGAACGCTTTAACCACGAGGCTACCTCACTGCCACCCCTCCATGTATGAGTGGGTGAGTGAGTGAGTGGGTCTCCTGCTAGATGAGCGAAAGCTTTAACCACGAGGCTACCTCACTGCCACCCCTCCATGTATGAGTGGGTGAGTGGGTGAGTGGGTCTAGTGCTAGATGAGCGAAAGCTTTAACCACGAGGCTACCTCACTGCCACCCCTCCATGTATGAGTGGGTGAGTGGGTGAGTGGGTGAGTGGGTCTAGTGCTAGATGAGCGAACGCTTTAACCACGAGGCTACCCCACTGCCACCCCTCCATGTATGAGTGGGTGAGTGGGTGAGTGGGTGAGTGGGTCTAGTGCTAGATGAGCGAAAGCTTTAACCACGAGGCTACCTCACTGCCACCCCTCCATGTATGAGTGGGTGAGTGGGTGAGTGGGTGAGTGGGTCTAGTGCTAGATGAGCGAAAGCTTTAACCACGAGGCTACCCCACTGCCACCCCTCCATGTATGAGTGGGTGAGTGGGTGAGTGGGTCTAGTGTTAGATGAGCGAAAGCTTTAACCACGAGGCTACCCCACTGCCACCCCTCCATGTATGAGTGAGTGAGTGGGTCTAGTGCTAGATGAGCGAATGCTTTAACCACGAGGCTACCCCACTGCCACCCCTCCATGTATGAGTGGGTGAGTGGGTGAGTGGGTCTAGTGCTAGATGAGCGAACGCTTTAACCACGAGGCTACCTCACTGCCACTCCTCCATGTATGAGTGGGTGAGTGGGTGAGTGGGTCTAGTGCTAGATGAGCGAAAGCTTTAACCACAAGGCTACCTCACTGCCACCCCTCCATGTATGAGTGGGTGAGTGGGTGAGTGGGTGAGTGGGTGAGTGGGTCTAGTGCTAGATGAGCGAACGCTTTAACCACCAGGCTACCTCACTGCCACCCCTCCATGTATGAGTGGGTGAGTGGGTGAGTGGGTGAGTGGGTCTAGTGCTAGATGAGCGAAAGCTTTAACCACGAGGCTACCTCACTGCCACCCCTCCATGTATGAGTGGGTGAGTGGGTGAGTGGGTGAGTGGGTCTAGTGCTAGATGAGCGAACGCTTTAACCACAAGGCTACCTCACTGCCACCCCTCCATGTATGAGTGGGTGAGTGGGTGAGTGGGTGAGTGGGTCTAGTGCTAGATGAGCGAACGCTTTAACCACCAGGCTACCTCACTGCCACCCCTCCATGTATGAGTGGGTGAGTGGGTGAGTGGGTGAGTGGGTGAGTGGGTCTCCTGCTAGATGAGCGAACGCTTTAACCACGAGGCTACCCCACTGCCACCCCTCCATGTATGAGCACTCACCACTGCGGTCCGGTGACTGGTGGACAAAGTCTTGTGTCTCTTCGCGTTGGTCAGATCCACCCAGTTAGAGGTGATGGCATCGGGGATGATGGATGACGAGTAATACTGGTGGTTGTCCTGCAACAGAAGCAGAGGAGCAGACGTCACAACATGGCCGACATCTCAAACCACATATAAGTAAGGCAATGATTATTAGATCCCCAAACCCACAACAATCTAATGGACGAGAGCAGTGTGAGTTGAGTTTCTCTCTCCGTTGATGAGGGCGCCTTTTAAGTATTATATCTAATTCCTGAGAAGATGAAGCCAGTTGATCTTCACTCTCAATATTCAAAAATGTCTTACCTCCCGTAAGGATGGTGTAACCGTGCTTCCAGTTCCACTTCTAGGTGTTTGGGTGGTGTCTATGACAGGTTGTGCTGTTGAAGTCGTTGCCGTTGTTGGTGTAGTTGTTGGAGAGGGAGTTGTGGGCATTGTAGTGGGAGAAGTTGGAGCGGGAGTAGTTGCAGCAGGCGTTGCAGAAGGCGTTGCAGCAGGAGTTTCTGGAACCTGAAACATATGTCATGAGCATGTCTTTAACAACAGGGAGCTGAAGGGAAGCATAGCTTGAAACAGAGAGGAGTAAGGCAGTAAATGTTTGCTTGTCAGACCCAGTCACACAGATGTGATATGTACCAACCTTTAAGCATGTATTTGTGGTACAAGGCTGGCTGAAAAGTTCTGAGCCTAACTATGACTGCGTTGATGGAATTGTTTGCTAAATACTTTTCAACAGAAACCCCTCTGAGGTCCACACATATGTGCCAAATGCTGGAGTGTCTGGAGCCCTCCTGGTAGTGTAAAACTTCCTCCACACAAGAAATGGTTTCATCATCAAAATGAATTCCAGACTGTTTTTATCTTCAAGTTTTGGAAGAGGTGGAAATCTGATGGTGCCAAATCTGGTGAATATGGAGGATGTCATACACTGCATCAATGGTAACAACAGACTTGTGCACAGTTGCTGTGTCTTGGAGGAACAACACACCTTTTGTGAGTTTTCCACCGCTATTAGCAAAGATATGTGATGCAGTTGCAGAAGCAAACATAATATTGGCCATTAATGGTCTGTCTTTCAGGAGACCTGTCCACCTGAAGTATTCCTTTGCAATACCGAAGCTATCACTTTGCCTTCTTCATCGGAGATGTTAGATGTTTCCACTACGTTGACTGTTGTTTGTCTCTGGCGGTGATGGTGGTGATATCAAGACTCATCCATGGTTACACAAAGTCTCAACAGAATCAATTGAGTCTGCTTCAAAATCCCATAAATTCTCATAAGAGATGATGAACATGGGGTGTTTCTGATCAGGACTGAGGGGGAAGGGGGGATTTTGTCTGTCGATTAGATATTTTCACAGTTATAGATGCAAAACCAGACATTTTTTCAACTAAAACTATGAGCCTGAATATTTATTGGAAAAAACCCATCTAGAATCAATGTCATTTTTGTGGCAGACAAGTTCTTTTTTTTTCCAAAGAATTTTCTGGGACAAAATATTCTTTTTCATATGTAAGTCCCAGGCCCCCCCAAAAGATACCAAATATTTCGTCTCTAAGAAGCCTTGGAACCTAGCAGGCTGAAACCTTTGTCATGCCCAGTTCATTTCTCAGACTGTTCTCAACACTCTAACAAGAGATGCCTCTGGTATTGGTATGTGACGTGATCAGTCGTCGGTCATCTATAATGATATCACATATTCTATCAACATTTTCTTAGTGGTGGTCTAAGGTCTTCCTGGTCCTGAATCATCTTTGTGGCTCTCTTCCCCCCGAACTCTGCTGCCCACCCCTGGAGAGTGGCAAAGGAAGGAGCATCATCCCCTAGATGACACATGGATAGCTGTTGGAGTTAGCCCTTCCAGTTGAAGGTCCTGAATCGTCTTCGTGGCTCTCTTCCCCCCAAACTCCGCTGCCCACCCCTGGAGAGTGGCAAAGGAAGGAGCATCATCCCCTAGATGACACATGGATAGCTGTTGTTGGAGATAGCCCTTCCAGTTGAAGGTCCTGAATCATCTTCGTGGCTCTCTTCCCCCCAAACTCCGCTGCCCACCCCTGGAGAGTGGCAAAGGAAGGAGCATCATCCCTTAGATGACACATGGATAGCTGTTGTTGGGAGTTAGCCCCCCCAGTTGAAGATACTTGATTTTTATCAATTTTCATGTAAAGTGAGTGAGTGAGTGAGTGAGTGAATTGGGTTCAATGCTGCTTTTAACAGTATTCCACTTATATGATGTTGTGTCAACTTAATGTGGGGGGAAAGCCTGAAGTGATCCAGGTCTCAGAAGTTTACCACTTTGGTGAAACACACAAACATGAGTATAGTGCTGACAAACCGTCAAACATAATCGGGGTGTACCGGGATTTGAACCCACAATGAAGGTTTCTGGCATGCCAAAGGGGTTCACCTTTGCACAGCGAATTGCGGTGCCTTAGACGACTGGGCCACCTGTGCCCCAGATCAGAATACAAGGTTTTGAAGTCAAAATCTTTATGTAATTGCACCATGTATTGTCTGTGCCAAAACTCTTTGATTCTACAAGTGCGAACTTGTTTCTCAACATAATTTTTAGTTCATTGTAGTGTTATCAACTTATCACATAGACCAATCTGTACTTTACAAGGCGTTGGCAAGTTGATAAAGTCACAGACTGCATGTACAGCCCAGATGACCAAAACTTTCAAATACTTGACTAAACTTCTTTTCCCTTGATAGGCAGTAACTCTCTTCACTGATAAAATCATCTTCCCGAGGCAAGGGAGTTACCTGACTATAAAAGTTCAGTTTCCACCCTTGCCGAACTAGGCTGGTATTATGGAGTTACATTTTGGCTGGACTAACGAGTCTATGCATAGTCCAATCAAAATTGCGCACCGAAATCGAAATCCGATTCGTAAAGTGTCATGCAGATTTCGGTCGACTACAGGATTTGCAAAGCATGTGCACTGCTAACTCGTTGTCAACAGATATTTTCTAAATCTTTTCATGTTTTTAATCAAGGTACTCACTTGATTTGATGCACTTC
Source organism: Haliotis cracherodii (assembly GCF_022045235.1). NCBI lineage: Eukaryota > Metazoa > Mollusca > Gastropoda > Lepetellida > Haliotidae > Haliotis > Haliotis cracherodii. The sequence goes on along the minus strand of NW_027266272.1, from coordinate 23,442,907 downwards.
GCGTTGTAAGACTTGTTTTATCACAATATAGATCTTCATTATCTATCAGACCGTCTTGACTGGGCGCCACCGTTTTGTTTGAAGCAAATGCAAGTGATACGAGAGGTTGAATCTGATTGGTCAATAGGAGAGGCATAGAAAGAACTTAACTCGTTATAGCCACTGGTGGCGCTACGATTGAGCCCAGGAATTCCAGCCTAGTTCGGCAAGGGTGGAAACTGGACTTTTAAAGTCAGTTAACTCTCTTGCCTCGGGAAGATGTGATATAATTTACGACACAAACGAATGAAGACTTGAAGCAGTAGGCTACCCCACTGTTACCTACAGAATCAAGAGAAGATATACAGGATATACCATGTAGGGTGGGTGAGAGAAAATATTTACATTTGTTGATGCGACTGTGGCGTCTGGCGTGCTGGCATTACTGATTACAGGGGGCGGTGGCACAGTAGATACGTTGCCGGCAGCCTGGCGTCGGTAGCGATGTCTGGTGAGAGGTTCATACTCTATCACAAGCTGGTGGTTGACGGACGGATTGACACTAACATCATAAGACACGTGGAAATCTGAAACAGAAGAGGAACCTTGTAAGACATACCAACTTCCAGCAAAAATAGGTGAGTGAGTGAGTGAGTGAGTGACTTGGAACAAGTGGCATGTCTTCATAAATTCCATCCTGTTCCCACAAAGTCAGCTGAAACAGCTCACAGGCTTACAGATAAACAAAGACTGACTGACTGACTGAGTATGGTTTAACGCCGCTTTTAGCAATATCCCAGCAATATCCCGGGGGGGGGGGGGGGGGGGGGGGGGGGACACCAGAAATGGGCTTCACACATTGTACCCAGGTCGGGAATCGAACCCAGGTCTTCGGCGTGACAGGCGAACGCTTTAACCACTAGGCTACCCGACCGCCCCGATAAACAAAGAAGCTAACTAACTAATAACACAAAGTCCTGAAAGAGTTCTGTACATGATACAAGAAATAAAACGCACATATTCATTGCAACAATGTGTAGTGAACACCATCACCGCATCATAATACATCCCTTGGTATGTCATTAATGCAGGGAAACAAAGAGGCAGGTTCCGAAAGTCTGAAAGGGGTGAGTCGACCATAACATTCCAACAAAGTCAACGTTCAGGTGTGAAACAGGGGTGTAGCATCATGATACAACAACCCCCGGTCAGTGTATCACTTTGCACCACAACACCTGTGAAGGATGTGCTCATAGTGAGGCCAGGTAACGCAACTTCTAGGGAGTGCCAAGAACTGACTGGAAGTATTGTACCCATGTGGGGAATCGATCCCTGGTGACCCAATGTTTTAACCACTGGGCTATCTCACTGCCCTTAGGCATAAGTAATTATATCTGACTGCCCTTAGGCATAAGTAATCATATCTCACTGCCCTTAAGTGTAAGTAATCATATCTCACCACCCTTAGGCATAAGTAATCATATCTCACTGCCCTTAGGTATAAGTAATCATATCTCACTGCCCTTAGGTGTAAGTAATCATATCTCACTGCCCTTAGGCATAAGTAATCATATCTCACTGCCCTTAGGTATAAGTAATCATATCTCACCACCCTTAGGCATAAGTAATCATATCTCACTGCCCTTAGGTATAAGTAATCATATCTCACTGCCCTTAGGTGTAAGTAATCATATCTCACCACCCTTAGGCATAAGTAACCATAACCCACTGCCCTTACGCATAAGTAATCATATCTCACTGCCCTTAGGCACAAGTAATCATATCTCACCTCTCTTAGGCATAAGTAACCATATCTCACCACCCTTAGGCATAAGTAATCATATCTCACCACCCTTAGGCATAAGTAATCATATCTCACTGCCCTTAGGTATAAGTGATCATATCTCACTGCCCTTAGGCATACGTAACCATATCTCACTGCCCTTAGGTATAAGTGACCATATCTCACTGCCCTTAGGCATAAGTGACCATATCTCACTGCCCTTAGGCATAAGTAATCATATCTCATCTCTCTTAGGCATAAGTAACCATATCTCACCACCCTTAGGCATAAGTAATCATATCTCACTGCCCTTAGGCATAAGTAATCATATCTCACTGCCCTTAGGTATAAGTGATCATATCTCACTGCCCTTAGGCATACGTAACCATATCTCACTGCCCTTAGGTATAAGTAATCATATCTCACTGCCCTTAGGCATAAGTGACCATATCTCACTGCCCTTAGGCATAAGTAATCATATCTCACTGCCCTTAGGCATAAGTGACCATATCTTACCACCCTTAGGCATAAGTAATCATATCTCACTGCCCTTAGGCATAAGTAATCATATCTCACTGCCCTTAGGCATAAGTGACCATATCTCACCACCCTTAGGCATAAGTAATCATATCTCACCACCCTTAGGCATAAGTAATCATATCTCACTGCCCTTAGGCATAAGTGACCATATCTCACCACCCTTAGGCATAAGTAATCATATCTCACTGCCCTTAGGCATAAGTGACCATATCTTACCACCCTTAGGCATAAGTAATCATATCTCACTGCCCTTAGGTATAAGTGATCATATCTCACTGCCCTTAGGCATAAGTGACCATATCTCACCACCCTTAGGCATAAGTAATCATATCTCACTGCCCTTAGGCATAAGTAACCATATCTCACTGCCCTTAGGCATAAGTGATCATGTCTAACTGCCCTTAGGTATAAGTAATCATATCTCACTGCCCTAGGCATAAGTAACCATATCTCACTGCCCTTAGGTAAGTAATCACAGCTCACTGCCCTTAAGCATAAGTAATCAGAGTTGTTAATAGTCTGTACATGCAATGATCAGATGAAATCAGCTCAGTTCAAAGGGGAAATACCAAGATTATCTCTGTCAAAAAGTTGAACAGTGTCTAGACAAAAGCTACAACCCATTTGTCAGAGTCAAAACCTTCTTGCAATGGAAAATACTCACTGTCGATAGTTTGTCTACATTGTTATCTTTTATAAGTGTGAGAAAAGTTAATATTCTGTTGCATTCATCCTTTAACTTTTACCAGAATGAAAAAGCCATAAAACAAATAATAGTCTAACCCTAACTAAACCTTCAAATAAAAAACCCTTGGCGTCATACAAACTGGACTTTATAAATAAATCAGTTGCATTACTTTTTCCCTGAAAAGCAGGGTTAACAAGAGCCAGAAAACGTCTCCACAAGAACCAGTGCCAATCTCTTGCATTAGTGGTGGCAATTTGTCTGGTAATGCACGCTACAGCTCCATTGACTCTAGTCATGAGTTGGTGACCCACAATGCTGCACAGGAAGTGGAATGTTTGCAACACCGAGCGGACTATTGCCCCGAGTTGTCGGAGAACTAAGGCCCACAGCTAGAGCCATTGGTTATTGGAACAAATCGGACTGTGAAAATAGTAGCATCACTGCTAATTGGCACAGACCACAGTCATTTTAAGCGCAGTGGATTCTCGTACCGTAATGGCATCTGAAAGCAATATGTAGATTGCTAATTGCTTAAGGACAAGTTAACCATGCACACTTAAATACAGATCTTGTCCTGATAACTACTTGCGCTGTACGGCAGAGCGAGTGCGTTAGAATGAACACAGTCAGTCTCTGTAATTAACTACTATCACACAGACCAATTCCAGGGACTTACTGACGTAGTTCACCCTGAAAACACTCGAACATGATTACACTTTTATGATGCATTACATAAATGAATTATTTACTGACTGGGGACTTGCCAGCACATGCTTCAGGCAGTGGTGTTTGTGTTTCCAACAATTTGAGGATACAATGATCAGCCCGATATGTACATTCAACCCTTTGGCCACAAGAAAACGAATATCTATTCACCAGATTTTTCGGTTACAAGTGTTTTGTTTGTTGTTTAACGCCACTCAGCAATATTCATCTTCATGACAGTGGTCTATAAATAATTGAGTCTGGACCAGACAATCCAGTGACTGATATCATGAGAATCAATCTATGCAATTGGGATACAATGACATGCATCAACCAAGTAGGCGAGCCTGACCACCCAATCCTGTTAGTCGCCTCTTACGACAAGCATAGTTGCCTTTTATGGCAAGCATAGTCGCCTATGACGACAAGCATAGTTGCCTTTTACGGCAAGCATAGTTGCCTCTTATGACAAGCATGGGTTGCTGAAGACCTATTTTAACAGTTATAACTGAAGAGCTCATGGAATGTTTTTTCTCCAGTTTTAATATTACAAACTCCTGTGCGAAATAAAGAAGAGTCAATATTTCTCCAGGACACCACATGCTTCTTCCCCTTCTTGTATCCAAAGGGTGGTCGGGTAGCCTAGTGGTTAAAGCGTTCGCTCGTCACGCCGAAGACCCGGGTTCGATTCCCGACATGGGTACAATGTGTGAAGCCCATTTCTGGTGTCCCCAGCCGTGATATTGCTGTAATAGTGCTAAAAGCGGCGTAAAACCATACTCACTCACTCACTCTTGTATCCAAAACAGTTCAACCGGGGTCAGACAACAAAGCCAAAAACAAAGGTGCGTTTCCTATTCCAGCCCATCAAAACATAGGGTAGGTAGGCTGGGTTGTTCTTTCTCTTTTGTATAAATGGTTCATCTTTCGTGAAGCAAAACAAATACACACCAGGTGAGGTGAGGTGAAATTGGGTTTGACGTCGCGTCCAAGATTATTGCACTTATATAGCGACGTGCATGCACGTGTGTGTGTGTGTGTGTGTGTGTGTGTGTGTGTGTGTGTGTGTGTCTGCTTGTACTAGTCAGGACTGATGCCGATTTATAGTGCTAGCTCACTGAGATACCATGCAGCAGTTTAACATGAATATCCCACTCAGACACAGTATACTGACTCCGAGCTGACCAGTCCTTGTTTTAGCCCCTTAAAGCCGAGCTCCAGATAGGGTAACAACAAGTACCATCTTTTAACGTCTTTTGGTATGACGCGGCCGTTGATCGAACCCCGAACCTTCCGCTCTCCGGGCAGACGCTCTACCACTAGACCACAGAGGCGGTCAATAAACACCAAGAATGGAAATTAACCAAGAATGTCTACTAGCCCAAACAGTGACACTATACAGCAACTCCTTCCAAGTGTTTGAAATTCTACAAGCCCTTAGGATACTTTTAACACGAACAAAACTGGTCCGGGCTTGCGGGCAAGTGCCAATTTCCATCCCTGAATACTAGTGGCATAAAATATAGACAATACAGGGATATGGAAAAAATGTGGTGCAACAAAAATAAGTGAGAAGAAAGGTTTAGAGAGGTGGCTCCAGGCAACGGTTGGCAGAAAATGGGAAGACAAGTTTCTTTTTTTTTTCCCCTTGAGGATTATTATTAGACTTTACATCATTTGGGCAAGATTGGTATGAAAGCATGGACTTCTGGCAGTAATACTGAATGTAATTTCAACCTCATCGTTTAATCACTGAGTCAGGTATGATGATTGTGATGTCACATTAAAAATGATTATGGCAAAAAGTTTTACAGTCTGGCCAGCTAACTGTGGTGACAATGTGAGAATAGCCAGATTTTATGACACTAAACCATACATTACCCTTATTGGGATTCAAACCTTCATAATTCAATAAGAGCAAACACACTAACCACTGTGCCACCCCATGGCCCTGTAAATAATGACGATGGTTGTAAATCATCTGAACTGTACTCAACACTGATCAAAATGGGATTCATGCAGACCATAACGAAACTAACGAACCTAAAAGTTAACATTAGCCACAGCATACAGAAAATCACCAACAAATTGTTTGACAATCACATGAAATTACCCTAACAAGAAAGTCCCACACAAGAAGACATGTGTGTCGATGATATGAATGTGCCCTAATGGCCATATAGGACATAATACAATGCTGTCAATAAAGATTATGTGAATTGTAGGCCTGCCGTCTAGCATCCACTGAAGATACGAGCACAAGATTTCTTGTAATAAGCATGTGTCAGAGGCAAGTCTGACAAGTCGACAAGGAACGTTGACAGTCTTATTGGATTGGGAGGGTCACTGTCAATTTGAGACCTGCTTCGATCTCATCAACCAGAGCTATATGGCAAATCGTTTGAACTGGAGCTATTAGCCGTCCAAAATGTTAGTGCTAGCACGGAACACATAATTCAAATATTTGACAGCAAGTGTCACACATTTCGGTGAAAGCGACAGTCCGCTCTTCTTGTCGCTCAGGATTTGTCTCACCATGAGCAGACCTCCATCCTGTCGACATTTGTCACTTCTTCGGTTTCATCATGTTAATTTTTGTACGATAGGTCTGCCCCATGTGAGTTGTCACCACATCGCAATCTTCCATAGATGATTGTTACTTTTTGCTTGTATTTCGTATGACTGTGGATGTCAGCAAATGAGGCTAATAGGAGCACGGAATAAAAGGACGGTTCATTATTTAAACCTGCTGCTGAATTAGAAATAGGATTCGGCACGGAGAATGTTTTTTCACTGTCCCTTTTTTATCAAACAGGATGACGTGCAAGGTGAAATCAATACTGGCGTCTTCTAAGATAAATGAGTGATATATTCCCCACAATGTTTACAAGAAATTCATCATTTTGTGTTTTGAATGATGCAACGACTAATTGGCATTGTCCATTCATCTGAGTTTTCAACTGATCTGAAACATACTTGAAACTTAATCCCAAAACAGAGTTAACTTCTTAACTTAAACACATTTATGTCAAAAAAGAAAACAAATCTACATCATAAATGCTCCTCCAGTACCTCCTTAATGAACAAGGACTAAAGTATCAAGGAAATATTTTGTTCTTCACTGACATGCAAATCCTCTGACGTTCATGACCATACGATTTGAAATAGATAAATCATTCTATTCCAGTGCTCTAAAATTACCATATTCACGAAATTGGCAGTTTAGATACTGGCGATTACACAAGACAGAATATTGATCACATGACACCAAAGGACCAATGCTGTCATACAGTCGCTTGCTGGGTGAAATAAAGTGCTCACTAGAATCCTAACAACAAATCATTTCTCCTGGGTGGGGATGTTCCAACGACAGGATTAAATTTCCATTTCTTTCCACCTTCGTTCTGGGTTCAAAATAATATTGGGTGCACTGAGCCTGAAGGTACAGAGTGCTGACTCAGTCCCGAGAGGCCAGCATTGATGGTCATTCGGGTAGGCAGCAACTTGTTGAGGCCCCGAATGACCTCTCCCATTTGGAGGTGTAGATCCTGCCCAAAAACCTTTTAAGCATTAGGAGACACACACGACTCTTCATCAAATGGAGTGTTTTAGAGGGCCACAGAATCAATGACGGCCATCTCGCACAACTCCATGTCTTGTCCGGTCCGCTCAGTCCGTACAGGAGGCAAAACTCTTGCATCCCAGCTCCATTGATTTTTCTCAGTAACTATCATTTGTGTGCAACATGCATAACCTAATAGAAATTGAGAGAGGCCAGCGAACATAAGAGGCTCAAGTAATCTAGCTTGCAAATACACACTGCAAAGACTTCATCTGGCATTCCGAGGTAGCATCAGCGTGGAGTCTCCAAAAGTCACAATGTTTTTTTGTTAAGTCAGGACTGGTGTCAACATGTCCGCTCCAAGACACGAGAACCATCTTAAGTTGGCCCAATACGTAAAGGAAGGCATTAACGTAACTCCCCAATAAAAACCGTTACAATCAATACATCCTTCAATTTCAATATCAAAGTTAAAGATGATGGCATCCTCCTTACCCTAAGGATACCTGCTTCTGGTTCAGAGAAGACGTCTCACATTAAACAGCCATGGCCTGCTAATACAGAACTTAAAGTTCCATCATCTAGTATTAAGCTGGATAGAATTTCCGTACTGAAAACTCCCCGCTGGCATGAAGTCTAATATATTTACATTCAGATCAGGATAAAAAGTATTGCCAATGCAATCCATTCTCAAGAACTCCAGAGCCCTATTTGGGTACATACAAGTGATTGAAATGCAGTTTTTTTCTAAATATACTTTTTGATTTACGTCTTATGAACTTTAACAAATATTTCATTCAATCACATTGTGTCTGTCACATGACTGGGTGACTAACTGCAACTAGGTGGATTTAATTTAATTCATTTTAAACTTCACTGTTACCCCTCTATTTCTTCCAAAGTTTTCAGGCAGAAAATTAAGTTGAAGTGATAATAATCACTTGATACTGGTTCAGTGTTGTTTATTCATGTATGTACGTAGGTGAGGTGAGGTGAAATGGGGTTTAACGTCGCGACCAAGATTATTGCACTTATATAGCGACGTGCATGTAAGTGTGTGTTTGTGTGGCTGCTTGTACTAGTCCGGACTGATGCCGATTTATAGTGCTAGCACACTGAGATACCATTCCGCAATTTAACATGAATACCCCACTCAGACACAGTATACTGACTCCAAGCCGACCAGTCCTTGTTTTAGCCGAGCGCCAGACAGGGTAACAACAAGTACCATCTTTTAACGTCTTTTGGTATGACGCGGTCGGGGATCGAACCCTGGACCTTACGCTCTCCGGGTGGATGCTCTACCACTAGACCACGGAGGGGGTCTGAAGAATGCTTTCAAAGCAACTGGGACCTGATGATCAACCAAGTCATAAGCCTGACAACCAGATCCTGTTAGTTGCCTCTTAAAGCAGGCGTTGCTGAAAGATAACTTCTAAGCCAGACTTTTCAGGGTGAGCTAGGGTGTGTACACCTAGTCACTATACAGGTAAACCAACAGTGACTCTGACCTCCTCTGACATGAACGACGGCAAGGAGAAGGAGGGGGGCTGGTCCATCCTCCATTATCCTGTGAAATACATCTACACTCTATCAATATAAACACCTGGACCCATTCACCATAGCTTCGTTTCAAAAGTGACGTCACTGTCTCCAACTCTCCTACCTCAGCAAGCAATTTCTCTAGCTCATGTAACTTGATCGGATAGCTATTTGAAACGTTATGCCATTTGAGTGAGTGAGTGAGTGAGTGATAACGGTCTTATGCTGCTTTCAGGGACACCAGAAATAGACTTCACACATTGTACCCATGTGGGGAAACACACCAGACCTGTGGCATTACAAGTGAGCGCATTAACCACTTAGCTACCCCACTGCCCCTTGTGCCAAATGAACTGAGCTCAAAACGAAGCTACACTAGCGAACAGGTACAGGGTATTGACCAATAGTTGAGGATGGTCATATTCTAATAGTGTGAAAAATGGGGGCAGTTATGAGGGGAGAGATGTTGATTACTCTAAGTCGACCACTCCATCAACAGACGACAGACATTTCCCACTGCTCTCACAAACAACTTCTGGTGTTGAAACCGCTTTTGACACTCAATAGATGAACTGATACAGAATCCATTACTAAACAGCAAAAAGTCCTCCTGGCTTTGAAACAGGATAAGACAAACTGCACATTGTCGTTGGTTTGGCAGATATGTCTGCAATCAAGCAGCATTAGAAACCCACAAACTAACACTGCCACGGGCTGGTAATAGAATGTAACGTGACATGAGCGCCACGATGATTCATCGGGGAAAAAACATATTATTGATGCAAGCTGAAAATGACAATATTCAGTGTAGAAAACTTAGATGTCAAAAATTTGAATATTAACAAATTCACTTCATGAAAGGAGAATCGATTTGAAAATTTCGATCACGTATATCCCTATCCATCATCATGAATATATTACTCAAAAGAAGTTAAGGAACGCCTGATTTTTCCCATATGGCTATGGTTAATCCGCACCAGACATGACAGATTAACTTCCGTCATATGAAAAAAATCAGGTCCTCCTGAGAACATATTGCAATGGCCTTGCTGACACTACCGATGAATAGATTGTATTTTCCAGCCAACAAATAATGCATACAATCAGGATATTACTGGATACCTGCTGCAAAAAAAACTTGGAAACAGCAGCTTGGATGTATGTTGTAGTGACATATACTACTCATAAAATACTAATAAAAGTTATGATTTTTTTTCATATGATTAGTTACCCTGTAACAGACATGAAAGTCATAATTAATAGTTACATTAACAATCTTTAACTTGTTTTTAGTAGTATATATTGGAATTTATTTGCAAACAGCTCCTGTCTTCATAGAACACAAGAGAATCAGAATCCCTGTGCACCTAATTTGTATTGGTTAAGCAAGGATTAAAAATGATCTATGCCTAGTTTGTTTTTAGCTGCATTGCACATTTTTTTCTTTGATTGTTTTTCCTTCGTCACTTCAAGTTGACACATAAATGCTGCCAGTTCACACAAAAAGCAGACCTTTACGACAGCTGTCACTTGAATGCACTGTTCAGGAAGTGACATTACAGTTTTTCCCTTCTTATTATGGTAATGGTGAAATGAACAAGAAGCGTTGGCAGCACCACGTTGCCAGTTTGTCGTGCATCAAGCAGAGGTATTTCTATGTTACAGTTGATGGTTAGTTAGTTGTTTTAAGCCGCACCCGGCAATATTCCAGCTACATAACAGCGGTCTGTAAATAATCGAGTCTGGACCAGACAATCCAGTGAATAATATCATGAGCATCGATCCACGCAATTGGTACACACGTTACAAATATCCCAAATGTAAAATGTCAAATAGTGCCACTTTAGTCACTCGTCCAAAGCCTGAGTAAAATTCTGTTTGGTCATGTAAGCTCAGTTGACAGTAGTCCATATGACAAAATTAAAACTATATAAAATGGTGTCGAGAGCCAAGTTTTGGCTTCTGGACAAAGGTTTTCGGCAAGACTGACAATAGCCAAATATCTTCCATGTGAATCTTAGCAACACTGTCGACATATTTTAAAGGGTTTGGAGTGAGTGATTTTGGTTTTATCCCGCTTTTAGCAATATTCCTGCAATTTTACGGTGGGGGACCCCAGAAATGGGCTTTACACATGTTAGGAATCGAACCCGCATCTTCGACGTGAAAGAGCGAACGCTTTAACCACTAGGCTACCCAACCGCCCTTAACGGGTTTGGAAGAAATGGTTCTAACGCTTGGGCTACGGGTGACAGACAGTATTCACCTAATTGGCAGCAGCAATGTATTTTGGGGACACAAACCAACATGTTAACAGCACTGGGCCTGCTCTCCAATCTGCACAGATGAAAACGAATTTCTCTTGCTATTCACCATCAAATATAGTTTCTCTATTTGTTCCAGAGTTCAGAGTTGGCTTCAGACAAACGTAGCTGAATTAACACGATCCACAGCAATTTACGTCCAGGTACGACGCTACTCTTCGATTTTGATATGATTGGCATCATTGAGACATGTTTGCCATTTGAAAGAAAACCTCCTACACCCAGACTGCCGTCTGATCTAAACACTTGCGACATCTTAATGATCTCAACCCACCAACCAAAATGGCCATAATTGGCCATGGTCTGAGTGGCATTGACAGCAAGGTCATCTGAGCTGTGAAACTGAACTGGGTGTATTGATTGCTAGGATCACACAATTTGCAGTCGGAGTGGGAGCAAGACTCCATGAACCAATGGGCGACAGTGTGAGCACCAGAGCGAGGCTACTGAGCGAGGCTACTGAGCGAGGCTATAACTTAGAGTTTAACCTTCCCTGGGTGCCACCAATCCAATGAGTGATGGAGTGAGCACCAATTGAGCAAGGCTGGAACTGAGAGTAAACTCCCTTGGGTGCACGTGGGTGCCATCAGTTAAACAGGTTAAAGAGTCGGCACTAGCTGTTGTCCACAGGGTACAATAACCTCATTGACCTAAGCTATAACTGAGAGTTGGCCTTCCCTGGTGCCACCAATTCAAGTATCATTCACACACACAGCCATTGTGACCAAGGGATCCTCATATGTCTTATGACATGCAGGTGACAAATTCTGTCAGACCATATTCGACGTAATAAGCGCTCAGGGCTTTCTTAAAATTCGAAATAGGAAATTAGATGTAAATTTTGTGGTTTATGCTGACAGCCTGAATGATACAAAAGAAAAGTCTGTGCGTATTATACATGACAGGTATATATTTCCAGAATTTAATTCCCCGTAATTAAGGGTGCATATAACACACAAGTGTGTATTATACACAAATAAATAAGTCTTGTGTACATTGATCAATCGGAAGGGGTGCCAATTGGGATTGTTCACTAGGCAATATATCAGCAAATATCGCCATGGGCGCTTACTGGAGCAGGGCGTTTATTACGTCGAATACGGTACTTTCCATTTAGCTAGAGACCCGTGGGATAATCAGGACTGGAATATAATTACAATTATCATAAAACACTAACATGGGCTTGGGTTGCTACAGCTACAGCTACCATGGTGCTATGTGTCTTCCATTCTGAAGACTTCTACTGGGGGTAGACAGGAGTCCCTGTTGTGTTGTGTTGTGGCACAGCCACAGCCTGTGTCATGTCTTTAGTTGTGGTAGCATGTCCCATCAACTGGACTCAGGGTAGACAGGAGTCCATGTTGTGTTGTTGCAGGGCCACAGCCTGTGTCATGTCTTTAGTTGTGGTAGCATGTCCCACCAACTGGACTCAGGGTAGACAGGAGTCCATGTTGTGTGATGGCCTGGATGATGAGACCTGCCATATGTGTCATGTCTGTCATCGAGCCAATTCAGTGAGCTTGATGTGGGAGTATTTCAGTTATATCACAGTGTGTCGGCTTGATGTGGTAGTATTTCAGTTATATCACAGTGTGTCAGCTTGATGTGGGAGTATTTCAGTTATATCACAGTGTGTCAGCTGGATGTGAGAGTATTTCAGTTATATCACGGCGTGTCAGCTTGATGTGGGAGTATTTCAGTTTTATTACGGTGTGTCAGCTTGATGTGGGAGTATTTCAGTTATATCACAGTGTGTCAGCTTGATGTGAGAGTATTTCAGTTATATCATGGCGTGTCAGCTTGATGTAGGAGTATTTCAGTTATATCACGGCGTGTCAGCTTGATGTGGGAGTATTTCAGTTATATCACAGTGTGTCAGCTTGATGTGAGAGTATTTCAGTTATATCATGGCGTGTCAGCTTGATGTGGTAGTATTTCAGTTATATCACAGTGTGTCAGCTTGATGTGGGAGTATTTCAGTTATATCACAGTGTGTCAGCTGGATGTGGGAGTATTTCAGTTATATCACAGTGTGTCAGCTTGATGTGGGAGTATTTCAGTTATATCACAGCGTGTCAGCTTGATGTGAGAGTATTTCAGTTATATCACGGCGTGTCAGCTTGATGTGGGAGTATTTCAGTTATATCACAGTGTGTCAGCTTGATGTGGGAGTATTTCAGTTATATCACAGTGTGTAAGCTTGATGTGGGAGTATTTCAGTTATATCACAGCATGTCAGCTTGATGTGGGAGTATTTCAGTTATATCACAGGGTGTCAGCTTGATGTGGGAGTATTTCAGTTATATCACAGCGTGTCAGCTTGATGTGGCAGTATTTCAGTTATATCACAGTGTGTCAGCTTGATGTAGGAGTATTTCAGTTATATCACGGCGTGTCAGCTTGATGTGGGAGTATTTCAGTTATATTACGGTGTGTCAGCTTGATGTGGGAGTATTTCAGTTATATTACGGTGTGTCAGCTTGATGTGGGAGTATTTCAGTTATATCACAGTGTATCAGCTTGATGTAGGAGTATTTCAGTTATATCACGGCGTGTCAGCTTGATGTGGGAGTATTTCAGTTATATCACAGTGTGTCAGCTTGATGTGGGAGTATTTCAGTAATATCACAGCGTGTCAGCTTGATGTGGGAGTATATAGCTATATCACTTTAGATGACTGGAACACCATGCCCCACAAATAGAACTATGGCAATCATGTTTCAGTATGTTTTAGGTCCAGATGGGTATAAAAACTTTCTACTGAAGGAAATATTCCATTTCAAAGAAACTCACATTTCCAACAGAAAAAAGCCTTTCTCAAACTGCTTTGTAAGTTTTAAATTGAAATCATTGGTCCTAACAAAAAAGAACTTTTTTAAACCCTTACATTTCAAGTAAAATAATTAAGTGAAGCAGAGTTAAACATGTTTTAGTTTTCTTTCTCAATATTTCCCCTTATGGAAATGCATTCGGGCAAGAAGCATTAACAAACCCTACAGTGGATGCAAACGTTCTTTCAATGTTTGCTTCAAAAGCAATGGGAATGCTAAATCTGTTGTAAAAACGCTTGGTTTTAGCAGACAGGATGCATATAATCAATGTTGAACTAAACCAGAGAAATATCAAAGGTAGTTGGTGTTGGCACAGGAAACTGTGATATCTTGAGTCGTTGCCAAGAAGTGCAGTGACGGAGGGTCCAGTATTGCGTGTTACTGGTCATGTATGGTTTGGAAATCATTAAGACTTGAAGTTGTCACAGCAAAACTTTTAACTAACTCAACAAAAAAAGCAGAGTGAATGAGTTTGGTTTTAATGCTGCTTTGAAAAGGATTCCAGTTATATCACCATGTGTTTGCTTAGTGTGGGAGGAAAGTGATGAAGGTCATAACCCAGTTTGGTGAAACCCACAAGCACGGGGATAGTGCTGACAAACCTAGAAACATTATCCACTACACCACGGAGGCAGTCTCCTGGCAGATGCTCTACCCACTACACCACGGAGGCAGTCTCCTGGCAGACGCTCTATCCACTAGACCATGGAGGCAGTCTCCTGGCAGATGCTCTACCCACTACACCACGGAGGCAGTCTCCTGGCAGACGCTCTATCCACTACACTATGGAAGCAGTCTCCAGGCAGACGCTCTATCCACTACACCACGGAGGTGGTATCCTTGCAGACGCTCTACCCACTACACCATGGAGGCAGTCTCCTGGCAGATGCTCTATCCACTACACCACTGAGGCAGTCTCCTGGAGGACGCTCTATCCACTACACCGCGGAAGCTGTCTCCTGGCAGACGCTCTATCCACTACACCACGGAGGCAGTCTCCTGGCAGATGCTCTACCCACTACACCACCGAGGCAGTCTCCTGGCAGATGCTCTATCCTCTACACCACGGAGGCAGTCTCCTGGCAGACGCTCTATCCTCTACACCACGGAGGCAGTCTCCTGGCAGACGCTCTATCCACTACACCACGGAGGCAGTCTCCTGGCAGATGCTCTACCCACTACACCACCGAGGCAGTCTCCTGGCAGATGCTCTATCCTCTACACCACCGAGGCAGTCTCCTGGTAGACGCTCTATCCACTACACCACGGAGGCAGTCTCCTGGCAGACGCTCTATCCACTACACCATGGAGGCAGTCTCCTGGCAGACGCTCTATCCACTACACCACGGAGGCAGTCTCCTGGCAGATGCTCTATCCACTACACCACGGAGGCAGTCTCCTGGCAGACGCTCTATCCACTACACCACGGAGGCAGTCTCCTGGCAGATGCTCTATCCTCTACACCACGGAGGCAGTCTCCTGGCAGACGGTCTATCCACTACACCACTGAGGCAGTCTCCTGGCAGACGCTCCATCCACTACACCACGGAGGCAGTCTCCTGGCAGATGCTCTATCCACTACACTATGGAGGCAGTCTCCTGGCAGACGGTCTATCCACTACACCACGGAGGCGGTCTCCTGGCAGATGCTCTATCCACTACACCACCGAGGCAGTCTCCTGGCAGATGCTCTATTCACTACACCACGGAGGCGGTCTCTGGGGAGCCGGTTATCATTCAATCAACACATAAGTTTCTTTGAGTTAACCATTCACAAGACCTAATTCTCCTTAAATATTTTGTCATCAACATTACATATTTCCAAGTACTGTCCAAATAAAAAAATAAAACATACATGAGGAATGGGTGAAATTTTGACCAGCCAGACAGGCCATCCACTTTACGTGTCAACAAGCCCTTTGTAATTTTAACTGGCCACTGGCCAACAGGCAAGTAGTTAAATCGACCCCTGACTACATCGTAAACATCCTCTTGAGCACTTAAATTTCCCCTTCATAACCAACAGCTCACATGTTATAGAATTTAAAAAAATATATATAAAAAACTTATGTCTGTATGTAACCACAAAATACAAAAGTGTTTTAAGTCCAACTAAGTGACAGGATGATAATGACATATCGACCACACAAGGCCACAATGTGCAACATCAAAGTAGTACTTTGCTATGACAGAACATAAAGCAATTTCTAAAAGATAATACGTGTATTCCACCACATTCGGCTCATGTGGGTGAGTGCAAAGCTAGCGAATCCTTTCGTCTCTTTGCCTACAGCCATGTGATTGTTAGCGAATACAAGAAGGGGCAAGGGAATTACTTTCCTCTACCGCTATCTCATCTTAAATCAAATTAATTATCTCCATTCAATCTTACACAAGTATGATCCAATTCTCTTCTTTAATCTAGTGTAGCTGGTGCAGGGATTGTCCGTGATACAAACTGTGGTATTAATCAAATAAACTACTTCTTTGACGTGGAAAGAACTCATCTACCAAGTCTTGTCTTCAGTCCGTGGATCATGTAGTCGGACAAGGGGAGAGCCTTGAAACACATAAACAATATAATCTGTGTTGGTTGGAAGGCTTCACTGCCTTTCTTCTCATCAGCTTTTGTATTTGGTCTTCCAGGAAACAGCCTCAAGACAATCTGAGTATGCTTGTTCAGCGACAATGAAATGGGTATGGTTCACAGAGAGTTATATGATGGTGAGTGAGAGAGGATGGTGAATGATTTGTTTGTTTGTTGTTTAACGCCACACTCAGCAATATTTCAGCTAAATGACAGCAGTCTGTAAATAAACAAGTCTAGACTAGACAATCCAGTGATTGACATCATGAGCATCAATCAAAGCAATTGGGATACGATGACATGCATCATCCGAGTCAGCGAGCCTGACCACCCAATCCCCTTAGTCGCCTCTTACAACAAGCACAGTCGCCTTTGGATGGTGAAGGAGAGAGAGAGGATGTGAGTAAGAGGATGGTTACTGAGAGAGGATGGTTACTTAGAGAGGATGGCTACTTAGAGAGGATGGTTACTGAGAGAGGATGGTTACTGAGAGAGGATGGTTACTGAGAGAGGATTGTTACTGAGAGAGGATGGTTACTGAGAGAGGATTGTTACTGAGAGAGGATGGTTACTGAGAGAGGATGGTTACTGAGAGAGGATTGTTACTGAGAGAGGATGGCTACTGAGAGAGGATGGTAACTGAGAGAGGATGGCTACTGAGAGAGGATGGCTACTGAGAGAGGATGGTTACTGAGAGGATGGTTACTGAGAGAGAATGGTTACTGAGAGGATGGTTACTGCAAGAGGATGGCTACTGAGAGAGGATGGTTACTGAGAGAGGATGGTTACTGAGAGAGAATGGTTACTGAGAGGATGGTTACTGCAAGAGGATGGTAACTGAGAGAGGATGGCTACTGAGAGAGGAGGGTGAGAGAATTGTGAGTGAGAAGATGGTGTGAGAGATAGGATGGTGAGTGAGAGGATAGTGAGTGAGAGGATAGTGAGTGAGATAGGATGGTGAGTGAGAGGATGGTGAGTGAGAGAATAGTGAGTGAGAGGATGGTGAGTGAGAGGATGGTGAGTGAGAGAATAGTGAGTGAGATAGGATGGTGAGTGAGAGGATGGTGAGTGAGAGAATAGTGAGTGAGAGGATGGTGAGTGAGAGGATGGTGAGTGAGAGAATAGTGAGTGAGATAGGATGGTGAGTGAGAGGATGGTGAGTGAATAGGTATGATGAGTGAGTGAGAGAGGATGGTGAGTGAATAGGTATGATGAGTGAGTGAGTGTGAAAACAGATAAAACACTGATGTTACTACTGAAGTGTGGCGTTAAACAACAAATAAACAAAAACTGAAGAAACACAAACATCATTTCATGACTTTTCCTGCTAACAAAATCCATCTGAGATGAAGGCTGGACAGTTTCAGCGTTGATTAGGATCTGATATTTATAGGTACCGCTTGCACTAGTATCAAACACATTTGTAAAACTACACATCAAAGGGGAGTTGTCTGAACCAAAAAATAAAACAAACTGAATTTCTCACACATAGAATAATGTGAAACATTAGGAAACAACTGGGATATATTGAAGTCCATTGTGGTTTGAAGTATAGGGTACTGATCCTCCCAAATGTTATCTCAACTCAATATAACACAGTAGGTCATTTATAGTAATTGGAAAAGGTATAAAATATTAATGTACCTTGACTTGATAAGATCATAAAACCATTTAATAATATATATAGGGTGATGGATCTCGAACAGCGTTATTGGAACTCAATCCAAACAGCGAAATCCTATCAATGGGAAAATATCAATGGCGCTTGGACCGATTTGAGAAAACCTGTTTGAGCTGTGTGGCCACTTCCTTGTCCTGGTAGCACAGGCTTCCCGGTCTTCAATGCCATGGCTCCTTATAATGGAGCCAGGGCACAGTGAGATGGGCAGGTCTAATCTAACAAGCGACTCTTTTTTGTTTGCAGTTCAATCACACGACAAGCAGTGTCGGCACAGAAGACAAGCTGCTAGAAAGAGCCAGCCCAGGCCCCACGAAGTGCCTTTCAATGTATGGAATCAGTATGTAATACACAATTCGTATCGATACTTGTTTTTGGACAAAATCTCACTAATAGGGTTGTCAATATCGAAAATAATCATCTGTGTGCCCTGCATGACTGGAATAATGAAACAGTTGGACATAGCTACAGATGGAGTAGAGGATCGTGGAGCTGACATTAAAAACATGCTTCCTGGCCGCGAGGTGTGGGAACAGCCTAATGATGCAACCCCGAATAAAAAACGGGGAAGTATCATCAGGACACTAGATTGCTGGCCTCTTCTTCCTCATCAATGAGCTAGCCTACTTGAGACTCCATTGATGAGATGATGATGATGATGATGATATGGCAGTGTGTGATACGGTCAATATGACCATGGTATAAGACATATATACACTGGACACCAGCAAACATAGAGGCTATATATAATCATGTGGGAGGAATACTCATACAACCTTCTCACAGCCTGTGACACTGGCTCAGTTGGAGACATTTTTCTACTGGGTTCCAGTTATAAGGAGTGATCAAATTTACTCTCGTCAAAAACATGTTTGACAAGTATGTGATCGGAACAGTTGTTAACTGCCACAAGGCAAAGGAGATGAAAATCATAATTGAGCCATTTTGAATGTTTAACAGCCTCAGAAACATAATCAGGCCAGACAATGTCAGGAAACGCAATCAGCTAGTTCATGCTTGTTTGAGAACACAAAACCAATGGTAAAAACTAAAAAGTCCTGGGGTCATTGAGGCTTTCTGTCACAGGATTCAAACCGGTTTGCTTTATTGGAAACTGAGTGAATGTATCCCAAAAAGTCCTGAAGATTTGATTCAAACGTTGTAACAAATGTCCTATGAAAAGTTGACAAAATTATGAAAACGTCCTTATGACATTTGTCCTCAGCAAAATCAATGAGTATTTAACTCTAAGGACCCCTAAATCTATAATTTTACATATTAGGGTTATGACGAGACGCCCTGACATTCATGCTTGACACATCAACACTTCCTTTCAGTCAATATGTATTTCAAGTGGGATAATAGCCCGTAACATCCTGGTTGATGTGTCCTATGGCAGACACCAAGCACTGTGGAATGAGAAGATATATCACATAGTCACATGGCAGTTGTATGTTTTTTCCCTTCCATTTGTGACTGAGGTACATCTTTGTCCCAGTACAAACAGCAAATGTACACTGTCAATCTCTCTTCAAGCATCAGCCGATTGTGAACACTTCCATCAAGCAGACAGTTAGGTCAAGTTAGGACATCACCAACCCCCTCCACTATATATGCTTAAAATTATAATAGGTGAGGTGTGAAATGGGATTTAACGTCGCCTCCAAGATTATTGCACTTATATAGCGACGTGCATGTATGTGTGTGTGTTTGTGTGGCTGCTTGTTCTAGTCCGGACTGATGCCGATTTATAGTGCTAGCTCACTGAGATACCATGCCGCAGTTTTTAACATGAATATCCCACTCAAACACAGAATACTGACTCCGAGCCGACCAGTCCATGCTTTAACCCCTTAATGCCGAGCGCCAGACAGGGTAATAACAAGTACCATCTTTTAACGTCTTTTGGTATGACGCGGCTGGGGATCGAAGCCTGGACCTTCCGCTCTCCGGGCGGATGCTCTACCTCTACCACTACCACTTAAAATTGTAATAACCATAAGCATAGCACTTTGGTACAGGTGGTATGCAGGATATTTTTACGTATGGAACAATTTGACCAGTCACCTAAGAGACTTCCTGCGCTACAAGTATTTCGATTGCAAAAACGTTATGTTGACATTTAATAGTCAAACTGCCTCAAATATGACTTTTAGCGAGTCATGGTACAGCATTTATCATATGTGTATCCATTTTCTTGCAACTAAAGTTCATTTCAAGGCGTTAATAGTGGTAACCTGACCATGGTTGCTGTAAATAACGGTGGGTTGTGCGATCTACCGATCACTTCGCATACGATTTTGCTGAAATTATTGTGTTATCATGTCATTGGAAAACTTAAGTTTATAAATAATGTTATTAAATTTGGGGAGCCATGCTTTACCATGCACTATAACCGAGTTAGCGCTATATTGAAGAGCGCAACAGCGAGGGAAAACTGTATTATACAACTGTCTAGCCCTATAACGTTAAAACCATATCGGTGTTATCAGTGTACAGATTTCCTTTACCACCACGCCATGCAATCACTCAGCATTTCGACATTAAAAGCCATGTTTACACTGGTACCAATCTGCCCCTTCCTTACCCACCTCCTACGGGGTAAAAATCTATCACAGGGATTATCTCCCCTTTACTCCGAAAAGAAGTTAAAATGAGCCCTGCGTCTGGAATGTTTACCGTCAACTTAATTCCTTACTTTGGAGTTGAGATATTACAGGCAGAGCCCGCATGTCGCTCCACAGAGTCTTTCTGTGTCAAAGGTCAACACTACATGCGTCCAGAACACGTTCCATTGTTGACAAAAAGCCTCGTTCCATTGAGACGGAATTCTGCGCTTAAACGAAGACAAGCTTGTTGACTGACTTACATGAAATTAGCTGTTGATGTGATTGGAGGAAATATATGTTTCCCCATTCCGACAACACACTGGTCAAACACAAAGAACGGGCTATCTATTTCTGATCCGGGGAAGAGCGGCAGGATCGACATCCTAAAACTGACGTACAGTGTTTGCTCTGTCATCTTTAACCTGTCAGCTTGAAAACCACAATTGTTGACTTCCCCTAATTTTCTTTTGAAGCCCCCATCACATCAATTAAACAACCTCTAGAATTTCACCACGGGGAAACATCTACAAACAACACAGCAGAATTCTCAAAATATTGCAGTTACACTAAACTTGAAAGGCTGCTTGCCATGATAAAAACAGGGCACTGCTGATAAATGGTAATTTTAATCCACGAAACAGCTGATGAAATTATCAGTAGACAGTCATAAATACAAGTATGCAAAGAAGCAGTTTCACAGTCAACTTGGACCCAGTCTGTAGTTTTTCATCCTCATGAATAATGCATATCCCTCCAACATATCACTTCTCATAGTCAAATTGAACAAGACCTAATGTCTTTCCCTCGTCATTTGACAGTATATTTATTACAATCCTCATCCTACATGCTCCTTTTTATCCCTTAGTACGCTAAGCATCCAATTTGACATGATCTAATGATGAGTAATAGCTCTGTACTAGTCGCTTGAACAGGTAGAACACATTAGTCGATTTTGTGACGCGTGGTGACGTTCACTTGGGAACACTGTTCCAGTAGACGTGTCAAGTGGTATGACATCTGTCTCGCTGGTGTGATTCCTACAGTAAACACAGACTCACATAATCCGATTACGACTCGGAATGTACCTTGCCACCACAAATCTTTTGATCACGCAGGCTGTGATGACTTACGGCATTAAACAGACGAAATAATTACACTGACACCTCCATCACCCTAAGAATCTTCTTCGACCATCTATATACTGAGCTGGGCAGTCTGGGTGAAGAGGGACCTTTCTTTTATTCAAAGTACTTCTCGTATCCATATATTTTGTTACATATAATAAAATTTAGCTTACGACCTGCATAACAGAAAACAAATCAGCATTGCATCTGGTGAGTGAGTGAGTGAGTTGGGTTTAATGCTGCTTTTAACAGTATTCCAGTTATATCACGGCGTGTCAGCTTAATGTGGGAGGAAAGCCCAAAGTGATGCAGGTCTCAGACGTTTACCACTTCGGTGATACCCACGAGCACGGGGATGGCACTGACAAACCTAGAAACCGGGATTCGAACCCACAATCATAGGTTTCTGGCGTGCCCAAGCGATGCAACTCTGCACAGTGAATCGCGGCGCCTTAGACGACTGGAAAACCTGTGCCCCCACATTGCATCTGGTATATCACCGGGTACTTTTCTTTATGTCTGGAACAGTTTGAGGAGTCTCCGTTTCATTTTGACATTCAGTGACCGTCCAGAAGGAACCACCTTGATGTTTCCGGTAATGTTTGTTTGTTTATTTGTTGTTTAACGCAGCACTCAGCAATATTCCAGCCATATGTTTGTTTTGTTTGTTTGTTTGTCGTTTAACGCCGCACTCAGCAATATTCCAGCTTTATGATGGCGGTCTGTAAATAATCAAGTCTGGACCAGACAATCCAGTGATTAATATCATGATCATCGATCCATGCAATTGGGATCGATGACATGCATCAACCAAGTCAGCAAGCCCGACCACCCGATCCCGTTACTCGTCTTTTACGGCAAGCATGGGCAAGTCACCTTTTAAGGCAAGCATGGGTTGTTGAAGACCTATTCTACACCGGAATCTTCACGGGTCTCCAGCCATATGACAGCAGTCTGTAAATAATCGAATCCGGAAATGTGTTCAATTTATGATAAGCCAAAATTAACTGAACGACACAGCTGTATACCATGTAAGAAAATATGGATGGTCAAGTCTTTCGAGCATAGCATGAGGTGATGACTTGCAGATAGGCCTAGACTTTGGCCAAAGGGCACCTACTGGAGCAGGGCACGTACATGGGGTGGCTGAAAGGTGCTGAGTGAGTGAGTGAGTATGGTTTTAAGCCGCTTTTAGCAATATTCCAGCAATATCACGGCGGGGGACACCAGAAATGGACTTTACACATTGTACCCATGTGGGGAATCGAACCTGGGTCTTTGGCGTGAGGAGCTAACGCTTTAACCACTAGGCTACCTGACCGCCCCTGAAAGGTGCTGAAGGATGCCTAGTACACCATCAACTGTTGGCAGGTACTACGTACAACACTCTCCATCCTCACAGGATGCAGTTGAACCAAAGACACAACCAGGCAGCAAAGGACTAAGTATTCTCTGTCGATGGAACAGACACTTAATCCAGGAAATACAGTATTATTAGCTAAGGTCCTTATGGTAATTATGATAATTTTTAATCTAATAGCTGGATGAAGTTTTTGGTGATATCAGAACCAGATAACAACCAAGTTGGACAGGTTTGTGTTTTGGCAAATAACATCATGCCGGAAAAAAACATTGAAATATGATATGAATGCAATCTGCAAAATCTATAAACCTTGATTCCATCATAATATCAAGTTTACTTCAGCCATTCGACCAGCACAAATTAATTCAGAATCATGTTTTCATTTAGCTTTAACACAAAATGATGTTTTCAAACAGGCTGTTTGAGATGAGAGTTTCAAGTTTCCAGAGACTCATCATTGCTGCAGTTAAAAGAGACAGCATGATGACAGTTAAGATGACAAGGACAGTTTTAGTCCACCTAATCAGTATTTACCATTACTCCTGAATCCAGTTATCCAGAAATGTAATAGCAGGCCATGATCAATATGATGCCATGACTGATTACTATCAATGCTGTAATTCCTGGCATGAAATTCAACAGTAGCATATATGTCTCTCGCAAACTTCAGAATGTTAAAACGCTACCCTTGAGTGAGTGAGTTTGGTTTTACGCCGCTTTTAGCAATATTCCAGCAACATCACAGCGGGAAACACCAGAAATGGGCTTCACACATTGTACCCATGTCGGGATTCGAACCTAGGTCTTCGGCGTGACGAGCGAACACTTTAACCACTAGGCTACCCGACCGCCCCTGCTACCCTTGAGAGTAAGTGATTATTGTTTTATGCTGCTTTTAGCAATATTTCAGTAATATGAAACATATGAAACATCCAAGTCACACATGAAACATCCAAGTCACACATGAGACATCCAAGTCACACATGAGAGAACCAAGTCACACAAGAGAGAACCAAGTCACACATGAAACATCCAGGTCACAAATAAGACATACAGGTCACACATGAAACATCCAAGTCACACATGAAACATCCAAGTCACACATGAGACATCCAAGTCACACATGAGAGAACCAAGTCACACAAGAGAGAACCAAGTCACACATGAAACATCCAGGTCACACATGAGACATTCAAGTCACACATGAAACATCCAGGTCACACAAGAGAGAACCAAGTCACACATGAAACATCCAAGTCACACATGAGACATCCAAGTCACACATGAGAGAACCAAGTCACACATGAAACATCCAAGTCACACATGAAACATCCAAGTCACACATGAAACATCCAAGTCTCACATGAGACATCTAAGTCAAACACATTGTTTCACACTATGCTGTCCCTCAAACACTTCTATTTATTTACAGATTTGATAAAACAAACTGCAACATTAGATGTTCCTAAAGCCATGTGTCAGTTAATCAACATAACAGTACCGATATGGATAATTTGCCAATATTCATACAGCATTATCCAAATCAATGAATTAGGTGGTTTTCTCTTCAAAATCTAATTTGAAAGCATTGGAGTGTATTAGTGGCATAAAATACAAGAATTTGCATTTTCTAAATGTCATAAACCAACTCACTGAACCAACACTCGATGAAAGAGATCTAGTCTGTCTTACAGACCCTGATACAAATATATATCAAATACAGCCCATGCAAGTCTATAATGTTTGGCAAGTCTAGATTTCTGAAAATGAAGAGAGTCACTGGGCTCCCTTTTATTATATTTTTCTAAAGATAACTGAACAACTGTTTTTATCTGTACGATATGTTCATTTCAGAGACTAGATGTTAGTCTAAAAGAGAACAAAACCATCTTATCACAACATTGTAGCTCAAGTGTTTTTGAATGATTATTAATGGACTTTTGTCAAGTAACTAATAAATAAATAGTCAAAGAAAAAACAATATCTTCTAATAACTTTAAAACATTTACATGTGTGTATCAAGAATGTCAAAGAGACTCTGCAAGTGAGTGAGTGAGAGAGTGGGTTGGGATTATTCCAGCTATATGAGGGCAGTCGGTAAATAATCAAGTCTGGACCAGACAATCCAGTCATTAACATCATGAGCATCGATCTATGCAATTGGGATACAATGACATGCGTCAACCAAATCAGCGAGCCTGACTACCCGATACCGTTAGTCGCCTCTTACGAAAAGCACGGGTTGTTGAACATGCTGAAGATCAATACCAACATTAAGCAACATTCAATCAATTTCACATTCTCTATTTCACACTCAAACTGCTGCCAAATGATCACACAAAATGCTCCCTCAGGACCCTGTCTTAGGCGCATTGCATTATGTTCAGGACGGAAATGGCAATCTGTCATGGCCAAAAACTTGTAGCTGTGACTATAGAGATGAGGTGAAATGGGGTTTAACATCACATCCATGATTATTGCACTTATATAGCGACATGCATGTACGTGTGTGTGTTTGTGTGGCTGCTTGTACTAGTCAGGACTGATGCCGATTTATAGTGCTAGCTCACTGAGATACCATGCCGCAGTTTAACATGAATATCCCACTCAGACACAGTATACTGACTCCGAGCCTACCAGTCCTTGTTTTAGCCCCTTAATGCCAAGCGCCAGACAGGGTAACAACAAGTACAATCTTTTAACGTCTTTTGGTATGACGCTGTCGGGGATCGAACCCCGGACCTTACGCTCTCCGGGCAGACGCTCTACCATTAGACCACGGAGGCTGTCCTGTGACTACAGAACAAACATCTTTAAGTGGATAATTACTGACACATTGAAAAGAAGT
The DNA here is from genome assembly GCF_022045235.1 of Haliotis cracherodii. Classification (NCBI taxonomy): domain Eukaryota; kingdom Metazoa; phylum Mollusca; class Gastropoda; order Lepetellida; family Haliotidae; genus Haliotis; species Haliotis cracherodii. The sequence goes on along the minus strand of NW_027266272.1, from coordinate 23,416,744 downwards.
GTGTAAAATGTTTCCACATCAGAACAATTGAAAATATTAATCAGAAAAATGGCCAAGCACATTCCAGGAAAGCTAAATTTATGAATGTCTCTGTGAGAGAACCATGTGCCTGAATATCACACAGCATGGTCATCCGACCCCTGTTACATGACATGTGACCTGTTGACTAGAAACAATCTCGTCATTCACACATATACTGGAATGTCACTTCCAAGGTCACAGACCGGTGACATCCATTACATGCTAAGTCTGGGCATTGTAACTGACAAAGCAAGAAAACTTGTCATAACAGTCACTATTTCACATTGTGATTTGTTGTTAGGCCTGGGACGAGTCCAAATTTACTACCCGGGTACCCACCCCCCTGTTCCCGACCCTACCCGGGTACCCACTGTAGGTCTCAAGAGATAGGTACAAACTGTTCGATTAGGATACGTTTGACCGTAACTCCTGTCAAAATGTATTTAGATATAAAATGATCTGGTCATGCATACACTGAAGTTGACTGAAGTTTTATCTTTATGCAAAGATATAAAGTCAGAAGGAATGTGTGCATAGTCGGAAAGAAATGTGAACATTTGTCACTTATAGTGTAACCATAGAGTTCTAGATAATTTTTGCCATTAAACAATATAATCACGTGGCTAACCATGGGTCCGGGTAGTCCTGTGGGTACCCGGGTCCTACTCAGTATCCACCCGACCCAAGTACCCGAGTTACCCGAACCAAGTACCCGAGTTACCCGACCCAGCCCAATTTGTAGTCGATATCAATAAGAAATGGTGAAGATATATCCAGAATGATAACAAATCTTCAAGATTTTTTTCCACTTAAAAAAGAAAAGAAAATGCCAGTCAATGCCCCCACCCCCCCAAATGAAACTACGATAACCAAGCCTGCTCATTGAGTACCTGCAGGGAGATCGTCCTGCGCGTCAAGTCTGTCAACAGTCAACATGCCACAGTGGTATTTCATGTCACACTTGATACCCTGTGTCGTGGAACTCTTGTTCAACCTTCACCTTGACATGCTGCCATCTACGTGCTATGATGATGAGCTATGAATGTGACAAAAATAATGAGATTATGAAGTGCAGAACGGAACAGGTGTTAGCTGTCGGTTCCAACTTCAGAGTATGGGTGATACACGACCCACAATGTGTTGAGTGGAGGAGACAACTACAACTACAACTTTCTTCTGTTTCTAGCGAGTGAGTGAGTTTAGTTTAACGCCGCTTTTAACAGTTTTCCAGTTATATCACGGCGTGTCAGCTTAATGTGGGAGGAAAGCCCGAAGTGATGCAGGTCTCAGAAGTTTACCACTTCGGTGATACCCACGAGCACGGGTATGGTGCTGACAAACCTAGAAACATAATCGGGGCAAAACGGGATTCGAACCCACAATCATAGGTTTCTGGCGTGCCCAAGGGACGCAACTCTGCACAGCGAATCGCGGCGCCTTAGACGACTGGGCCACCCGTGCCCCCTCTTCTGTTTCTAAGTTGAAATAGGCTGATTTCTTCTCCGAGTGAGTGAGTGAGTGAGTGAGTGAGTGAGTGAGGTCTGTGTTCAGCAATATTTCAACAAGATCATGTAAGACCTGTGCTAACAGACATATTGTACCAACCCAGGAAGAGCCGGGTAAAGAATAGTGAGTGAGTATTGTTTTACGCCGCTTTTAGCAATTCCCGCAATATCACAGTGGGGGACACCAGAAATTGGCTTCACACATTGTACCAATATCGGGAATCGATCCCATGTCTTTGGCATGACGAGTGAACGCTTTAACCACAAGGCTACCGCCCCCCCTACCCTGGTAGAGAATAGATGGGTTTAACACCATTTTGAACAATATTCCAGTTAAACCCCGGAGTGGAAGCTTCTGTGCACAATAATAGGGGACAGGTGGTATTTCTTTGGGAGGGAAATAGCTCTGCTCTTGCTTTCTTTCGTCTTTACAAACAATCAGTACAAAAGAGTGCATGACTGAATGAGTGAATGAGTGAATGGGTGAGTGAGTGAGTGAGTGAGTGAGTGAGTGAGTGAGTGAGTGAGTGGGGTATGTTATCTTAAACTAAAAAAATGTTGATATTCAGTCAGACTGAAGTTAAAGGACAGCTTATAGTTGACGTAAGGCAGTGAATGAGTGAGTGAGTTTAACACCACTTTGAAAAGTATTCCAGTTATATCACAGCGTGTCAGCTTCTTTTGGGTGGAAAGCCTGAAGTGATGCAAGTTTCAGACGTTTACCACTTTGGTGCTGGTGCTGACAAACTTAGTAACATAATCGGGGCGAACCGTGATTCGAACTCACAATCATACGTTTCTTTCGTGCTGATCGGTATGATGCTAGAAACAAAATGGCTTCCCCTTTACAAACAATGAAGAGATGAATGCTTTGACCGACTTCAGGTTTGACGTATACCATTTATTGGGTACACATGGAAATAAGATGAATATTTCATGGCCTACATAGACCACAATCAATAGCTCTACAGCTTGCTGACACTGTGCAAATGGCTGTGACTGGATACACCCTGGTTCGTTGAGATCACTTTGCTCGTCAACTGTTTCTTGTCTGAGTGCAAGCGTTCAGGTCGCAGAGCTGCCCACCCAAAATTGTCTCCATGTATGGTAGATTTCCATTCTCTGTGTACCTTGGATACTTTGGGTGTACAATGGCCACCCTTTGTTCTCAACGAATTAATATTTTCCCAAGTATTTTCGGCTATACTCCACTTTCATAACTTGACAGAATTTCTGCAGAAATATATCTGTATTGTACACATAAACAGCCTCCAGTTTAACCTAGGGTGACAGCTTTCTGCTGGAGAGAGTTTGATTCTGACAGTCCGAGTCTAGCAGAATATCTTTTCTTTTTGGTATACTTCCCAGGGAGCTGATATTGAAATTCAAGTGCACACTGATCAATTGACTGGGGTAATAATGTGTCCTAAGCATGATATCCAGCATGGAAAAAGCACCATGCAAATGGATTATTATTATGATTATTATGATTGACAATGATGATAATGATAATTAATATTATTATTATTATGGTGATGATGGGCTTCACACATTGTACCCATGTCGGGAATCGAACCTGGGTCTTCGGCGTGACGAGCGAACGCTTTAGCCACTAGGCTACTCGACCGCCCCTCTACAACAACTAACTGCAGGGACTTCCCTAGGATTCCAAAGTAAGCGCCCTTGGAAGACAGATAGGGAAAAATGTGTACCTTTACTTAAAATTTGGATTTTCATAACAGTCTATACATTTTTCTTTTCAAATCATGAAGTAGTTTAGTACTTCATTGCAACATGCAAAAATGTAAAACATATCACTTGGTTGTATCTTCTGTTGGAAGACAGATTGGGAAAAATATGTACAACCTAATTACTTCTGTAACACCTTAATCACTTCTGTAACACCTCAATTACTTCTGTAAGAACCTAATTACTCAAAGATTAGGTTTGTATAATTTTCTGTCTTCTACTGAAAGAGTGAGTGAGTTGGGTTTAACGCCTCTTTTAACAGTATTCCATTTATATCACAGCGTGTCAGCTTAATGTGGGAGGAAAGCTCGAAGTGATGCAGGTCTCAGACGTTTACCACTTCGGTGAAACCCACGAGCACGGGTATGGTGCTGACAAACCTAGAAACATCATCGGGGCGAACTGGGATTCGAACCCACAATCATAGGTTTCTGGCGAGCCCAAGGGACGCAACTCTGCACAGTGTCTACTGAAAAACAGGCATCAGCTGTTCCTGAGATGCAGCATTATAAAGATGATTCAATATGAGGTTGAAACAACCACACAGTCCATGACAGATGAAGTCCCCACCCATCTACAACTGATCATTATCTCCTCCCGAGCACCACCCATTTCTAAATCGGGCGCTGAACGTCTGGTACGTAATCATCACCTAAGCCTAGTTATCATCATAAAAGAACCCCATTTATATACAGATGCTACTGAAAGGCTTCTGGAGTGGCCTGCCCTATCACAGGGTTGAAAATACATTGTGAATCGTGACGATGAGACTAAGCCTCAATTGAGCCTGCTCAACCATGCAAGGACATGTTGACCGGGAAACAGTATTAAGTCAACAGAAAGCGTCACGATTCTGGTGTAGTATGGCTTCTCAAACATCACTGGAGTCATGCTGTACTGCCTGCCTGCAGAAAACTTTAAAGGCAATGATGACGATACAATGTATTTCTTAGGAGTAAGGTCACAGTACAATACACAATCTAGGTTCGTCAACTTTTCCATGCGCTGATTGAAACATGTCAGCCCAAAATATCTACGAAAGCTATTCATTATGAGCTTTATACCTTCTGAAAGTAAACTGTTCTTTGGTAACATATCAATAGCTTCATTGCAGGCCTTCACATGAATATACTGTATTTGCCATATAATTTCTCAGTCTGTGGCCAAAACTTTTGAATCTACTAGTTCTCGTCCAAATCTGTATTATGGCAATATTTTCAGTAGATGTGAGTGTAAGTACTCTATTGACTGAGGCAAGCTGAGCTTACTAGACCACAAGACATTTTACTAGACAAGGGTTTCGGAGTGGTTAAACGCCACTCAGCAATATTCCAGCTATATGATGGCGGTCTGTAAATAATCAAGTCTGGACCAGACAATCCAGTGATTGATATCAGGAGCATCGATCCACGCAATTGGGATTGATGACATGCATCAACCAAGTCAGCGAGCCTGACCACCCGATCCTGTAAGTCGCCTTTTACAACAAGCATAGTCGCCTTTTACAGCAAGCATGGGTTGCTGAAAACCTATTCTACCCCGGATCATCATGGGTCCTAAGCATCGGTGGTATATGAGAAAGGTTTACACGTAGACTGACGACACCCTAGCAAGCACAGCTGAAGTACACTCTGAATGGAGGGAGTGAACACTCTGGGGAACAGTCATGTGGAAAGGTGTATTGATCAATCTTGCTGCGTCATCTGAAGGATGAAGGGACAGTAATAACCATCATTATACTGTCTCCTGAAATATAGGTCATACCCAAATTTCTGTCCCACGTATGAACAAGAAACAAGCGTCATCAGAAGATGACAAATCTCCCACATTAGCAAAAGGCACCACCAAAAGGCACCACTTCAGCCATTGCATATTGTACTAATCAAACTAACTGCATATTGTAGTAATAAAACAAATTGTACTAATAAAACAGTCTATTGTACTAATAAAATACATTGCATATTGTGCTAATCAAACTAATTGCATATTGTAGTAATAAAACACATTGTACTAATATAACAGTCTATTGTACTAATAAAACACATTGCATATTGTACTAATAAAACACATTGTAAATTGTACAAATAAAACACATGATATATTGTACTAATAAAAACACATTGTATATTTTACTAACACATTGTATATTGTACTGATAAAACACATTGTATATTGTACTGATAAAACACATTGTATATTGTACTGATAAAACACATTGTATATTGTACTAATAAAACACATTGTATTTTGTACTCAATGACAGAGCCTCTTCAGTAAGCAGTGTGTATGCGGCTGACTATCTTGTAACATTGTTTCAATGCAGAGACAACATCTAGCCGGAACCCCAATCACACAAAACATTAGCCGTCCATGCACATGGCTGGTTGGGATCAAGGCTGATAACTGACAATTTCCGGGACAGACCACTTGTCCCCGCATGGCCATTTCCATAAGTCTGAGATATACATGACGCCATCACCACAACAACAGGCAGACACACTACAAATTTACACGTCATGGTTGTGGATGTAAATAAAATTGGGTCGACTGCTAATCTATGTACTTAGTTTGAATTTCTTTGCAAACATTTCCTCGATGTCTGACATCCATTCACTGCTGTAATCAAATAACCAAAATAGTTTTTTTCAAGACTGTTTGCAGTCGCAGTTAATTCCATTGGAAGAATAAGTGTTTTCAACTGAAGCACACCATCCAGCTTCCTTTTGTTTGTTTGGGTTTGTTTGTTGTTTAACGTCACACTCAGCAATATTCCAGCTATATGATGACTGTCTGTAAATAATCGAGTCTGGACCAGACAATCCAGTGATTGACATCATAAGCATCGATCCACGCAATTGGGATGCGATAGCACGCATCAACCAAGTCAGCGAGCCTGACCACTTGATCCCGTTAGTCGCCTCTTACGACAAGCATAGTTGCCTTTTACGGCAAGCATGGGTTGCTGAAGACTTATTCTACCCCGGATCTTCACGGGTTTCCAGCTTCCTTCCCAACTGTCAACTTTTGTTTTTTCCATTTGTATGACTGATCTCAAAGGAACTTCATTTGATGTGACCATGCATGAGTTAGCTGGATAGGATAACACCACTTTGCCCAGTATTCCATTTTGTTATTTATGATTATTGATGTGGGAGATGCAGATCTAAGATGTTTACCACTTTGGTGAAACCCACAAGCACGGGTATGGTGCTGACAAACCTAGAAACATAATCAGGGCGAACTGGGAATCAAACCCACAATCTTAGGTTTCTGGTGTGCTTGGGACAGAACTCTGCACAGTGAATTGTGGCGCCATAGACAACTGGGCCACCTGGGGCCCTATGTTCCTACTTGAAAGAACATAATAACACTGAAACTCTTGGACAGAAAAGCTGAACTCCCTTAAATACCAGTCCATATAGGAATCTACTTTATCACACTCAACCAGATTCTAAATGTCAGAAAATCCAAATTTCTTGTCAACCTGTCAAGATCATACACCATACTTCCACAAAGAAGTAATTACATTAGATTTCCAAATGTGTCAATCCAGATAAATTAAACTCCACAAATTTGATTCAACTCATAAAATTTGCCATTTTCATTTTTGAAAATTCAATTTTCTGCTACTGTGATACTGGTTTGTGAAATGATCACTTTACAAGCAATAAAAAGACCTTTATTGATTCCCACTCCGTTTCTACAGCATTATGAAATATCACCCGATAATACTTCCCTTCAGGCATGTAATTGATAAAACAGAAATTGAAATTGCAACCAGCGATCCTATTTGACTTGAAATCCTATATGCGTGCTGCTTCGAAATGTCCAGAGATGGCACAACTGTCAGCAGGCTTCTCACGCTAATAAATTTCCGTTAAAGGAATAACAGCAAGGAAGCCATGCTGAAGCCAACTGGAGACAGGTGCTGTACACTGTGTGCACAGAACATGACAACTGTGAAGTCGACCTGACAATAATACGTCAAAGCAGGGCCATCCTCAAGCTTCTTCCTCTGCACACTTAATGCCAATGTTTGAAGCAGCAAAAGCAGTAACAGGCCAAATTACCGCTTTTTTTCTCATCATTGCCATGTTGAACGTTTTACCAAAACAAATTCCTAAAAGACAAACCAGAATAACAATTTTCTTTTTGCACCAAAAAAGGAAACCAGTTTAGTCAGAAACCACTTCAGGAAACCTTCAGAAGGAATACGATCTCACAATTCGAAAACATTTCATTACCTGTAAACACCATTAAAGGGACATTCCATTTGTAACTAGACAATAGTAGGTGCCTTCGGAAAGCTATTCTGCCCCTCGCATAACCATGTTAACATGATAAGGAGACGGGCAAATTGATATTTCTTTACGTTAATTCTTGCAAGTGACAAGAAATAATTTCAAAATCTGCATCAAATATTGATATTAGTAGCTTCCCACATGTCCATACCACAAGTCAACTTAATAGATACATTGAATAGGATGCCAATCTCTCATATTGACATTGTCCATATAATATATCATATCTAACATAGATGTTTTGCGGTCTTTTGCAAGTACTTTTTATTGCATGCAGAACATTTGTACACAATTAAATGAAAGCATTGGGGAGGAAGTAGTTTGCCCCCTTTGCCAAGCTGTCCTCCCAAAACATACAATTCTTTAATCACACGACAATCCTTCATTGTGTTCCAGTATCGGCATGCATGGACGCTCTGTCACCATAATGTCCAACCCCAGCAATTCCTGGAGCATTCACATTCTCATTCCAATACACATCCTGGCAGTCAGTCCAATGTTCCTGTACAACTCATAAAACATCCCCTTACTTTCTATTACAGCACTTAGGACTGTGCTATCGTGGCCCTAATCTGATAACCCGTGCCAATATATCCCGTGCGAGAGGACAGGGTCTTGGCCGCTGAGGAGCGTGGGTAATTGGGCACATCAGCGAGACCGCTGATTACGTCTGTGACATCACCTGGTGCCACCACAGCTGCTGGGACATCTTCCACAACTGACTTCTAGTTTAGAGGGTATCTTGTCATGTCTGTCACTGATGCAGGTCTTTGCTCAGTAGTAACGGGTCTGTCTCAGAAGCTCAACATCACTTGACATTGGCGAACTGAGGGTGAAGGTTCAATCCTTGTAGCAATATATGATGGCTGAGTCTAGGAGCCTGGCCTCAGAAGAGCAGGATGGAGTTTGGAAATCAAATTCTCTGCAGCTCACTGACTCATTCAAAAGAGAGTATGAGGAATTCAATGAAACACTTAATGACATCAACATGTTGATCACATGTCAACATTGAAACTACATGAAAAGTCACAGAGAGAGAGAGAGAGAGAGCGAGAGAGAGAGAGAGAGAGAGAGAGAGAGAGAGAGAGAGAGAGAAGAAAGAGCGAGAGAGAGCGAGAGAGAGATTGATCCAAATACAACAGCCGCAGCAAAGGACACTATATGTCTGTGTTCTGATTGGGTAAAAGACTGACAAGGCATTGGATGGAATACATCTGTTTTCGGGAAATGAGTTGTGTTTTCAGTCAGTGACTAACAAGTTCTGTTAAATTTTAAACCTAACACGGACGGAGCTGGCTCCGCAAGTCAGCCACAAAATGAGTTCTATTATAGGAGCCATATGACGACATCATTTCATATAGGTTTAGTTCTGGAACAGGCAAACCATAGTCTCAAGTAATTCTGCTGGGAACATCTTCTGATACCGCACACCATCTGAAGCATCAAACCTAATGATTTTAATTGAAACCGTGATTATCACCAATTTCTTCAAATTGCCTGTAAACACCTCAATATCTCTGTCTCATCAGCTAGCTCAAGTTGACACCTCTCGTAATTACATCTGTCAAAGTCAACCCAATTCAATGTAAAACCTGACTTTCAGGAAATTGGAAGGTTTTTCAATTACAACAAAGCAGTTTTTGTATCTGTGTACTTCCAACTTGAGCAGCACCCAGACCCACTGCCCCCTTAACATCTTACATACTTTCAACCAAACTGGAAACAGCTGATCCATCTTTTTTTCATGCGGTCTGTCATACTGACTCCATCGTTGTAAAATCCCATTAAGAACTAATGAACTTCATTTCCAACTCCCCAAACTACAATCCAACGAGCACCTGGCGACACAGTGACGAGGAAACCTGAGAGTGAATGTGCAACACGTACAAGGCCTCGGACACTTTGCAAGAACTTTATCTGGGGATCATAAAGTAAATACATTAAAGGTGCATCATCCAAATAGCAATGATGGTGAATGAAGTTGGGAAACAAATATGACAAGTGCTCTCATGGAAGGCAAAACGAGTGAGTGAGTATGGTTTTACGCCGCTTTTAGCAATATTCTAGCAATATCACGGCAGGGGACACCAGAAATGGGCTTCACACATTGTACCCATGTTGGGAATTGAAACCCAGGTCTTCGGCGTGACGAGCGAACGCTTTAACCACTAGGCTACCCGACCGCTCAAAGGCAAAACAAGAACAAAATTTGCCGATTTGTTGGTTGGTTGGTTTATATGTTGTTTAATGCTGCACTCAGCAATATTCCAGCTATATGACGGCGGTCTGTAAATAATCGAGTCTCGACCAGACAATCCAGTGATTGGCATCAGGAGCATCGTTCCACACAAATGGGATCGATGACATGCATCAACCAAGTCAGCAAGCTTGACTGCCCGATCCCGTCATATAACTGAATTTAATCTGTCATGCAGCTTTAGAAACTGGCACTAGTCCTGCAGTCCTTGCCAAAAGCAATATTCCAGCTAAATGACGGCGGTCTGTAAATAATAGAGTCTGGACCAGACAATCCAGTGATCGATGAGCATCGATCCACTGTAGTATATCTTCTCTACAACACTCAATCATGACTAATTCATATATCCTTATACAAAACAGTTTCATGCCACAGAGTCATCAGTCAGAAAGACAAACCAGTATAAGAGCATGAACAACGATCAACAGGACAGAAAATATCCCATGCCGTGACCCCATCCTTCTTTGCCTCACAAGGACAAGACCCTTAAACCCAAAAAAACATTTCCCAACAACACTGCCAACACCTTACCCTACTGTTTTACGGCAACAAGTAAGCCATAAGAGGCAGTGAGTGAGTATGGTTTTACGTCACTTTTATTTATATTCCAGCAACATCACAGCAGGGAAACACCAGAAATGGGGTTCACACACTCTACCCATGTGGGGAATTGAACCCGGTTCTTCAGTGTGACAAGCGAACACTTCAACCACTAGGCTACCCCACTGAGGGAAATATAATGATCAACATGCTGATCTATGCCCTACAATACAGGAGTAGCATCTTCACTCCATCTTGTCTGAACGCTAACAACTGATCAATCTTAAACTCATTTTGTCCACAAAAATTGCCCATGGAAGGAAATAGGTTTGGCTTGTCAGGAAGATGTAACAAGGAGAACCAGAAAAACAGAAAGTTGTTGGACAAGAGCGAAGACTATTGATTTTTGGCTCCAAGTCATAAGATTGACAGCTGGCATTCTTTCCCATCGCACCGTGTCCGAGAGTGTTCCAAGGCAATTCTCTCAAAACCTGTTCAGGTTTCGGTGCCATGTTCAAATCCTAAACAGGAAATTGATTATCCTAGAACAGAATATGGACTTCTGGAATGCAGAAAAACCAAGGGAAGCCATAAAACATCATTAGTTGGTTTTGTTGCGACTTCATTAACCCTTCTCCTTCTTTCAACGGTTAATGTATACAGGACGTCAGAATAATGTTGCACCTCATTCATTTTCCATGTTGTGATTCAGCAGCAGGAGTTATCAACCGACCCAAGACGTCTGCGAGGAAGAGGCAGTCACCAAATTATCCCTCACCCAAACATTTACAGATATATACTACTCAAAAGAAGTTAAGGACCACTTGATTCTTTCATATTACTACAGGTAATCTGGCATGCCATGATGTATTAACTATAGCAATATGAAAGAATCAGGTGGTCCTTAACTTCTTTTGCGTAGTATAGAAACAGACTCTGAGGACTGAGTACATAAAGGACCATATGGGGATATTGTCTTTGTCTCACACACACAACTAATTACTAGCTCTAGAACTGGCAATGGGCTCCAGATCACAGCACCCCTTTAAGACGCTTCCACATCTGCACATCTGCTCCCAAGCCATGGAGGGAACTGCATTATGGCATTTATATTCCATATTGATTTCATTTCCTGTCTGGTTGACCAATCGTATAAGGAAAAAATAAAAATAGAAGTCTAGACAAAATAATTTTCTCTAATGTTTTAAATTTAATACATCTTTCTTTCCCATAAAGCCACAGGAGCATATCAAGCTGTGTTGCCGACTGTGGGCAACTGTTATTGTATAATCAGACTATGTGTGAAGTCTGAAGACAAGCAGCAGAAGAAGGAAAGCTTGACAAAGCACCATCTCCTACAGGTAATGTGATATGCCCGGAACAGATTGTTGGCAACATGCTGCCTCCATGGATTCTGGTGGGAGGTGTCCGACTTTCAAAGTATACAAGAAATTACAGCTTGTTTTAATCTGCGTTGTCAGAATCACAATTTCTTCCATGAAATACTTTTCATCTGACTATATCATCTATATTTCTAGAGGTGTAAGATAGTGTGGTTGCGGTACGTTTCGTATCCCAAAACTGTGGGTGCAATATGATTCATATCCCTAGGCCTTGCGAGCGATATGATTTGTATCCTGATATCGTGGGTGCGATAGGATTTATATCCCTAGGCCTTGGGAGCGATATGATTCTTATCCTGATACCGTGGGTGCAATATGATTCATATCCCGAGGCCTTGGGAGCGATAGGATTCGTATCCTGATACTATGGGTGCGATAGGATTCATATCCCAAGGTCGTAGGAGCTGATTCGTATCCCGATACTGTGAGTACGATATAACTCATATGCCGAAGACTTGGGGACAACGTGATTCGTATACCACGAGTGTGATACAGTATTTTTATGTCACACTGTATCCCGTATCATTAAACCACTATATGCTTCTCACCAGTCAAACATGTGGTGTTAACTTGTTACTTCTTGTGATTGATCAACTCTACTGATCCACCTTCCATTTCCAGCTTCATCTATCTTGTCACGCTTTTTACTGGATGCCAAATACGGCATCCTTTACATCAATTGAAAAGGAACAGAAATAGTTACACTGCAAGTCCTGTGGATGCAAACAAGTATTGGCCAATTCATAAAACTTATCCAAATGGTAGATTGCATGTTCATATTACTGACATTTTTATTCTGGTAAGGACTGTCTGGTCCATATTTGATTATTTTCAAACTGTCGTCATACAGCTGGAATATTGCAGCATCAGACAAACTAATCTGGTAAGTAATACACGCTAAGTTCAGGAGTGAACGGTTGATTTTCATCAATCTAACACTGAGATCCCACTGTACAACAGCCTTACAGCTTCTGACCATTAGCAATGATAGGACATCAATACAGTGAAATCAAGGAAGTGAGTGAGTGATTTTTGTTTCATGCCTCTTTAAGCAATATTGCAGAAAGAGCATGTTAGGAGACACCAGACACAGCTTCTACATATTGTACCCATGTGGGAATCGAACCTGGGCCTTTGGCGGATGTAACACATCACCAGCTGTGAATCCTACAGGCTGAGGCCCTCTGCCGCCCATTATTGAGAGACTAGTTCCCTGGACTTGCAAGTAGATACACCCATGTGTGTTTCATGTTCTCATCAACATGACACTGGAGCCCATTAAGGTGGCCATTCAGAGCACCATGCACACTGTAATTAACTACATCTCATCTAGTCAGTGTGCAAACTCTCTGGACAGTCATGTCCAAACAGATCCCGACACATGCACATCAAATTCAAACTTTTCCCAATATTAGCATAAAAAGTCATAAAAGTATCACATTCACCAACTTTCTAAGCTCACCACACTAAAATCCTTCCACAAACCACCCAGAGAGTTGAACTCATTCTAACTTATACATGGAGCAGTTGTTTAAATCAACTCATTTCAAAAAAGGTTGCAAGCCATTGTTTAAATTAGTAGGACATGAGAGGAGAGACAAATCCCCTTGAATCTCACATGTGTCCGTCTACCCAGATTACCACCAGTTTGACACTAAACATGCAGCAACTGGAGAGTGATGGCTCCCACATGGATGTCCCGAAGATGATTGGATAACTAATGATATTTCCCCTTTTATGTAGCTCAACAGCCTCCTTTGGTGTCGATACGACCCATATAACACCATGTGCCAGTTGTAACACTAGCTCCCACTGTAGCTTTCCACCATTCAGAGTGACAGGTGGCTGTTCAGGGTGCTACACTGTCTTGTGGAAGTGCGCTACTGACATTACTGTTGGGTTCTAATAACCATTACATTACTGAATACATGCCTGAAGACAGCCTTCTCTTTACTGTGTCATTTTCATGGTCACAGGGGAATAATTCAGCTCTGTTGGACATGATTCAAAAGACATGACTGATCTGATACAAACTAAGAGGAAATGTTTTACACCATATTGTACATTCTCTCTTTAGTTGACCCTACTGACAATGGTTATCCCAACTGACTCTGGTTACCTCCATCCGACTCTAGTTATCCTTACAGTGACTCTGGTCACCCCTACTGACAATGGTTATCCCAACTGACTTTGGTTACCTCCATCCGACTCTAGTTATCCTTACAGTGACTCTGGTTACCCCCTACTGACAATGGTTATCCCAACTGACTTTGGTTACCTCCATCCGACTCTAGTTATCCTTACAGTGACTCTGGTTACCCCCTACTGACAATGGTTATCCCAACTGACTTTGGTTACCTCCATCCGACTCTAGTTATCCTTACAGTGACTCTGGTCACCCCCTACTGACAATGGTTACCCCAACTGACTCCGGTTACCTCCATCTGATTCTAGTTATCCTTACAGTGACTCTGGTTACCCCTACTGACAATGGTTACCCCAACTGACTCCGGTTACCTCCATTCGACTCTAGTTATCCTTACAGTGACTCTGGTCACCCCTACTGACAATGGTTATCCCAACTGACTCCGATTACCTCCATCCGACTCTAGTTATCCTTACAGTGACTCTGGTTACCCCTACTGACAATGGTTACCCCAACTGACTCCGGTTACCTCCATCCGACTCTAGTTATCCTTACAGTGACTCTGGTCACCCCTACTGACAATGGTTACCCCAACTGACCCTGGTCAACCCTACTGTCAATGGTTACCCCAACTGACAATGATTATCACTCCCAATTCTGGTTATCCCAATCAATCGTAAGACCCTATGAAAAGATCAGTTTCCCCTATATTTCATTTATTTAGGACACACATATTCAGATGCACACGACACTGTGTATATTTTGGTTCCGCCCATATCAGTAATACAGATACATCCACTCCGCATGGCCTTCTGTATGTCAACAACAGCCCAGCAAGAGCTAGATATGTACTGGGAATATGCAAAAACCATCTCTCATACAAAGGACTATGTAAAGCAAACATTATAAACCAGGGACGCAGCATCAACAAGGGTTATAATGTTGACTTACAGCAAACATTCCATGTTCAGCTGACTGGAACACGAATTCACAACATGGACTACACTTGAGAACACTGGATCAGTTGTGACGTGACCCTGCTGCTATTGCTATTGAAGCAAGAGATGTGAACCAGACAAACTAGAAATAGTCTAGTCTGGGTTCATTGTTTGTGCTCTATGACGGTCGACGTTTCGCATAACAAAAATTACCAATGCATAATGGTGTTATGAGGGTTATTATAGTGACATGTTTTGCTTGAGCATCCATGATATTGAGTTTAGAATCTAATTGTCAAGATTTAAAGGGGAAGTGTACACGCAAAAATCACTTTCTTTCTTTTTCTAAACAAAACGCAATTTTAGAATTAGTTAGTATCTGTGTTTGAAAATATACACTATTTTTTTTTCACAGTGAAAGTAGGAAGCTCACAATAGTGTGAAAGTGATATGCCGTTATGAGGCCTTCGTTTTACGAGCGAAATAGGCCTGAGTTATCCCCCTTAGATTATGACGTAATTGGTGCCAATTCAACTGGGTCCCTGTCTATTCTCAACGCAAAAGATATCAAGGACCAGTTTGCGGTAAAACAACATGGTCTACGACACACTCCGGCGCAGTGGTGACTCAGCACAACACAATTCTGGCTGGCATCTGAGGTGCTAGAATCACAAAACTGTACCTACACCACATGAAGCGGCTCTAACAAAGCATGATGACGTCATAATGTTTATCAATTGGCACCAATGACGTCATATGGCAAGGGGCATAAGCCATGGTGTTTTTGTTATGGAAATAGAACACTTGGTAAATGTGAAAAATATAAAACGTTTTAGTGCAAAAAATATGTTAATTAAATATGATGTTTTTATATTTTTGTCTATGACACTTCTATGTTAACACATTTGATGTGGAAAAAGTACAAGAAAAAATGGTTCATTCCCGTGTGAACTTGCCCTTTAAGTGCTTCCCAAGCAAGAGCTCATGTTATTCCAGGTGTTGCTGCGTGATGTCAGTGTTTAATATTACACCAGTTAATGACGTCATTACCAAACTACATTGTGATGTAGGCTTCGCTCAAATTTGTCTTTGTGAATGTTTGTTGTTTAATGCAGCTCTCAGCAATATTCCAGCATAATGATGGATCAGACACTCCAGAGATAGACATCATGAGCATTGATTTGTGCCATTAAGATATATTGACATGCAATCAACCAAGTGAGTTTGAGTTTACGCCGCTTTTAGCATTATTCCAGCAATATCACGGCGGGGGACACCAGAAATGGGCTTCACATATTGTACCCATGTCGGGAATCGAACCCGGGTCTTCGGCGTGACGAGCGAACGCTTTAACCACTAGGCTACCCGACCGCCCCGCAATCAACCAAGTCACAGAGTCTGACCACCAAAATTCAATTAGTCGCCTCTTAGTTACAACAAGTAAATGTGGTGTAGGATCCATACTCTTATCCCGAATTTCCACAGATCGTGCATGACAACGGTAGTCGCATTGCTGCTTGGGGTCAGGTGATGAAGGCTAGGGTCAGGTGACTGAAGGTCAAGGTTAGCCTCAAACACATTTGCAAATCAGGTGAAATTTATTACACCAGGGATTCCTAACATTTTCATAAACCTGGTTTATGACACCTTTATGTGTGAAAAATATTATTTTAAAAAGTTGAATCCAAATCTATACACATTTTGAAATTCAGTAAATCCATACTTTTTACTCTCATCTTAAAGATGTTAAGTCTTGCTCTCTAATTACATACATAACAGTTGTGACTATTGCAGTGATTTGCAACAAACAGAGCTCCAGATAAGCTGCGTATCTGCGTAAAATACGCATCAGAAATGCATAAATAGGCAGTAAAACAAAATCAAAACGCATCAAATACACAATGAACATTACAGATACGCTACAAAAATAAAACTTGTGCTTATCATCAAAATATTGTGAAGTAACCAACCCTGTGTATTCCATTAGCAAATCAGCAACTTATTTTGAAATCATAAACGGGCATTCCGTCAACCTTGCCAAACTCAACGATGACAGTTACATCATGATCATTTGCCATCACACTTTCTTGTGGAAGTATCGTGGTATTTTTGAGTCCTATAAAGCTCTCGAACCTACACGACACCAGTTTGTTTGGACTAGATGAATAGTGTTTTTAAATATTTAACTTAAATACCCACATGTGTAAAAACTAGTGGGTAACAGAAATTTGAATACCCAGATAGAATTTCTGATACCCAATGATTTTAAAATGCATGGGTAAAATACCCACAACACCAAAAGCTTATCTGGAGCTCTGAACAAATCTTTTTTATCATTGCTTGGGTGTGTTCAGATTGAAATCAAAGAATTAATCATGGAGTCATTTCAATAAATCTGGGGCGTAAGAAAGCTTCAAAAGTCTGGTAACAGACAATGTTTTAAATGCTGTTGTGGTTGCAAATTTCCCCAGTTGATGAAGTATTTATGGAGCAAAATAACATTTTTCAGTTTTGTTATTTCATTAATTGCTATTTACACAAAGGATAGTCTGAAAGAATGGTCCTGACGGAAGTTGTTTTTTCTTTTCCCTTTCATGATCAATCATTAATCAATCCACCATTGCTTTTTGAAACCAACAATCACTCTCAGATTGTAACACATTCAAACACCACACAGTTATGTAATGTGCATTAGTTTGAAAGAAAATTCATCACTTCTGAATCTGTGAATGACTCAAACATTATCTGTGGAATGCAGGCATAAAAATTGCCGGCGTAATGTTTCTTTCACTCGTTTAAAAAACACCTAGCTATGCTCTGCATTTTACCCTTTTTACAGGTACGCAGCCGCTTCATCAAGAATAGACCCATTATTGAGGGGCAAAATGACATCCTGATGTGGACCATCTATTACTCTGTTGTCAAGACAGCATTAGAAATTGGCACTGGTCCTACAATCCATGCCAAACTGTCCAGTTGTAAGGTATCATAAGGACAAGTAGAAATTTGCCCTTTTTTAGGGTTTTGCTATTTGTTATAAGGACTATATGGACTAAACTTGTTAGTTTCTTTTGCTGCAAGACTCTCCCCCCATTTTAGGGTTTTGCTATTTGTTATTATAGGGACTAGTGGACTAAAATTGTTAGTTTCTATTGCTGCAAGACTCTCTTTCTCTCTCTCTCTCTCCCTCCCTCCCTCCTTCCTTCCCTCCTCTCTCTCTCTCCTCCTTGTGCTGAACACCACAGCAGCCTTCTCCCTGGAGAATTGAGATGTCACACTGGCATCTGTGTAAATGGGGTACAGACAGCATAATCCCCTTATCAATACTAACAGCGCCCATGTCCTGATGTTGGTCTTTCTAGATTACGATGTTAATGAACAGGATGAAACCTGATAGACATGTACAGCCAATTAGAGCATGGCTATATTAAGCTGTCTTGTATATGGAGACTGACTGCACGATCACAAATTACACGATCAATGAAATCAATGTTCTGTTATTTTATTGAGAAAAGCCATCCATACCAAACGTTTTCTACAAAGAGACATTTATTGTTCCCTTTAGAGAGTGTTTAGCCTTGAGAATGTTTATTGTTCTCCAAGGATAGTAATCACTTCTTGGATTGAAATCAGGTTAGCTAAGCTGCTGGTACAGAAGTGTTGATCGGATGTTAATGGAGTCCGTGGGGTGTTTGTTGGGTTTATTTCACTGTTTTCATCAGCACACAGGGCACTGTGGTAACTGTGATCAGAGATCAATGGGTGAATAGACAGCTGTTGAACACAGTGGGGTCAAACCTTGTCTACATGAACCAGTGACTGACAGTATGAGCACTGACTGAAGTAGACCTTGTCTACATGAACCAGTGACTGACAGTGTGAGCACTGACTGAAGTAGACATTGTCTACATGAACCAGTGACTGACAGTGTGAGCACTGACTGAAGTAGACCTTGTCTACATGAACCAGTGACTGACAGTGTGAACACTGACTGAAGTAGACCTTGTCTACATGAACCAGTGACTGACAGTGTGAGCACTGGCTGAAGTAGGGACAGACCTTGTCTACATGAACCAGTGATTGATATTGTGAGCACTGAATGAAGTAGCCAGTCAGACCTTGTCTACATGAACTAGTGACTGACAGTGTGAGCACTGACTGAAGTAGACATTGTCTACATGAACCAGTGACTGACAGTGTGAGCACTGAATGAGGTAGCCAATCAGACCTTGTCTCCATGAACCAGTGATTGACAGTGTGAGCACTGAATGAAATAGACCTTGTCTACATGAACCAGTGACTGATAGGGTGAGCACTGACTGAAGTAGACCTTGTCTACATGAACCAGTGATTGATATTGTGAGCACTGACTGAAGTGGGGACAGACCTTGTCTACATGCACCAGTGATTGACAGTGTGAGCACTGACTGAAGTAGACCTTGTCTACATGAAGCAGTGACTGGCAGTGTGAGCACTGACGGAAGTGGGGTTACACCACTTTCTACATGACATTGTGAGCAGGCTGTCAAAAGCGACTGCCTTGCCTGGGTCGTGACCCAGTCCATGTCAATCATCATGTCACGAGCTCCTGCTGAGATTGCCCGTCCTTTGTGTGGCGGAGATCCAAAGCCAGTGTAATACTAATAGAGGGGGTGATAAATGTGACCACATATACCACAGCCTAAATCAATTAAAAACCCTTAATGTGAACTAGCCAAAGTAGGCCCGAAATAGGATACATGCCAATTCTATCAAACCCTTTGGTGTAATCGCATATTGCGCAAGTTATTTCCAAATTATCATTCATTCAGAGCTTGTCCCAAGGACTTGTAATCTGTTGGAAGGAGCAAGCATTGGCAATCAATAAACATGACAAATGATATTCTTTTGTTCACAAATATTGGCAAACTGTCAGATATTTTGAGTGGTTATGGTGAATCACAATTATACAAGCAAATGGGTCAATAGCCAGAGACTCTAGTTCTGAACCATCTCATCCTTAGAATAGATGATTATTGGTTTGGGGAAATAGCAAATCTTTAGCTGTGTAACTTCTATAATCTGTATCATCCTGGAATAAACAGGACCAGGATCGTATCAGACACTGAATACGAGAAGTGGCATAACTATTTCCGATTTCGGTAATTCTGCTAACAATCGCTCTTCAAACAGATCGTCCCTCAAAGGATCTTTGTAAGCTTTAAAAAAACCTCTTTCCCAACAATAATCTCACACGCAAAAGTTTTCATTATTGAAGTGTTAAAAGAGGGTGTTTTCAAATAGAAAACAGAAATGACTTCAGTACAGAAAACAGACAATCTACTGCATCACGGTAAAAGAGAATGAAGATCCGTTGAAGAACAGAAGTGAGAGGTGTTTATAGAAGTCAGCAGTACCACAATAGAGTAGGCGACTTCTGATTCCAGGAAGCATTCTTTCAGCTCCTTGATAGGTGAGGTGAAATGGGGTTTAACGTCACATCAAAGATTATTGCACTTACATGGCGACGTGCATGCACGTGTGTGTGTGGCTGCTTGTACTAGTCCGGACTGATGCCGATTTATAGTGCTAGCTCACTCAGGAGATACCATGCCGCAGTTTAACATGAATACCCCCACTCAGTATACTGACTCCGAGCTGACCAGTCATTGTTTTAGCCCCTTAATGCCGAGCACCACACAAGGTAACAACAAGTACCACCTTTTAAAGTCTTTTGGTATGACGCGGCCGGGGACCTTCCGCTCTCCGGGCGGACGCTTGATAGGCTATATATCCAGAGTATTATGTTCTAAGCATGCTAAGTGAGAAGAGAGTGAGTTGGAATGAGTGTCTGCTTTATGTGGGAGAAAAGCCTGAAGTGATGTTTGTCTCAGACGTTTTTCCACTTTGGTGAAACCCACGAGCATGGGTATGGTGCTGTTAAACCTAGAAACATAATCGGGTGAATTGGGACGGCCTATAAGGGGATCAGCCATCTGAGTGGACCGAATGAGGCAAGGTGAAATGTGGTTTATCGTCACGTTCAAGATTATATCAATCATAAAGTGATGTGCATACATATGTGTGTGTGTGTGTGTGTGTGTGTGTGTGTGTGTGTGTGTGTGTCGGCTAGTATTAGTCCGAACTATGCCTGCTTTATTATGCTAGCCGCAGTTTAACATGGAAACCCAACTCAAAAACAGTATACTGACTCCGAGCTGACCATTCCTTGTCTTATCCCCTTAATGCTGAGTGCCAGGCAGGGTAACAACAAGTACAATCCTTGAACTCTTTTGGTGACATTGTGGCATTTCCACCATACTGACCTCTTGCCTCAAGGACCTACTCTTGTCCTAAAGCCCAACATGCAGTACTGGGGACCTATTCTGACCTCGAATCCCCAGAGAGAGACAAGCATGGGATACTGGAAACCTATTCTGCCTCTGAAACCCCAAAGGGAGACAATCATGGGGTACTGGAGATCTATTCTGACCTCGAATCCCAACAGAGAGACAAGCATGGGGTACTTGGGACCTATTCTGCCCCTGAATCCCCAAAGGGAGACTAGCATGGATTACTGGGAACATATTCTGATCTGGAGTCCTGTAGAGATAAGCATGGGGTACTGGAGACCTGTGTCTGCCCCTGTTTCTCTACAAATGATTTTCAATTGTTTCAAGACCCATGAAAACCCGGGGTAGAATAGGTCTTCAGCAACCCATGCTTGCCGTAAAAGGCGACTATGCTTGTCACAAGGGGCGACTAACGGGATCGAGTGGTCAGACTTGCTGACTTGGTTTATGAACGTCATCGATCCCAATTGCGTGGATCGATGCTCATGATGTCAAACAATGGATTGTCTGGTCGAGACTCGATTATTTACTGATCGCCATCATATAGCTGGAATATTGCTGAGTGCGACGTTAAACAACAAACAAACAAACTTGTTTCAAGAGACCAGCATTGAGTAGTCAAGGCTGACTCCTCCCAGGAGATAAAAATCCAGGAGATAGCATGCTAAATGTTGGGCTAGCCGGAAGATTGTCAATAGATAATATTCTTTGGAAATATTTTCAAATACTTTATGAAATATTCATGAGGAAAAATGATAACATTATACTGCACCTGTTGTCTATGTCACAACATGCAGTCCTACAATTGTGCACACGCCATCTATTTAACACCCAGGGTGAAACTGCATGTAGAGGTAAGCCCACTATTCAGCAACCCTTTACCACTTACTTTGAGTTGAAAACTCATGTCCTATCAGGCTTACACTCCACTGTGGTCCCTGCTGTGCAAGAGACAATTACTCATGGTAACAGAAATTGAACTGATTTGAAACCCTGCACAATGGAACTTCCTGTTGGCTCTTGTATGACACTAATGGTGTAACTACATTCGTGAAGGGTGAAAAGGCATTAATGTCATTCGTGGCTACACCACTTGTGAAAATATCTCCTTTCCCCCACCACTTGATGAGAGAAACATGATGTTTCATGAGACACATGAAATATCCTCTATATAGTCACTGGGGTCACGGGTGGCCCAGTCGTCTAAGGCGCCGCAATTCGCTGTGCGGGTGGCGTCCCTTGGGCACACCAGAAACCTATGATTGTGGGTTCGAATCCCGGTTTGCGCCGATTATGTTTCTAGGTTTGTCAGCACCATACCCGTGCTCGTGGGTTTCACCGAAGTGGTAAACGTCTGAAACCTGCATCACTTCGGGCTTTCCTCCCACATTAAGCTGACACGCCGCGATATAACTGGAATACTGTTAAAAGCGTCGTTAAACCCAACTCACTCACTCACTATATAGTCACTTGACAGATGAACAAAGGATTTGTTGAAATAGGAATAGCGACATATTTCATAACTTCTTTGAGAGGAATTTAGAAGCTGGAATACCATGTAAGGATAAGATACATGGATATGAAAAACTTGTGTATTACAATTAGGACTGGCGTTTCGGTGTAGTTCCAACACTTGCTTGATAACAGTGTCAGAATCTCCACCGACACGTCGTTCCATAATGTAATAAAGAAGTTGTTCATATCCATATATCTTATCCTTATTGAGATATTTCTTCACATTACAAGTCTGGAATATTCAGACTCATGCATCACGTAGAAGCTTAATGTCCCTGGCAAAATGTGAGACTTGTTCAACGAAATAGAGGATGTTGCCGGCTTGATGAGGAAACAATGTCATACAATCCAGGTAAAGGCACACAAGCTCTATATGGGATTAATGTCAGTCTATAATAGGGATATAAAGTTTTATTATTCGTAGACTCGTACATGGCATGGCTACAGGGTAAGTAAACCTTTAGAAATAAATACATAGCTTGAACATTACAGACAAAATGGTTTTTGAGAAAGCCAACTTGGTGTACTGAGAAAGGGCAGAGTTTTTCTGTTAAGAAATGACATCAGTATTTTTTGCACTTAAAGAGCTATAAATGTAAAACTGGTATGTACACTGTGTAAATCATAATGTGCGCATCTGTTTTCACGTTATTAACTCCTTGAAAGCAAAACTATTGAAGTTAATTCTTATAAAGAAATATGTTAACAATTTCCCTGACTTTATTTAACCATTAACCCTAACACTACTATAGACAACAATATGAAATCAACAATATGAAATCAGAGAGATCGTTCAGAGCATTAGTGGTCTGTAAATAATCGAGTCTGGACCAGACAATCCAGTGATTGACATCATGAGTATCGATCCATGCAATTGGGATACGATGACATGCATCAACCAAGTCAGCGAGCCTTACCACCCGATCCCTTTAGTCGCCTCGTACGACAAGCCTAGTCGCCTTTTATGACAAGCATGCTGAAGACCTATTCTACCCTGGACCTTCACGGGCATATTCAATTATCAGCCAATCAGGAAACAATAGTCCATTAATGACTAATGGCTGCATTAAAGGATTTTATGAAAATAAAAACAACAACATATTTTTCAACAATTAAATTATTGATATAAATTATCCAGGGCTGAAACCATATCTCACTCACTGTTTAGTTCTTACATCATGAACATGGCATTAAAAAATATATCTTTCACAATACGAACTAATCTATTAAAAATGTTTTTTAAAACATTTTTCTAAGGGATACATTTTGGCTGAGAAGACTACAAGAAACTCTTGGATTAGCAATAGCAGCCATGTTGCTGCGTATCCAAGAGTAGCGAAAGCAGTCACAGTTTAACTTCCCAACAAGTGACAGTGCTAAATTTCTATCCCTTTACCATGCCCCGAACAACCAGACATTTATCCATCACGCTAAAAATGACAAAATGATTTCACGTCAGCGTAACAAATATTACTGTCTTGAACCCAACATCGCCTCAAAGACGTTGATGTGGCACCATTGCCTTGCGATAAATAGACCTCCATCAAATTCACGGAGCTTACACACAAAGAACACAATAAATAACTAATGACAATACACCAATTGATTGTTCATAATGGTGGCAGCATCCAATCAATTAGTGGCTGGCATCTACGTTTTATGCAGTCTCGGATTCGCAGCCTGCCAGTCCAATGAGGAACCCTTGAGAGAACTTGTGGTAAGTGGGGACCGTATCATAAACATTTTCTTATTTCCTCGTCACCTTTGCCATTCCACATCTATCACGGCTGACGTAATACTGCATCAATTTATCAAATTCCCCGACAAGGGAGCAAAATGTTAGTCTACGTGTATCTTATTAATGTTGTGGTCCTGTGCCCACAGAAGGAAATGGCAAAGCAACGCAGAAATGTCCTTTATTGTAAGCATCTCAAGTTTCACAAACCTGTTCTGGTATTTGTAATGGAGTGTCTATTGATGTACTGCTTTCTTGCTCATCGGAAGTTCAAAGGTTTGAGTCTTTTATCTCAGAGTATCACAGATCAGTTTCAGACGCCTCATCGATTTTAGGATTTGACAAGAAAATAAGCCATGAAGTTGATATAACGAGCGTCATCTACTCCAACTGGGCCTCACCACACTTAATAATCAATATGTATCATATCTAGGATACATAAACAAGCTTAGGTGAGCAGTACGAGAACATATTCCCCACTCAGGGCGCTTTGAAAACTACTTTATTCCGTCTTAAATTTACTACGATGAATCATTTTTTGGAGAACCAAACTATGGTAAATGGATTATGAATGGCTGATTAACTACAAGTTCATTACTGGTTACTCAATGAAACCCCTTTTCCTCCTAAATGAAATAATTTTAATTACATTTGATGGCACTGCCATGATTGAACAAATGCACAAGGTATAAACAAATCAGATCATAAATGCAAATACTGTCATTGAAGCGCATGCATGCATATATGAATGATCTATTGATGTGTGGCTAAACAATACATGGCTGTGTAAGATGTCTGTGTCTGTGTCTGTGTCTGTGCCTGTGTCTGTGCCTGTGCCTGTGGACTAGTAGTCCTGTTGGCTGTTACACATGACATTTTTTTTTTTTTTGTTGTTGTTTAATGACGCACTCAGCAATATTCCAGCTGTATGACGGTGGTCTGTAAATAATCGAGTCTTGACCAGATAATCCAGTGATTGACATCATGATGATCAATCCACACAATTTGTATATGATGACATGAATCAACCAAGTCAGCGAGTCTGACCACCCACCCGGTCGCCTCTTACGACAAGCATAGTCGTCTTTTACTGCAAGAATGGATTGCTGAAGATAACACATATTACAACGTTGATGTAAACATTACAACACTGAGAACTGGTCATTTAGCAACACCATGGACCCATTCTGAGGAAACAATGGGAACATCTATGTTCGGTGATCTTTCAAAATAAAAATTAGCACCATTCAATTTCACCTTCAAACCACAAATAGTGCCACGGCACAGAAGTTCCCTTTGACATTGATAAATGTTGTGTTGTGTGTTGCTTAACGCTGCACTCGGCAACATTCCAGTAGTAAATAATGAAGTCTGGCCAGACAAACCAGTGATTGATATTGTGAGCAACATACCATGCTGTTGGGGTACAATGATGTACTGGCAATGGCCGATCCCTGCATCCATCAGAGGTTGCTCTGGACCAATTCCCACCCAGAATCCCAACGGGGAAACCAACCATCAATATAAACAATCTTTGTGACCCAAATATGTTTTTTTGTTTGTTGTTTAGTCTCGCACTCAGCAATATTTGAGTTATATGACGGTGGTTGACCCACAAATGAGTAAAACCAAATTTTCATGACCCAACTATATGAGTAAAACCAGATTTTCATGATCACACTATGAGTAAAACCAAATCTTCATGATCCAACTATGAGTAAAACCAAATCTTCATGACCCAAATATATGAGTAAAACCAAATTTTCATGACCCAAATATGAGTAAAACCAAATTTTCATGAACCAACTATGAGTAAAACCAAATTTTCATGACACAACTATGAGTAAAACCAAATCTTCATGACGCAACTATGAGTAAAATGGAATCTTCATGACCCAACAATATGAGCAAAACAGAATCTTCATGACCCAACTTGGAGCAACATACAATCTGTATTTTTTAACACCACAAAGTTCTAGACGCCTCTGTGAAGGGGGCTTGTCAAACCTGATGGCGCAAAGGTATCACCATCATCTATACACTGTTCATCAAGTCCCCATCATCAACACCACTGGAGTCTAAACTCTATTTGCTGAAGCATAGAGAAGCCGTTCAAATATTCCTGCCTTTAATTCAATTAGAGTCCTCATGATAGCTCTTCCCGCTGAACAGCGGCCGGTCGGAGTGTCTGCGATTGTCCCGGCGGGAGACTGCATGCGTGTATGACCCTGTGGAACTCCACTCCCCCATACTGACCATGCTGACAGTAAATGAATTAACTGATGCATTGTATTTGCTCTGCTTATTAGCATTGTGATTCGCCGGGTCCCTGACACACCAGTACCTGGAGGATCTTGACAATGAGGAAGAGTCTGAAGTGATCCCTGGCAGCAATGGTCCTCTCCCTCGTGCTGGGCGACATGGTAACAGTCAAGAGAATGGCAGGGAATAGAACCGTCAAGTGCTTCTGATCACCACAAACATAGTGATGAGAGGGCAATTTAATTACTGCCAACTAGCTTGTGGTCATCAAAATAATGTCCTGCTGACAATTTAGGCTCTACTTGACTTGGCAAAGAAAGACCATCGTTTGATTCTGGGAGTGAGAAAATATACTACTCTAAAGAAGTTAAGGATCACCCGATTCTTTCATATCACTAAAGTTAATCTGTCGTGGCAGATTGTATTTAGTGCCGTGTGTGAGACGAGATATATCTCTGGACATGAGGTAATCATTCACGGCTAGATTGACGTATACTACTCAAAAGAAGTCAAAGAACACTTAATGTTTTCATATGACTACAGTGAATCTGCCATGGCCAGTCAGATTAACTATAGTCATATTAAAAAATTGGGTGATCCTTAACTTCTCTTAAGTAGTATAACACAGAAACCATACCAATGACACCATATGAAATCATATTTATCAACAATATCAGGTCGTGCAAGAACTGCCTGTAACAGTTCAGTACTGGCTTGATTTGAGTGAGTGAGTGAGTGAGTGAGTGAGTGAGTGAGTGAGTGAGTGAGACAGTGAGTATGAAAACAGATAAAACACTGATGTTAACACTGTAGAAAGTACATCTAAGGGTCAGTTAGTGTGTGAGTATGTAAATGAGTGAGTGTGTGAGTGTGTAAATGAGTGTGTGAGTATGTAAATGAGTGAGTGTCAATGTCTAAATGAGTGAGTGTGTGTGTATAAACAAGAGTGAGTAAATGTTTTTGTTTGTTTGTTGTTTAATGCCACTCAGCAATATTCCAGCTATATGACGGCGGTCTGTAAAAAATCGAGTCTGGACCACACAATCCAGTGACTGACATCATGAGCATCAATCCACGCAATTTGGATACGATGATGACATGCATCAACCAAGTCAGCGAGCCTGGCCACCCGATCCCGTTAGTCGCCTCTTGCGACAAGCATAGTCGCCTTTTACGACAAGCATAGTCGCCTTTTACGACAAGCGTGTGTGTAAATGAGTGAGTGTGGGTGTATAAATGCGTAAATAAATGAGTAAATGAGTGTGTCTTCCTTGATGCTACACCACCCAATTGTACCGTCATAGTCTGCAACTGGACCTTTCATTAGTCACTCTACATTAGTCTCATTAATGTTGAGATAAAACTTTCACTCTTTCATGTTGACATAAAATATCATTTTGTCAGCTAAATTTCTTTGCCCTGAGGTTATCCTTGCATGACCACTGAAGCGTACTAACAACTAGATAGTTCCAACAGGCCCAGGGCCATTACCTCAAATGTTAAAGGTAGCCTTCTAGTTTCATCTTGTAATCACAGCCAAATTGGCAGATTTTAAATATTAAATTCTATCTTCGCAAACTACCATGTGAGATGGTAATGACAGAAAACCATCCTCAGGGTTAGAAACTAACAGTTTTTGGCCACTAGTCCTTATAATGATTAAATATAGCAAAACCCTTAAAATACCCTTACTATTGGGCAGTTTGGTAAGGACTACAGGACTAGTGCCAATTTCTAACGCTGAAATTCCTCATGCAGGATATGATGATAAAAGGTCTTACAGTGTCAAGAAAGTTGCTTTCAATGATGATGGTTATTTTGTAAATATAACTGGACAGACATCATCATAGAGCTGTGAACCAGTGGAGGATGTAACCAATGTAAGACATATGCTTTTTGTTTTGTTTTGTTTGTTTGTTATTTTACGACGCACTCAGCAATATTCCAGCTATATGACGGCGGTCTGTAAATAATCGAGTCTGGACCAGACAATCCAGTGATTGATATCATGAGCATCGATCCACGCAATTGGGATCGATGACATGCATCAACCAAGTCAGCGAGCCTGACCACCCGATCCCATTAGTCGCCTTTTATGACAAGCATAGTTACCTTTTATGGCAAGCATGGGTTGCTGAAGACCTATTCTACCCCGGATCTTCACAGGTCACCATGTGAGATGGTAATGACAGATAAAAGGTCTTACAGTGTCAAGAAAGTTGGTTTCACTGCTGATGGTTATTTAGTAAATATAACTGGACCCAGTTTGGAGACAGACATCAACATGGAGCTGTTAACCAGTGGAGGATGTAACCAATGTAAGAGTGAGTGAGTGAGTTTGGTTTTACGCCGCTTTTAGCAATATTCTAGCAATATCATGGTGGGGGACACCAGAAATGGGCTTGTACCCATGTCGGGAATTGACCCCGGGTCTTCGGCGTGACGAGCGAACGCTTTAACCAATAGGCTACCCGACCGTCCCAAACATTGCATTGAGATATATACTACACAAGAGAAGTGATACTCCACTAAATTATTCCTGTGACTTGACTTGATCTGTTGGTATTGCAACAAAGCCTTCCAAATGCTGGTGTTCTTTTACTTGTTTTGAGCAGTATACTTTTTATGTGTGGGTTTTATCATTCTTCAATTTTAATGAAGTATTCAGAAGATTAACCCAGTTGAGTCACAGCTTTCATTCTAAGTACCCTCTGCTAGAAACCTTTGATGCCCTTACTACATTGTGTACGGTATGTCAATACTGCCTTGTGCCCCACAAGTCTCCATATGCCTCAATCATGTGCTTGCAATAAATAATCAATACAATCAATGTACCGTATTCGACGTAATAAGCGCCCAGGGCGCTTTCAAAATTAGAGATAAGGGGCTCTTATTGGAATATAATTTTGGTGAAAGAGTCGAAAGATCATAAATTTTATGGTTTCTGCTGACAGCTTGAAATAATACAAAAGAAAAGTCTGTGCGTATTTTACAGAATTTAATTGTCCGTAATTAAGGGTGCATATAACACATGAGTGCGTATTATACACGAATAAATGTACACGAATTGTGTACATTGATCAGT
This sequence comes from Haliotis cracherodii, assembly GCF_022045235.1. NCBI lineage: Eukaryota > Metazoa > Mollusca > Gastropoda > Lepetellida > Haliotidae > Haliotis > Haliotis cracherodii. The sequence goes on along the minus strand of NW_027266272.1, from coordinate 23,386,955 downwards.
CGGAAGGGTGCTAATTTGGATTGTTCACAAGCCAATATATTGGCAAATATCTCCATGGGCGCTTATTAGAGCGGGGCGCTTATTACGTCGAATACGGTATTAATAGTTCATCATAAAAGAATGTCTAACCTTATTACATGCACCATAAAAGACAAATGACCTTCCCCTTTCGGCCCTGGATAGTCCTGACTGTGTACTGTACACTTGAGTATCACAATAAAACTGTCCCACAATACACAAAGTTCGTAAATCAATATCATTCATTCACCTGAGGAAGGAGTAAGCATATACTCCCAAACGCTGTTTTTCGTCACAATAAAGAAAATGACATCCATAAATTCTCTTCCCTAATATTATGAACATAACTCAAATTATGATGGGTTGGTTGGTTCGTCGTTTTACGCCGCACTCAGCAATATTCCAGCTATGTGATGGTGGTCTGGAAACAATTGAGTCTGGACCAGACAGTCCAGTGATTGATATCATGAGCATCGATCCACGCAATTTGGATCGATGACATGCATCAACCAAGTCAGCAAGCCTGACCACCCGATCCCGTTAGTCGCCTCTTAAGACAAGCATGGTCGCCTTTTACGGCAAGCATGAAGAGCGATTCTACCCCGGATCTTCACTGGTCAAATTATGATCGGGATATTCTGAGGGTCCAGGTGAGGTCTGAATGTGACCTACTGCTTGGGTATGTTGTCATGCAAGCAGTATTCAATAGTGTCAAGGAACTGAAGCCAATTACACAATTCAACAAGTTTTTATTCAATTGTATAACAGCATGAAATAGCTCATTAGCCCTACCAAATGTTGAGCAGTATTTATTCTGGCTGCACTTGGTCCCTTGTCTTGTAAATATATTACAAAAACAATCATCTTATATTTCATCCTTGCATGCAGTCATTTAATGTTTGCAAGAGTAATAGCTCTGTGATGGCACCACTTACAGGATCGTATCTTGAAATGTATTGATTCCATCCATTATTTTGTGGCTGAACTTGATAACTACGTATAAAGAGGCATCCTGGCATGTCCCATTTGTGGTACAGCAGAAAACACTTGTAGTGGGCGAGTTTGTTGAAAGTATTTAAGTTGTATCTGTTGATGTGGGAATATTTCAGTTATATTATGGTGTGTCACCTTGATGTGGGAATATTTCAGTTATATCACTGTGTGTCAGCTTGATGTGGGAGTATTTCGGTTACATCACGGTGTGTCAGCTTGATGTGGGAATATTTCAGTTATATCATGGCGTGTCACCTTGATGTGGGAGTATTTCAGTTATATCATGGCGTGTCAGCTTGATGTGGGAGTATTTCAGTTATATTACGGAGTGTCACCTTAATGTGGGAGCATTTCAGTGTTAGCTTGATGTGGGAGTGTTTCAGTTATATTACGGTGTGTCACCTTGATGTGGGAGTATTTCAGATATATCATGGCGTGTCAGCTTGATGTGGGAGTGTTTCAGTTATATCATGGCGTGTCACCTTAATGTGGGAGTATATCAGTTATATCACGGCATGTCACCTTGATGTGGGAGTATTTCAGTTATATCATGGCGTGTCAGCTTGATGTGGGAGTATTTCAGTTATATCACAGTGTGTCACCTTGATGTGGGAGTATTTCAGATATATCATGGCGTGTCAGCTTGATGTGGGAGTGTTTCAATTATATCATGGCGTGTAAGCTTGATGTGGGAATATATCAGTTAAATCACAGAGTGTCAGCTCGATGTGGGAGTATTTCAGATATATCATGGCGTGTCAGCTTGATGTGGGAGTATTTCAGTTATATTACGGTGTGCCACCTTGATGTGGGAGTATTTCAGTTATATTACGGTGTGTCAGCTTGATGTGGGAGTATTTCAGTTATATCATGGCGTGTCACCTTGATGTGGGAGTATTTCAGTTATATCATGGCGTGTCAGCTTGATGTGGGAGTATTTCAGTTATATTACGGAGTGTCACCTTAATGTGGGAGCATTTCAGTTGTATCACGGAGTGTTAGCTTGATGTGGGAGTGTTTCAGTTATATTACGGTGTGTCACCTTGATGTGGGAGTATTTCAGATATATCATGGCGTGTCAGCTTGATGTGGGAGTGTTTCAGTTATATCATGGCGTGTCACCTTAATGTGGCAGTATTTCAGTTATATCACGGCATGTCAGCTCGATGTGGGAGTATTTCAGTTATATCACAGCGTGTCAGCTTGATGTGGGAGTATTTCAGTTATATCACAGTGTGTCACCTTGATGTGGGAGTATTTCAGATATATCATGGCGTGTCAGCTTGATGTGGGAGTGTTTCAGTTATATCATGGCGTGTCACCTTAATGTGGGAGTATATCAGTTATATCACGGCATGTCAGCTCGATGTGGGAGTATTTCAGTTATATCACAGCGTGTCAGCTTGATGTGGGAGTATTTCAGTTATATCACAGCGTGTCACCTTGATGTGGGAGTATTTCAGATATATCATGGCGTGTCACCTTGATGTGGGAGTATTTCAGATATATTACGGAGTGTCACCTTAATGTGGGAGCATTTCAGTTGTATCATGGAGTGTAAGCTTGATGTGGGAGTGTTTCAGTTATATCATGGCGTGTCAGCTTGATGTGGGAATATTTCAGTTATATTACGGTGTGTCACCTTGATGTGGGAGTATTTCAGATATATCATGGCGTGTCGGCTTGATGTGGGAGTGTTTCAGTTATATCATGGCGTGTAAGCTTGATGTGGGAGTATATCAGTTACATCACGGTGTGTCAGCTCGATGTGGGAGTATTTCAGATATATCATGGCGTGTCAGCTTGATGTGGGAGTATTTCAGTTATATTACGGTGTGTCACCTTGATGTGGGAGTATTTCAGATATATCATGGCGTGTCAGCTTGATGTGGGAGTGTTTCAGTTATATCATGGCGTGTCACCTTAATGTGGGAGTATATCAGTTACATCACGGAGTGTCACCTTAATGTGGGAGTATATCAGTTATATCACGGAGTGTCACCTTAATGTGGGAGTATATCAGTTACATCACGGACTGTAAACTTAATGTGGGATTGTTTCAGGCGTGTAAATCATACACCAAAATGCATGTGTGTGTGGCTGCTTGTACTAGTTCGGACATCTACCGGGTTTGATAGCGCTAGCTCCCTGTGTTTAACAGGGTCAATACCCCACTCAGACACAGTATACTGACTCCGAGGTGGCCAGTCCTTTTTACCATCGTTTAACATCATTTAGTAAGATGCAGCCATAGGACCAAACCAACGACCTTCACCTTTCCACGCTCAATCCACTTCACCACAGATGCCGTCAAAACTTCAGAATTATTCTGGAGACTACTTAAGAAACAAATGACGGACAACTCATATTACTAATATCAAATTTGATCATCATAAAACTAATATAACAACAAGAAATTAAAATCTCACTGATAGTGCCAGTATAAACATGATGCTAACGACAACACGGAATCCCTGAACACAATCATATCTACAAATGGCATTAATCTTTTTCCTACTCAACTGTTATCTGTTTCCTCCTGTTTGCATTTCCATTATGTTCGATTTTCAAAACCATTTACACTAATTCAGGAAAGTAAATATATTGTCATGGTTACAAATTGATAGTTTGCCATTGCTAACAGAGCCAGTAGTCATGTCAATCTCATTAAAAACAGATCTGAGTTCTCGCTGCCGCTAAACAAAGATCTGAGGACGTCCCATTACGGGTCACGCCAGAACAACCTTTCTCGAACTTTGGCTGACCACTGAAATGACTAACAAGATGTCGACATTAGTCAATTAGAAAGCAGCTTTCTCAAGCTTTACAGCACTCGTTTTAACCTGGCGACTTCCATTTCAGACTACGCTTGAAAAATATGTTGACACAGTCTATTAAAATTTTCAAAACTGAACAAACAAACATTCCGGAATGTCTAACATACGGTAGAGATTGTATAGCAGTGCTTCCCACGTACTGTGCAACGCCTCCTCCGTTCAAATGTTTATCCCACGGAAGCGAGAGATAGACGATAATTTTGAAGGGACTGTCGTTCGGAATACCCCGTGAAAACGCATTCTGACTGTCACATTGCTGAGGACGGCCACATACCTGGCACACTAACGATGTACAGATGGACGTGTCAAGTATGGCACAATGGATGAAAATATTTATGTTTACACTTTCACTAGTAATTAGTGTTTGGCGTTACATTTATTAAAGAATACATTTAAGGTAACAATCGATACTTTACTTCGTGTGCGATTGTGATCGATACTTGTGTCGAGAAGTAAATCGTGCTCCACCGATGCATTGGTGTATTGTCCCACTAGTGACTATTGCCTGTAATGTCTTATCAGCAGTGCTGACTGTGGGGTAACTTCCTCTCAACCCATGAAGATCTGGATCAGAATCAGTCTTCAGCCACAGGCTCCCTGCCTTGGCAGATGCATGTCATTGTATCCCGATTACGTGGATCACGCTGTCAATCACTGGATTGCCTGGTAGACACTCATCTATATACAGGACAAACAAACACTACCTGTCACTACCCTACAAACAAACACATGACACCTAATGGAAAAGCATTATTGTTTCTACTTTTATGATAAAATACATACTTCTGACACAAAGACGAAACACGTAAAAACAAAAGATTCCAACAACCAAACAATTATAAAGAGTCATCACACGACTAAGTTATTTTTCCAAAGGCTGGGTCCTGCATTATTTACCTTGAAAAACAGGCAATAAAAGTCCATATATTAACTCCAACATCTAAAGGGAAGCGACAAGATTGCGCCAGTAGAATAAAAAATTAAAGACACCGATTGCTATTTCTGATCAGCTTAATGACTGACAACGTCCCACATGGCACCAAAACTGCCTGAACTTTATTGTCTGGATCAAGAAGCAACGACAGCAACGTAGACAACAAGCCACACACATGGTGGTTTAGATTTCCCATTACAACCAATAACCCACACTCATATAATAGAAGTGTAATCAATAATTAGGATAGAATAGGATAGGAAACTGCAATAAATGTCCGAAGCCAGGTTAAATTACAATGAAATCATAAAATCTTGTTCTATGACATCCTCTCACGTTACCTGTCCCTAATAAGTATATGTATCAGATTTGAAAGTGAAGCAAATATATTTGGTTTCTGTTTCTAAAACAAATGTGAAATAATGATTAGATATAGCAGATCACAAGAGAACAGAATAAGATTGAAGATGTTGTTCAAGAATCTAAGAGTGTTAGTTGTTTAACGCCGCTCTCAGCAATTTTCCAGCTGTGTGACGGTGGTCAATAAACTTGACCAGACAATCTTATGATTAATATTTTTAGCAGCAATCCGCACCTCCTGGGTATGATTCCAGGCAAGTCACAGAGTCTGACCACACGACCTATTGGTTCCTCTTACGACCAGCATACCAGGTAGATAGACGGGCACCAGAATTCCCACTGGGGTCAAGAATCTAAGTGAAACAGAAATTTACACAAGTAATGTAGCAGAAAGCAGTTAGCCAAGCATAATTGGTATTCACCGGGCTGATAGAAATGCTGTATTTTGCAGTGCTTTCCTCCAAGTTCAGACTTCAAAGAATCTGCACATCATATAGGCATGTGATAACCTGATTATTCCCTAGAATTTGTGAATAACCAAAACTAAAAAAAACAATGACACATGATTTTTTCAAAAAAACAATAACACTCTGCATAATAAATCAATGTACCCATTTCAAATTGCCTAGCTGTATTTCTTTATAGATCTTTTTTTACTGATTGAATACATCACATCATTACTGAAACACACATACAGACGTGTTGCTATGTCGTGCAGGTGAAGTTCATCTTTCGTATCACACATCAGTCAATACATTGGCGCCAATGTCCACCCAAACCTGCCCCAGTCAAAAGTCATTGGGTAGAGCAGCACCCAAACTGAAGATAATTGATACGCTGTGGAAGAGACAAGTGGCCCATAATCCCTCCTCACACCAACAGCATGTAAGTATAAGGCAAAGCTACCAACTCCATTATCTGGCCCTGTGATGCTATCACATTGATCCGATTAGCCCCACTAGATCCATGTGCGATGTTGTCACGCTGGGCGATCAGAAAACCATTAAAGTATTACCTCCAGGCACTATGGCTAGTTCCCACCAAAACAACCTCCAGCCGCCGGACAAGGCAATAACTCACCTTGAAGTGATGGCTGCCACCTTGCACTGAACAGCCAGACCTAGTCACTGTAATAACCAGTTCCAATCTGGCGGAAACTGCCAGACAATTCAATAACAATAAAGACTCTACCTTCTGACCACAATGCAATAGACGGGGATTATTCGACAGAAATAATACTGGGGAAACTAATCCATACAAACATACTTGTTTGGAGGTAAAACAACTTCAGAGAAAGACGACATTGAGGTGTGGTTGATGGTCCTTGCTAATAGGTCAATGTTGGGAAAATGAATGTGTTACTCTTGAATAAGTGAGTGAGTTGGGTTTAATGCTGCTTTGAACAGTATTCCAGATATATCACAGCTTATGTATCTCAGCTTATGTAGGAGGAAAGCCTTAAGTGATGCAGGTCTCCACACCTGAATAATAACCAGTATTAACCATGTTAACCGGTAAACAATCAACATACAAACCCCACTGTACCAAAGAATATTTTAACGTTGGGATGTTGCTCCAGGTGAGGCTTCATTTGTCTCTGATTTAACACCTGATTTGATACAAAGGGAGTGAGTAAGTAGGGTTTTACACCGCTTTGAGCAATATTCCAGCAATATCACAGCAGGGGACACCAGAAATGTGCTTTACACAATGTAATCATGCAGGGAATTGAACCAGGGCCTTCAGCATGAAGAGCTAATGCTTTAACCACTGGGCTATCCACCTTCCCACTGATATAAAGAGATCAGGCTGAATGTAAGTGTTCAAAATGAAGGGGTCCTGTTGTCCTTGAGGTTTGTTCCTTTAGCATGTTAAGTTATTAAATCTAAGATCCCCTAAAATCTGTACTGTTTACTTTAAGGGTATTGAAAAGGACCCCTTCATTTCCATGCTTAATTTAGAGCGTGAGCAAGTATAGTTTTACGCCGCTTTTAGCAATATTCCAGCAATATCATGGCGGGGGACACCAGAAATGGGCTTCACACATTGTACCCATGTCGGAATTGAACCCGCTTCTTCGGCATGATGAGCAAATGCTTAAACCACTAGGCTACCCCAACACCGGCTTCATTTCGAATACTGAATGGTAATTAAATGAATTTGAAAGAAAAATCTTTTTTTTTAAGGCTTAGATATTTCAATCAAAATTCCATCAACACATCAAACAAGTAGGATCCTAAATCATTGAATTTCATGTTGACGTATCCTTCGACAAGTTTCGGTCTTCGACCTCGCATCAGATCCATGAGCACCACAAGTCACGAACAATCTGGATACTTGTTACAAATGGCTATGGAATGGAATCCCGTGTTTAAGCCACTGTTGTACTCAGGAAATATTCCCTCAATACTTTATCATCTGTTGGAATGAAGCAAAATGTTGTTTGAGCCGACACAGAAAATTATTTCCCATTTTCAAAGAAGACACCGATTAACATTAGACTTTGGCATCTTCCCACAGGAAGTCTATGATACCACAATTACGATTTGTTTCCCGCTTTTGATGGACGCCACAGCTCACGAAATAACAGAAAGGTCAATCTATCACCTCAAATCAAGGGCAGATAATCCCTGGTCTTATGTTCATGATCAGCACAAACATCTCTGTGTTGAGAAGCTGGTGTATTTTCTTCCATTCCCAAAACATGGCTGTCAGCGCCACCATGATAAACAGCTATTGATCATGCTCGGTTGCAGTACACTGAAGCAAGGCGTATTAATCCATGGACAATCATTATACCATTGGGCCATGACACTGTTCTTGACAAACATACACCATCGAAGTTTGTAGTTTCTACCCTCGTGGATTCTTATGCCAGACTCATGTGAAATTAATAAGCTTCACAGTGATTGAGTGATCTGGAACCTTGCTGCCTGACAACCGTTTTGCTTTTGCATTTCTTAACAAAACGAACCTAATATTGTTTTAACAACCTGGACTGACACATTGATAATTAATTATTTACAACAGGGAATGTCAATCAAAATTCACTTATCTGAAACGATTTAATCATGCTACACATAGGTTCTGTATTTTTGGAAGGGGTGACTCTTCTTTGTAAGTCAATGTTAACAAATAAACCTTACACTTCAAACAAAACCCAACAAAACAATCATGTGACCTTCTACAAACTCCCTGAGGAGTATACCATTTCAGTGGCTTTCTCCATGCGTTCAAAGGATCAATTTAACCAGATACCTTTCGTGTGGTGGTTAATTCACTAGGACTCCCTCGATACCCACTGCAGTACTACAGGCTGAAACATGACTGCCACGTAGCTTTGTTTATGGAAGACTATGTCTGAAACCTGAGGTCGCAAGGAATCGCGAAATCAATAGATGGACACGGAAGTTTTTACAACCTGTTCTGACATTTTCCAGGTTGTACTTGTATTGAATAGGATGGTTAAAATCATAAGAAAGTTGTTTTCTATCTATTGCTAAAGTGTTCAAAATGTTCAATAATTTTTCCAACTTCCTTGTATTAGTGTGCCAATGGCACAGTTAAAATCAGGGTTGAATAGGTTCACAAAAAGAAACTAATTTTTCTTATAAAAATATGTTTTGATGCTGCAATTCCTAGCATAAAGCCAGTGATAAATGTACTTTCAGACATTAGACCTGTGAAGATCCTGGGTTGAATAGGTCTTCAGCAATCCATGCTTGCCATAAAAGGTGACTATGCTGGTCATGAGAAGCGACGGGATCGGATGGTCAGGCTCGCTGACTTGGTTGAAGCATGTCATCGATCCCGATTGCATGGATCGATGCTCATGATATCAATCACTGCATTGTCTGGTCCAGACTCGATTATTTACAGACCGCCGTCATACAGCTGGAATATGTCTAGAGGCATCGATCCACACAATTGGGATACGATGACATGCATCAACCAAGTCAGCGAGCCTGACCACCTGATCCCGTGGTGAAATGAGGTCCATGATTTATTCTTCTTAGCACATTTCATTCCCAAGGATGATAATGAGTGCCCTGGGGCACATTTGAAAACAAAACCATTTCCATTACTGTAATATACATTCTATTCTCATTACATTGAAGCCAGGTTTTCAGCATGGCAAGCAATTCTTGAACCACCAGGCCACAGAACACAGTAGGGACAGATACTAACCAGCTTGATTCTGTCTCAGTTCAGAATAATAAACAGCAACTTTGTGGCAGTAACATGTCCCCTTCTTGAAGGAAGTTCTCAGATGTTGTCATGAATCAGGCAATCAAGTCTCTGAAGAATCTCTCTTCGAATCTATAGGTCTCCTTCTAGGATGAAAAGCCCTGAATATGGTCTTTAGGTGACATTACTCCAAGGCAAATGAAGAGTTGCACCTTCAAACTGTACTTATTTGTTCAGAACGCCAAGCACAGATGTCAAGCTAAAACACATTATGTTAAGATACAAACTTTTCTAAATAGTATCAATTCCCTTTTCAGCTGATACAAACCCTCTGCAAAATCTTATAAATGTCTCATTAATATATCCAATTCTCTGTACATTAACACAAATTGGGTTTGGAAATTAGCATAAGTAAGTTCAGGAAGTACCAGACATTTTGTCCTTGTGGACTACCGCTTCAACCACTATCATGATTAGAGTAGATGACAACTCTGTAGCAGATCATTTCTGCCAGCTACTTTAAACAACTGTGTCACGGCACTGTAGCTCATCTGGATAGGCAGTCTATACCGTGAAACGAAGACGAAAAAGTTGCTGTCAAACAAAAAAAATCAAAATTAAAATTTTAGGCAAAAGGTCCACTATATCTGTTGAATCCCACAACAAATCTAAAAAAATACCTAATTTCATTACATTTGGTACAAAAATGGTAGAATAATGGTCATAAAATAGAATTTTCAACATTGCTGCCATGGCCATGATGGCGAGTATATGATTCAGATGTCATCATTGGCAGGAACAGGCGCTTGAAGTTTCAACTCCACTGGTTCAGTGGTTTCAGGAACAAGGTGAAGCCAAGGTTAAACCAACAACAGCATTAATAATATCACCAATAATGGAACATATGTGTTTAGAGCACAACTAAAAACATATTACGAAATTTCATTACATTTTGAAAAGGAAATAGCAGTAACTGACATAGGAGGTTTCAGCTTTCAGTATGGCCAAAGTGCAAAGGTCAAGTGCTCAAGGTAATTAAACAAATAGAATATCTCACAATATTGAACCCAGTAACATAAATAGCCATAAATAGCTTTTTCCAAATGGCTGCCATGGGATTCGAACCTCTTGAAAAAATTCAGGTGCCACCTTTGCTTGGCACAAGTACGTGACATTTCAGCTTCATTGGTCCAAAGGATGCTGAGGAGAAGATGGTTACAGACTACGACACTGGACAAGCAGGCCCTGACATAAACTAACTTGACTCTCACTTATCTTCTAACCCTTAAAACAAATACACACAACAGACTTCCTAGTAGCCTCTGAGACAAAATCTCCATTCTGTAGTTGAAGTGTTACATCATAATGAAAAAATCAGAAACTTGAAGTGATAATGAAGTGGAAGGGGGGGAATACTCCCAAAGAACAGTGATCTCAGAGTAGTTCACGCTAGAAATTGGCACTAGTGCTGTAGTCCTTGCCAAACTGCCCAATAGATAAGGTATCATAAGGACACGTAGAAATGCTCTTTTTAAGGGTTTTCCAATATGTTATCATTATAAGGACTAGTGGGCTAAAACTGTTAGTTTCTATCACTGCGGACTCAATAGAGTACAACACACGAAGCATCCCGTCGTGGACACTCGACCATACGTAAGACGATAATTCTGTCCAAGCAGCAAACTAATGAGCCCAAGACAACTCTAACTGCCGACAGCATTTCTACATCGAGTTATTCATCTGTGTGAAAGTATTTTACGTGACTACCTATCGCAGTCCTCACTTCCACAACACTTCCTGCCATTGAGGGCAGATTGCTCCCCAAGATGCACACACCATACACTTGGCTCGTGAGCCGGGGGCAATATAAGGTGCTTCCACAAGTGATGCAGCAGTACCCAGCTCAACTGTAATTTCTGCCAATCATTAGTAAAGGTTTAGTAGGCTATCCCCTATGCTCCCTTTGATGATGGCAAGCAAGCAGCGATGATTGCAGTGATGATGACAGCGACTACAGCGACTACAGCGACTTCAGAGACTACAGTGAGACAGCAGTGGGTTCAGTCTCAAGATTCACATGCACTCCACTTACTCCTACACAGTACCTTGGGCAGCAATGGAGCAGCAATGGGGCAGCAATGAAGCAGCAATGGAGCAGCAATGGAGCAATGATGTTGCATAAATTCCCACAGAATATACACTGCTCAATTTTTTATTGGGTTAATCAGATATGTCTATTTAAATATCCACAGAAATATGAGAACCATTTTTTTGTATCATTGAAAGATAGGGCTCTATAGTTCATAACTACGGCCATTTTATTGAAGATAAATTATTCTGTGCTTAAAGAAATTTGAGAAATGAGAATGTACTTTCATTTGAAGTCAAAAGCAAATGGCTATATTTGAACTGTTATATAACATTTATGACTGTTGCCAGGCTGTGTCATGTGACAGTCATGTGACAGTCATGTGACAGCCATGTGAACAAAACTAGTTTCAATATGTATACTGCCTCTGCTGGCCCTATTGAAAGGAGACGAGCTGAGTGCTCCACTCAGTGTCCCTGTGAGAGTGAGTGAGCATTGCACTAAACTATATGAGAAATCTTGCAGCCGTCTCTGAACAAGTGACAAGATTTACACACTATGTATCGATACCAAAAATAACTATATGCATAGAATGAGGAGACTAAATATTGCAAATTTCATCTTGTTCATGTGTATGATACTCAACTTCACTGACTGACATTACACAAACTTCATACAGCTCAGAATAACCCCATCATCTTGTGGCATGGTAACTGAGTTAATGAGCACTGTTTCAAATGAGGTCAGTCAAAGAATGGAGGTACATGTACCCCTAATTCTAGTAGCCTGATGGCATTTCCTATTTTGAGCCAATTTGACGAAATGTTTAAGTCATATTGACAACTGATGGTTGGGTCGTAATTTCTTTCAAAGAAGTAACTTTAGGAACCATGCATGAAAACAATGCCCCAGTGAACCATGCCATTTATCAAACCTTGTCAAGTAATTTGCAGCCATGTTTGTCTTGGAAACACGTGACCCACACATGGGGGAAATCCCAATCTAAACTTACTGGGAACATTAGCCAGTGGTTATTGATCAAGCAGAAATGGCATCGATGTTTGGAGCTTAAAACTAGTTCCTGTATATTTGAGAGACCTCATTTGCATATTTATTCAATAGATGATGATACCAAGTTTATCGGGGTGGTTTATCACATTGATACGCTATCCATGACAAGCCAATAGATGATAACATGGTCAAGCATGTTCAGGGAACAAGGGAGCATGAATCCAAGGCAGTCACAAGTCTGGGTTGCTTCCACCAATAACAGCCACATCACCGATGGGCACAGGCTGGTCAACAGGAAACTTTGTATCAAGTCACCATGCCTACATCCTCAACATGTCCTTGTCTGTCTCAGCCCCTGAACTATACTTTCCCTCCCCCCCCTCCCCCAGCCCCAACTGTAAAGCTGTAGCTCTAAATGAAGCAAGTCTAGATTATCCACAGGGTCTCTCCCATCCCACTGGGGCTCCTTTAAGCTTTAATGGAGTTGTTTGTTTCTATCAAAAATATATATTTTCAGAGACTAAGGTTTAGTCCTAACAATTGTCCCTGCCCTATAATAGTCTTCTTTCAATCATCTGACCAGTACAGCAGTCAGCTGTAGACTAGAGAGTCCGGTCTAATCCTCTACACGCAGTCAGTATCATTAACGGTCATGCAAACTAGACAATGTCAGATATAACCAAGAGATCAAGATTCTAAAGGTCTCTTTGACTGTTTCATGTCCAGGGGAAATTACTTTTCCCTGTTGAATGTTGTAGAATCTGAGATGAGCTTGATCATATCTCACTCCTCATTTGTAGAATGACAGTTTTGGCTCCACATATTAATTAGTGACAAATTAATTTGGACCTAAGTTGTAGATTTGTTTCATGTTTCAGACTGACATTTATACACTGAACATTTCTGGCCAGGTTTGAGTGAGCAAGTATGGTTTTAGCAATATTCCTGCAATATCACGGCGGGGTACACCAGAAATGGACTTCACACATTGTAGGTACCCATGTGGGGAATCGAACCCGGGGCTTCGTCGTGACAAGCCAATGTTTAAACAACTAGGCTACCCCAATGCCCCAGCCAGCCTGGGAACTGGAATTCTGTCTTGTGTGATGAGGCTGCGATTGTTGCAGCCGGATGAGACGTGTTATCATATGTCCCTCATCACACCAACATCACATAGAACACCAAGCACGCTGATTAATTATGTATGGGTTAGAGGCTTCATTAATCCCAGCTTGCCTTCCTAATGACATGTGCCGTACATGTGTGTACCTCTTAACTTCGTTGTTTGTTTGTTGTTTAACACTGCACTCAGCAATATTTCAACGATATGACGGTGGTCTGTAAATAATCAAGTCTGGACCAGACAATCCAGTGATTGACATCATGTGCGATCCTCGCCATTGTGATACAGTGTCATGCATCAACCAAGTCAGCGAACATGACCACCGATCCTGTTCTTCTTCTTACGGCAAGCATGGGTTACTGATGATCTATTCTAATATTCTAACACTCAAGAGTGAGTGAGTACGATTTTACGCCACTCTTAGCAATATACCAGCAATATCATGGTGGGGGACACCAGAAATGGGCTTCACACATTGTACCCATGTCAAGGAACCCGGGTCATCGGCGTGACGAGTGAGCGCTTTAACCACCCGACGACCCCTCTTGTTCAAGAGGCCACAGGAACACATGATCATGTTTTATAGAAAATTCATTTTTTATTTGTAATCAACATTATTACCACACCAGGGACAGACACCATTAGTCATATCAAATATACTACTCAACATTTGCGAAGGACCACACCTTTGTCAAAATACAACTGTTTTGGTCCTTAGCAAATATTGAGTGGTATATGTAATAACAAGACAACACTTCACCCACAGGGCTACACCCCATCCCTGATGCATGAACTTTCCACAGGAAGAGGAAAAACAGCCTCCAATCAAATCATAAACTGTTTCTTTTGTATTCAAACAGATTAGTATAACGATATTCGCAAATATGTTTATGATGAATAACAATCTATACCATGAGTATATATGCATAATCATTAGCAAAGGAGGCGACTAACAGGATCTGGTGGTCAGGCTCGCTGACTTGGTTGATGAATCTCATCAATCCCAATGGCGTGGATCGATGCTCATGATGTCAATCACTGGATTGTCTGGTCCACACTATCATTTATAGACCGCCATCATATAGCAAATGTTGAGTGGTATATGTAACTCACATACCATAACACACATTTACAATACTAAACATGGTAACTTAGTTCAAGAGGCCACACCTGATAATTTTTAGAGTGATTGAGTTGGGTTTAACGCCGCTTTTAACATTATTCCAGTCATATCGCGGCGTGTCAGCTTAATGTGGGAGGAAAGTCTGAAGTGATGCAGGTTTTAGACGTTTACCACTTCGGTGAAACCCACGAGCACGGGTATGGTGCTGACAAACCTAGAAACATAATTGGGGCGAACCGGGATTCGAACCCACAAACATAGGTTTCTGGCGTGCCCAAGGGATGCAAGATAATTTTTAGAAGATTCACTTATAATTTGTAATCATCACAATTATCACACTATACAATTAACCTAGTAGGCCAAAAATGGCACTTATTAGGATCAATCTTGAATAATGGCATTGATTACGATATAAATTATACACTTATGGCAAAGGGCAATCGTGATCTGCAAACATTCACTCTGATAACCATGAATAGTGGAGTGGTTATGGTAAGGTGTTTTTTAAAATAATTATGAGAGAAAAAACAAAAAAACAGCCATGACTTAAACAACTATGTGGCTAGGGGTTGTTGAGCCGTAGAGATGAATAACGGTAGAATACCTCTAAGATCCAGTTGTAATTATCATTGAGAACTTGACTGTCATTACTTTTCCAAAGTGTGACCTGGTGTCATGAATATTACAGTGAATTTGTTCTTGAATTGGTCGCTGTCATATTTTTCACTCGGTGACAACGATACAAATTTTAATACAGTGTCATGTGACTAGTGTGACCTTGACCTTGTCAGTATTGACTGATTTGGCTGCCCATTTGACATGTACAACCTTATGACAATGGTGACTAATTGAATTTGACTCAGATCAATGAATAGTTGAAGTCATCACCTCAGCATTAGAAATTGGTTTCATGGTCCTATAGTCCTTGCCAAACTGCCCAGTAGTTAAGGTATCACAAGGACTAGTAGAAATTTGCCATTATGAAGGGTTTTGCTATACGTTATCATTATAAGGACTAATGGACTAAAACAGTTAGTTTCTATCACTGCACCTGCAATTCAATCTCCGCAGTTTAAGCAAGAGCATGAGCGAATAAATTGACCCGACATATTGACAAATTTGACAGCTGTCAGATGGGCATGTGGACAAACAGATGAGTTAATGAATCAAACAAAGAATGAGAAACAGATGAACATTCCTCTGACAATGTTTGTTTGTTGCTTCCTGCTTCATACATTGTACCCATGTTGGAAATCAAACCCAGACCTTCAGCACAACAAGACAACACTTCACCCACAGGGCTACACCCCATCCCTGATGCATGAACTTTCCACAGGAAGAGGAAAAACAGCCTCCAATCAAATCATAAACGGTTTCTTTTGTATTCAAACAGATTAGTATAATGATATTCGCAAATATGTTTATGATGAATAACAATCTATACCATGAGTATACATGCATAATCATTAGCAAAGGAGGCGACTAACAGGATCTGGTGGTCAGGCTCGCTGACTTGGTTGATGAATGTCATCAATCCCAATGGCGTGGATCGATGCTCATGATGTCAGTCACTGGATTGTCTGGTCCACACTATCATTTATAGACCGCCATCATATAGCTGGAATATTGCTGAGTTCAGCGTTAAACAACAAACAAACAAACAAACATGCATGCATGCATGCATAATGACCCATGCATTATCACAGATATCAACCAGGTAGTATCAGAGACACCCATCATTACCATGGTATAAATAGAAATACTCTCTACACCCGTACAAGAGCAGTTCAAGAGCAGTTCATCTCAATAGTGGCATAAATTCTTTAGAAACTGTGAGTGAGTGAGTGAGTGAGTGAGTGAGTGAGTGAGTGAGTGAGTGAGTGAGTGAGTATGGTTTTACGCCGCTTTTAGCAATATTCCAGCAATATCACGGCGGGGGGACACCCGAAATGGGCTTCACACACTGTACCCATGTCGGGAATCGAAACCCGGGCCTTCGGCGTGACGAGCGAACGATTTAACCACTAGGCTACCTGACCGCCCCAGCAACTGTCTGTATTGGGCTATCATAAACAAAGGGTTTAATGTCTGGCCATCATTACAGGACCCTCCACCTAAATGCGCAGCCGCTTGTTAAACACCCACAGGAAGAATGTGATAGAACCAACAGACCAGCTGCAGTTCAGTTATCACTCCATTTACCCAGATCATAGCCCTTGCTCCCAGACAATCCATGTAACACTTCAATAATACGTATTGACTGCAATTATGAATATTTCTGTTCAAAAACGTCAGACAGACGTAGCCCGTAGCCAACAACATTCGTGAAAATAATGGTTATGTTCCTTTCAATCATCCTGATGACCGGATTGAGGCATGTCAATCTCGTCATATGTTGGCGTAACAAACACATAAATCTATCCGGACGCCAGGTCTCAGAGTTTCAAAACATGGCTCATCAAAGTTCCGCTTTCTAATTGTGGAGCAGGAAGCACAAGCCCTGCGCTAGAATCAATGTGTGAAAATAATCCTTTCAGAGGCCAAGGCGATTTGAGTGCATTGTTATGCAGGATTTGCAATGATTCATGGGAAATCTTCACAAGGAATTTCCTGACTCGTCAAATCTAATTTCAAAGCTATTTGCCCAGTCACAAACCACATGACCAACACTGCAGCCATGGGTCTATAGCACAGGACTGTCACAAGAACAATATCATCCACGGACGTTTTGCTCGATCAAATACATGTTTCATCAAGTTCTGTGCCAAGAAATAAACGGAAACGTGTATGCTGCCCCAAAGTTGAATTACTGCACGAGAACTGATCTGTGTCATGTGACAATCTGCTTCATCTTCCCACCACGTGATGCTCTCACATAGCTCCAGCAGAATGTCCCAAAGACTTTTGGCTCTCTTAGACTAAATTTGTCCTTTTGTATCACTTCTGTAGAATTCAGAGATACTGTGTGGACTAAATGGAGTAGCAGACTGTGACCTACAAGATTTAGGCTTCTAACAGAGGCGCGATACAGCGACGCATCGGTAGATCTCGAGTTTTCACATCTCGATACAAGTATCTATCACAATTGCACACTAAGTTAAAAATATCGATTCTTACCTTAAATGTTTTTAGACTTAGGTGTGACTAGTAGCTCAAACATACGTTGGTAGGTGACAGGTATGACTTAGATGTAAACATAATGAAACCGGAATCCTATTTCGTAAAAGGGGCATTTGCTGTCGGAACTACTGCACTCTCAGTGGGCCAAGCTTATACAAGTGATCTGACAGGTCAATATGACTTCATGCTAACACACACATTTCATTGGTTATTGCGTAAACGGGTGACGTCATGTAAACACCCACCCATGTGGGCCGTTCGACAAGGACAAAAATATTAATGGTGATAAATATCCAACAAACGATTCCAAGACTTTTCAACAAACGCGTTGAATACTATTTCTTTAAGCATTTTAAGAATTAGACAAAAAGGATTTTCAGTGTGTGCCAAAACTTGGAGGGTATTAGCCCAGCTTTGTCAATGGCATCATCTTCAGTGTTAACATATAGTAAACTACGGTTATAACGAACTCAAATGGATAACCAAAACTTGTTATAAGTTTATATACAGCATACATGCAGCACATACCCAGGACAAAAAAAACAGTTTCTTATATCTGTCTGCTGGTTATAAACATGTTAGTTATAAACATGATAAACAAATTTTTATTGTAGTAGCTTTTTTACTGCTTTTGTTTTTATTGGTTGTTTAATGCGGCAGTCAGCAATATTCCCACCATATAACAGCCATCTGTAAATTATCAGGTCAGGTTGGGATCGATGACATGCATCAACCAAGTCAACGAGCCTGACCACCAGATGCCGTTAGTTGCCTCTTATGACAAGCAAGGTTTGCTGAAGGCCAGTTGTAACCCAGATCTTCAAAGTGGTACCGAGCTGTAGCAGCTGAATGTTAATACATAGACTATTACTTGCTTAGTGCATGACTATGCTTGTCGTAAGAGGCGACTAACGGTATCGGGTGGTCAGGCTCGCTGACCTGGTTGATGCATGTCATCGATCCCAATGGCGTGGATCGATGCTCATGATGTCAATTACTGGATTGTCTGGTCCAGACTCGATTATTTACAGACTGCCGTCATACAGCTGGAATATTGCTGAGTGCGGCATTAAACAACAAACCAACCAACCAACCAACTTGCTTAACGCAAATAAAACAGTTTACTTGACTAATGACAGATTGGATTACATCTGTCCATGAACCCTGAATTCATCTGAAAGCATTAATCTGGAACTCTGTCAGTCACCATGGTATTCAGTCTCAAATAAATTCAAAGGTTTTTCATATACCAATAATACTATAACAGACTACCTTCAATTAAGCTGTCTGAAAACAGTGTTCATTACTGTGAGAAAAAAAACCTGTCAAACAAGTAAATGGACCAGCAGAAATTTTGCTGGTTCAACAGCTTGGTTTTTCGCACAGACTGGTGCAGCCAGTTTCGCACAGATTGCAGTTATTTTAAGGACATCAATAATGTAATGGTTCTAATTGCATTGCTCTTGAATGAAGGTTAACATGGTTAATCCGCATCAGTTAAAAAGGATTCTTACATTTTTTCCAGAATATTGCAAAATAATACAGATAATTTAATAGTGTGATATACACAACAGAAACACACAACAAATGTTATAATAATGGTGCATATGTTCCCATCATTTTCTTAAATTAATTATGCCATAACTGCAACAACCTCGTCCCTTCTTAACCAACAATAATCTTGTGGTCAGTCAGCCATGATAGTTCAACGGCCATTGTTGTCAATGCCAAGCTAAATTATCAATAGAACATCATTCAACCGGCCATTGGATGCAGCAAGTAATGTTTCAATTACCAGGGGTTTGAAATACCATGCCTGCCCTAACTATTAACATGATTAAGTAAGATTGATGGCTCAGCAGAATTTTGCATTTTACTTCATAGCATCAATATTTGGATCATGAGAGATTTATGGTCAGAAAGACAACTGACTGATGCATATGATTCCAAAATGCTGAGTCCATGCAGTAAAAGATTGTGTTTTTGAGAAAAACCAGAAGCGTTTCAAGAGCATTTGCTTGCTGGCTCTCTGAACTAAGGACAGACATCACCCAGGAGAGTGTCCTCTGACATGCTGTGTTCCAAGCAAAGAATAGACATGATGGATGTCAAGAAAATTGACCCGCATGTTCAAATGTCACCTCAGGACCCTTAAATTCTAACGCGGACTTTCAGTAACAAAGGATGGGTACATATTGCTCCATATCACCACATCTGTCATATCAACGGACTTTGATTTCTAATCTGACAATTTCGATGACTATGCATGAAGTGAGTATCTCCAGATCCTGCAACACTGCCTTCATAAAACATTCATAAAACGTTAATAAACCATGTATTTGTTGCACATGTCAAGTTGCCTTGTTGGGTTTCAAATGATTTGGTTGGTTGGTTTGTTGTTTAACCTGCACTCAGCAATATTCCAGCTATAGGACGGCGGTCTGTAAATAATCAAGTTTGGACAAGACAATCCAGGGATTTATATCATGAGCATCGATCCTCGTGATGTAGGATCGATGACATGCATCAACCAAGTCAGTGAGTCTGACCACTTGATCCCGTTAGTCGCCTTTTACAACAAGAATAGTTGCCTTTTACAAAAGGCATGGGTAGCTGAAGGCCTATTCTACCCTGGATCTTCACGGGTCGGGTTTCAAATGAACTGTGGATTAGTTGAGCTGAGCTCACGTCCATGTCCCTTACAGCTTTTTTCTCAATAATTCACAAGGTCTTCACATAATCAGTGAGGTGGGTTGAACACTGCTTGAAACAGTAATTCAGAGATGGTACGCTTAATGTGATTCGATATCCAAATCCATTCATTTGCTAATAGATTTTTACAAAGATACAACATGATACAAAGACACACATCACCAAGAAGGCATTCATGGATAATATAGAACAACAGGCAAGTGACTTTGTTCGAAATACGCCTCTTATCACCCAGTTGTGAATGGGTACCCGGTAGGATGGTATTGTTTTGTTTGTTGTTAAACGTTGCACTCAGCAATATTCCACCTATATGACGGCGGCCTGTAAATAATCGAGTCTGGACCAGACAATCCAGAGATTGATGTCAAGAGGCATCGATCCACACAATTGGGATACGATGATGCATTACCAAGTCAGCGAGCCTGACCACCAGATCCCGTTAGTCGCCTCTTATGACAAGCATAGTCACCTTTTATGGCCAGCATGGACAGTACTGTGACTGTTAACCTTGTAGTGCCTCACAAGCAGCCTGGGATGTGTACTCCCTAGGGAGCTGAGAATGAAAACGAGTGCACACTGATCCATAGTCTGTCTTACAGACCCTGATACATTTAGATCAACTACAGCCCATGCAAGTCTATAATGTTTGGCAAGTCTAGATTACTGCAGTATCTGAAAATGAAGAGAATCACTGGGCTCCTTTTTTTATTAGATTTTTATTAAGATAACTGAACAACTGTTTTTTTCTGTACGATATGTTCATTTCAGAGACTATATGTTAGTCTTACTGATCCAGTCAGCGGGGTAATAAAAGTGTAGCATTTTGAGCATGAGCATGACCCTGAGTGGTGTGGAAGTATATCACAATATAAATGGCCTATTATTATTATTATCATTATCGCTCGTTTCTCAAAGATGACAGCCAGGAGTGTTCACTGTTTATTTCCCTAACCCCTGCACGAACCTCAGCAGTCAAGAAACCTTTTAGCATGTTTAGTCAGGGAAAGGGAAATAAATTGTTTCGATTACGGTGGAGTTTGGTCATTGGGTCACAGATAGGCAAACAAACCATATTTAATATGTTGGTCCCATGTGAACATCTCTTCATGGATTAGGGTTATGGTTTTATAACTCTTCCAAGAGGGTTTCTATTAATCATAAAATGGGGTATTTACACTCTGGAAGTGCTATTTACTTCCTGAGTAATGTACATTGCCTCAACATACTCTTTAAAATGATCTAAAGCAAATAATTTCAAGCTGTTTAACATGTTGTTTCATGCTGTATCAAATCAATGTAATAAAACAAACAAAATAATAAAACATTCCCGATGTCATAATGACTTCATGCTTCATAGTGGTGAGTGAGCGAATATTTACGCAGTCGGTAATGACATTTCTCAGGTCACACATTTTGGGATACCAGATCCTCATATGTAGGATGACATTTGTTGATTAACGCCGCATTTGTGAAGATTTATGACGTTGGTTTGTAATTAATCAATTCTGAACCAGACAATTCAGTGATCAGTATTGTGAGCAACCATCCTTGCCTATGGGATACAATGACACACAATCAATTCACTGAGCCTGACCATCAGATTTGGTAACAAGTAGGTACCGACAGCCAAAATTTTAAAACTTCTTTTTTTGACACAACAAACTGACTTTTCTTAAACTTATAAGGAATACAAGCAAAACAAAAATAAGAATTATGAAGATATCTTTATTAGTTCTTGAGATATTGTCAATCAAACATCCATTGTCATTTATGTGAGCAAATTTACTTCATTGGAACAAGTTCAGCATTAATTCATAACAAAACAAAAACCAACAAAAGCAAACATAAAATATATAACTCTAAACCATTTGTAGAATTACTGTCCACATCTGACTACATATAATTAGACATACTGAGCTCTGAAAATTGAAAAATGTTGGAAATTAAACTTGAAAATTTAGTCGTTTGACACATTTCACATCACCATAAACATGATAAAAGTAAGATTTCTGACTGCATAAGGCATATGAAACACTTTCCATACACATTTGGTTCAGGTTTCAGGCCTCTGATAATGCAATTGAACCTGTTAGAAGTTACCAAAGATGACAAAATCTCAAAATTTGTTTGTGGAAAAATGTCAACAGATGGCCTATTTGTATCATTTTTCTGTAATTCCTTAACTATTTAAGCAATAAGTCTGAACCTTTGTAGACTAATAGTACACATATCTGTCAATGACATATTCAAATGACAATATATTACAGCAATAAATGAGGATGTCTTAAACAAATTAAAAATATGAAATATGTCAGAAGGACCATCAACCGTAGCGAAATACTGGTTCATGTTTATTTACAAACACCACAATAAATAAAGGGTCAAATTCAATATCTCGCTTTCATTAGTTTCACTTCTTGGATTGTCATCATGGCTCATAGTAGTAGTTATACAAAATATTAATAATACTATTGTCCTTTGAGACGGAAGAACTAGATCTTTGCTTAGACGGACCTCTTGTTTTCCTTCCATCATGTCCATTGCTTCATTCTCGTGTAGTAAGGAACATGGCCAAGTCTAGAAGTCTGGAAAGTTCTTTCTAAACAAGCATGGGATGTTTGTGACCAATTCTGCCCCTGAATTCTCATGGGAGGATCTTCACAAAGTCCCCAAACACATACAATCTGTAATTTTGAGAGCTACATGATATAACAACCGCTGATGACAAGGTCTGTTGTGGCCACTTTTGCCTGAATGATGGTGGATGTAAGAGTTGCTACTAATTCCATATTCATTCGAATGATTTCCCCATATACCTGTTTATTCAGAGTAATGTCATTGCTATAGAAACTGTCAAATAGATACACATATACTGTTATTCAATAATGATACTAGCAACCCAACAGCAGGACCCCAGACCTAGGGGGGGGTGGGGAGGAAACTCAATACCCATCAGCCCCTCATGCTAGCAACACAATCACATGGTAAATACGGCAAATGGATTTCAATCAAATACAGACACTTATTTGATGGCGACAGCAAACAGGTATTTCAAGGCAAGCGCTAACAGTAACAGAAATAATATTCCTGTCTAAGTGAAAATAACAATCTGATGGAGCACATGAGTAGTTTCGGGCATAAAGTATGTCATGGTTGACCACAGTGACCTGAACACATCAGGCGTACCTGAAAGTACTTTGACATGTGTACCAGCCCAAGTCAGTGGCTAACTGTTAGCGTTGTGACCTCCATGGAGATATTTAGCCTTGGGCTAATACTGCTGTTCTAATCATGTACTCCACCAAGGATTTGAATTTTTTACATTTTACAAGAAAAGCTGGATTAGAGAAACTTTCTTGTATTTCCCTTCGCTGTGTATTGAGACCTATTTAGCACAAGTTGATACTAAATTAAGGATCAGTCAAATGAAATAGTTGGCAATAATATATCAAAGGATTTGGTAACGTGCTGTATGGCCCACCTAAAATGTCATTTTTAATTTCCAGAAAACTTTCATTCAAATATTTCGGACATGTTCAAAAGGTAGATAACTAGCCCTTTTTAACTTACACTTGCAACTTAGGATGTGTTTGTTTGTTTAACACTGCACTCAGCAATATTTCAGCTATATGACGGCGGTCTGTAAATAATCGATTCTGGACCAGACAACCCAGTGATTCATATCATGTAAGGATGTGTGACCTGATCAAGAACACAACTATGGCTACTGACCTAAATGATTTGTTGACCTTGAAAGTATTATCTAACTATGCGAAAGTCTGTGACCCGTGATGAATGGTTTGGTACTCGTCTTTATCTGCAGAGGGGCGGTTGAGTAGCCTAGTGGTTAAAGTGTTTGCTCATCATGCTGAAGACCTGGGTTCGATTCCCCATATGCAACTATGGCTACTGACCTAAATGATTTGTTGACCTTGAAAGTCTGTGACCCGTGATGAATGGTTTGGTACTCGTCTTTATCTGCAGAGAGGCGGTTGAGTAGCCTAGTGGTTAAAGTGTTTGCTCATCATGCTGAAGACCTGGGTTCAATTCCCCATATGCAACTATGGCTACTGACCTAAATGATTTGTTGACCTTGAAAGTCTGTGACCCGTGATGAATGGTTTGGTACTCGTCTTTATCTCCAGAGGGGCGGTGGAGTAGCCTAGTGGTTAAAGTGTTTGCTCGTCATGCTGAAGACCTGGGTTTGATTCCCCATATGGGTACAATATGTGAAGCCCATTCTGGTGTCCCCCACTGTGATCTTGCTTGAATACTGCTAAAAGCGGTGTTAAACTATACACACTCAATCAGTTTATATATGTGATCTTCATCTGGTTAGAAAATCAACAAAGTTGTAAATATAAAAGAATTTCGAAGTGTTTTACCATGGATACAGAGCAGAAATGAAGCATTAGAAATTGTCACTAGTCCTATAGTCCTATAGTGCCAAACTGCCCAAAAGTCAAGGTATCCCGAGGACTAGTTGAAATTTGCTATATGTTATCATTATAAGGACTAGTTGGCTTGAACTGTTAGTTTCTATCGCTGAAATGGTGACAATTTATTATGTAAAGTGTCTTACCAGGGATCCAATGTGACACAATATCCCACTTCATGCTTTACTTAAATAATGACAGAACTTATTCCATAAAGTGCTTTTGAAAAATATCACAATTTATCTTTATTTGTGTCATATTGTGTTTTACCATGCTTGATAGCAGAAATAGTGACACATTTCTTAAAAAATTATTGCACTGAAACACTTAACCATGTGTAATTCAAATGAGATCATATATCTTCTAAATTGGTCTGAATGAGGACACAGATGCTTTATCATGTTTACAGAGCCGATCATGAAAAGCCAAAAAAATCAAATCGGGCAAAGTACTGTGTTTTGTTTGCTAAGACGTGACGACGGTTTGACAGGATCGATGCCTGTATGTACACAACCTACTCCGCTCTATGACTGTCTATACTCTATTACCAATACACATCCAGGAACTAATGAAGGCTTGAACCCAATATTTCAACTGTAGTCAGACATGGGGGGTGGGGGGTGTGGCACCTAGACGTAGGGCATCGGTTCACCAGACAGCTGTTAACAGGTCGATCTGATTATTGGTAAATGAGTGTGTGAGTATGGTTTTATGCCGCTTTTAGCAATATTCCAGCAATATCACGGCGGGGGACACCAGAAATGGGCTTCACACATTGTACCCATGTCGGAATCGAACCGGGGACGAGCGAACGCTTTAACCACAAGGCTACCCGACCGCCCCGATTATTACTTTTGTTAAACAGTGATGGAGCAAGGGATGCTGCTGTTAAAGGATGGGGCTAACTAATTGTTTGTGGACGGTGTATCATACTGTATTAGAGTGAGTGAGTGAGTGGGTCGGTTTGAACACAATTTGAACAGTATTCCAGTTATGTCACGTCATGTGAGCTTGATGTGGGAGGAAAGCCCAAAGGGGAGTAGATCTCTTTGGTGGAACCCACGATCACAAGTATAGTGCTGACAAACCTAGAAGCACAACCGGGGCAAATTAGGATTCAAACCCATAAACATATGTTTCTGGCGTGCCTAAGGGATGCAACTCCGCATATCAATTAGCAGCGCCTTGAGATGACTGCCCCCCCAACGGTATGATGCCGAAACACAAATAAGTGTGTTACCTTTTTCAATTGCAGATTAAATTATATGCGTCCATACTCAATTTGCATGGGTATAGGATGCTATAATCTGATCTGGCAACAATATTTCATTGTTCATACATATGGATGACAAACACCTCGACATTCCTGTTTATTTCTGAAAACTAAATAAGGAAAAAAACAAAGAACAGGAAAGGAAGAGATTTATTGAAATGTGAAATTCTGCATCCAATATGCATGACAATTGAAATCATGAACAAAAGAAATAATTATGCATCCAGTGGGACGCAGAAAAATATGATTTAGAATTGAATGATGCTATTTCATAATTTGGTGCCACTAGAAATAATTGTATGTAATCATCTCAAAAATACTACATAGATTCATTTCAATTGGCTAACTCCACATCTATTTTGGCATGTGAAATCTTACATCAAATGTCACATTGTTGCAGAGGCCTGTACTCAATTATTGACATTTTTCTGGGACCATTTTTTTTAATCTGGGACTCCTGCAATTGAAGGCTTTCAGTCCCCTGGAACCCAAAATAAATACGCCAGGTAAATCCTGGTTTAAAGTGCATCATCAGATATGCAGGTATTCAGCCTCTTCAGACCAAATTCCGATGTTGGCTAACAAGGCCACAAATCTTCTCCATCCTTTCAGCATGCAGCAAAGGGCATAAGTCCCCCTAAGTGTATGTAACTACAAAAGGAGCACAAATCACACTGTGCAGTAATAACAGTAAGGTCAATTAGGCAGATAGAGCACCTGCTCCTCGTCCTCACTCGGTGATAGATGGCGCTGTCCTTGTGGACTGGTTCAGTGGTAGGATGTCTCCATCTTAATTCAACCCCATCTCTGTCAATTAGGCCAACACAGCACAACTGACTTTCATAATCCATGCAACACTCCTTGTCTGCTGTACTGAGCTTAAATCGACATCAAGCTTGCAATAACATGTAAGCCATATTAAGAAGGCCAATATGTTGTTCCAACTTTTTTCCCAATTAGCAATTATTGAGGAGGGTTGAGGGAGCTGGATTGAAAACTGTTCTCCTAAATGTTCTACAAAATACACTGGTAGTCTGGACTTGAGGAACATAACATACACGTATCATATTTACAACAAATTCTCTAATTAGACCTTGTAGAGTCTGGACCGTCCAGTCGTTTCACAAGACTAATGATCAACTCAGTGTTGACAGTGATCACAATAAACCTCGCCATGACGACGTGGAGAAACACTAAACAATGATTAAGGTTACACAAGGCCAGCTGTCCGCCAGTCTCAGGCAATTGAAAATTTATGAAAACTCGTAGTTTTCTCCTGAAATGTAGTGAAGTTATTTAAACACGAGTCCAAGATGAGCTCAAAGTTCTCACACATCAGTTGTCTACTGCAGTGTCAGAACTCAACACTAGCCTGCTAGCCCTGAGCTGGTACTAATTCCTGCGGGCTAGTTCAAATTCCTGCGGGCTAGTTCAAATTCCTGCGGGCTGGTACAAATTCCTGCAGGCTAGTTCAAATTCCTGCAGGCTGGTACAAATTCCTGTAGGCTGGTACAAATTCCTGTAGGCTAGTACAAGGCTAGTACAAATTTCCTCACTGTTTTAACATTACAAAGAGCTTTTATCATTACCCTGGCTAGAAAAGCTTTTGAGTTTAGTTCTAACCCTGTCACGCTACCCCAGCAATAATGCATGTCAATCTAAGTTAAGTGACTACCTGTTGCTAACGGTTGGACAAAACTCAAGCCTAAAATCCAATCACCCTACAGTGGACAATGTCAAGTCTCTAACCGGCCATGGTGTGTCCGGTCAACTTGTCATCTTGTGATCAATGGAGATGAAAACCTATTAGCAGCCATCTAACTGCCGATTGATCTAGTTCCCGGTGTGATTTCATATTTCATTTGGTGTCTTCATTTTTCACCTCACTTGCCAAATGGCTTCAAGGAAACGTTACAGGCAAATAATGTATCAATGAATATTAAATAGAGGCAACTGTTTGCATAAAGGGGTCTACCTTGGTGATTTAGATTGGGGGTTCAGGGAACATCCTTTAACTGACATTTGATGCAGGGGTGCTTGATTAGAAAATGGGGATAACAAGCTACACGTTTATCTCACAGAGTTACCCAACAGTTGATATTTTCATGAATGGCGCAGCTTTAATCCTTGCTTGTTGTATATTTAATCAAATGTGTATCATACTTATACTTGAAAATCATGAAGCACTGACTGTATTTTTTTAAAATGATTATGTACGAAAATGAATTTGAAGAGGTTCCAATTTATCAAATATCAGCATTCTTCCCTAAACATGTATACACATAGGATACACTGTATTTTGTTGCGCCCATTTCAAATTTCATGTGCATAGGACATGGGATTTCGCGTCCAGTAAATCCCTGTTATTTCCCTTGAGCATTGGAGCGATAGCAACTAACATACAAACAATAGCATGCCGTGTCAGAGTACAAAGCCTCTTGCCAGGACATTAGAGGTGAGGTGAGGTGAGGTGAGGTGAGGTGAGGTGAGGTGGGGATGAACGTCGCGTCCAAGATTATTGCACTTATATAGCGACGTGCATGCACGTGTGTGTGGCTGCTTGTACTAGTCCGGACTGATGCCGATTTATAGTGCTAGTTCACTGAGATTCCATGCCGCAGTTTAACATGAATACCCCACCAAGACACAGTATACTGACTCCAAGCCAACCAGTCCTTGTCTTAGCCCCTAAATGCCGAGCGCCAGACAGGGTATTAACAAGTACCATCTTTTAAAGTCTTTTGGTATGACGCGGCCGGGGATCAAACCCCGGGCCTTCCGCTCTCCAGGCGGACGCCCTACCACTAGACCACGGAGGCGGTTATCGGCATTAGAATTTAGAAGTGGAGGTATGTATATTGCTTATGTACAGAATAGTTACTGAAGCTGTGTATTACAACAAAAAGAACTTGTGTGGAAATACGCTATACTCAATTAATGCACCCTCTTTCCTCCCAGTCGACTTAAGAAAGTCTCTAAACATTAACTATGCCAAGATCAGTGCTGAGCTGTGAGGGGAACTCAACGCTGCATAAATGATTAATAATGCACGTGGTCTCGGTGTCAAAACCACCAGAAACCATGGCAACGAAGACTAGTTGATATATATACCTAATCATAATTGACATGCAGATATGTCACATGCACTGAGGCTCTTTGTGATATCCATAAACATGATAAAGGCTTTCATTAAGGTGTCAATACTGTCAGCATTCATCTTAGGATTGGGAACTCCAGCTAATAACACATAAAGCAAGTTTCATGCTCCAGACAGGTCACTCATAAGTCTAACGTGTACTGCTTGTATGTCCGGTTGTCATACACTGTAGAATTGATACCATTAACTGACGTTTTAGAGAGTTTCCTGTATTTAGTTACGTATATGTTGGTTGTGTTATTGCAAGTTCAAGTGAGGTGTTATTGCTGATTCAAGAGATGTAAATGGCAGTGTTAGAAATTGGCACTAGTCCTATAGTCCATGCCAAACTGCCCAATAGTTAAGGTATCATAACGACTAGTAGAGATTTGCCATTTTTAAGGGTTTTGCTATATGTTATCATTATAAGGACTAGTGGACGAAAAATGTTAGTTTCTATCACTGAAATGGGATCGATGCTTATAGCAAGAAAATAAAACTGCCTGCGAGTTTAAAAGTTAAAATATCAACGGGTGAAAAAGATGTTTCATTTTTTTGTAATGTTATACCCCATTAATCTTATTTACAGGTTCACGCTACACTGCACTGATCAATAAACACGCAGACAGCAGACAAAATCATTAATTTGTAACCATCATTACTTCGTGTCTGTTGAACAGGGAGAATATATATCTCTTTCAATCTCAGGCTCTGTCTGCAAAGTTTGTGAATTTCATCAAGTAATATTAACATTTTGACGGTAACGTTGATATCAGATTTAAATACAACAACCAACATACATGCTTTTGATATTTTGGACGCCTCCCTCTTAAAAACGCTGGATCCACCCTTGTCCGTTAAATGTGATCAATGGTGATCAATTTAATCTTATTACTGCTGATATTTTTTCGTCCAGGCAACAGAAGCTTTAAAAATACTATAAGTCCAAAACGTACATTCAAAACCTTAGATCAACACTTCTGCGCTAAGCCCATTAAGAAACTTCCATTGAAGACAATTTAGTAGATTACGCTTAGTCTCTGAACATATGTAATTTTGATAGGAACAAACAACTCCATATATTTTTTAAAAAGAGCCCTGGTAAGATGGGAGATTCTGTGAAAAACCTAGACTTTCTTCATTTAGGGCTGTAGCATTACAGTATTGAAGGATTGGGATAGAACCATATTATAGTTCAGGGACTGTGAGACTCCGGTTGCATTCATGTTCTTTCAAAATATTTAAAAATATAAAATACAAATGTTTAGAACAGACAAATAACACTGACACTTGATAACAAATCTTAAGGTGGCAGAACACTTCTCCAAACACTGGATCCATCAAACCTGACACAAATCAATGCGAAACAATTGTCATTCTTAACAATGGCAGCTACATCCTAGTAGGCTTGCAGGTATTGTGTTGGTTGTTGCCATGGTAACATGTGATCAACACTGCTCTGTCATGTGTTGTAGGTAGATACAAAATGGCAGATTCAGGAATATTATTGATTAACAACCAAATCAATTCTGCAATTAAGCCTCAACCTAAATAGATAACTCGAATTCTTTTCATTATTTTGTCAATTTCAGTAGGAAACATTTTCCAAACACATGCATATTCCCATAGTCTTATTATATACACATGGCAGTGTTTGATATCAAGTGGATCCTTCAGGTGTTCTGTGGAATTTGAACCTAGGGAATCCAAAATCTTGGACATGTGCTAAGGATTTTAGGCTTAATTTCGAACAATGATGTCTCAAGGGCTAATATTGACTATGACAGCAGTGTTGGGCATAAATGTCAAAACTGATTGTGGTGTCTCTAACTGTAAAACATCAATGAGTGTGAATAACCAGTCTCAATCATCTGCTAAGTGATAAGGCCAGGTGTTAACAAAAGAGTGTAAGCATGTCCTGACTTACCGGTGGCACCAGTCACTCACACAATTTGCATAAGATCTAAGTAACTGTTTGTTTATTGCCTGATGCGGCAGAGCAGTACTCCTGCCATTTCGCAACAGTATGTAAACAAGCCAGAAAATCATTTAATTGAGTGTGAGTGAGTTAGGTTTTACGCCGCTTTTAGCAATATTCCAGGAATATCACGGTGGGGGACACCAAAAATGGGCTTCACACATTGTACACATGTCAGGAATCGAACCCGGGTCTTTGGTGTGATGAGCTCACGTTTAACCACTAGGCTACCCGACCGCCCTGAAAATCATTTAAACAAACTAGATAAGATCCCATGAATGGCATAAATTTTGAAATGAAATGGCACAGGAACAGGGAGGCAACTCTGCAGGAGTCTGATTTTCGACGTGTCCGTATGTGTCATCACTATCACATGTAATAGGGCCAGAAAAGGGTTCAATTTGAGTTGCATCCCCGGAGGACTTTAGCTCGAATCCACTTATTTCAAACCACTGTTTTGACCAGTAAATCAAGGTCCCTCTTTTCCACCCCACACCACCCTCTGGCTGCAACACACCTCTTGTCAACCCAGTGTTTGAAATTAAACAAAAGTGCCAGACTGCCCAGGACCCACAAACTTTAGCTGTAGGCCATGATTAAACTCTTGAGGCCCTCATTTAAAAAACCTGGAGCTTTAATATTGGGAGAAAAAAAATAGAGACACAAATTTAAAGCAGGCCATCAGCATAAGGGCCACATACAAATTTGAAACTACGGGGACGACACGAGATCTAACTGCCATGTGCCAAGTAACAGGCTGGCACATATTTCAAATGCTGTGTCAATCATAAAATATTGCTCTGATCTAGGGCTGGGACGAGTCCAAATTTACTACCCGGGTACCCACACCCCTATTACCCAACCCTACCCGGGTACCTGCTGTTGGTGTCAAAAGATAGGTACAAAATGTCTGATTGGGAATAGTTTGACATTAGCCCTGGCAAAATGTATTCAGATACATGTATAAAACGATGTGGTTATGCATACACAGAAGTTGACTAAAGTTTTAGCTTTGTTCAAACATATATAAGTCAGAAGGAACATGTTCATAGTCATGAAGAAATGCGAACATTAGAGACTTAAAATTGTCATGTAACTATGCAGTTATATAGTGAATATTTGTCATGAAACAATATATCACGTGACTAAACACGGGTCCGGGTAGTCCTGTGGGTACCCGGGTCCTACTCCGTACCCACCCGACCCGAGTACCCGAGTTACCTGTCCCAGCCCTACTCTAATCCCTTTATGGCTTAAGAAGGGGCCCCGTTTAACACAGTGATCATAGCACTAAGACGACCCTAACTCCCATATGGGGCCCTCGTCATTAAGGCCAGAAAGTATGACCCCCTATTCGGATTGCTAACGGCCTCCAGTTTCCATATTTCTGCAACAACAGATCTCATTGTTTTCTAGGTTAACATATCTCAGTTTGTATGTTTGTTTTCAAATCCCTGCTACATGACGACAGAATGTACACAACCGATTCTGAACCAGAAAATCTAGTGAGTGACATTACAAGCATGCTCAATGCCATCTGGGTACATGATCACGCCATCAAATAAGTGACCGAGGAGCCCGACAACGCACTCCATTAAGTCAAGGCTTACGACCAGCATATACAGAGTTCGCGTTTGCCGGTAATAACCAGTTTTTTACCGGTAAAATTAAGGCTTGGACCGGTAATTCATGTGACCACCACTCCCTGTGGACCGGCTAATAAAGTACCTTATAAATATTAAATATTTTCCCTCTTGTCTATTTTCAGTGCAAGGAAATAGCATTTTGCTTTGCTTTGAGGTTAAATATATATACTTGTAGTGACTTATTCTCGAAATACTCAAAAACAAAAGAGAAAATTGTGACTGAACTTTGTGTGATGGACATGTAGTTACTTCAGAGATGATGTCATTGCATTGAACATGTTGAAAGAATAAAAACCAGGCAATTTTTTCATTCATTTATTTATTTGTTGAAAGTTGGGACTGACCAAGATTAGGGGGGACTGGTAAATTTTAAAGTTACCAGTCCACCAGGACTGGCTGGTTCAAATGCCAGCAGGAACACTGATATACCAGGGACCTTATCTATCCTAGAATCCCCATGGGGTCACCTGACATATATTCAAATGAAACAGAGATGTTATTAATTGTTTGAGTAAGTTTAGAAATATGTAATCAAGCCTATAGTCACATTAGAACAAAAGCAATAACTCATGTTACAACGTTTATTGTCTTTGTGCAAAATAATGTAACTCATGAATCAGGAATGCAGAGAGCTGTGGGATAATTGGGGCGAGGATCGAATATAAACAAAGTGTTATTTCCATATTTCAGTAACATGTGTCAGAAGTGATGCATGATTCAGCAGATACCTTTGTGTAACTGACTGTGACACAGCAACAATGGCAACAATGTTAGTGAATAGGATAGGTGTATGGCATGATTGTAACACACAGGGCCACAGGGATATATAGCATACAGAACTCCAGTGATGTATCACATAGCACTTCAAGTATATGTCATTCATACTGCAATCCTGGCATGTATCATACAATCCTGGCATGTATCATACTGCAATCTTTAGGCATGTATCATACAATCCTGGCAATTGTATGATCATACAGCAATCTTGGCATGGATTATACAGCAATCCTGGCATGTATCATACAACAATCCTGGCATGTATCATACTGCAATCTTCAGGCATGTATCATACAATCCTAATAATTGTATGATCATACAGCAATCCTGACATGTATCATACAGCAATCCTGGCATGTATCATACTGCAATCCTGGCATGTATCATACAGCAATCCTGGCATGTATCATACAGCAATCCTGGCATGTATCATACAGCCATCCTGGCATGTATCATACTGCAATCCTGGCATGTATCATACAGCAATCTTGGCATGGATCATACAATCCTGGCATGTATCATACTGCAATACTGGCATGTATCATACAGCAATCCTGGCATGTATCATACACCAATCCTGGCATGTATCATACACCAATCCTGGCATGCAACTGCTTCCCATGCTATAACCTCTGCATCACATTGACGCAAGTATTTGGCTGAGAAATATCCAACATGTCCAATGTTTGTGAGTTCCGAGCATAAAAGGGATTAATAATATATTACCAATTCATGGATAAAGGCATTGTATTACACTGGGTATATGTACACTGTTGTATACAGTATAATTGGATACATGAATTATGAGTCAGTGGCTCTCTTACATCTTAAACCAGATATTTCTTTGGGAGATCATCATGACCCTCACATTGCAAAGGGAATGAAAAACACTGAAAAAGTGTTTAAAATATAATAATATAAATGAGATGTTATAAGTATGCAAATGAGTGAGTAGGGTTTAGCGCTGCATTTAACAGTATTACAGTTATATCACAGCATAATTATACACATGGAATATATCACTACAGCTCCATTACTCCACCACCATGGCCACACTGTAGAACAGACAGAGCTATAGCATGATTGTGATATACACTGTGATATACACTGTGAAGTACATTGTATATTTAGTCAGTGGGAAACACCATGTGAATTGTGATGTATATAAAATGTATTGGATAGGTAATGTTTTTTGTTACCATATTCACCATATGAATAGCCTGGCGTCCCTTCCACACAGCTATCGTAGCGCTTCAGTAATCGTAACTCCCATACTTTAACAAAGACTTACGACTGTCGTCGCGCTTGGATCTCTTTGTGGAACAGGACCCTGTTCCATTAAGCACTACCCCCTGATAAACTTCTAGACCAATCTGAAAGTAATCTTTATCGGCACCCCTTATTGAGCCTGAAATATGTGTTACAGACTGCATTCCTTGTGTATAAGATTGTTACAGAACATAACAGACTTTTTACAATAAACACAGCAGTGCAGCAGGGGTATAGAAATGTCTGTTAACTATTGCTGAAAATGTTTCATAGACGTTTGATATAAGTTTGTTCCTTAAGCTGTAAAAGTGTTTGTGATGTATAGGGCGACAAATTCCTTTATCTGTAAAAAGGTTTGTGATGTATATGGCGACAAATTCCTTTATTTGTAATATTGCAATAAATTCCTTTACCTGTAAAATAGTTTGTGATGTATATGGTAACAAAATCCTTTACCTGTAAAATAGTCTGTGATGCGTACGGCGACAATATTCCTTTACCTGTAATATTGCAACAAATTCCTTTATCTGTAAAATAGTCTGTGATGTATATGGCGACAAATTCCTTTACCTGTAATATAGTGACAAATTCCTTTATCTGTAAAATAGTCTGTGATGCATATGGTGACACATTCCTTTACCTGTAATATTGGGACAATTTCCTTTACCTGTAATATTGGGACAAATTCCTTTATCTGTAAAATAGTCTGTGATGCATATGGCGACAATATTCCTTTATCTGTAAGTGTAGGGTAATACAGTTTAAAATGCCAACATGGAACAGGTTGTTGCAGTGACACATCTTAACATTGGGTGCAAATAAAAAATGGCATTCTCAGTGGTATTGCTCCAACAAAGGAGGACTTTGTTAACATTGTTAATGGGCAATACCAGTGGTGCAGTGCTATGGTTCGCTGGTCACCTGTCACGACTACTCAGTGTTGCTTGATCAGGTGATAGCTAAAAATACACACACAACTTGCACAATTGCGTTGTTCTATACCACAAGGTTTTTATAGAAATACCGAGGTCAAAACAAAACCTTAAACCACTGGCCGTCATTGGTGTATTAATGAAGTCATTTTGGTTTTTACATCCCGTTTTGTCAATTCGGCAGGTAGAAAAGAGAATAAAGTAAATATAACACGACATCTTATGGGGGTTGGTTTATGGAATGTTCCCCAAACCACTGAGTTGGGGGTGGGGTGGAATAATGACTTGATATGCCTGTATTTTGATTTGTTCTTTAAAACTGTGACAATGCAGCTGGTTCTTTTAAACAATGACTACATAAAAAAGACGACACATTTATTCTCTCTGTTCTGCATATTATTTTAACTTGCATTTTAATGGCAAAGTCGTTTCTTTACTGCGTTGCAAGATTCTAGAAAATGATTTGTTCTTCTTTTATTTCTTTATCACATTAGCATTGATTAGGTATTTGGGTCAAAATATAGGTTTTCAAAATGATTTTTATATTCATTTGTTTTCCATTTTCTCAGTATTTTGGATCGGTGGATCAGTATACCAACTTGTAAAAAAAGAAAAGCCAAACTAGCCTTAGAGCCATCGTGCTAAGTTTGAAGTGAATAGGTTATATATCTTCACAAACATTGACACATACATTTTCTGTACTTTTTTTTTTTAGCCAACATATTCTGGGTGAATTAACTAATTCAAACAAAAAACAATATTTTACTGTTTCATTTACAATGGCAACCTATTCAATGTATTGCAGTACAAATATAAAACATATTGATGACAGGTGTTGACCGATTGGCATCTGATCAAAGTGGAAAAAATGTATCATTAGTATTTTGTCTTTTGATCTGTAACCATGGCAACAATTATAAAAAGTAATAAACAATACGGCTATGATCACGATGACGTACATTTTCTTAACGATTCATTTTACCTGCTACAGTGGTTGATTTCTAGACCAATACCATAGGCAGGCATTCATAACATGTCTTACCTACCCACAGAGTAAACACACACCCTCATTTCTCAGAAGACAAGAATTCTCTTCACAGAGTTAGTGAAAAACTCAGCAATGTTGATATTCATAGTTTACTCGTTTGAAGTTTGCACTCATCCGAGATCATAACAAGAAAACAGACAGTCTGACACCAACATGCACAAAACACTTCAAACCTATTTGGGATTTTTAGTGAAACCCAGACTGAAGGTGTAGCAAGCTAACCTTCCCCACTGGCCCCTCAATCATCATCATAGTATTGAAGTCAATGTATGAAACGTGTACAGTGTAGATAACATAGAATGGAAGAGTAATTTACAGAGGACTTGCAGCAACTTGAAACATGCACCAGTATTCTACCAGTGTGCCATATGTTCAAGACATTGTGGCGGCTGGTGGAACCTTCTTCTGTTATCACTATGCAGGCTGGTAGACAGCCATGGCAGGTTCATCTCAATAAAGGACTACCAAGGGGTATAACATGTATAAGGCAGCACACACTGACACAGGGTTTTTTTTAGGAAACCAAACAACACATTTTCTATTCATCATGTAAACCTTGTACAATAACCAGCCACCTTTCCCTGTTGGGAGTACATCAAGTCTTTACATAATGCACATAATTGTCCTTCCTGATCTCTAGGGATTGGCTTTGGCTGCTATTCCGCGACATTCTCGAATAGTTTTCATAGATGTCGCATCAACATTCATTTAACGCGGTTGAATATCACATACATATAACTGTTCTTAATAGTTTCAACTGCATAAGCACTCTAATTTTTCTCCTACAAAAATCGAAAATCTCTTCCTGCTTGAATAAAATTATCTATCATACCTAAAAATGTCAATAAAATTTACCAGGATAATCCCTGGATTTCTATTCAGTTTTATTGCATTTTCAGGGAGATATCAGCTATATTCCATAGAATTGGGGAGGACATGTCGTGAGTTGTCAGTTCATGTGACTAAGGGGGCAGCGGGGTAGCCCAGTGGTTAAAGTGTTTGCTTGTCACGCCGAAGACCTGGGTTCAATTCCCCACAGGGTATAATGCGTGAAACCCATGGCTGGTATCCCCATGTCATGATATTGCTGGAATATTGCTAACCATGCTAACAGTGGCATAAAACCAAACTCACTCATCTTTTTTCTTATGTGAATATCAACATGTGACTGAAGCATTGAATTTTGAGTTGAAGAATTTCATATAATAACAGATGAAAATGGAAGCATCAGAATTTTGAGAAAATGCAATACACATTATCAAGCATAACTGCAGCGGGGTTGTTAAAACTTAAAACCAGCCCGCGAGCCCCGGGTTAGTACAAATTCCTGCGGGCTGTATAAGTTTCCCAATTTCCCCATTGTTTTAACATTACAAGGGCATTGTATCTTTACCTTGGACAGCACAGCTTTTGAGTAAGCTCTAACCCTGTGTTTAGCACATACCAACACAAAACAAACGAATAAAAAAAATATTTAAAAAAATAACCAAGAATGTCTACTCCCTGAAGAAGAATAAGGTGACACTATACATATGGTCATAGTGTTATTTTCAACAAGTGCTTTTGAAAATATTGCAACAATAATACATTCTAAAACACATTTGCCCCGGGGTACTTAAAACATAAGCACTTTGAAACAAGATTTGTAATAAATAATGACTTTCTAAAAGTAAAATAAAAAAACACTAAGTGTATGACACAAAACATCAACCTGTAACGCATCATGCTAAATATAATATTCCCTCAGTGGCAAGCACAACATTTACTGGATATAATCTTGATCTCTTTTACACATCAATCTGTTCCTTTTCATCTATTTGTATTCCAGAAATAAATCTGTCTATTTCTCATACCACTGAACACAAAATGTAAATTTCTAAAACTGCCCCCTTTAGCTCAAACACAAACAGACACAGATGTCAGCTGAGGTACGTAAGCACTATATTTAGTCTGTGATTAGTCCTGAGTATAGTAGTATGTACCTCACCAGGCTTAACAGTGTTTGTCAAGAAGCTAACCATGCTAACATGACCAGTGGAACTGTAAACTCATTAGTCAAACAGATATATTCCTAAAAACTTGTTCACATATTTATTTTGCAATAACACGATTTCATTTGTTTACAGTTTAGTTTTGTCAAGTTCAACAAGATAAAGATATTGATATTTCATGACTCCAGCTAGAAAGACTGACCATATAGATTTTAAAATTACAGGTCCTGATTAATGCACATCAATGATTCAATTTGACCTGTCAATGTAAACAATATGAAAATATGAATGATTTTGAAAAACGCAATCTACTGGTATTTTCCAAAGATGTTGTGATACATATTCACTAGTATTTCAAATTGTGGCTTACCGGTAAAACCACACTCCTCTAATACTATCAATTATGCTGAATGTTGTGACTTCAATCAGTCAAAGGAGTTATGATTATTCTTATAGGTATAACCAGCATTTAGTCAACGGTAATTGAATTTGTTTGTTTCTACCGAACCTTCCTAAATTGCAATCAGTAGATGGCCACTGACAGGTGAGACTAGCAGTAACCTAACTTCAAAGCAATAGCGTTACTAAAAGCGAGAATGCACTGATAGGAGACTCCTTAAAATGACTCAATTGATTCAGGATTAATTTTCTATGTCTGACAATTAATTTACTGCAGTCTTCTCACAGTTCCATGTATCCGTGTTGAGACGTCTTAGAAGTGTTTCTTGAACTTATCCTAGAGCTATGATCTGATAATTAGTTAACACCAACACCCTCAGCAGAATCAGAGAGGCAGTGCTTGAGACCGATATTAGCAAACTTAACAGTGATCGCTTCCCCATCATAGGGTTGTCTAGTAGATGGTTCAACAGGCTTAGAGAGACAATTAATTAAACAGAATCACAATCAATACTTTTGTCTACAATCCGTCACCGTCACAACAGCTTTAGTCCTTCGGCACATGACCGAACATATCCGACCCATTTTAACAGTCATAACGACCGATTACTTCACAAAATACAAATATTCCCACAAATCTGTGCGTGTGTATCTCTGTCATTGCTGCTGCTGAATCTGATATCCTCACATTAGCCACATCCTGAAATCTCTGAGGTGTTTGAGGCATGTCTATGAATTGAAACAGCAACTAGAATATCTCTGATTAAATGTAAAAAAACACCCATAAAAACAGTCAATTTTATACATAATACACTCTAACATAATTACGAACAGAAACAAACACCACCTCAACTGAAAAGATTAGAATACTTTCATATCTTTTACTTAATACCCAGATCACCGCCACTATATCGTTAGTTAAGAATTGTTTTCGATATATTTTGCATTTATGGCGGTACACATGTAAAACCCGGTGAGCACACGTGTAAATATGTAGGTGTGGAAAAACAATACTTATAAATTATAAGTCAACAATAATAACCCCAAAGACTGATTACCTAATCATAATGATCACAAAACTAAAGACCATGATCACAAACCACCCACTCTATTATCTGCCAATAAGGAAACAGAAGTTGTCTTGTGGGCGTGACCTTTTTGTTTTCAGGTTTATGGAAACTTCTGCACACAAATAATTGGTTGGTTTTCCAATTAAATGTCATGGAATCAATCAAAATTTGTTTATTATTCTATAATCAGCATTAGAAATTGACACTAGTCCCATAGTCCTTGCCAAACTTCCCAATAGCTAAGGTATCATTAGGACTAGTAGAATTTTGCCAATTTAAAGGGTTTTGCTATATGTTATCATTATAAGGACAAATGAGCTGAAAATATCAGTTTCTAATACTGACAAAAAGTCTGTGACTTAAGCCACTGGTCCGAAGCCCTAGTCTAGTAAAAGGCTGTTTGACCTCTGTATGCCCAGATAATGAAAGTCCACATAATAAAAAGTATGCTAAGAACTAGTGGTGGGATGATACACCGATGCATCACAATATTCCTGATGCGAGTATCGATCACAGTAGGTAACCATGGAGTTTTTCTCATTAAACAATATATCACATGACTAACCACGGGTCTGGGTAGTCCTGTGAGTACCTGGGTCCTACTCAGTACCAACTCAACCCAAATACACGAATTACCCCTCCAAGCCCTAGTAGGAACAGGGCAATTATCCTGGCGATGATTTTTAGGTTATTGGTCCGTTTCATATGCATTCTACAAAGGATTCAAATCAGGCTTCAGTATGCACTCATACAGCACAGAACTGGACCACTCATAAATGATGCTACGAAACACTCTTGATTCTGTTTTTAGCACTTCAGGGTAGTAACTGTATACAATAAAAACATGCATTAATCAAATATATTTCATCTGGGGTTTGGGATCTGTTTGAAGTAGAATGATATGGTTGTAAATGCTCCTTACATAGGAGGACTGTGGCTCAAGCTATACATGTAATCTGGTGCTTCTTTGAAGACGACAATGTCTTGTCAAGGGGATGTCTTTGTGCAGAAGAGTGTGAGAGTATATAGCTCCTTTGGGATCTCATTACCATTCGACAAGGTCAGAACCACACACTTCAAGAGTAGAGTAAACTAACATTCTGTACTGATTGCCAGTGTCAACATTGCTGCAAGAAACATTAAGATAGTTGTCACTCTCCAGCGACATGATTTTCAAAATTAAGGAATCGTGGCGTCCTTGTTGTTTTTCTATCATACACCCTTAACCCAGGAATTACCTAAATCCTTCAGACTTGTGACAAGGAACACTGCACTTTCAGGTGGAGGGCAGGAGGGCGTTCCAGATGTAAAACTATTTCTGTGTAACTTTAGGTTCATCCTCAGTTCTATTTAATATTTTTGACACGTTGTTATAAAAACTAGATTCTGAACTTGATTTTGATTGAGCTCATGATTTTGGCAACACTGTTCAAATGTTTCCGATATGTAGTCACATAATGTAGGATGAATAATGATAACTATTTTGATACACTACAATGAATAGCGTATTCGACATAATTAGCGCCCCGCTCTGATAAGCACCCACGGCGATATTTGCTAATATATTGGCAAGTGAACAACCCCAATTAGCAACCCTTCCGATTGATCAATGTACACAAGACTTATTTATTCATGTATAATACGCACTCAAGTGTTATATGCACCCTTAATTATGGGCAATTAAGTTCTGGAAAAATATATCTGTCGTGTAATACGGTATATAAACATTTCAGGCTGTCAGCATAAACCACGAAATTTATCTTTCAAATCTGTTTTTTTTTCATAAAAATAATATTCTAATACATGTAACAAGACCCCCCTATTTCTAATTTTGAAAGCGCCCTCAGTGCTTATTACATCGATTACAGTATATAGATTACAGGAACTGGTTATTGTACATGTTGTACAGAATATATAGTTGATTATGATTGTAAAGTAGTGTCCTCAGCTGAGCATATTAGGTAAAATCAAATAACACACCACTACAGATTTCAAAATCAATAGTACAAGAAAACGTCTGGGTTATTTTTAAAAGAAAGCATGTGATATATGTTTTAGCGGTTTAATAACTTTAACTTTCATCCAAAAATTCCTCCTTATCAATTTCCATTTTGTGGACCCAAATGCTACCAAGAACAGTATACCAAAACTTCCTGCTTTTGTATCTGTGTATTGGAGTATAGCTTCAGAATCAGACAAGTTTTAATTATATCAGGTGAGAAAACAGGTGACAATCCTTTCCCCTGATGCGAACAATCTAGTCATGAATAATATGTCCTACTGGCACTCAGGGTGTCTACATTTAAACCAACCATGCTATAATTTGAACCCAGATCATCCAATAGGCCCAGACTATTTGGAGTCTCGATGAAATATTTACCTAACATAGTAATAACTTCAGCCCTCAGAAGACATGGCAGACGCAAATTTCTTTCTTGCATAAGCCATGCAGGTAGGGCTAGGAATTTAATCAAAACGATATGGTCGCGTTCTATTATTAATTACGTTAAGTCATAAAACGATAGTCTTCCTTATATAGTATACAACCAAACTACCTTAACCTATGAACGCTATTGGAAAAAATATTGATTACGAAATGCCAGTGACAATGCTTATTTCTCCGGCCGTTCACCTGAGGCCTCGTAGCCAGTATATTGCTAGGTATTTTGACAGCTGAAAAGAGATCGACCGGTAGTGCGGGTTCTTTGGAGACAGTTATGTATGGGACACTTTCATAACACCATCTTGAATGAGTGAGTCAGCAATACATTTCAAAAACAGTCACGCCATGTTAACTTGTGCTTTGAAGCAGGGACCAGCCCGAGATGGCAGTGTTTATATTGTGAGGCATTTCGGTATCACTTCCTTACTCCGTACACAGGTGAAAATCTTGTTTCCTTGACACACGTAACAAAATACGTACAAAATCAATAGAATTTGATACAATGACAATGTACATACCTTCTGTGGCATCTGTGGTAACTATAACCGCGAGTAAAGTCGCTAGTAAAATCGCAGCTAGTAACTCCGTCCTATCACTCTGGCCCGCCATGTTGTGTTGTCGCTTGCCTAAGCCTCGCGCTCGCTAAGTTCACGCGAGAGTAGACCGTACCTCTCTCTCCACGCTCTGCGTGCTAACAAGTGAGATGCGCTGAGTTCCTCCCCATTATCTAAAATATGTAAGAAATTCCTCTTTCTATGAATAAACTTCATTTTAATGATTGAAATTTATCTTTGTGACAATTATAGGAATATTAATGCCCCAAAGACATCGGTGTTTCTAATTAATACATAAATATAGCGTTGAGTATTCAACAATGTTTTATACCTTAATTGTAGGTTACGTTTGTAAAAGATTTAATATTCCGACGTCAATGCATACATGAAATATTTTCCATATTCTTTTAGCAAATTATTATTGCATACTCCTAAGAACTATATATATGATTATTCCAGGCGACTAACGGGATCGGGCGGTCAGGCTCGCTGACTTGGTTGATGCATGTCATCGTATCCCAATTGCGAAGATCGATGCTCATA
Organism: Haliotis cracherodii; assembly: GCF_022045235.1. NCBI lineage: Eukaryota > Metazoa > Mollusca > Gastropoda > Lepetellida > Haliotidae > Haliotis > Haliotis cracherodii. Next base: position 23,342,952 of record NW_027266272.1, on the reverse strand, counting down.
ATGTCAATCACTGGATTGTTTGGCCTATTCTCGATTACTTATCGACCGCCTTCATATAGCTGGAATATTGCTGAGTGTGACGTTATACAACAGACATCGTATGGACATCGGGGCCATGTTACTCTTATTAGGTAATAGTAAAAGTATAACGAGAGGAAAAGTGAGTGAGTGAGTGAGTTGGGTTAACGCCGCTTTTAACAGTATTCCAGTTATATCACGGCGTGTCAGCTTAATGTGGGAGGAAAGCCCGAAGTGATGCAAGTCTCTGACGTTTACCACTTCGGTGAAACCCACGAGCACGGGTATGGTGCTGACAAACCTAGAAACATAATCGGGGCGATCCGGGATTCGAACCCACAATCATAGGTTTCTGGCGTGTCCAAGGAACGCAACTCTGCACAGCGAATCGCGGCACCTTAGACGACTGGGCCACCCGTGCCCCCCGAGAGGAAAAGGATAACTGGTCGTCGGAACGTCTAACGAAAGAACGTACCGTGCTGTGCAAAGAAAACTATTCTTGATATAATAATAACCCCAGAATGTGTCCGATCCTCAAAACTTCTATGTAAATAATCAATGCATATGGTGTCAATGTCACTGAACACGATGGAGGAACATGTTTAAAATTCGCATTATGTTTTCTGTTAATCTAAATGTAGTCACACGTTGCCATGACTACGATACATTAAGTATGTATCTGTGCTCTCAGTTCCACACTATCACTTTCAAGAAAGACATATCCTTGTGATAATTACAAATCTTTAAATTATCTTCAAAGCAAAAAGTAAAAAAAAAAAGTAAACAATTTCTCCGGATTTTACGAGCGGTCCTTTACCCTTAACTTCTGTTTAAATCCCTTTCTTTGCCATTAAACGGGACGCCATTATATATTGAACTTTTCATGACAGCGGCGTTAACAACATAAACTCCGTCCTTGAGACCACTTTCATTCCCGACGGCGTGATCCCGATATCAATCACTGGTTTGTCTGGACATGACTCGATTACTTACCTGTAGACCGCCGCCATGGTGTTGAATATTGCCGAATGCCGCATTTTGTAAACAATTAACAAAACAAACAAGCAAACTATTTGGTTATGGTTACAAATAACACACCCTTGTATTTTTGTATATCAAATATATCAACACGAGTCAATTAAAGTTTAAAACTCCGTGTGTTGATATATTTGATATCAAAAGACACGAGGTTAAGATTCTATTTATCATCCAAAATAATTCTGTCAACTTTTTCAGTTTGTAACCTCCCGTGACAGCCAATATTTGGGATGATTGAGAAGAAAGATTCTCATAGACGACCTATTTTGTGACGTAATACATTTTTGACGTCAGATTCAGTGACGTCAAAGTAGATAATGACGTCACCACCCATGTTGACGTCATGTGCCTGTAACCTTCTCGCCACATGCTGTTCAGGGGCGCGTTGCAAGCCACGAACCGCTAAGAGAAAGCAAATTAATCGCTCATACCGGTGTCTGCAACAGTTCGAAGCGCTTGCGCACTCTTCCAAAATGGCGGCGCAACTAGCGCTTGGTTGCCTTGACGTAATGAAGAACGTAATAGAAGAGCCTCGATGACGAGCTGATGGAATTTATAATTACTTTGAAGATGTAGAGCAGGCTGAGGATGATGGGGTGTTGGCTACCTTTGCTCATTTCCTCGTTGATCCAGTCAAGAATTTCTTGTTCCGCTGTCAAAGTAAACCGCCGTTTTGGTTTGAGAACAAAGCGACCTCAGCCAGCGATTGTTTCGCTTGCAAGCGGCTGAAAGTTAGCGCACTGTTGTAAGGCGGATCGCTGTACATCGCTCACAAGCGATTGGCGCTTTGCAACGCACCCCAGGGTTCCTACACGATACATTTTTGACGTCAGATTCAGTGACGTCAAAGTAGATAATGACGTCACCACCCATGTTGACGTCATGTGCCTGTGAGCTTCTCGCCACATGCTGTTCAGGGTTCCTACACGTTACTCCTTATATACACGTTCATAACACTGGCAAACACACATTCAAGCATTTATCTTTCTTTACATTCAACATGTTCAAAACTCATTCAACATTAATTCACCAGCACTGTGACTTGAATGAAACTGCCGAATCAATGTATATATCGCCGGGTCATAGGTTTTCGGACGTCATACGTTTTCGGACGGCCATGTTTCTCGCGATTACTCGCGCTATAACGGGAGATCTAGCACCACACTGACATTGCAAATATTCGGATGAAGGCTCAATTTTAGAGAAAGTTGTCAATTATAAGTGATTGAGATGTTTTACAGTTGTTCATGTGATTAGAGGGAAAACTACGAATGTTTCTTAAGCTTCCGAAAGCCCATAACACGGGGATACTTGAAAAAAAAATTTTAACAAAAAAAATGCAAACGTTATCAAAACGTTACTGGAATGAAAACAATCGCCGAAACACTGCTAACGTGAGGTCCAAAACACAACCTTGATAACCGTATCAAATGTTTACATCATCGAATAACCATTTCTTGTTTGTTTCGTTATTAGGCACCATCAAACATGGATGGATACTTTCTTTTGCCCGGCAATTTACCTAAAAGTTGCGTAAAACCTTCTTCAGACTCACACAGTTACCCTAAGTCTAAGCGCTGATTTGCGGTTGACTGAACGTGATCCTGTGTCTAAAGGGTGGTGTATAACGGTCGTTTAAATAAACTTACTGTGGTAATCTGTCGTTGTCTGTCGGCGGTGTAATGTTTACACAAATGACGATGGGAGTAGTCGTTAAGCGATATACACCAGGCTCACGCAAAAACGCCATTATTCGCGATGCAGTGAGGTACCGACCATATGATATTGTTTGGGGCAGAGATTGTTTTGAATTTTTTTAAATATGATTTGTTCTAGAAGTAGATGGAAAAAAGCAACATGACCTCACCCCTCACCCAAAATAAATAAAATGAAATAAAAAAAATAAAAAATGTACGCTTTCCTGAAAAAAAGATTGTTGTGAAAATAGTGCAACTTTTAGCAACAAATTACCTGTTCTAAAGCGGTGACCAAAAATATGCTGTCCTTCCCCCCACCCCCCTTTCCCCTCCTTTCTCTTCATCCTCCTTCTCCTCCTCTCCTCCTTATTCCCCTTCTCCACCTCCTCCTCCTTTTAGTCAATTTCTGTCCCATGCATCTGCTGTTGGCGAACTATTCTCCTACTTCTCCTTCTCTCGCCCCCCCCCCCCCCCCCCCCCACCACCCAAGTAGTCAGTTCCTGTGTCATTGGCGAACTATTCTTCTCCCCCTCCTCCTCCACCACATCCCCACTCCTCCTCAGCCTCCTTCTTGTCATTCTCCTCCCCTTTCTCCCCCTTCTTGTCCTTATCTCCTTCTCCCCCTTCTTGTCCTTATCTCCTCCTCCCCCTTCTTGCCCCCTCTTCCCCTCCTTCTTTTCATGCTCCTCCTACTCCTGCTTGTTGTTCTCCCCCCTCCTTCTCCTACACCATCTCCCCCTCCTACTCCACGAGAACCACCTTCTCTTCCTCCTCCTTCTCTGCTCCTCCCCACCTTCTCCTCCACATCTCCTTCGTCTCCCCCCACCTCCTCCTTCTTTTCATGCTCCTCCTCCTCCTGCCTCTTGTTCTTCTCCTCCTTCTCCTACACATCTCCTTCTACTCCACGATAACCACATCCTCTTCCTCCACCTTCTCCTCCCCACCTCCTCCTTCTCCTTCACACCTCTTCCCTCCTTTTCACCTCCTTTCTTACACCATCTCCTTCTACTCCACTAGCTCCTCCTTGTCCTTCTCATTTACCACCTCCTCCCATTCTTCACCCCCCCCCCCCCCATTTTCGTCCTCCTTCTTCCCCTTCCTTCTTTTCCTTCTCCTCCACCTTCCTCTCCTCCTTGTCCTACTCCTCCTTCTCCCCTCCTCACCCCTTACTCCTTTTTCTTCCCCACCTTCTGCCACCCCTTGTCCTTCTCCTCCTCCCATCCTCCCCCTTCTTGTCCTACTCCTTCTCCTGCCCTTGCTTCACCTGCTCCTTGTCCCCCCATTTCCTCTCCTCCTCCTTGTCCTCCTCCTTTCCTGGCCTCATTGTCCCCCCCCCCCCCTTCCCTCTCCTCCTCCTTGTCCTCATCCTTTCCTCTCCACCTCACCTTCTTGTCCTTCTCCTTTCCTCTCCTCCTCCTTGTCCTCATCCTTTCCTCTCCACCTCACCTTCTTGTCCTTCTCCTTTCCTGTCCTCCTCCTTGTCCTCATCCTTTCCTCGCCTCCTTGTCCCCCCCCTTTCCTCTCCTCCTCTTTGTCCTCATCCTTTCCTCTCCACCTCACCTTCTTGTCCTCATCCTTTCCTCTCCACCTCACCTTCTTGTCCTTCTCCTTTCCTGTCCTCCTCCTTGTCCTCATCCTTTCCTCGCCTCCTTGTCCCCCCCCTTTCCTCTCCTCCTCCTTGTCCTCATCCTTTCCTCTCCACCTCACCTTCTTGTCCTTCTCCTTTCCTCTCCTCCTCCTTGTCCTCATCCTTTCCTCTCCACCTCACCTTCTTGGCCTCATCCTTTCCTCGCCTCCTTGTCCTCATCCTTTCCTCTCCACCTCACCTTCTTGTCCTTCTCCTTTCCTCTCCTCCTCCTTGTCCTCATCCTTTCCTCTCCACCTCACCTCCTTGGCCTCATCCTTTCCTCTCCACCTCACCTTCTTGTCCTTCTCCTTTCCTCTCCTCCTCCTTGTCCTCATCCTTTCCTCTCCACCTCACCTTCTTGGCCTCATCCTTTCCTCGCCTCCTTGTCCTCACCTTTCCTCTCCACCTCACCTTCTTGTCCTTCTCCTTTCCTCTCCTCCTCCTTGTCCTCATCTTTTCTTCTCCCCTCACCTTCTTGTCCTTCTCCTTTCCTCTCCACCTCACCTTCTTGTCCTTCTCCTTTCCTGTCCTCCTCCTTGTCCTCATCCTTTCCTCTCCCCCTTGTCCTCCCCTTTCCTCTCCACCTCCTTGTCCTCATCCTTTCCTCGCCTCCTTGTCCTCCCCTTTCCTCTCCTCCCCCTTCCTCTCCTCCTCCTTGTCCTCATCCTTTCCTCTCCCCCTTGTCCCCATTTTCCTCTCCTCCCCCTTGTCCTCCCATTTCCTCTCCTCCTCCTTGTCCTCATCCTTTCCTCTCCCCCTTGTCCTCCCCTTTCCTCTCCTCTCCCTTGTCCTTATCCTTTCCTCTCCTCCTCCTCCTTGTCCTCATCCTTTCCTCTCCCCTTGTCCCCATTTTCCTCTCCTCCCCCTTGTCCTCCCATTTCCTCTCCTCCTCCTTGTCCTCTTCCTTTCCTCTCCCCCTTGTCCTCCCCTTTCCTCTCCTCTCCCTTGTCCTTATCCTTTCCTCTCCTCCTCCTCCTTGTCCTCATCCTTTCCTCGCCTCCTTGTCCCCCCTTTCCTCTCCTCCCCCTTGTCCTCCCATTTCCTCTCCTCCTCCTTGTCCTCACCCTTTCCTCGCCTCCTTGTCCTCCCCTTTCCTCTCCTCCTCCTTGTCCTTCTCCTTTCCTCATCCCCTTGTCCTTCTCCTTTCCTCGCCTCCTTCTCCTCCCCTTACCTCGCCTCTTCCTTGCCCCCCCCCCTTTCCTGCCCCCCTTGCCCCCCCCCCCCCTGTCCTGCCCCCCTTGTCCTCCTCCTTTCCTCGCCTCCTTGTCCACCCACTTTCCTCGCCTCTTCCTTGTCCTTCTCCTTTCCTCGCCTCCTTGTCCACCCACTTTCCTCGCCTCTTCCTTGTCCTTCTCCTTTCCTCGCCTCTTCCTTGTCCTCGTCCTTTCCTCTCCTTCTTGTCCTCCCAATTTCCTGTCCCCCCCTTGTCCACCCACTTTCCTCGCACCTTCCTTGTCCATCTCCTTTCCTCTCCTCCTTGTCCACCCACTTTCCTCGCCTCCTCCTTGTCCTTATCCTTTCCTATCCTCCCCTTTCCTCTCCTCCTTCCTGTCATAATATCTCCTCCTTCTTGTCCTTCTCCCCCTTTAATTTCCTCGTCATCCTCCGCCTCCTCATCCTTGTAGTCAGTTCCTGTGACATGCTGGGATGAACTGACGAAGCAGACATCAGAAGCATTTGGCTTGCCTCATAATTTATTCCGTGGCCTTGTGGATAAAGCGTCTGGTTTGTGCAAGGTTTGTGGTTCGAACCCTGGTGGCGTTATACCAACATAAGTTAGCAGATGGAACTTGTTCTCACTCAGCCTGGCGCTCGGCATTGGGGGAGTGTCAAACAAGGACTATTCGGCTCTCTATACTAAACTAAAGTGCGTGTGGTATCTATGTTAAATTGTAACACACATATGCACACGCATGCACGCATGCACGCATGCACGCACGCACGCGCGCGTTCACCCCATTTCACCACCACTTTATAAACTATTGCCGAACTGTGAGGCCCTCGATAAGACTTCACCTTTCAGTGCAAGTCTTTCTGTTGATGAAGGGATCTTCACGAAATGCGTGTCCATTTCCATTGGAGCTTTGTGAATCATGAACACAATATGGACATAGTGTTCATGAAGATTAGCTATCCATTGAGTTTATGACTTGTCTAAAGTTTATATTGTATTTAGTCTTCACGAGATTCATCATGAGATAGTTGTTTCAGATAAAGTTACTCTGATTTTCCCCCTTATTTAGAATTCGATGTTAAGGTATATCCGGATATTTCGAACATGCATGTGGATCGCCATTACAATGTACTTTGTCTTTATGTCTAAGTGATTTAGTGTCTTCCAGGCAATAAACATAACCTGGGTCTCAAAGAACGGCCACTGTTTTCATTTAAATTATTGTGCAATTGCGATTTTATATTGCGTACCAATAGCATCATGTCAAGGTCAACTAATCGTCAACCTGGGCCTCATAGAACGGCCAGTTTTCATTGAAATTATTGTGCAATTGAGATTTTATATTGCGTACCAATACCATCAAGTCAAGGTCAACTGATCGTCAACCTGGGCCTCAAAGAACGGCCACTGTTCTGATTTAAAATTATTGTACAATTGCGATTTTATATCGCGTACCAATACTATCACGTCAAGGTCAACTAATCGTCAACGTTGACCAAACAGTATCATGTCAAGGGGAACCAGTGGTCAACGTGTCCTCAACAATATCAGGTGAAGGTCAACTAATCACCACCTTTGGTGCATTTTAAACAGGCCAAGGGTCAACCAATCACCACCTTTGGTGCATTTAAATCAGACCAAGGGTCAAGCAATCACCACCTTTGGTCTATTGATGTCAGGCAAGGCCTTAACATGACATCCGCAACTTCGTCCCAGCTATGTCAAGCGAACGTCCACCTGTCACTTACGTTGACCCAATACACATTGCTGCCCTACATTCTGTAAGAAGGAGACTTGGTCAAATGTAGTATGTACCTACGTACGTTAATGGATGACATTCCACTTTTTGATCTTTGGTGAAGCACAGAGCTGAAAACACACACACAGTTTTGAAAAATCTCAAAACAATGACACATTTTTTTAGTTCAACGAAATATAATAACTACGGTAAGCCGTACGTACACTCTTTAAGTGCTATCATCAGCGACACAGCACTTGAATACAACGCTCACTGTGACACGTGAGTGCTTCTTTCTCCCCAAGGAAGCTGTTGTTTGCACGTTAAGGTGTTTATTACCTACTAAATAACACTTTCACTAACATTAACTATGCAAATATCCCGGTGCATTCAACCTTACATCTGCTCACGTAATACATCGTGGACATATTTGTTTGAGGGTTTCATATTAGCCTGGCAAAAGGGCCTAGAGGAACTATATTGATCTGGGGCAGGCTGTATTGGCCCGGAGCATGCTATATTGGCCCGTTGGGCTGTATTGGCCCATGGGGCTGTATTGGTCTGAGGCAGGCTGTATTAATCCGAGACAGGCTGTATTGGCCCGGTGCAGGTTGTATTGGCCCGTGGGGCTGTATTGGTCCGAGGCAGGCTGTATTGACCCGGAGCATGCTGTATTGGCCCGGGGCATGCTGTATTGGCCCGAGGCAGGCTGTATTGGCCCGGAGCATGCTGTATTGGTCCGAGGCATGCTGTATTGGCCCGAGGCAGGCTGTATTGGCCCGGAGCATGCTGTATTGCTCCGAGGCATGCTGTATTGGCCCGAGGCAGGCTCTATTGGCCCGGAGCATGCTGAATTGGTCCGAGGCATGCTGTATTGGCCCGAGGCAGGCTGTATTGGCCCGGAGCATGCTGTATTGGTCCGAGGCATGCTGTATTGGCCCGAGGCAGGCTGTATTGGTCCGAGGCAAACATCCAAACATGCACATAAAATAATATTCCAGCTGAGTTATTTGTGGAGACTTGTAATTTAGAAAACTGTGTCTAATTTTGATCTTGGTATTTATTCTGAGTTTATGGTCTACGCAGCTAGATTTGAAAATAAACCTGAACTTCATATTCTGCTTCAAGCGGCATGAGCTGTGGCTTTGTGTTGCGTTGCGTTGCGTGGCGTGGCGTGCCGTGCCGTGGTTGATTACCGTCAACGTTGCGTGGCGTGACGTGGTGTGGCAGTGACGTGGCATTCTGGTTGCAGTGACGTGGCGTGGCGTGGCGTGGCGTGGCGTGGCAGTGACGTGACTGATTAACGTCAGCGTTGCGTATCGTGGTGTGGTGTGGTGTGGTGTGGTGTGGTGTGGAAGTGACGTGGCATGGTGGTGGCAGTGGCGTGGCGTGGTGTGGCAGAGGCGTGGCGTGGCGTGGCGTGGCGTGGCGTGGCGTGGGGTGGCTTGTCGTGTTTGATTAACGTCAGCGTTGCCTGGCGTGGCGTGGCAGTGACGTTATGTGGTGTTGGCGTGGTGGCGGCATGGTGTGGCAGTGACGTAATGTGGCGTGTCGTGGCGTGGCGTGTCGTGGCGTGGCGTGGCGTGGCGTATGCGTGGTGGTGGTGTGGCGTGGCATAGCCAAGTTACTGCTGAAAGTTGGTCTTATAGGAGTAGCAACAACCAAGCACATATAATGTATTCTTCACACCCACCAGTCGTTGATACACCACGACTCAGGGATTGATCTGTAGACACGACACTAGCGCCCAATGTGCTCGCTATTCCCAGAGACGATACAGTTGAGGTGGTAACGCCCACAAACTGTACAGGTATACACATGGGGTGACGGCATCAGTATCGATCGGACCCGAGACGTCGGAGTACGACGGGACTAGCCGAATGACGTTCTTGCATGTTGCGGAAAGTGGCGAGTGGTCCCGAAATGACGTTAACAAGCTCGAGGTAAATTGGTGCTTATTCTGCACCAATGTTCCTTCAGCACAGGAACATAGCGGTTTTATAACAGGGTTTTGAGGTTTTAAAAAAAAAACGAAATACAAAAACGTCTAGAAACGTACACAAAAGCAAGTCTAGCTACCTCTATTCCTATCGAGCGATGCCAAATCTGCCTTTGTCGGGGGTAGAATGTTTCTTGTTGAACGCTTCATTCAGCAATATTACAGCTACATGACGGCGGTCTGTAAATAATCGAGTCAGGAGCAGACGAACCAGTGATTGACAGCATGAGCATCAATCGACGTAATTGGGATACGATTACACGCATCATCCAAATCAGCGAGCCTGTTTGAGCCGTTTAGTCACATCTCACGATAAGCATGGGTTGCTGGGGAACCTATATTATCACCCGCAATCCCGACGGATTAACAAGAGATCTTATTTTTTTTTAAAATCATCCCAGCAAACATTTTTTTCAGCGGCTTAAAAAAAACCAGAATCTGGGTAAAATAAATATCCAGTAAAAAGTCTTTACGTTAATGAATAAAATAGTCGTAACCCTATCCTGGTGGTATGGAGTCTATAAGACAAGTGTCCGGTTTCTATTAACGGAAAAAACAGAACAATGTGCTCAGGTGAGTGAGTGAGTGAGTAATTGAGTTGGTTTTAACGCCCCTTTTTACAGTATTACAGTTATATCGCGGCGTGTCAGCTTAAAGTGGGAGGAAAGCCTGAAGTGATGCAGGTGTAAGACGCTTACCACTTCGGTGAAACCCACGAGCGGGGGTATGGCGCAGACAAACCTTGAAACCTAATCGGGGCGAACCGGGATTCGAACCCACTATCATAGGTTTCTGACTTGTTCAAGGGACACAACTCTGCACAGCGAATCGCGGCGCCTTTGACGACTGGGCCATCCGTGCCCCCGATTTCTGTACTGAGATAAAGGATTTCCGTTGGAGTATCTATACTACTAGCCTAGTGGTTAAAGCGTTCGCTCGTCACGCCGAAGACCCGAGTTCGATTTCCGACATGGGTACAATGTGTGAAGCCTGTTTCTGGTGTCCCCCGACGTGATATTGCTGGAATATTGCTAATAGCGGCGTAAAACCATACTCACTCACTCAAACATACACAACTCAAATGAAGCTGGATATGCCAGTGAAACTAGGACGAGTAGAGCTGCTGTTGTTTTACTTGGATTGTAAATCCCCTGAACAATGTTAGTAGGTCGGAGGGAAAATAGCCGATCTATTAAACTCACCACCAAACCACAAACATACCAATGGAAGGTTTTAATCCCACATCTTTTGAACTGCAGAGACCTGCATCCCACACATACTCTATGAATGTTGTGCGACGTAGAGATTCTGGTATTTTATGAGCGCTTCGTTCGCTGCACACCCCCACAGCTGTTTGTTACCCAAAGTCAGATTTTGTTTTTGCCCTACAGATGAAACCAAAACATCTGTGTGTGCATGTGTGCGTGTGTGCGTGCGTGCGTGCGTGCGTGCGTGCGTGCGTGCGTGCGTGCGTGCGCGCGTGCGTGCGCGCGTGCGTCTTCGTAATCAGTGGAACATCATTATCAGAATATAAAATTACCAAATCCCCTAGACCAAATCCCCTAAACTTGGACATCAGAATATTTACCTCTGACGGTCTTGTACTGTAGGGTGCACGAGTCGTAGACAACGCTAGTGTAATGGGAGAGGTGCGGGCATGGAAAGGTCCTTGCATTGTAAATCAAGAAAGCGGAACTAACACATGTTAATGTTCATGACGAAGTTACTGAATCAGTGATAAACATAACGTTTCAATCCCGACAAACCACTAACGAAACATCCAACAAGGCTGCTCTGTTGATCACATGTTAAAGAGAGGATTGGCAATGGAAAAGACTCAGCAGATTAAAAGGGCATTTATTTAGAGTTTTCAGGAGTATTTATGAGATGCTGAAAATGTACGGTGGGTGAGAGGGGCCATCGCCATATCGTCCTGATATATTCACACAATATCGCGATAAAGGTGAGGTGAGGTGAAATGGGTTTTAACGTGGCGTCAAAGATTATTGCACATATATAACGACGTGCATGTGTGTGTGTGTGTGTGTGTGTGTGTGTGTGTGTGTGTGTGTGTGTGGCTACTTGTACTAGTGAGGACTGATGCCGATTCACAGAGCGAGCCCACTGAGATACCATGCTGCAGTTTCACATGAATACCCCTCAGACACAGTATACTGACTCCGAGCCGAGCCGTCCTTGTTTTAACCTCTTAATGCCGAGCGCCAGACAGGGTATTAACAAGTATCATCTTTTAACGTCTTTAGGTATGACGCGGCCGGGGAACGAACCCTGGACTTTCCGCTCTCCGGGCGGACGCTCTACCACTAGACCACGTAGGGGGTCACGCGACATCACAAAGAGGTAGTACGATACTTTATAGCGATAGTGTGATACAGTCATAAACTAAATCGCGATAACAAGCAAAAACAAAATGAAAGTACGACATGTCATGACGATAACACAACACGACACGACACGACATGGCGATAACACGACACAACATGACGATAACCTATCTGCGGATGATCGTACATGCCCCGTCTATAGATATAACTCGTATTATATGGCAGTGTAATTTATAGTTAAACAATTATTGTGACTGTATTACATTGTTTCTGTAGAGATTCACTAGAAGTTAATTGCATTGTATTTGGACAATGGTTAGTTGTCAGGAATGTAGTACTATTTATTGTAAGCAGTGATCAGGAAGTTCTGTAACCGTTCCGAAAAGCATGGATGTATTTCAAGCGTTTTAGATACATGTGAAATATTTTATGATGTTCTAGTGACATTGGACTGGTCAAGCACTGACAAATGCTGGAAGCTAGTTGGACTATATATGTGGAAAAGGCGCGCCTGCCATCTCACATTTCATCTGACATTACATCAATACCAGCTTTCTCTCACAAATTAAACTGCCATTGATTGGATGGTTGGTTTGTTCTTACGCCGCACTCAGCAATATTCCAGCTATATGACGGCTGTCTGTAAATAATCGAGTCTGGACCTGACAAACCAGTGATTGATATCATGAGCATCGATCCACGCAATTGGGATCGATGACATGATTCAACCAAGTCAGCGTGCCAGACCACCCGACCCCGTTAGTCGCCTCCTACGACAAGCTTAGTCGCCTTTTACGGCAAGCATGGGTTGCTGAAGACCTATTCTGACCCAGATCTTCACATGTCTACTGCCATTGAATATTGTACTACCAGTCTATTGTGTACTGCCATTAAATTCTTTTACGTACAGATTTCTGAGTTTAACACATTGTTTCAATTCTGGAATCGACATGAAACACTGGTGATTACTGGTATGATCACTGTGACATCCACAAACGGTGAGTGCTCTTTAAAGAAGAATGTGTGATATTAACACGCGCCAAACATCATTCATAGTGCTGGTGTTTCTTTATGTCCAAGTTTACTGCCATGTAAATACTATTATAATATTTTTAATGTTTATAGTCTCTCGTAACTCCGTAAGAAGTGGCTTCTGGATCTCCAATGTCGTGTGTTTTATAGTGTCATGTTTCATATGTACACATGGGGAGATCTACATACACACAGAACGTCAACGCCAGAGAGCCACCAGTCTCGATTATCTGCCGAAACAGATTCCATTAGGCGTGAAAGGCAAAATAGCGGCGAACATTATTTATAAACCTATTCATTGGGATCGCTATTAAGTAAGAGACTTCTTTCTATAGGCATTAAAACCTATTGTGAGGTTTTACTTTCCAGTCGGGTTAAATCTCATAAACAGGGACGTTGTAATGTCCCTGGGATTTTATATAATATCCCAGGGATTTTATATAATGTCCTGGGTATTTTATTAATATAACTTCCGTTCAGATTGTAACATGTAATGAAATGTAAAATCAAATGACAAATGTTTTCTTTATATTCCCGAGGATTGAATTCGCAAACTTCATATCTGTAGCCCAGTGAGTGTACCACGAGGCTACAGAGGTGTTGATGAGCCTCACTGGATTTTATTATGTCCTTTTCAAGATCCGTACGCCAGCAATAGATATTTTACGCACGTTTCCTAAGGTTCATGGAAAGTATGTTCTAAACATAAAAATGTTGATAAATGTTGTTTTAAGTTTCTTTTTTCGGTTTATAAGCCTGGAAGACAGAGCATGCCCTGGGGAGAGGAAAAAACCAAGGGGACGAAGCCTCCGCGGTTTTTCCCGACCCCCAGGGCATGCTCTGTCTACCAAAACCTCGTGAGCGTGTTTTCTCCAATACATAAATAGATCAGTGATGACACCAGGTGTTCACGAAAAAGGGTGATCGTGTCCTGAAAACAATCTGTCTGCATGTCTGTCTGTAGGAAATATCACAACAGTGTTACTATAAATATAAGGCGTCAACGCCAGAGAATAACCAGTCTCGATTATCTGCCGAGCCAGATGGAAAAAAGACGCGTTGAATGTGCGTGACGAGTGTAATAACGGTATACAACACACAGCTGGACTGTCAATTACAGTTACGTCCTCGTGCCCCTGATGCAGGTACTAGTGAGTGAGTGAGTGAGTGAGTGAGTGAGTGAGTGAGTTGGGTTTAACGCCGCTTTTAACAGTATTCCAGTTATATCACGGCGTGTCAGCTTAATGTGGGAGGAAAGCCCGAAGTGATGCAGGTCTCAGACGTTTACCACTTCGGTGAAACCCACGAGCAGGGGTATGGTGCTGACAAACCTAGAAATATAATCGGAGCGAACCGGGATTCGAACCCACAATCATAGGTTTCTGGCTTGTCCAAGAGACGCAACTCTGCACAGCAAATCGCGGCGCCTTTGACGACTGGGCCATGCGTGCCCCCGATTTCTGTACTAAGCTAAAGGATTTCCGTTGGAGTATCTATTCTACTATACTACTCCAAACTTTCTCAATAGTTACAACTAGTACCACAACGTTTGCAGTAGTATTACGATAGTATGAAAGTAACGACATTTTTTTAAAGTAAAAATATTGTTTTACTGTTTCGGTCCCCAACAGTTTTTCTTGATCAACATTTATCGCATAGTGCTACCAAGTAGGGCTGGGACGGGCAACTCGGGTACTCGGGTCGGGTGGGTACGGAGAAGAACCCGGGTACCCACAGGACTGCTCGGACCCGTGGATCATCACGTGATATATTGTTTCATGACAAATATTCACTATGTAACTGCATAGTTACATGACAATTTTAAGTCTCTAATGTTCGCATGTCTTCATGACTATGAACATGTTCCTTCTGACTTATATATGTTTGAACAAAGTTAAAACTTCAGTCAACTTCAGTGTATGCATGACCACATCGTTTTATACGTGTATTTATACATTCTGCCAGGGCTACTGTCAAACTATTCCTAATTGGACATTTTGTACCTATCTCTTGACACCAACAGCAGGTACCCTGGTAGAGTCGAGTAATAGGGGTGTGGGTGCCCGGGTAGTAAATTTGGACTCGTCCCAGCCCCACTACCAAGTAGGCAGACAGACACTTATGATGTCTCATGTCTGTCTGACAGTGCTCATACGTATTCATTGTGATTATGTTTATCTAAGTACCTCACTCCTCCAGTGATTTCTGATTCGCTTGCATCGGTTTGACTCATGAGAGAGGAAGATACGAGTGGCGACCAATAGGTTCCGTCAATAACAAGAAGTGTCGTCATCAAGCATATACCAGCTGGCACTCGTAAACACGCATGTCTCCATTTCCGGTTCATGCAAATATCTGTGTCACAAGCAGCAGTCTATATAGGAATTAAATTGTCACATATGATGAGTTAATTCCCTTAGCCTATTAAGAAGTAAATTGTGATTCTTACCAATCTACTTTCAGTGATCATCTAATATCCTAGAATTCAGACACAGTGTCATGTCTTTGGACAAAAAATAAACAAATTCTCCTCAGGAGACAAGATAAACAAAATGCAATACTATACTTTAACATTACTATACTTCAACAGTACTATACTTCAACTATACTATACTTCAACAGTACTTTACTTCAACAATACTAAAATTCAACGTGGCCAACTATACTATACTTCAACAATACATTTCAATACTATACTTCAACAGTACTATACTTCAACAATACTAAAAGTCAATGTGGCCATACTTCAACTATAATATACTTCAACAATACTATACTTCAACATGACTATACTTCAACGGGACTATACTTCAACATTACTATACTTCAACAGTACTATATTTCAACAATACTATACTTCAACATTACTAAACTTCAATACCATGCTTCAACATTACTATACTTCAACAGTACTGTACTTCAACAATACTATATTTCAACATTACTATACTTCAATACCATACTTCAACAGTGCTGAACTTCAACAGTTCTATACTTCAACATTACTATACTTAAATACCAAACTTCAACGGTACGGTACTTCAACATTACTATACTTCAACATTACTATACTTCAACAATACTGTACTTCAACAATACTATACTTCAACAATACAATAATTCAACATCACCATACTTCAATACCATACTTCAACAGTACTGTACTTCAACAACACTATACTTCAACATTACTATACTTCAATACCATACTTCAACGGTACTGTACTTCAACAGTCCTATACTTCAACATTACTTTACTTCAACAATACTGTACTTCAACTATACTATACTTCAACATTACTATACTTCAATACCATACTTCAACAGTACTGTACTTCATCAGTACTATACTTCAACATTACTATATTTCAACAATACTATACTTCAACAATACAATACTTCAACATTACTCTACTTCAATATCATACTTCAACAGTACTGTACTTGAACAATACTATACTTCAACATTACTACACTTCAATACCATACTTGAACAATACTGTACTTCAACAGTACTATACTTCAACATTACTTTACTTTAACAAAACTGTACTTCAACAATACTATACTTCAACATTACTATACTTCAATACCATACTTCAACAGTACTGAACTTCAACATGACTATACTTCAATACCATACTTCAACGGTACTGTACTTCAACAGTACTATACTTCAACACTACTATACTTCAACAATACTGTACTTCAACAATACTATATTTCAACATTATTATATTTCAATACCATACTTCAACAGTACTGTACTTCAACAGTTCTATACTTCAACATTACTATACTTCAATAGTACTATACGTCAACAATACTATACGTCAACATTACTATACGTCAACAATACTATACGTCAACATTACTATACTTCAACAATACTATACTTTGATTATCCAATTCATCAACCCCACCAACCCCTAACCCCACCCCCTCCTTAACATGTTCTCAAAATAAATGAATTTGTATATGAAGGAAATTTAAACATTTTCAACGCGTTCTGAATATATGCTTGATTTCAAACATGTATTAAAACTGATATCCGACTAGAATTTTCTTTCTTTTTCGCTGTTAAATTTCTTTTCTGTACTTCATGAAACAATTTTTAGAGAACTCAAAGGCTACGCTAAGGAACAACTACATAAAAAATCTACATGGTATTAAAAACGTTATAAAAAACAGTAATTAAAGTAAATACAATACAACATTAGCTCTTAAGAGGAAATATTCCGAAATCACTATATGATTCAACAGGCAATTGGAGGCCGATTAATTTATCTTAAATTTCGATGTTTTAGCAGAGGATCTCTGCTGTAGGTTCCTGCATTGCTCGAAGTTTATCAAAATTGAAATATACTCGGGAGAAATACCTATAAGCGATTTACATGGAGTGCCAGCTGAAGACAGTAGTCATTATAAACAAAACTCAGGCCTTGTCCAGGTTTTGAAGTGCTAGACTTCGTAATGATGTGCCTAATTAGGGGTAAGCGGTTGAAATTATAGTGAGTGAAAGATTTGTAGATTATGTTCTCATTAAATTGTGGGCCCGTGAAGATCCTGTGTAGAACAGGTCTTCAGCAACCCATGCTTGTCTTAAAAGGCGTCTATGCTTGTCGTAAGAGGCGACTAACGGGATCGGGTGGTCAGGCTCGCTGACTTGGTTGATGCATGTCATCGCTCCCAATGGCGTGGATCGATGCTCATGATGTCAATCACTGGATTGTCTGGTCCAGACTCGATTATTTACAGACCGCCGTCATATAGCTGGAATATTGCTGAGTGCGGCGTTAAACAACCAATCAAACAAACAAACAAACATTAACTCGTGGTTAAAATTAGTATTACAATGATATGTATTTGTAGTATGACTGTGTGCATTATGCTTTCTCATGTTATGTTTTATCTAATTACACCCTGTCAACAACGTATTTACTGTATCAAATGTTATATTTGGGATAACACTTTCTTAGTTAAGTACAGATTCTCGTACTTTTGGGGGTTGAGTCTATGTACGAAATCTGTACTTTATTGAGAAAGTGTTATCCCAAATAGAACATTTGTTACATTTGACCACTTTCTAAATGGCATTGTGTCTATTTAGCTTTCGGCCATGGGAGTCGTGCCAATTTACACTGGTCAGAGGGGTGCACCAAGTACGTGATCTAGACTACCAGTTGTCGGACTTTCATTTTTGTGGAAGCCTCGGTGGCTGAGTGGGTGAGGTCGCTGTCTTGTGTGCTGGTAATTAGGTGCCTCACTCTGGCAGTGTGGGTTCGGATCTCAGGCGGGACTCAACCCCCAAAAGTACGAGGATCTGTACCCCAGGAGTGTTATCCCAAATGTAAAATTTGTTACATTTGACAACTTTCGAAATGACATTGTGTACTTTTTCTAAAAGTCAAACAATAAACGTATTTTGGTGAGCCTCCTGTTGATCAAGGGAGATAGTTCTATGGATATACGGGGCGGTGGGGTAGCCTAGTAGTTAAAAGCGTTCGTTCGTCAAGCCGAAGACCCGGGTTCGATTCCCGACATGGGTGCAGTGTGTGAAGCCCATTTCCTGTGTCCCCCGCCGTGATATTGCTGGAATATTGCTAAAAGCGGCGTAAAACCATACTCACTCTATGGTTATACAACTTCTTTATTGCAATGAATGCGATGTTTCGTGATAACTTGTTTGATGCCGGTGTTACTATCTACACAAGAAAACTTCGTATTCATTGCAATAAAGAATTTGTATATCCATTCTGTACACAGAATTATCTCCCTTGTGCATCATACCAACTTCAAAATGCCGCCTGAAGAAGCACCCTGTGGGTAGGTATAAAATGATAAAATTATCACGTTGGTGGTACTGATGATTGACTCATACTCAAATTAAAGGAACGCTGAAGGAGTCACCTCAGACTCGGCCACAAAAAGCACTATGACAAAGTTTGTCCATCTTGCAATCAACCTGAATCCATTGCTCACGTGTTACTGGAATGTCAAGACCTCGCCCCAGCCCGGGCTCACTTAAATCAAGAATTGCATCTAGATCCGCTATCTGCCGTAGATCTAAAGACAAGAGATGCAATAGGAAGGCCAAACTAACTCTATTTCTGAGAGATGGCCAGCTACTGAAGCGTATATACACAGCGGCCAAAGAAATGCTATTAATTTCTAAAAATCAGAAATCAAAGCAGATTAGTGCGAAAATAGAAATCTTACCAATATAATAACAGAAATGTTATCAATACTAGAAGTCCCATTAGGTATGTATACCAACTCGTACACATGAGTCCCAAGGATGGGACCGCCTCCGTGGTCTAGTGGTAGAGCGTCCGCCCGGAGAGCGGAAGGTCCGGGGTTCGATACCCGGCCGCGTCATACCAAAAGACGTTAAAAGATGGTACTTGTTGTTACCCTGTCTGGCGCTCGGCATTAAGGGGCTAAAACAAGGACTGGTCGGCTCGGAGTCAGTATACTGTGTCTGAGTGGGGTATCCATGTTAAACTGCCGCATGGTATCTCAGTGAGCTAGCACTATAAATCGGCATCAGTCCGGACTAGTACAAGCAGCCACACAAACCCATACAAGTACATGCACGTCGCTATATAAGTGCAATAATCTTGGACGCGACGTTAAACCAAATTTCACCTCACCTCACCCAGGGATGGGGCGGGTCAACCGAAACTGCTGAGGCAGAAGGCGACCTCTAAAACACTTAAAGCAAAGTCAACATTTGGTATGGCTTGGTCTCGCAAAGTAGAATATATTACGTCACAGAGAGGAACTCAATGTCTCTGTTTATTCTCACAGTATTGAAATGAGATCACAATCAATAAGATAGAGAGTAATGAGGTATGTTATAATATACCTGGGGGCACGGATGGCCCAGTCGTCGAAAGGGCCGCGATTTGCTGTTCAGGGTTACGTCCCTTGGGTACGCCAGAAACCAATGATTGTGGGTTCGAATACTGGTTCGCCCCGATTATGTTTTTAGGTTTGTCAGCACCATACCCGTGCTCGTGGGTTTCACCGAAGTGGTAAACGTCTGAGACCTGCATCACTTCGGGCTTTCATCCCACTTTAAGCTGACACGCCATGATATAACTGGAATACTGCTAAAAGCGGCGTTAAACCCAACTCACTCACTCACTCACTATTATCTACCTGGGTTGTTCCATTACCTATCTCGGGTTACAGGTTGCAATGTTGTTGTTTTAAGCTGTCTCACAAGTGGCTGCCTAACAAATGGGAGGATGCCATGCTATCCCATGTTATGACCTTCACACGGAAAAACTCTTTACTCACTGACACTTTCATGGAGATTGACATCTTCCCAAGGCAAAAGCGTCCTCTAGCCTTTTTATCAAAGTCTTGTTTCCACCCTTGCCACATCAAGACCCCTTTGCTGTGCTGAATATGATTGGACTATCGCACATATAGATAGTCCAATCAGAGAACGTTTCACAAAATCAACATCCACGTCTGGTACACCTCGTATGAAAGTGATTTACCGTGCCTGTCTTTGTTGACACGAATATGTCTCTATCATCTTTCAAACCCCCCAACGATTGCCTATGTTTTTGTGTCAGGGGTGAAATCGCGAATGTTTTCATTATTTGATCGACTAGGTCGTCGCCTATGGTCGTCGCCATCTTTGTGAAACTATGTGAGATAAGAACAGCGATCTGATTGGACATCGCTTTTTTCATTACAAGGCGCACAAATCGTGATCTACGCGAGGTGGCGCCAGGGCCGAGACAAGAAAAGTGGCAAGGGTAGAAACTAGGCTTTGATATAGGCTAGTGGACACGATTGTCTCAGGAAGATGGGAGATTGATGAATGGCGGGTGCTAACGGGATAACGGGACATGCTAACCCTTTTCGCGAACACCTGGTGTCATCACTAATTTCAGTGATCCATTCATATAATAGTATCATTATTTTGCATTTTTCGTCCTAAGAAATCTGATTATTCTTTATTCGTTTTGAAGTATTAAATATTATTAGAAAACAACACGTGAAACAGCAGGCCGGTTTCGAGAGATGCGATTTACTCTTCCCAGAACCCGCCATCCCAGTTCCTGTGTTTGTTGACCAGCATACGTAAATGTTGACATTCACACGCAGTCCTGGATGACAGGAAATCGGCCCTCGTGTGTGTCTGTATATATATCATACTACAGTTCCGCAGTGTCACAGTCAGAGATAGACGATACACACATCCTTGCTGGCTTGAGGTTTCACTCCGTTGGGACACGATCAGAGATAGACGATACACAAGTCCTTGCTGGCTAGAGGTCTCGCTAAGAAGGGACACGATCAGAGATAGACGATACGCAGGTCCCTGCTGGCTAGAGGTCTCGGTCCGAAGGGCTACGATCAAAAATAGACGATACACAAGTCGCGGACTCCAACCATGGCGCACCTGTCTCACGAGGAGAAGATGCAGTACACGAGCGTCTTCCTGCAGCTCGACGAAGAGTTGGGTAATAGGGAGGGGGCGCTGGACATCAAGGCGTTTGAGAAGTACCTGTTCATGTGTGGATACCGACTCTCTAAAGAAAGAGTTGCTGTGAGTAGCAGGGCTATAGATTTACATTCCACCGTCTGGTTGAACAATATAACTTGTATGACTCATTTTCTACCAATGTTTTTGTTAGTTTGTTGGTTAACGCCGCATTCAGCAGACGGCGGTCTGTATATAATCGAGTCTGGACCAGACAATCCGTTAATTGACGTCATGAGCATCGATCTACGCAATTGGGATACGATGACATGTATCAAATAAGTCAGCGAGTCTGACCACCCGATTTGTTAGTCGCTTTCTTACGGCCAGCATGGGTTGCCGAAGACCAATTCTAACACGGATCTTCGCGGGTCAAACAATAAGTAGGTGTTCTTGGGTGTCGTTTCCGACATATTGTTTCGTCATGTCAGATGGACCAGATCGGTTTAGCTATTCTACGGATGAGAAATATATAACTTTCACGTTAGTCAAAGCATGGTTATTTTATTTAGCTTTGGCGGGAACTATGAACAATTTTACGATTTGTTGATGTTGACAAAAGTCGAACCCAGACAGTCTACATAACGGGCGAATACCCGAACCATTGAACTATTACTGCTTCAAATCAGTTTCAATACTTATGAGTGTATATAATTTTCGTTCCGGTCAAATCCTACATTTGTTGTTACCAGGAAGTGTTCTGCCGTGCGGACATAGACGGGAACTGGAAGATCACACTAGACGAGTTCCTGGCACGACTGCCACACCTCGCCCCACAAGGATCACCGGAGGCCAGGTACTAAACACTTGAAGCGCCAGGGCAATGGATCACAGACTCGATGAGATACTCCGTTGTCAGAGCCTGAGTAAACCCCTCAACATCAACATACTCTGCCATTCCCTGACTTAACAATGAAGGTCACGAAGTTCCTGGTTAGAACTGGTCTTCAGCAACCCATGCTTGTCTCCCTCCGTGAAGATCCGGGTTAGAATAGGTCTTCCGCAACCCATGCTTGTCTCCCTCCGTGAAGACCCAGGTCTTCCGCAACCCATGCTTGTCACCCTCCGTGAAGACCCAGGTCTTCCGCAACCCATGCTTGTCGCCCTCCATGAAGATCCTGGTCTTCCGCAACCCATGCTTGTCGCCCTCCGTGAAGACCCAGGTCTTCCGCAACCCATGCTTGTCGCCCTCCGTTAAGATCCTGGTCTTCCGCAACCCATGCTTGTCTCCCTCCCGTGAAGATCCTGGTCTTCCGCAACCCATGCTTTGTCGCCCTCCGTGAAGATCCTGGTCTTCCGCAACCCATGCTTGTCTCACCCCGAAAGGATCCGGGTCAGAATAGGTCTTCAGCAACTCATGCTTGTCTCACCCAAAGAGGATCCGGGTTAGAAAGGTCTTGAGCTACCCATGCGTGTCTCAACCCGAAAGGATCCGGGTGAAAATAGGTCTTTAGCAACCCATGCTTATCTCACCCCGAAAGGATCTTGGTTAGAATAGGTCTTGAGCAACCCATGCTTGTCTTACCCCGAAAGGATCTTGGTTAGAATAAGTCTTCAGCAACCCATGCTTGTCTCACCCCGAAAGGATCCTGGTTAGAATAAGTCTTCAGAAATCCATGCTTGTCTTACCCCGAAAGGATCTTGGTTAGAATAGGTCTTCAGCAACCCATGCTTGTCTCATCCCGAAAGGATCAGGGTTAGAATAGGTCTTGAGCAACCAATGCTTGTCTCACCCTATAAAGATCCGCGTTAGATATGGTCTTCAGCAACCGATGCTTGTCGTAAGAGGCGACTAGTGGATAGGGCAGGTCAGCCTAGCTGACTTGGTTGATGAATGACATCGTGTCCCATTTTTTTGGATGGATGCTCATAATATCAATCACTGGTTTGGCTGGCCCATTTAATTCCAACTTGTGTAATGAGCAGTTTGGTGTATCAGAGAGTGAGCGAGTGAGTATTGCTTAACGCCGCTTTGGAAATATTCAAGATATGGGCGTCCCACATTATACCCATGTGGGGAATCGAACTCATCACTGTCGTGACAAGCGAACACTTTATCCACTAGGTTACCTCACAGTACGCAATGACACATAGAATCCCAAATTTGTCATATGTGTAAAGCCGGTCTCGTATGTTTGTTCAAACCTTTGAATAACTTTGCAGGGCAGCCGTTATTCGGCGGAGGTTTGAGGAGAGCGACCTCAACCATGATGGCTTCCTGACGTTTGACGAGCTGACCGTTCTTATGGGCGGCATCCAAGACGACCAAGAAGCACTGAAGGAACTTGTCAAGTGCATGCTTGACAAATGGGACGAAGACGGCGATGGTAAAATCAATTTTGAAGAATTTCTGACGCTGTATCTTGAGGCGGATCTGGAGGAAGATGACTTTGCTGATGAGGACGCTTTTGCAGCAGGAGGAGGGGAAGAGGGGGAGGCGAACACCGGGGGCGGAGATGAGAGGGGCGAAGAGGAACACGCAGAGCTGAAACAGGACCCAGAAGAACCCACAGAGGAAGATCCCGAGAAGCCAAAAGATGTCAGTACAGCTGAAGAGGAAGAACCTGAGAAGCCAAAAGATGTCAGTACAGCTGAAGAGGAAGAACCTGAGAAGTCAAAAGATGTCAGTACAAGTAAAAATGTGAAGGACAAGCAGGAAGAAGAGAAGAGTTGTGGTGAAGAGAGGAAGAACCCTGAAAGAAAGGGCAAGGTCGGAGGAGCTGTTAGTGTCAAGGATATGGCGGCGAGGTTGGAGAAAATGTCAGGGTGAAGTCTTTAGAATAGATTGATGGTTTGACACTTACAGATGTTGTTACTCTGCAAAGGTGTTAAAGAACAAAGACGTTGTATATATCATGGTCAGTATGACCCAGTTAGGTTGTTCTTGGATAAAGACAAAAATAAATTATTAAATTTTTGTTGATATTTTTTCTTATGAATCAGTCAAAAGAACCCTTTTTGAGTCAGTAAAAAAGCGTGAAAGTGAGTGAGTGCGTGAGAGACCGGATGAGTGAGTGTGTGTGTGTGTGTGTGTGGGGGGGGGGTTGTTGAGTGAGTGAGTGGGTGGGTGGGTGAGTGTGTCTGTGTGTGTGTGTGTAGATTGTTGAGTGAAAGTGACTGAGCGTGTGTGTAGGTTGTTGAGTAAGTGAGTGAGTGAGTGAGTGAGTGAGTGAGCCTCCGTGGTCTTGTGGTAGAGCGTCCTTCTAGTGGCGGAAGGTCCGGGGATTGATCCCCGGCCGCGTCATACCAAAAGACGTTAAAAGATGGTACGTGTTGTTATCCTGTCTGGCGCTCGACATTAAGAGGCTAAAACAAGGACTGGTCGGCTCGGAGTCAGTATACTGTGTCTGAATGGGGTATTCATGTTAAACTGCGGCATGGTATCTCAGTGAGCTAGCACTATAAATCGGCATCAGTCCTGACTAGCACAAGCAGCCACACAAACACACACACGTACATGCACGTTGCTATATAAGTGCAATAATCTTGTACGCGACGTTAAACCCCATTTCACCTCACTTTGTCGATAGTTTTTTGAAGACGCCAATGTTTACATGTTAGAAGAACATATACTGAACAAACAATAAGAGATCATGAATATTTCGGGGGATATTGCCTTGTTGCGTAGAGTGAGCACACAATTTCGTAAAAAGAATCCCATCCGAAATAATGTTGACACAATAAATGACAATATGATCATGCGCACTCATGAGTGAATGATTGAGTTTAATTACGCAGCTTTTATCAATATTCCGGCAAAATAATGGCTTTACACAATGTCACAATGCGGGGGATCGAACCCGGCCGGTCATCGAGATGAGCGAACGCTTCAGCAACAAGGCTACTCCACTACCGCCATCAGTAATCTGTCTTCTTCTTTTATACGAATACTCTAAAAAGTTAATTATATGGTAAATGTATGGTGGTCGAGATGGGACATCGTTTTTGCGCCTTCAATTTCGGCCGCGATAAAGCGATAAAACGAGACGAGAAAGCGATAACACGAGACGAGAGAGCGGTAACACGAGACGAGAAAGCGGTCACACGAGACGAAAAAGCGGTAACACGAGATGATAAAGCAATAACACGAGACGAGAAAGCGATAACACGAGACGAGAAAGCGGTAACACGAGAAAGCGATAAAACTTGATGAGAAAGCGATAACACGAGACGAGAAAGCGGTCACACGAGACGAGACTATTGTAAATCAGTCATAATTGATGGTTTTGCATGGGGCGCGTTAGGCATAGAACTAGTAACTCCCATGAAAGGGGTAAATAAGTTTCGCAAAAAATGTGTATGTGAATCTTGTTAACATACTTCAATACAAGAAAGTAAACACATGTGTGTATACAAAAGAAACGACATAGCATTCTGTATCTATCTAACAAATGTATCTACAACAAAATGTTAATAAAAATTTCTAGGCATACAAGGCAAAATGGCAATGAAAATTATAGGCATGGATCACTGAATATCAGCAAAATCCTTTATAATGTACGGCATTATGGGAAACATCGCTTTCTCCCTGTATCGCTTTCTCGCTCTGTCGCTTTCTCGCCTCGTTCTATCGCTTTCTCGTCTCGTGTTGTCGCTATCTAGTCTCGTGCTATCGCTTTCTCGTCTCGTGTTGTCGCTATCCCGTCTCGTGCTATCGCTTTCTCGTCTCGTGCTACCGCTTTCTCGTCTCGTGCTACCGCTTTCTCGCCTCGTGCTATCGCTTTCTCGTCTCGTGCTATTGTTTTCTCGTCTCGTGATATCGTTTTCTCGCTTTCTCGCGAGAATGCGATGTCCCTTCTCGGCCACCATATCAAAGGGGTAATGTCAATTAATTTGGTTTAAAGGACAAACATTATGCGGGATGAAAACGAAGTATTTACTCACAAATCCTACAAGGATAAATACAAGAAGACATTAACAAGACGTTAAATAACACAAATAAATGAGAGATGTCAAACTGCTAGGACTAACTCCCTATGTCTCGAGTTAGTTATTTCATTACAGAAAATTCCCTTGAATCTGTAAACTCCTAGTGCTGTGTTTAATGAAGCTGTATTACCCACACGATATTATTGTACAATCCGGCGGCACGCGGACCGGAAGTAAAGTCAGAGGCCAACAGATGCAGGAAGTCAGCGCTTCAACAGTCACGTGATCTAGTCCTACACATCACGATATTTTAGTGGACGTTGGAGCTGATGTTCACGCACATATTTTATAAGATTTATAAAAAGCAGTTTAGACGTGCGATGTCACTGTAAAAGTAGCAGTACTTGCGTGCAATGGCGACCCTATCTCGTCAGGAGGTGAAACTATACACAGAGTTCTTCCATCAGGTAAGCGTATTAATGATCGACATCTTTAAAAGGGGCTTGTGGCCTCTGTGATTATTAAGGATGTAAATTACGACGTTTTGACTTTGATTTATTTTCTTTGGGTGATATTTCAGGAACGTTAAATTCAAAAACAAATCAACGTTTGCACATCGTTGTCTGACGCATTGCACATTTAAATATCCCGACAGAGATTAAATTGTATCATATTCATTTGCCTATTTATAACTAGATGGTGCATTTTGTGAAAATCATGGTACTTTTAGTCAGACTTATAACATACCAACACTACTCGTTATACAAATAAAAGCGTAAAAAAACACTTTCCATGTTCATAAGAAATCTCTTCTAAAAGCTGAGTCGATTCTACGATTACAACTATATCTTGAGCTTGTGTTTACGAATCACTATCACATATTAATGATCCCAGGGGTTCGCGTCACAAACACATGCAAAGGCAAGTCAATTGTTCACCTGTAAAACATGGAAACGTATTGTACAAGTCACAGTAAGGACTTGCTTTGGAATTCATTTTATACTGATGCGCCAAATTTGGAAAAGTCCTACACATGTATATCATACAATAAAACTTTTTGAAAGTTTTACTGAGTCCTTGAATGTTGTAACCTTGATCGAAGAACTTTTGAGCAAGAGTAGTATGGCGCTCTTTGAAATCTTCGTCGAAAGAGCATGCTCGATTGTACCTCAAAAGCTGTGAAATGTAGACATTGAAAGCTGTAGTTACTGGAATATTGCTCGACATAGAGGGAAAGTTGACTTTTGTAAAGTTGAAGTCATCCCTCTTGTCATACAGTCTTTCGGAGAGTTTATTAGGTCTCTCTTAATCCATACGTGGATCTAAAATGATTTGTTTGGTTTGTTTGTTTAACGCAACACTCAGCAATATTCCAGCTATGTGACGGCAGTCTGTAAGTAATAGAGTCTGGACCAGACAATCCAGTGATTGACGTCATGCACATCGATCCAGGCAATTGGGATACGATGACATGCATCAACCAAGTCATCGAGCCTGACCACCGATCCCGTTAGTCGCCTCTTACAGGTGTACGCAAAGGTCATAGTGAAGGTGAAACAGCCACCTTCCTGGTGGACACTTGAAACCACTCTCAGTGGAAACATGAATTTCAAGTATGTGGTTTTACAGAAAGTTGTATACATTCTGGATTGAGCAAACATTCTCAAATTCATATGGTATCTCCCAAAACAAGACGCGGGACAATGCCAGCCGGATGTTCGCCATTCACCCGTGCATCCGTCGTTCGTCGCTTATCAGTTACAGGGAACATTCCTTTGAAATTCGTTTCAATAATTTTGCATAAACTGTGATGCGGTACTGTTAACTATATATATTTGCGATTTCAAACGGCGCACAAATTCAACTACTGCATATTTTCAATGTATCGCCACATTGTATATGTTGATTTTGTAACATTAATCAGGTTAATATTCACGGAAAGGTGAATCAGTACGAAGACCCAAACATTTCAATATTGCAAGAAGCAGCAGTATGTGTCTTGATTCTCATCCAGATCTCAGGGTTGACTTAAGGACTTTTTTTATTCTTCCATTATGATGTTTCGATAAAGATACTGATACAATCATCAGCCAAGTGATCTGTAACTGGGAAGGGCAAGATATCGTAGTAAACGATACACCAACAAATCGATTAACTAAAATATCAAACAGCATAACAAGTTGTACCTCACACAACCGAGCAAAATAGGGTATAGCTAACTTATACATACACCCAAGGAGAGTATGGATAAACTTGAAGTATACATACGAGGAGAGTATGGATATACCTGAAGTATACATCCGAGGAGAGTATGGATATACTTGAAGTATACATACGAGGAGAGTATGGATATACCTGGAGTATACTACCGAGGAGAGTATGGATATACCTGAAATATACCACCGAGGAGAGTATGGATATTCCTGAAGTATACACCCGAGGAGAGTATGGATATACCTGAAGTATACATCCGAGGAGAATAAGGATACCACTGAAGTATACATACGAGGAGAGTAAGGATATACCTGAAGTATACATACGTGGAGAGTATGGATATACCTGAAGTATACACCCGAGGAGAGTATGGATATACTTGAAATATATATCCGAGGAGAGTATGGATATGCTTGAAGTATACATCCGAGGATAGTATGGATATACCTGAAGTATACACCCGAGGAGAGTATGGATATACTTGAAGTATACATCCGAGGAGAGAATGGATATACCTGAAGTATACACCCGAGGAAATAAGGATATCACTGAAGTATACATACGAGGAGAGAATGGATATACCTGAAGTATACACCCGAGGAGAGAATGGATATACCTGAAGTATACATCCGAGGAGAGTATGGATATGCTTGAAGTATACACCCGAGGAGAGTATGGATATGCTTGAAGCATACACCCGAGGAGAGTATGGATATACCTGAAGTATACATCCGAGGAGAGTATGGATATACCTGAAGTATACATCCGAGGAGAGTATGGATATACCTGAAATATATATCCGAGGAGAGTATTGATATACTTGAAGTATACACCCGAGGAGAGTATGGATATACCTGAAGTATACACCCGAGGAGAGTATGGATATACCTGAAATATACATCCGAGGAGAGTATGGATATACCTGAAGTATACATCCGAGGAGAGTATGGATATGCTTGAAGTATACACCCGAGGAGAGTATGGATATACCTGAAGTATACACCCGAGGAGAGTATGGATATACCTGAAGTATACATCCGAGGAGAGAATGGATATACCTGAAGTATACATCCGAGGAGAGTATGGATATGCTTGAAGTATACACCCGAGGAGAGAATGGATATACCTGAAGTATACATCCGAGGAGAGTATGGATATACCTGAAGTATACATCCGAGGAGAATAAGGATACCACTGAAGTATAAATACGAGGAGAGTATGGATATACCTGAAGTATACATCCGAGGAGAATATGGATATTCCTGGAGTATACACCCGAGGAGAGTATGGATATACCTGAAGTATACATACGAGGAGAGTATGGATATACCTGAAATATACATCCGAGGAGAGAATGGATATACCTGAAGTATACATCCGAGGAGAGTATGGATATACCTGAAGTATACATCCGAGGAGAATAAGGATACCACTGAAGTATACATACGAGGAGAGTATGGATATACCTGAAGTATACATCCGAGGAGAATATGGATATTCCTGGAGTATACATCCGAGGAAATAAGGATATCACTGAAGTATACACCCGAGGAGAGTAAGGATATACCTGAAGTATACATACGTGGAGAGTATGGATATACCTGAAGTATACACCCGAGGAGAGTATGGATATACTTGAAATATATATCCGAGGAGAGTATGGATATGCTTGAAGTATACATCCGAGGATAGTATGGATATACCTGAAGTATACACCCGAGGAGAGTATGGATATACCTGAAGTATACATCCGAGGAGAGAATGGATATACCTGAAGTATACATCCGAGGAGAGTATGGATATGCTTGAAGTATACACCCGAGGAGAGAATGGATATACCTGAAGTATACATCCGAGGAGAGTATGGATATACCTGAAGTATACATCCGAGGAGAATAAGGATACCACTGAAGTATAAATACGAGGAGAGTATGGATATACCTGGAGTATACTACCGAGGAGAGTATGGATATACCTGAAATATACCACCGAGGAGAGTATGGATATTCCTGAAGTATACACCCGAGGAGAGTATGGATATACTTGAAGTATACATACGAGGAGAGTATGGATATACCTGGAGTATACTACCGAGGAGAGTATGGATATTCCTGAAGTATACATACGTGGAGAGTATGGATATACCTGAAGTATACACCCGAGGAGAGTATGGATATACCTGAAGTATACATACGTGGAGAGTATGGATATACCTGAAGTATACACCCGAGGAGAGTATGGATATACTTGAAATATATATCCGAGGAGAGTATGGATATGCTTGAAGTATACATCCGAGGATAGTATGGATATACCTGAAGTATACACCCGAGGAGAGTATGGATATACCTGAAATATACATCCGAGGAGAGAATGGATATACCTGAAGTATACATCCGAGGAGAGTATGGATATACCTGAAGTATACATCCGAGGAGAATAAGGATACCACTGAAGTATACATACGAGGAGAGTATGGATATACCTGAAGTATACATCCGAGGAGAATATGGATATTCCTGGAGTATACATCCGAGGAAATAAGGATATCACTGAAGTATACATCCGAGGAGAGTATGGATATACCTGAAGTATACATACGTGGAGAGTATGGATATACCTGAAGTATACACCCGAGGAGAGTATGGATATACTTGAAATATATATCCGAGGAGAGTATGGATATGCTTGAAGTATACATCCGAGGATAGTATGGATATACCTGAAGTATACACCCGAGGAGAGTATGGATATACCTGAAATATATATCCGAGGAGAGAATGGATATACCTGAAGTATACATCCGAGGATAGTATGGATATACCTGAAGTATACATCCGAGGAGAGTATGGATATACCTGAAATATACATCCGAGGAGAGTAAGGATATACCTGAAGTATACATCCGAGGAGAGTATGGATATACCTGAAATATACATCCGAGGAGAGTATGGATATACCTGAAGTATACATCCGAGGATAGTATGGATATACCTGGAGTATACATCCGAGGAGAGTATGGATATACCTGAAATATACATCCGAGGAGAGTATGGATATACCTGAAATATACATCCGAGGAGAGTTTGGATATACCTGAAGTATACATCCGAGGAGAGTATGGATATACCTGAAATATACATCCGAGGAGAGAATGGATATACCTGAAGTATACATCCGAGGAGAGTATGGATATACCTGAAGTATACATCCGAGGAGAATAAGGATACCACTGAAGTATACATACGAGGAGAGTATGGATATACCTGAAGTATACATCCGAGGAGAATATGGATATTCCTGGAGTATACATCCGAGGAAATAAGGATATCACTGAAGTATACATACGAGGAGAGTATGGATATACCTGAAGTATACATACGAGGAGAGAATGGATATACCTGAAGTATACATCCGAGGAGAGTATGGATATACCTGAAGTATACATCCGAGGAGAATAAGGATACCACTGAAGTATACATACGAGGAGAGTATGGATATACCTGAAGTATACATCCGAGGAGAATATGGATATTCCTGGAGTATACATCCGAGGAAATAAGGATATCACTGAAGTATACATACGAGGAGAGTATGGATATACCTGAAGTATACATACGAGGAGAGTATGGATATACCTGAAGTATACATACGAGGAGAGTATGGATATACCTGAAGTATACATCCGAGGAGAGTATGGATATACCTGAAGTATACTACCGAGGCGAGTATGGATATACCTGAAGTATACACCCGAGGAGAGTATGGATATGCCTGGAGTATACTACCGAGGAGAGTATGGATATACTTGAAGTATACTACCGAGGAGAGTATGGATATACCTGAAGTATACATACGTGGAGAGTATGGATATACTTGAAATATATATCCGAGGAGAACATGGATATGCTTGAAGTATACATACGAGGAGAGTATGGATATAATTGAAGTATACATCCGAGGAGAGTATGGATATACTTGAAGTATACATACGAGGAGAGTATGGATATCACTGAAGTATATTACCTAGGAGTGTATGGGTATAACTGAAACATACTTACAGGGAGAGTATAACTGAAGTATACTACCAAGGAGAGTATGGGTATAACTGAAGTATACTACCTGGGAGAGTATTGGTATAACTGAAGTTTACTAACGGAGAGTTTTGGTATAACTGAAGTATACTACCAGAGATAATATGGGTATAAATGAATTATACTAACAGGGAGAGTATGTGTATAGCTGAAGTATACTACCAGGGAGAGTATAGGTATAACTGAAGTATACTTTCTAGAAGAGTATGGGTATAACTGAAGTACACTACCAGGAAGAGTATGGGTATAACTGAAGTATACTCCCAGGGAGCGTATAACTGAAGTATACTACCAGGAAGAGTATGGGTATAACTGAAGTTTACTACCAGGGAGAGTATAACAGAAGTATACTACCTTAGAGAGTATGGGTATAACCGAAGTATACTACCAGGGAGAGTATAGGTATAACTGAAGTATACTACCTAGAAGAGTATGTGTATAACTGAAGTATAGTACCCAGGAGAGTATAATTAAACTAGTATGTACTAGCTAACTGGAACTGTTGACACATAATGCTTGCATACTTACACACATTTGATACTGATCACGCATTGACACGTCATTAAGTAGTCCACAAGTATGTCTGCCATGCTGGCCATCTTGCCTATCAGTAAGAGCGGTATGTGATGTTGCAGGTAGATGAGACTGACGGTGATGGGAGCGGCTGTCTGTCCCTGGAAAACTGCGAGAAGCTGCTAGACAAATGTGGCCATAGACTTCCTAAAGACGTCATACAGGTAATGCCTGGTCAGTCACGATGGTGGGGGGTGAAACGGGGTTCAGTTATACTGACATGGACTTGTACTGTTCCGGAATATAGGCCAGGTTTTTAGTTGATGATGAGGATGTTGTCGGAGATTTAACGAGCGCTTCCGGAGGTGCCGATTTCGCACTCGGGGTTTATAGTGCTAGCCTCGTGAGATACCATGCTGCAGTTTCACCAGACAATACAGTGAGTGATATTGTGAGCAATGAGTCACACCGTCGGTGTACGATGTCACTCAATCAACCAAGTCACCGGGCCTGACCACTCGATCCATTCAGACACCTCACACGACCAGCAGAGGTTTCTGGGACTCCCAATTCCAACCGGAATCAGTACTATCAGTTCTGTATCGTGCGTCCCCAGCAGTGGTGGTCCGTAATGTAAGGTGTCCGGATTAACAGGGTCTGGTCTAACTGAAATCTGTCTATATTCATATTATAAAAAAATGGAGAGAACAATATTACCAGACAGAGAGAAAAACTTAGTGTTTCAATACATGGCCATCAAACATTCTGCTACATAGGTCACTGTCCGGCTGTGCATACCGAACCTGGTTACGTAGGTAGTTTGAGCGGTTGACCGTTAACCTCGTGTCATGGCAATTATACCTATGTCGAATCGTAATTGCCTCTGTGTATTTAGAACGGGTCAGCTGTATATTAGAAATGTTTCTGTTAACGAAAAAATCGAGACTTCTGTTGCATTATTGCGCTGAACGACGTCACTGACGTCACTCAAATGCCCTTTGATTATTTTGGGTGCATTTGTCTCCGTTGTTTGTATGCGTCCTGTGGAATTGAATGTTTAATGAAATGGATCATGATTCCTATTTCAGGCTTTTGTCAGTTCCGATGAAGACGGGAGTTGGAAACTGACCCTGGAAGAGTTCCTGGCGGCCATATCGGGGGCGGTGCCACCTGACTCAGCTCATTCAAAGTACATGTGCTTATAGTGAGTGAGTGAGTGAGTGAGTGAGTGAGTGAGTATGGTTTTACGCCGCTTTTAGCAATATTCTAGCAATATCACGGCAGGGGACACCAGAAATGGGCTTCACACATTGTACCCATGTCGGGAATCGAACCCGGGTCTTCGGCGAGACGAGCGAACGCTTTAACCACAAGGCTAGTGTAAAATATTTGGTTATGAATGGGGATATTTGTGTTTTACTCATTAGGTTATATAATTCTATGCATAAAAGTGTATTTAATTTGCGTGCATGTTTGTGCTTGTGCGAAACCCTTTTGAATCATATTCAATTGTTGTGTGTTGTATTTGTGTTTTGTGGCTGTATGTGCGTGCTTTGTGTGTGTATGTGTGTTTGTGTGTGTTGTGTTTGAGTGTGTGTTTTGTGTGTGTATGTGTGTTTGTGTGTGTTGTGTTTTTATGAGTGAGTGAGTGAGTGAGTGAGTGAGTGAGTGCGTGAGTATATTATGCTTAGAGCACAATGTGGAACAGATATATATGATAATATATTCAGTAGGCTAAGTTCAATCTTTCTATAACACTGTATCTTACCATTCTCATGGTTTCAGCACACTGTCAAGAGCACATTATTTGCTGGCCTGTTTGTGTCTTGATCGGTTGATTAAGCTGCACGTCGTGCAGTAAATGAAATACCGTTGAAAGCGGGATATTACTCACTTTCTGCTGTTTCAGGGCGGCTGAGTTGCGGCGATTGTTCCGGGCCTACGATAAGAACAAAGACGGGTACGTCTCGTTCTACGAGTTGAAGAACGCCATGCGTGGATCCGTGACGGAGGAGGAACTCCGGGAGTTTATCAGAGACTGGGATAAAGATGGCGACTGGAGACTGAGCTTCGAGGAGTTTATCAACATGTACGTTGCTCCGATGCCGTCTGACAACAACGACGACGTCACGGCGGCCAGTGCGGAGTCGCAACCTGCTGAAACTTAACATTATTATTATACTTTAACGATATAAAATCACCTTTCGGCCGTGAGGCCTTTATGCTGAATAAAAGAAATAGAATTAAACTGAATTGTTGCCCTGTAAACAACCCCCCCCCCCCCCCAACACACACACACACAATTACACCTACCCCCAAACGTGTGCTTAGTACGTGTGTGTTGATTGGCATTCGTCAGAGTTCAAACTCTCCTGAATCTCTGTGGCGCTATTAAATAAGGGTTGATTCTGTAAAATTCATAATTAAATATTTGCTAGCGTCAGTGAGTAAGTCAGTGAGTATGGTTTTACGCCGCTTTTAGCAATATCCAAGCAAAATCGCGGCGGGGGACACCAGAAATGGGCTTCACACATTGTACCCATGTCGGGAATCGAACCCGGGTCTTCGGCGTGACGAGCGAACGCTTTTACCACAAGGCCCCTGCTAGTGTCAAATATTTGGTTATGAATGGGGATATTTGTGTTTTACTCATTAGGTTATATAATTCTATGCATAAAAGTGTATTTAATTTGCGTGCATGTTTGTGCTTGTGCGAAACCCTTTTGAATCATATTCAATTGTTGTGTGTTGTATTTGTGTTTTGTGGCTGTATGTGCGTGCTTTGTGTGTGTATGTGTGTTTGTGTGTGTTGTGTTTGAGTGTGTGTTTTGTGTGTGTATGTGTGTTTGTGTGTGTTGTGTTTGAGTGTGTATCATTCTATGCATAAAACGTGCTTGTGATTTGGTAGCTTTTCGTTAAAAGGACGAAAATATTTTTATCTTGATCAGTGCAAAGTTTTCTCATGTTAGTCTCATGAACACGGGAACGTTGTACTTTGATGATTGATAACTGTGCTGAACTTGGTGAATGATAAATATGCTCAACTGGGTCCGTGAATGATAAATGTCGTCAACTGGGCCGGTGATTGATGAATGTGTTCAACTTGGCAGATGATTGATAATTGTGTTCAGCTGGGTCGTTGATTGATAAATGTTACAAAACTGAGCCGGTGATTGATAAATGTGCTCAATTTGTCGGTGAATGATAAATGTGCTCAATTGGGTCGGTAAATAATAACTGTGCTCAACTGGGCCGGTGATTGATAAATGTATTCAACTTAGCCGATAATTGAAAAATGTGTTCAACTGGGTTGGTGATTGATAAAAGTGTTCAACTTGGCCGGTGATTGATAAATGTGTTCAACTTGGCCAGTGAACGATAAATGTGCTGAACTTGGCCGGTGAATGATATATGTGCTCAACTGGACCCGTAATTGAAAATGTGCTGAATTTGGCTGGTATTTGATAAATGTGCTCAACTGAATGATAAATGTGCTGAACTTGGCCAGTGAACGATAAATGTGCTGAACTTGTCCGGTGAATGATATATGTGCTCAACAGGACCCGTGATTGAAAATGTGCTGAATTTGGTTGGTATTTGATAAATGTGCTCAACTGATTGATAAATGTGCTGAACTGGGTCGGTGAATGATAAATGTGCTCAACTGGGCCGATGATTGAAAATGTGCTCAACTGAATGATAAATGTGCTGAACTTGGCCGGTGAATGATAAATGTGCTCAACTGGGCCGGTGAATGATAAATGTGCTCAACTGGGCCGGTGATTGATAATTGTTCTCAATTGGGCCGATGATTGAAAATGTGCTGAACTTGGCCGGTGAATGATAAATGTGCTTAACTCGACGGATGATTGAAAATGTGCTGAACTTGGACGGTGATTGATAAATGTGTTCAACTGGGTCTGTGAATGATAAATGTGCTGAACTGGGTCGTTGATTGATAAATGTTCTAAACTGTGCCGGTGATTGATAAATTTTCTCAACTGGGTCGGTGAATGATAAATGTGCTCAATTTGTCGGTGAATGGTAAATGTGCTCAATTGGGTCGGTAAATGATAACTGTGCTCAACTGGGCCGGTGATTGATAAATGTGTTCAACTGGGATATTTTATAACCCGTGTCGCCAAATATCGCACGTGCGAAAGGCACAGACAACATTTTTCACATGCAGCTAAAGTTCTTGATCATCTTTTTGAATACGAGTACGGTTATCAAAACAATGTTGCTTAAACATGAGGTGCCTGTGTTCTATGAATGTTGACTATGGTTTAACGAAGTTCGTAGCCCGAGTGCTTAGGCTTTGATCAGTCTATTTCCACAATAAAAACATTTGTCTCGGTCCACGTGCTCTAACCTTATTTATTGGGGATGAAGATCAGCCTGAATGACTGAAGCTTCAGTAAAATCTCCACGTTTTGATGACAAGGTGTTCGTTATTCAATATCATCTCAATTCACCATTTGGAAAACAAGTGAGTGAGTGAGTTTGGTTTAACGACGCTTTTAACAGTATTCCAGTTATATCAAGGCATGTCAGCTTAATGTCAGAGGAAAGTCTGAAGTGATGCAGGTCTCAGACGTTTACCACATCGGTGAAACCCACGAGCCCAGGTATGGTGCTGACAAACCTTGAAACATAATCGGGGCGAACCGAGATTCGAACCCACAATCATAGGTTTCCGGCGTGCCCAAGGGACGCAACTCTGCCCAGCGAATCGCTGCGCCTTAGACGACTGGGCCACCAGTGCCCCCTGAAAATATAGAAGTGAAGTAGATGGTATTTAACTGCTTTTCAAAAGCTTCCATCCTACAACACGCCAGAATAATTAAACTGGCGACATGTCAGTTTATTCCACTGTTGAGCCCCCTTCGTTATTTCACTCTTGGCATTCCTTTTGTTTATTCCCTGTCCCTGTTGTACATTCCATTATTGGCGTCTCCTTAGTTTATTCTTATATCGTTCTTCACGCCCCCTTAAGTTAATCCACTCTTGACATCCATTCTTGACGGACAACCCGTCTTTGGTGTCAGCCATAGTGTGATCAGCAGGGCATGGAATCAATACCAGACGTTTGGATCAGCTACCCAGCAGGTGGTCGACATGCATGTGGTCGTCAGTGTTCCTCCACACAACGGGAAGACAGGTTTCTCTTGATTGCAGCAAGAAATCATCACCTCGTCACTGCCACCACACTCAGAAATGACCAGAGGAACACCAGTGGCGTTAACCTTACCACTCAGACAGTGCGTAATCGTTTCCGATAGGCTGGTCTCTGGTGATGGAAGGCATGCATTCGTATCCCACTGACGCAGCATCACATGAAGACACTTTTGGATAGGGCTGACCAATTGGACAGACCGGACTTGGCTCCAGTACTTTCCAATGATGAATCGAAATACTGTCTAGACTTCATAGATAGTCGTGCCGTACTCTGGCATAGACAAGGAGATTTCCGATTTCAGAATTCCAACGTTACAGAACATGCCCACTGTGGAGAGGGTTCAGTCATGATTTGGGTTGGGATCAGTGGAGCTCCAAGAACTCATCTTCCCGAGGCAAGAGAGTTAACTGACTACAAATGTCCAGTTTCCACCCTTGCCGAACTAGACTGGAATTCCTGGGCTCGATCGTAGCGCCACCAGTGGCTATTACGAGTTATGTCCCTTTTATTTCTCTCATATTTACCAATTAGATGCTACCTCACGTATCACTTTCATTTGTTTCAAACAAAATGGCGGCGCCATGTCAAGATAATCTGATCGATAATCAGTATCTATATTGTGATAAAACGGGTCTTGAAAAGATTTGGAAAATATCTGTTGACAACGAGTTGACGGTGCACATGCTTTACAAATCCTGCAGTCGACCGAAATCTGCATGACAATTTACGAACCGGATTTCGATTCCGTTGCGCGATTTTTATTGGACCATGCCAAAACTCGTTAGTCCAGCCAACATCTAACTCCATAATACCAGCCAAGTTCGGCAAGGGTGGAAACTGAGCTTTTATAGTCAGTTAACTCTCTTGCCTCAGGAAGATGCAAGAACCAATCCCTGTGTCCTACAGCGGGTCAAGGTGACAGGATGGCATTCTGGATGTGTACGTGAGATCGTGTGCTGGTGCAATCGGACCGGACTTCATCCTCATAGACGATGACACACGACCTCGTCGCACCAGGGTCATTGATGTCTATTCAGAGCAGGAGACCATAGCAGGAGGCATCGAGTGGCCAGCCCGGCCAGCTCATCCCTATCGAACACGTGTGGAACTAGCTGCAGATCCCCCTCTGAGGGCGTCCTGTCCTTCCGGAAACACTACAGGAATTCGGCAATGCTCATACTGAAGAGTGGAACAACTCGATGTGAGTCACGCGGTAGTTTGTGGCAATATCAACTTGCCATGTATACCATTTCTCCAGGAGCAAGCTACTGTATGCAATTTGTGTTGACCAAATGTATTTGAAACCTTGATGATGTCCTGACATATTCAGAAAAAAACCTACTGGCAACGAGGAATTTAACACGGATTATTGGTCTACTCATATATATATATGAAACATTATATGAAACAGAACACGTGTGAGTGAGTGAGAGAGAGAGAGTTTTCACGGTGCCTCTTGCAATTGTGTCATCAATGCTCTTATACACCGCAAACATCACCACTCTCCAGTCCTTCCTTCACAGGCTCCAACTGCAACATCACATATCTCCAGAACTACAGCTTCAAGCGCTCCTCCTCCTCGTCGTCCCTGTCAGACACGGCTATAACATATGCTGGATGTCATGCCCTCGAAGGCATAATGAGCACCAGATACGTCATTGTCTTGAATAACTGTGACAACGATGGGAACAATGACGTCAAAGGCACCACGAGCCCAGGAAGATGCCAGATAACGTCTTCCTCAATCACGTGCACAGGCCTGACCACGTTCCAGGGCCTAGTGTCCACGTCAGCGACATCAGTGACAATAACCAACTCCATCAACTGTTTTTATTTATAGGTTGAACAAACAAAAAACAAACAACTGCACAACCAATAAGCGAAACATCTAGCAACATCTTAATAAAACAGGACGAAAACAATAAAAGTAAATTAAATATTGAAAAACTTCAGTAAATTAGCTAAAATTAATCGAAAAACAATCCTAAGATATTCACAATATAATGTTAAACACACTTCCAGAAGTATTTCAAGTCTCAGTGACCAAAATGATGTCTGATGCAACTCCTTATTTTGACTTGTGCCATATATTCCCGTTATTTTTGCAGGTGAACACTTGACATGCCTTTGCGTGTGTTTGTGTCGGATGTCACCGGTGGAGCAGCATTTCTCGAATACATAGTTATCATCTCTATTTGATACTAATGCATAGACGCGTGCACATGATATAGTTGGAATTGAAAAATCGACTGAACTTTTAGCGGCGATTTCTATCATTATAGAATGGGTTTTGTCGCTTTTATTTTGTCTTTGTTATTTTTGCAGAGAGTTCTTGTTGATTATGGAAATGGTTAATCATCAATAACTTATTCTGTGGTCAACACCAACAGACCCGTGAAGATCCGGGTTAGAATAGGTCGTCAGAGGCGTTAGAGGCGCCTAACGGGATCGAGAGTTCAGGCTCGTTCACTTGGTTGATGCATGTCATCGTATCCCAATGGCGTGGATCGATGCTCATGATGTCAGTCACTTGACTGTCTTGTCCAGACTCGATTATTTACAGGCCTTCTTCATACAGCTGGAATATTGCTGAGTGTTGCGTTAAACAACAAACAAACAAACACATAACACAAACAACGTTTATACGGTAGTCTGTAGTAAGCAGTGACACCTTTATCGTGGATGTTTGTAGTCAACACTAACAGTGTTATTACAGTAGGTTATCACTGACAGCTTTATAGGGGTGGTCTGTAGTAGGCAGTGACACCTGTATCGTGGATGTTTGTAGTCAACACTAGCAGTGTTATTACAGTAGGTTATCACTGACAGCTTTATAGGGGTGGTCTGTAGTAAGCTGTGACACCTTTATCGTGGATGTTTGTAGTCAACACTAGCAGTGTTATTACAGTAGGTTATCCCTGACAGCTTTATAGGGGTGGCCTGTAGTAAGCAGTGACACCTGTATCGTGGATGTTTGTAGTCAACACTAGCAGTGTTATTACAGTAGGTTATCCCTGACAGCTTTATAGGGGTGGCCTGTAGTAAGCTGTGACACCTGTATCGTGGATGTTTGTAGTCAACACTAGCAGTGTTATTACGGTAGGTTATCCCTGACAGCTTTATAGGGGTGGTCTGTAGGAAGCTGTGACACCTTTATCGTGGATGTTTGTAGTCAACACTAGCAGTGTTATTACGGTAGGTTATCCCTGACAGCTTTATAGTGATGGTCTGTAGCAAACAGTGACACCTGGGCCCACTTGCACAAAGCGATCTTAGCGCTAAGATGATCTTAACTCCCATACTTTAACATAGGCTTACGATGGTCTTAGCGCTAAGATCGCTTTGTGCAAGTTGGCCCTTTATCGTGGATGTTTGTAGTCGACACTAGCAGTGTTATTACGGTAGGTTATCCCTGACAGCTTTATAGGGGTGGTCTGTAGTAAGCTGTGACAGCGTTAGTAACACCTTTGTGGATCAGTGTTAATTCAGTGTGGAAGCGACAAATACATTCTCCAATACAATAAAATGTACACGTATGAGTTGGTTGGAACTTATTGTTCCATTTTTCCTTCGATTAACTGATAGGGAAGGTTGATAGACGTCATCCCGACAAGTGAGTTAGTTTTAACTTTATAAACCTCCAGTGACGTCATCCTATTGTTCGCAAGTCGGGTTAAATGTCATGAACAGGGATGTTATAATATCTCGGGGATTTTATTTATACAAAATCCAACATAGTGAATGTCTCGTTAAAGTTTTAGTTCGAATGTAAACACATTGTTCATGATGCGGGATGACGTAGAGTCACATGACAAATGTTTTGTTTATATTTCGGTCGATCCAACTACCAACCTTCGTATCTGGAGCTCAGTCAGTGAACCAGTTTAGTGGAGTATAGGGGCGCTGATGAACGACTGCTTTTGAGAAACAAATCTGCTTTTGAAGTGCCTGTTCACAACAGAAGATATTTTACGCCCGTTTCCTAAGATTCACGGAACGTTAGTTTGAAAGATAAAATTGTTGATACAGGTTGTTTCTTTCTTCGGTTTATAAGTTAGACACAACACTTCCCCTCCAGATTTTAGATTTAAACCTCTCTGATTCCTACACATAACAGTACCGTATATGACGTATTAAGAGCCCTTATCGAAGAAACGCCCCAACACCAACTTCTAGACCAATCTGCAAGTAATCTTAATAAGCGCCCCCTACTAAGACTGAGAATATTCGTGACATATAACATATTTGGTACAGCAGTCGAGTTATTGGCCAGTTACTATTGTCGCAAAAGATTAGTTTCATCGACGTTTGAAATAGGTTTGTTCACTACCGCTCGAGCTCTGAAATTCGATTTGCTCAATAGGTTCTCCCTTTGTCAATATTCTAAGCGTCCGGGGATCTTATAATGGCGAATACAGTATTGCAGTTTTATCACGGCGTGTCAGCTTAATGTGGGAGAAAAACCCCGAGGTGGTGCAGGTCGTGGGGAGACCCACGAGGAGGGTCATATAAACCAAGGATCTGTACAGCGAGTTGCGGCGTCTGCTGGACGACGACTATGCCCCACACCCTCTGAACTCGGCCGGTAGGGTAGTCTAGCGGTTAAAGCGTTGGCTCAGCACACCGACGTTCCGGGTTCGAATCGGCACATACATGTAGGTACACTGTGTGAAGTCTTCTTCTCGTGTCACCCAGACTTGATTTCGCTGTAATATTTCTAGATGCGGCGTAAAATCCTAACGTAACGGAGTCACTCACTGAAGTTTCAGGAATTATATAGTTTTGTAGATATATTGGATAGTTGTTGCGTAGCTTGATGAGTATGGTGGGTATATTTCTGTCACAACAGCTGTAATAAAACATTAAGTTGTTTTTAAATCTTCCTTTTCTGCCCAGTTGATAATATATATGTTTTTATTTGAAGTATTGACCTTCCCTCATGGTTTCTAAAATATTGGAGGGAATACCTCCACCCCCACCCCCTCTCTCCCCACCCCCCATTCCTTAGTTTTCATGCTTGTGGTATGATCGGAATCGTTCTTTGGGCTCTGCGTTCAGCTGATATTTCTTGAAGAATTTCATCATGCTAAAAATAAAGCGTTTGCTGTAAGTGTTTCAGTAATTCAACAAATCTTATGAATGCAAATTGTGTTTTCATAACCCAATTTAGAAAAAATAAAAAGAAGCTAAGTTGTGTATGTTTGGGGTTGCATTCCAAAATCCTCACTAATAAGAGAGATATTTAGTTGCATTTATATTCCTTATCCTCGTTTTGTAAACTGATATCTTTACTTTGGTCAGAACCCGTGAAGATCCGGGTTAAATTTGGTCTTCCGAAAAAGAAGGATCTGGTGGTCAGACTCGCTGACTTGGTTGATGCATGTCATCGTATCCCATAACAAACAAACACAAACAACAATCAATAACTGTTGTCCAGTTGTGCAAGGGATCGCTGATTGGAAATGGACGAGTGGCTTTTCACACAGAATACATTTGGTCCCGAAACTTAAATCAAAAACAAACACAGCCTACTTCACTTCCAAATTATTTTTATTTGTCATATTGCAGACAGCTGGGTTATATAAAGAACCATGCAATTGCCTTTGGGGCATATGGAACGCAACAGAATGGACAATGTGACAAATGTCAAAATTTAGTTTTTGAGCCAAGTCATTGTTACGCATCATATGTCCATGCCCTGTTAGGTATAAGCAGTCAAATGTTTAGCCAGAAAGAATGAACGTGTGTTGACACTAAATGTATTTCATCCAAATACGTTAACGTGATCTGCTTGTCGAGCGAGG
This sequence comes from Haliotis cracherodii, assembly GCF_022045235.1. NCBI lineage: Eukaryota > Metazoa > Mollusca > Gastropoda > Lepetellida > Haliotidae > Haliotis > Haliotis cracherodii. The sequence goes on along the minus strand of NW_027266272.1, from coordinate 23,299,105 downwards.
ACGGAAGGACATTGACCTGGCATCCAAGTTACCTTCGTGTTCAAATCAATACACGGATCTGCTGTGAATGTTGTCACAGACATTCTTGTACGACCACATTGGGTACAGCAGCATCATTAAACTCAGATACTGTACCCAAATACTGTGCCAAAATACTGTACTTCTCTCCATCGACGATGAACCGTATCGAATTGGAGTGAAGCTTGCATGTTACGGACGGAAGGACAATGGATTGACAGATGGTATATCATAAGATCACTTGGATCTTTGCACCTTTGGATTCGGATCCACTCGGCCTATTCCGTTACCTACGTCATACCCTGGACTGCAGTGGAGGGGTGATATTTAATGATATCATTGTAAATTGCACACCCACTGATATCTTTAGTGCCCACAAAATGAGGGTGGGTGTTTAATGATTGGAAAAATATCATATGATACGCAAAAAATCTGATATCTAGCAACGTTTGTATGATGGTCAGACTGCCACCGCATTGTGTTACATCGAAGTGAAATATGGATTCCCACCAATGCTGACCAAGATGTCATATGGTGTTGAGGTGGGTCTAGTGACCTTTTGTCTTGATAAGATGACAATAAAACTTTCTATGCATGATCGAAATACCGGTGTTATTGTGTACAGTCATGTATGAAATGAAAGTGGAAGTGACTATTTTTTTAACACACTACACAAGACCAAAGAACAACACTGGTTTATATCTAGAATGATAAACACATGTTTTAATTAAGTTCTTGACAAGCAAATGGTTTTCTTCAAACACCATACTGTCAACAAATAATCACAGTGCTGCAGCGGAATGATCCCTGACCTGAAGGATTGTTGTTTACGTTAAGTGCTGAAAACGAATAATCATATCTTCCTTACGTTATTCACTTCAGGGCTTTATGGAGCAAACTAATGTGGGATAACTATTTAATAATATTAAATAAGCAACAACTCCCGATATCACTAGTTGACTGCTTTTTCTTACGATTTTACCTCATTTTGTAAAGTTAATACTGGTCTTCATCCACGGCATCCGGGTACTCTGGGTCATTTGTTCTGAGGGATGACCAGCGTACACGGATGCATCCACGGGAATTCCAGTAGAAATTGAATCGACAGATTTGAGAAAACTGTATGGTGTTGAAAGCACGTTTACAATACAAAACCTATAACATTTCACACAACTAGAAAGGTGTTTGCACGACATAAACCCGGAAGCAGACCCGTCTCCACATTTTCCCTGAATGACCCAAAATTATGCTATTGATATGTCCCATGCAATTAGCAGCCTGGTTCCATGGGTATGTTGCGCTGGCGCTACACTGACCCAGGCAATGGCTACACAATGGCCGCCTCCACTAGACGAACAAACATGGCAGACACGCCATGTATTTTCTATAGAAATCCTCTAGAACGGGTGGTTACATTTCTTTCTTAGCATTCTCATGAATGCTCATGCAATGTATATGTCACGAGAATAACGTCCATTCTCGCTTTTAGTGAAGGAAAACATTATTTAAGCTGTTAGATGAAATATCTGTGTACAAAATTATCTACAAATAAACTACTCAATTAAAGAAGTTAAGTTACATTATTGTTCAAGCAAAGGACAATCCCAGTATGATCTTGATGGTAATGAATAACATTAAATGTGCACAGAAATTGTAATATTTGAGAATAAAAGCTGGAGACATGTGTACTTTCCATTATTTATTTGTGAACTGTTTAACTAGGCGTAATGATTACCAGTACCAATGGAACCTGTCTTGACTAGGAGTACCATAGTTTTATGTTTATGACAATAGACAGATGGGAACATAATACATTTTAACAACAGCTTAGCTTTTCACCAAATATGTCTTTGATAAACTACAGCCCTTGAAAGTGTGTGTTTCAAACATAGTTTCCTATGGTTTTCTTGACAAAATCAGAGGCCACTTTCAGGACAAACTGTTTGGGTGTCTGGATCTCAAACATGGCATTGGTATCTAGTAGAATTTCATGACATAGTGATTTTCCATATCAACTAGAAAACCTGCCAATGGTGTAATTTATAATAAAGTTGTCTATAACCTCATACTGTGTCCTCAGTTGATTAATTGCCACACCAGGACTACTGTTACATTTCTATTTATCATCCTGTTAAAAAGAGAATACACATGGACGTGTATGCCACTGTACTAAATTAATTCAAAATAATGAACATATTCTTTATTATTATGCCATTCACACCCGACATTTTTACAAGCACATACATAGTTAAAAAACACTAGATTGGAATGAATCAATTATTAGATTTATTTATGATTAATTTCATTTTGTACTGAGAAAACCAATGCCCAATAGATGGCTTTTCATGAGAATAAAATCCAAAGGCCAAATGTCAGAACCAATGACAGACGCCATCATTAAATACCATTACGGAACAAAAGTGTTTAATTTTTCTAGTTATTATACTGGGCACTAACTCCTCTAAACCCGCCACTTTACAATGGGAGAAAACGGGGCATAATCGGCGACAATTGCGTAGTCAGATTTTCTAAAATAAAGATGCTAACGGTATTTCATTGACGTGGTCGTTTAATTCCACGTATTATGAATACAATTTCGTGATAACAGTGAGCTGACACGAAATATAAACGCACATAACACTGTTGAAAATGAGGTATGTGTCATTGTTTACATTTCACCGATATGACGACCACTTTCGAGCCTCGAAACAGTTTAAATAATGTTTTCCTTCACTAAAAGTAAGAATGGAAAAAATAAACCACCCGTTCTAGGCTTTTTCTAACGTATATACATGTGGTGTCCGCCATGTTTGTTCGTCTAGTGGAGGTGGCCATTGTGCAGTCATTGCCTGGGTCAGTGTAGCCAGTGGGAACCAAGCTGATGCAATTTGGTACTCTCATTGAAAAGTTATATCCACTTCCGGTTTAATGACATCATTTCCGGTTTGGGAAAACATGTCAATTGACGACCACTTTAAAACAGAAACTACTATGCCTTTCACAAGATTAATGAAAAAATTAAATGCACTTAAATGTCATTACTTCCGGTTTGGGAAAACACATGTCTAAGGCATTTGAACAGAACGTCCTATGCCTGCACTTCCGTTTGGATGCTATCACTTCCGGTTTGAGGATATACAGACCATAAGCAGTGCTACTCTAAAACAGAATGTCCCATGCCTCTATAGCTAAACTAACAATGAAACCCTTAGATTTTCATAAGAAATCTCTGCCCCCCCCCCCCCCCCCAAAAAAAAATAAAAATCGAGTTCATTTGATTGTCGAGTTCTTATGATTCTTGAAATGATTTGGTCGTTTTTATTTACATCCACTTCCGGTTTCATAATTTTGCTCCCGAGTTTAAAAAACGCATATGCAATACAAGAAATATTTATGACAGAGAGTACCAACCTCTAGATAAGATTAATGCACTTCCGGTTGCACTGATCTTGATCCTTTATTTTAGCCATAACATCCTTCACTGTTCTGAGTTGAAAACATGTGTTCTTGCACTTACAAACATCTCGGAAAAACACAGAGGGTTTGTTCAGTATACAAAGAAGCATCACAATACCTCAGGAATGACAATTCCATTGACTTTGAACTTCAATTACGGTCGCTCAAAGCCTGGCCATTTCAATGCCCTCCCAAAGGATGACATGTGCCAATCACAGTGAACACTTGAGTTATCACGAACATTATACATTTTTTGAGTGCATGACCTAGAAAGTGAATTTGAACGTCAATATCGGTGATATATATTTCAAGAACATTTCAAAGGGCAATCCAGCATATAAATCAAATACGATGTCCTTTGGTAGCATGTGTTTTTCATTAAAAATAGGCCACAGTGACCTACCACTGATGCCACAAGATTATTATCACTTGTCATACTTAGGTATTCAAACATAATAATCACTATATGCATACAACTTTAAACAAATCGGCAGAAAAGGACATTTTAGTGAAATGTGACATTGATTTTCATCAGACTATAATCCTAAGGATGACCTTGATCACTGTCATGAGTGGGCAATGTTCCAAAACGTAGCCATACATGATAGGATTTCCATGAGACGTCCACACTCCGCGTGGTTTCAAAAAGGAAGGTGGCGGGACGGCGTCACCGGTGTAGTAGGCTCAAACGACTCCCCCTACTTTTGACTCTATGGGTTGTCATTTGAACCTGGGGAGTCACTTGAGCCTCCTCCACCGACAAAACTCGAAAACAAAACACCCAAACATTCCCATTCAAACATACACTCAAGAGCGTGGCGTGTCTTGACCACACAGCCAGTGGGACAGAAGATGTTCTTGCCGTATTGTATACTTATATAAGCAAGAGAGACTTTGGTAAATATAAAATGAAAATGTTTCAAATCAAAATACGCTTAAATGCCAAATACATTTATTTTTGTAATTCTATTTTTATGTCATGAGTCATATCACATTTATGGTTTCGGGTGCTTCAGTACATAAACTGCCGGGCAAAAGAAAGTATACACCCATGTTTGATGGTGACTAAAAATGAAACAAACGTCATATAGCTGGAATATTGTTGAGTGCGGCGTTATACAATAAACAAACAAACTCACATCAGATGACTCGCACACGACGTCTCAAGGGAAAATAGGGGTCGCAATTTCACAGTGAAGCAGGTATTGTTAGTGTACACTTTCGACATGTCCGGCAGTTTATATCAATGGTGTATATTTCAGTGTATACGCTACAGCTATGTATAAGTGAGTGAGAATGGTTTAACGTCGCTTTGTGTTTCAGTTCGGTGTGGCCGCATAGTGTGAGAGAGAAGCAAGAATAAACCCACTAAATTCATCAACGAAGTGTGAAACACGAAAACAACAAACATCTTAAAAATAATCAATAAAATGTGAAACAATTAACGGTGAATAATCAAGTATGACACTTTGCTATTAGTCAATTCCTTTTAGCAAAAATAATATCAGCATGACACGCAGAAAAATAAGTATATCTAAGTCCAAGCCTTGAGCTTCAGGTGTACATGTTGTAGGGGTGGAGTCGTGGGCTTCAGGTGTACAGGTTGTGAGGGAGGAGTCTCGAGCTCCAGGTGAACATGTTGTGTTGGTGGAGGCTTGAGCTTCAGGTGTATACGTTGTGAGGGAGTAGTATCAAGCTTCAGGTGTACATGTTGTGTTGGTGGAGGCTTGAGCTTCAGGTGAACATGTTACGTGGGAGGAGTCTCGAGCTTCAGGTGTACATGTTGTGTGGGAGTTGTGGAGAGCTTCAGGTGTACATGTTGTGTTGGTGGAGGCTTGAGCTTCAGGTGTACATGTTGTGTTGGTGGAGGCTTGAGCTTCAGGTGTACATGTTGTGTGGGAGGAGGCTTGAGCTTCAGGTGTACAGGTTGTGTGGGAGTTGTGGAGAGCTTCAGGTGTACATGTTGTGTGGGTGGAGGCTTGAGATTCAGGTGTACAGGTTGTGAAGGAGGAGTCTCGAGCTTCAGGTGTACATGTTGTGTGGGAGTTGTGGAGAGCTTCAGGTGTACATGTTGTGGTTGTTGAGGCTTGAGCTGCAGGTGTACAGGTTGTGTGGGAGTTGTGGAGAGCTTCAGGTGTACAAGTTGTGTTGGGAGGAGGATTGAGCTCCAGGTGTATGGGTTGTGTTGGTGGAGGCTTGACCTTCAGGTGTACATGTTGTGTGGGAGGAGTGGACAGCTTCAGGTGTACATGGTGTGTGGGAGGAGCTGACAGCTTCAGGTGTACATTTTGTTTGGATAGAGGCTTGAGCTTCAGGTGTACAGGTTGTGTTTGTGGAGGCTTGAGCTTCAGTTGTACAGGTTGTGTTGATGGAGGCTTGAGTTTCAGGTGTACATATTGTGTGGGGATAGTATCGAGCTTCAGGTGAACATGTTGTGTTGGTGGAGGCTTGAGCTTCAGGTGTACAGATTGTGTGGGGGTAGTATCGAGCTTCAGGTGTACAGGTTGTGAAGGAGGAGTCTCGAGCTTCAGGTGAACATGTTGTGAGGGTAGAGGCTTGAGTTTCAGGTGTACACGTTGCGTGGGAGTAGTATCGAGCTTCAGGTTAACATGTTGTATTGGTGGAGGCTTGAGCTTCAGGTGTACAGGTTGTGAAGGAGGAGTCTGGAGCTTCAGGTGTACATGTTGTGTTGGTAGGCTTGAGCTTCAGGTGTACAGGTTGTGTGGGAGAAGTATCGAGCATCAGGTGTAGACGTTGGCTGGAGTGTAAGGTGTTGTGTGGAAGGGAGAAGGGTGTAGTTTCAGGTATTGTGTGGAAGGCTTAAGGCAGGAGTTTCAGGTGTGTTGGAGGCTGGGGGCTGGGGTACCAGGTGTTGAGTGGAAGGAAGCAGACTGGAGTTTCAAGGGTTGTGTGGGAGCCTGTAGTTTCAGGTGTTGTGTTGGAGGCTGGAGGTAGCATTTTTAGGTATTGAGTGTGAGGTTTGAGACTGGAGTTTCAAGGGTTGTGTGGGGGGTTGAGGATTTTGTGACAGAAACCTGATAATCGATCATTGGGTTGGAACGAAGTGGATCACACTTTCTGGGACTGCCAATTTTCACGAGTCTGGTCCCCCTTTAAATATGATTAAACAGAATGTGTGTACAATCATGTGTGAAAGCTTCGTTTACTTCCCTGTCAGCATCAGCAGAAAGAGTCTATCATGAATACTGGCCCCATGCAGTTGGAGACAGCTTGTTGGAGTGTAGCGCTGTTCATAGCCATTTAGGTGGCGACCTGTAAGAGAACAACAGATACAGGAAAATGTTCAGATGCAGCATACACATATGAAACGATGATATGAGTGTAATATTATTTGACGCAACATCAAACCCCATTTCACCTCCGTATCATAAACATCACTTTAGGAATAACACATATGCATAAAGGCCCGCATAATACAATTCTTATTCCTGATATAGGATATTTACGATACAAAAACACACTCATCTAATAATCTCTATTTAATCAGACAATATGACTGAGAAGATAACAAGGTATCCGTAATCCACCTGGAATCTCTGATTTATCAGGCAATCTATTAAGTTTATTTAAAATTTCAAACAAGATAAATCTGGACACAGGATGTATTTATTTCAGCACTAACCGAAGGCTTAAATGTTTTCTGGAATCTAAACAAGTGGATTTTCTTGGATGCCACTAAGATTTGGTGGTAAAGCGCAAATCCAAAACCAAAAAAAACCTCCTTGTATGTCAGGATGTAAAATCCCAGTTTATGATAAGGTTATATCTCAGGTTTTTATAGCCATGGGACAGAGAGATAATGTTAATGTCAGATAATCGTCATCAAAGATTTGAATAAAACTTGGTATTGGGAGGGTCGTCACTTTTCTTCAATAAATATACACAGCAATAGTCTAGTTTAGTGGGAGCTACATGCATACTGATGGTTGAGAGGGTGTCTTTTTATCAATAAATATATATAGTAATAGTCTTGTGTAGGGGCAGTTACGTGCATATTGATGGCAGAGAGGGAAGTGACTTTTTATCAATGAATATATATAGCAATAGTCTAGTGTAGGGACAGTTACGTGCATATTGATGGCAGAGAGGGAAGTGACTTTTTATCAATGAATATATATAGCAATAGTGTAGTGTAGGGGCAGTTACGTGCATATTGATGGCAGAGAGGGAAGTGACTTTTCATCAATAAATATGCATAGCAATAGTCTAGTGTAGGGGAGGTTTGTGCATATTGATGGCAGAGAGGGAAGTGACTTTTCATCAATAAATATGCATAGCAATAGTCTAGTGTAGTGGCAGTTACGTACATATTGATGGTGGAGGGGGAAGTAACTTTTCATCAATAAATATATATGCTAATAGTCTAGTGTAGGGGCTGTTACGTGCATATTGATGGTTGAGAGGAAAGTGTCTTTTCTTCAATAAATATGTGTGGCAATAGTTTAGTCTAGGGACAGTTTTGTGCATATTGATGGAGGGGCAGTTACGTGCATATTGATGGAGGGACGGTACTGCACATTGATGGAGGGGCAGTTACATGCATATTGATGGTGGAGAGGGAAGTGACTTTTCTTCAATAAATATGTGTGGCAATAGTTTAGTCTAGGGACAGTTTTGTGCATATTGATGGCAGAGAGGGAAGTGTCTTTTCTTCAAGAAATATGTATAGCAATAGTTTAGTCTAGGGACTGTTTTGTGCATATTAATGGCAGAGAGGGAAGTGTCTTTTCTTCAATAAATATGTGTAGCAAAAGTTTAGTCTAGGGACAGTTTTGTGCATATTGATTGTAGAGAGGGAAGTGACTTTTATAAAAAGAAATGCATAGCAGTAGTCTAGTGTAGGGGCAGTGCGTGCATATTGATGAAGGCGTAGTACGTGCATATTGATGGAGGGACGGTACTGCATATTGATGGAGGGGCAGTACATGCATATTGATTGAGGGGTAGTACGTGTATATTGATGGAGGGGCAGTTTTGGTATATTGATGGAGGGGCAGTACGTGCATATTGATGGAGGGGTAGTACGTGTATATTGATGGAGGGGCAGTTACGTGCATATTGATAGAGGGGCAGTACTGCATATTGATAGTGGAGAGGGAAGTGACTTTTCATCAATAAATATACATAGTAATAGTCTAGTCTAGGGGCAGTGCGTGCATATTGATGGAGGGGTAGTACGTGCATATTGATGGAGGGGTAGTACGTGTATATTGATGGAGGGGCAGTTACGTACCTATTGATGGAGGGGTAGTTACGTGCATATTGATGGAGGGGTAGTTACGTACATATTGATGGAGGGGCAGTTACGTACATATTGATGGAGGGGCAGTTACGTACATATTGATGGAGGGGCAGTTACGTACATATTGATGGAGGGGCAGTTACGTACATATTGATGGAGGGGCAGTTACGTGTATAATGATGGAGGGGTAGTTACGTACATATTGATGGAGGGGTAGTTACGTGCATATTGATGGTAGAAACTAATAGGAAGGACATAACAGTAGGTTGAAGAAGAAAGTAAAATGCAGAAGTAATTTGCAGTTAGAAACAGGATAACCCTACCTGCCCATTTCGCACTACATAACATCATTTGTCTATTTCATGTAATTTGGATCTGCATCCTGACATTTGATTACTTACCGGTCTATTACTGACGTCATCACTTGTATTGGAACTGACGTCATCCTTTGCACCGTTTGGTCTCGCCGTGTCGCCATGGTACAAAGAGCAGGTGCCAGTGAAGCCATGGTTAACTCTTCCAATATTCCCCTTCATCTCGGTTGCCTCATTCATCTGTATCGGAGTAGATCTGGCAGCCTCTCCATGGCCTTTGTCATCAAGCCTGTGGTTGATCTTTGTTGCAGTCTGGTCTTTCCCCTGTGGCAATTTGCCTCGATCGCCAGAGGGCCCCGATGAAGATCCCGATGCTAGGTGTTGACAGAAGATTTGGGAGGCAACTCGACGGTAGGATTTGAAGGCCAACAGAAACAGGGGTAGCTTGAAGACAAGGTACGCATAGTTCAGGAAATTAAGGCTGTTTTCAATAATGACGAGAAGAATGCCATTGTCACTTTTATAATTAATGTTGATGAAGTCAAAAACGAACAGGGGACAAAATGTTACAATGTAGGTGATATATACGACAAAGATGCCCTTTGCTTGACGGACATACCGCTTGTTAGCGGAGGCGGATGTGATGGAAACGTTCTCTTTCTTGCGCATGTGGAGGCATATGCGTGTGAAGGCGATAATCATCATTGCAAGTGGCAGAATGATGTTACAGCACAAATCGACAAACCAGGTATTCTGTTTAGTAACATTCCACATTATGATAGAATTACCTTCCTGAATTAAGAAGTTGTCAGCTGTTAATGCTAAAATGCTACATCCAGTGACCACGAGCCAGGATACTACTATGATGATAGTGATTACTTTTGGATTGTTGTTGACTTTGTAGAGAATAGGATTGCATATGGCTATGTGGAGGGCGAAGAGTGTCATGGCAAATGACAGTCCAGACACACAAGAAAAGACGCTAATGGCGACCCCTTGTAGAAGGATGGCCGTCTGCGGGGGATCTCTCTGAGGGTTGGTGTAAATGTTCCCATAGAAAACAAGCCATGATAGTCCCATTCCTGCGTCGGCAACAGCCTGATTCACGAGGAGGCGTCCTGAAGCTTCCATTTTTGTCGTGGCCTTGTAGATCAGCAACATCAAGACAGCGTTACCAAGTACGTTCAGAACATCACAGCATGTGAAAGTGATCTCTATGATGTGCTGAATGCTATCAAACAAATGATTAGTTTGGTTAGCGTCATGACCTTCGCATCCAGATGACATGTTAGTAGCATTGCATTCTGCGGCTATTTCCTGAGGAGGTAAAATGTCAGAGATGTTAAAACTCACGGCTGATGTGTTGTCCATGTTGGTGTGCTGTCCACTCTTCAGTGAAGTGGCGTCAACATACGCCTGTACATGGCAGCAGGTGCAGCTGACCAATGACAGACCCTGCCTTGTGTAATCAATAACTGACCAATGATAGGCTAGAGTAATGTGACCACGGAAGTCCCGATAGATTTAAACATTTCTTAGCAACAATAAGGATAATTCATTTTAGTCATACCTCTTTGCAATACCACAAAATTTAAGGTGCATGAATGGAATATTTAGCAATATACTACTTGCTATCGTGTGTCTCGTTTTCAACTAAAAGAAATTAGTTTTAAATCCAATATATTCATTCAGCCAGATCCACCATACCCGACACCCTGGTGGTGTCGGGTGTTTGGTATGGTAGTGTCGTTTATGGTGGTGTCGGGTATGGTGGTGTTGGGTGTGATGGTGTCGGGTGTGGTGGTGTTTGTGTCGGGTATGGTTGTGTCGGGTGTGGTGGTGTGAGGGTGTGGTTGTGTCAGGGAAAGGTGGTGTCTTGGTGTGGTGGTGTTGGTGTCGGGGTGTGGTGGTGTTGGTCTTGGTGTCGGGTGTGGTGGTGTCAGGGTGTGGTGGTGTCGAGGTGTGGTGGTGTCGAGGTGTGGTGGTGTTGGGTGCTGTGGTGTTGGCCGGTTTGTGTCAGGTATGGTGGTGTTTGTGTCAGGTATGGTCGTGTCGGGTGTGGCGGTGATGGATGTGATGGTGTGGGGTGTGGTGGTGTTGGGATGTTAAAGTGTAAGGTTTGGTGGTATCAGGATCTGTAGGTGTCGGGTCGTATTGGTGTTGGTGCGTGGTGTTGTTGGGTTTGGTGGTGTATGTGTGTGTTGTTGTTGGTGTGTGTTGGTGTTGGTGTGTGGTGGTGTTGGTGTGTAGCGGTGTTGGTGTGTGGTGGTGTTGGTGTGTGGCGGTGTTGGTGTGTAGCGGTGTTGGTGTGTAGCGGTGTTGGTGTGTGGCGGTGTTGGTGTGTGGCGGTGTTGGTGTGTAGCGGTGTTGGTGTGTGGCGGTGTTGGTGTGTGACTGTGTTGGTGTGTGACTGTGTTGGTGTGTAGCGGTGTTGGTGTGTGGCTGTGTTGGTGTGTGGCGGTGTTGGTGTGTGACTGTGTTGGTGTGTGACTGTGTTGGTGTGTGGTGGTGTTGGTGTGTGGCGGTGTTGGTGTGTGACTGTGTTGGTGTGTGACTGTGTTGGTGTGTGTCGGTATTGGTGTGTAGTGGTGTTGGTGTGTGGCGGTGTTGGTGTGTGGCGGTGTTGGTGTGTAGCGGTGTTGGTGTGTGGCGGTGTTGGTGTGTAGTGGTGTTGGTGTGTGGCGGTGTTGGTGTGTGGCGGTGTTGGTGTGTAGCGGTGTTGGTGTGTGGCGGTGTTGGTGTGTGACTGTGTTGGTGTGTGGCGGTGTTGGTGTGTGGTGGTGTTGGTGTGTAGTGGTGTTGGTGTGTGGTGGTGTTGGTGTGTGGCGGTGTTGGTGTGTAGCGGTGTTGGTGTGTAGTGGTGTTGGTGTGTGGCGGTGTTGGTGTGTGGCGGTGTTGGTGTGTAGCGGTGTTGGTGTGTGGTGGTGTTGGTGTGTGGCGGTGTTGGTGTGTAGCGGTGTTGGTGTGTAGTGGTGTTGGTGTGTGGCGGTGTTGGTGTGTGGCGGTGTTGGTGTGTAGCGGTGTTGGTGTGTGGCGGTGTTGGTGTGTGACTGTGTTGGTGTGTGACTGTGTTGGTGTGTAGCGGTGTTGGTGTGTGGCTGTGTTGGTGTGTGGCGGTGTTGGTGTGTGACTGTGTTGGTGTGTGACTGTGTTGGTGTGTGGTGGTGTTGGTGTGTGGCGGTGTTGGTGTGTGACTGTGTTGGTGTGTGACTGTGTTGGTGTGTGGCGGTATTGGTGTGTAGTGGTGTTGGTGTGTAGTGGTGTTGGTGTGTGGTGGTGTTGGTGTGTAGTGGTGTTGGTGTGTGGTGGTGTTGGTGTGTAGTGGTGTTGGTGTGTAGTGGTGTTGGTGTGTGGTGGTGCGTGGTGGTGTTGGTGTGTAGTCGTGTTGGTGTGTAGTGGTGTTGGTGTGTGGTGGTGCGTGGTGGTGTTGGTGTGTAGTGGTGTTGGTGTGTGGTGGTGTTGGTGTGTGATGGTGTTGGTGTGTAGTGGTGTTGGTGTGTGGTTGTGTTTGGTTTGGTGGTGTTGGTGCGTGGTGGTGTTGGTGTGTAGTGGTGTTGGTGTGTAGTGGTGTTGGTGTGTGGTTGTGTTGGGTTTGGTGGTGTTGGTGTGTGATGGTGTTGGTGTGTAGTGGTGTTGGTGTGTAGTGGTGTTTGGTTTGGTGGTGTTGGTGCGTGGTGGTGTTGGTGTGTAGTGGTGTTGGTGTGTGGTGGTGTTGGTGTGTAGTGGTGTTGGGTTTGGTGGTGTTGGTGTGTGGTGGTGTTGGTGTGTGGTGGTGTTGGTGAGTAGTGGTGTTGGGTTTGGTGGTGTTTGGTTTGGTGGTGTTGGTGTGTAGTGGTGTTGGTGTGTAGTGGTGTTGGTGTGTGGTGGTGTTGGTGTGTAGTGGTGTTGGTGTGTGGTGGTGTTGGTGTGTGGTGGTGTTGGTGTGTAGTGGTGTTGGTGTGTGGTGGTGTTTGGTTTGGTGGTGTTGGTGTGTAGTGGTGTTGGTGTGTGGTGGTGTTGGTGTGTAGTGGTGTTGGTGTGTGGTGGTGTTGGTGTGTAGTGGTGTTGGTGTGTAGTGGTGTTGGTGTGTGGTGGTGTTGGTGTGTAGTGGTGTTGGTGTGTCGTAGTGTTGGTGTGTCGTGGCGTTGGTGTGTGGTGGTGTTTGGTTTGGTGGTGAGGGGTTTGGTGTTGTTGGGTTTAGTGTTGTTGGTGTGTGGTGGTTTTGGGTTTGGTGGTGTTGGGTTTGGTGGTGTTGGTGTGTGGTTGTGTTGGATTGTGGTGGTGTTGGGGTTTGGTGGTGTTTGATTGTGGTGGTGTTGTGGTGTACTGTTGGTGATGGTGTGTGGTGTTTTTAGGGTGTGGTTATGTTGAAGTTTGGTGGTGTCGGAGTGTGATGGCGTAGGGTGTGATGCTGTGGGAGGGTTTTGTCGGTTTGTAGTGTTCTTTGAATGCGGTGGTTCTGGAGTGTGATGATGTCGGGTGTGATGGTGTTGAGGTGTTGTGTCGGGTGTGGTGGTACGATTGTGTTGGGGTATGGTGGTTTTTGAGTGTGGTGGTGTTGTGGTGTGTTTTTGGAGTGTTTTGGTGTCATGTGTGGTGGTTTTTGAGTGTGATAGTCTAAAGTGTGGTGGTGTTGAGGTGTGGTGGTGGTGGTGTGGTGGTGTCGGGTGTGGTGGTGTTGAGGTGTGGTGGATGTCAGATGTGATTGTGGTTTTGTGATGGGGCAGTTTTTGGTAAAGTGATGTTAAGGTGGTGTTGTATCGGGGTGTGGTAGTGTTTGGGTGCCGTGGGGATGGGATGTGATGGTTTAGGGGTGTGGTGGTGTCTGGGTGCCATGGTGATGGGGTTTGATGGTTTAGGGGAGTTGTGGTGTTTGGGTGCCATGGTGATGGGGTTTGATGGTTTAGGGGCGTGGTGGTGTTGAGGTGCCGTGGGGATGGGATATGATGCTTTAGGGTCGGTGGTGTTTGGGTGCCATGGTGATGGGGTTTGATGGTTTAGGGGTGTGGTGGTGTTTGGGTGCTGTGTTGATGCGTTGTGATAGTTTAGGGGTGTGGTGGTGTTTGGGTGCCGTGGGGATGGGGTGTGATGGTTTAGGGGTGTGGTGGTGTTTGGGTGCCGTGGGGATGGGATGTGATGGTTTAGGGGTGTGGTGGTGTTTGGGTGCTGTGGGGATGGGGTGTGATGGTTTAGGGGTGTGGTGGTGTTTGAGTGCCGTGGGGATGGGATGTGATGGTTTAGGGGTGTGGTGGTGTTGGGGTGCCGTGTTGATGGGTTGTGATGGTTTAGGGGTGTGGTGGTGCTTAGGTGCCGTGGGGATGGGGTGTGATGGTTTAGGGGTGTGGTGGTGTTGGGGTGCCGTGTTGATGGGTTGTGATGGTTTAGGGGTGTGGTGGTGTTTAGGTGCCGTGGGGATGGGGTGTGATGGTTTAGGGGTATGGTGGTGTTTGGGTGCTGTGGGGATGGGGTGTGATGGTTTAGGGGTGTGGTAGTGTTTGGGTGCCCTGGGGATGGGATGTGATGGTTTAGGGGTGTGGTGGTGTTTGGGTGCCGTGGGGATGGGTGTGGTGGTTTCAGGGGTGTGGTGGTGTTTGGGTGGTGTGGGGATGGGATGTGGTGGTGTTTAGGTGCCGCAGGGATAGGGTGTGATGGTTTTGGGGTGTGGTGGTGTTGGGGTGCCGTGTTGATGGGTTGTGATGGTTTAGGGGTGTGGTGGTGTTTGGGTGCCGTGGGGATGGGATGTGACGGTGTTCGGGTGCCGTGGGGATGGGGTGTGATGGTTTAGTGGTGTGGTGGTGTTTGGGTGCTGTGGGGATGGGATGTGGTGGTGTTTGGGTGCCGTGGGGATGGGGTGTGATGGTTTAGAGGTGTGGTGGTGTTTAGGTGCTGTGGGGATTCGGATGTGGTGGTGTTTGGGTGCCGTGAGGATGGGGTGTGATGGTTTAGGGGTGTGACGGTGTTGGGGTTCATCTGTATCAAGGTGTGGTTGTTTTAGTGGTTTTGTTTCAGGATGTTTGTTAGCATCAAATGTTAAAAGATATACCTGCTTACTAGTTTCTTTAAACCAAGAGAAGCTATCTATGAAGACAATCAACTTGGATGTGCTAATTAGTCTTCTTCTTGTACATGCTATACGGGAAATAATCTTGAATTATAGGGTCAGGAATGGGAAGTACATGCTAATTAGATATAGGAGATATGTAGCAGGTAATAGGTCTAATGTACATTAATTACGTGCAGAAGCAGGAATATAAGGAGCAGTTATGGCTGGTGACAATACTAATTAGGAGAATTCAGATCGTCTTACTTTATAAATTGTATTGATTCTGTGTGACCTTTAAGTTTTGACGTCAACAATAACAGTGAACGGTGTTGATGAAAAGTCAGTTAGGCATGTTTACCAAGTCCTTTCAAGTTACTTTGAATAGAATATGTTTAAACTACAAATCAGGTTTGCTGTTCGGGGATTCACGGGTGCATGGACACGTGTTAGTTCATAAAAATGGCTCTCTTGAAACCAGATTTTTAATTTATACTGATGAGCCTTTTATTCTCTCTAAAACATACATTGCAACAATGTAATTTATATATACGCAAGCTTGAACATCTAGATTGGCACAAAACAGTGAAAGTGTCATGTAAGTCTGCATGTAGGGCTGCAAATAATCCTTGCCATCAAAGTTTTGTTTGTTTGTTTGTTGTATAACGCCGCACTTAGCAATATTCCATCTATATGACGGCGGTCTGTAAATAATAGAGTCTGGACCAGACAATCCAGTGATTGACATCACGATCCACGCCATAGAGATACGACGACATGTATGAACCAAGTCAGCGAGTCTGACCATCCGATCCCGTTAGTCGCCTTTTACGATAAGCATAGTCGCCCTTTACGGCAAGCATGGGTTGCTGAAGACCTATTCTACCCCGGATCTTCACGGGTCTTTGCTATATATGAGACATGATATTGGCTGGAACTGTGTGAAGGTTACATAGCATGATAAATGCTGTAGACTGTAGAATTCAAAAAGTACATTTCATCCATAACCCTTTACCGTTTAGTTAATTCTAACATGGAGTTCTTATTAACTTATAAATAATGGACTACGTTTTCATCTTGTAAAAGAACCTTCAGGATTGATATGGATTTTTAAATTTGAGTTTTTCCGATAAACTAATTTTTATTATGAATTAAGATTCATTGCAAGCAACTCAAGCTCAATGTATTTTTAATGTGTTTAAAATAGTGATAGTGAAGGTGTATGGATGATAAATGTCTGAAAACTTAATTCCGTTCGTGTAAATCAGTATCTGGTGTGTCTGCCATATTGAGCGATACGTGCATGACACCTCGATGGCGTACTGTTGACAAAGTGACGTATTACTAGCCTTATTTCCTGACGGTGCTTTATACAAAATTCAACCAAAATAAATATAATCTGAAATTAAATAATGCCCTTTTCAATACATATTCATAAAGACATCTCGACTTTAATGTTGTGGTTCACGTGCTTCTTCATGCGCCCCCTACAAATTAGATGTTTGCGTGTTTGTTGGGAGCAGTATACTCATGCACGTGTTTATATTAATGTAAACAGCAGACAATGTTTGTTTAGCTATCAGGTGATCATAAAAGCACTTTTGATTAACTGTATATAACGCTAACGCAATGTCACGGCTTGCTAAAAATCATGTTCATCGAAACACAATATTATCTCTTTGGAGACGTGAACTATAGCAGGGTCGTCTACGCATGACCTCAAGTCAACAAGACAACCATATTCGGTTGGTGCATCTTCGGAATCAATGCCAAACTACCACATAAACAGCTAGGACTATTCCTGGTTTGAGAGCAATTAGTGACAGAACCATACGCAACCGGTTGAGGTAGCACAACATCCGGTCCCGATGTCCGGGATACGCCCAATTTTGCTTCCACCTCACCGTCAGTGTGGTGTAGACAGCATCAGAGGATCAGTAGGCAAGACTAGGACAGTATATATTCTTCACAGATGAGCCAGATTTCATATGGACAGCTCTGATGGTCATGAATGGGTCTTCAGGCGCCCAGTAGAACGTTAAAGCGACGCTTGCGTTAGTCAACGTCGTCAATACAGGGTTGAATTACAACTCTTGGGAAAACGCAACTCATCATTGTTAATGGCAACTTGAATTGAGTACGATGACGGAACGACATCGTTCGAGTTCCAAGCTCTACCCTTGCCGGGACGCAGCGTCACCGTGCAGCAGGATAATGCCTGCCCACATGTTGCACGCGTTGTAGCAGAGTTTTGAAGGTAGCATAACAGTGTTGTGCTGCCAGGGCAGGCTGTTTCTCCATACCTCTCCCAAATAGGGCATGTCTGCGATGAGATGGAGCGACACCTACACCAGCTCTGGAACCAGCCGGTAACGCTAGCTCCGTTGGACTGATGTTTGGTTGACATTTGCCACTATATTCGCCAATGTTCTTGTTTCTTCAATCTACGGGACGGTCGGGTAGCCTAGTGGTTAAAGCAATCGTCACGCCGAAGACCCGGGTTCGATTCCTGACATGGGTACACTGTGTGAAGCCCATTTCTTGTGTCCCCCCGCCGTGATATTGCTGGAATATTGCTAAAAGTGGCGTAAAACCATCCTCACTCACTCACTCACTCACTCACTCACTCACTTCTTCAATCTAGCACCACTATCATGGTTTTATTTTCAATAACACAAGATTTACACCACTTTGTAAGAGACATGTTGCACTGGGCGAACAGGGCAGAAGTTCCAGTCGCTCAAGTTTTGGAAGTCCCAGGACTCCCAGTCTGCTTGGATGTTCCCTGACCGTCCAAAAGTCCCATAAGCCATTGGTTATCCGTACCAACGTTGGAGAGTTGGTCCCTCCCAAACAGTTCAGACATTTATCATAGCATCACTCATCAAACTCTGTTAATGCTCAATAGATTGAAAAAGGATATTTTAACAAGATATTAACAAACTACAGAATAATGTCGTTTGCATGCTTTCAGTTATTACGATATTAAAATTTGCCACAAGAAAAGACGACTAAACGTGCACCAAGGTTGTCAATAACTAATTTCCAAACAAACATTTAAATACTTAAATCATCTTCCCTATCCATTTATTGTAGCTTTGCTTAAGATTGTTGATAACTGTTTTCCCACAACAAAACAAGTTAAACATCGCCCCTATCTATTTATTGTATTTTTGCTTAAGATTATCGATAACTGTTTTCCCAAAACAAAACAAGTTAAACATCGCCCCTATCTTTTTATTGTATCTTTGCTTAAGATTAACGATAACTATTTTCCCAAAACAAAACAAGTTAAACATCGCCCCTATCTATTGGATGAGATTAAGCGTTATCTACACTGTAGATATCGCTGCAATAAAATTACATAACAATGGTTTGCAGCACCATACACGTGCACGTGCTCGTGGGTGTCACCAAATGTGGTAAACGTCTGAGACCTGCATCACTTCGGGCTTCCCTCCCACATTAAGCTGAAACGCTGTGATATAAATGTAATACTGTTAAAAGCGGCGTTAAACCCACCTCACTCATTCACTCACTCTCATTTGTTGCGACGGTGTCCCGGATGTAGCAGCATATGTGTCTTTGGTGTTCGTATTGTAGTCGGCAGTTTCTTGATGCGAGGTGGGTTCGAGTTGGACTTTGCGAAGAGTTGACAACAACAGACAGGCTTTCTGATTTCTTGCAAGTCTTAATACTCTGGGTCAACATTAATAAACATTTGTACATTACAGTTTACTGAAATATTTCTAGAAGTGTGTTTAACAGTATTTCCTGAATGTCTTTTGGGTTGTTTTTCGTTCAACTTTAGTTGGTTTATTCAGTTTTTCAGTATTTAATTTCCTTTTATTACCTTTATTAGTTTTGAACTGTGTTATTAAGATGTTGCCAGATGTTTCGCTTATTGGTTGTGCAGTTGTTCGTTTTTCAGTTTGTTTCAACATATAAATAACGATTTTTCTGCGGAGTGAGTGAGTGAGTGAGTTATATATAAATCAGGCAGGTCACACATTGTAACGATCCGCTCCGTCAGTGTACGATAATGTATTGAATATATGCACAACTCTTAATATTTGCTGGTCGTCTTTTCGTAGACATTTAAAAAAGAAACGCTGGTAAGTGTTTGTGTTGTTGCGTGAACGGTGCAAGGATATATGCTGTTCGCTGTCAGTCTTCACCGAAATTGTAATTTAAAACTGATCCTTCTAAAATACTAGCGACTAATAGGAAATCACTCCAGGAAATCCATGTAGGAAACTGACCCAACAGATGAGACGCCTAAATGACACGTCCCAACGATACAAGAAGTTATCAATAGACGAGTCAACACCAATAGCGTTGTTACTGCAGTCTGTAATAAACAGTGACACCTTCATCGAGGTGGTCTGTGGTCAACACCAACAGCATTATTATGTAGTCTGTAATAAACAGTGCCACCTTTATCAAGGTGGTCTGTAGTCAACACCAACAGCGTTAATACGACAGTCTGTAATCAACAATGACACTTTTATCGAGGTGGTCGGTAGTCAACACCAACAGCGTTATTACGTAGTCTGTAATAAACAATGACACCTTTATCGTGGTGGTCTGTGGTCAACACCAACAGCGTTATTATGTAGTCTGTAATTAACAATGACACCTTTATCGTGGTGGTCTGTGGTCAACACCAACAGCGTTATTATGTAGTCTGTAATAAACAATGACACCTTTATCGAGGTGGTCTGTGGTCAACACCTACAGCATTATTATGTAGTCTGTAATAAACAATGACACCTTTATCGAGGTGGTCTGTGGTCAACACCTACAGCGTTATTATGTAGTCTGTAATAAACAGTGCCACCTTTATTGGGTGGTCTGTAGTCATCACCAACAGCGTTAATACGGTAGTCTGTAATAAACAGTGACACCTTTATCGAGGTGGTCTGTAGTCAACACTAACAGCGTTAATACGGTAGTCTGTAATAAACAGTGACACCTTTATCGAGGTGGTCTGTAGTCAACACCAACAGCGTTAATACGACAGTCTGTAATAAACAATGACACTTTTATCGTGGTGGTCTGTGGTCAACACCAACAGCGTTATTATGTAGTCTGTAATTAACAATGACACCTTTATCGTGGTGGTCTGTGGTCAACACCAACAGCGTTATTATGTAGTCTGTAATAAACAATGACACCTTTATCGAGGTGGTCTGTGGTCAACACCAACAGCGTTATTATGTAGTCTGTAATAAACAGTGCCACCTTTATTGGGTGGTCTGTAGTCATCACCAACAGCGTTAATACGGTAGTCTGTAATAAACAGTGACACCTTTATCGAGGTGGTCTGTAGTCAACACCAACAGCGTTAATACGACAGTCTGTAATAAACGCTGACACCTTTATCGAGGTGGTCTGTAGTCAACACCAACAGCGTTATTACGTAGTCTGTAATAAACATGGCACCTATATCGTGGCGATCTGTTGTCAACACACTGTAGTTATTGGTGAGTCGGTAGGAAACAGTGACACCTTTATCGAGGTTGTCTGAAATGACGTCATCCCGACAAGTGAGTTAGTTTTAACTTTTATAAACCTCCAGTGACGTCATCCTATTGTTCGCTAGTCGGGTTAAATGTCATGAACAGGGATGTTATAATATCTCGGGGATTTTATTTATACAAAATTTAGCGACATTGTGAATGTCTCTCGTTAAAGTTTTAGTTTGAATGTAATGAGTGAGTGAGTTGTGTTTAACGCCCCTTTTAACAGTTATATCGCGGCTTGTCAGCTTAATTTTAGGAGGAAAGCCTGAAGTGATGCAGGTCTCAGACGTTTACCACTTCGGTGAAACCCACGAGAACAGGTTTGGTTCTGACCAACCTAGAAACGTAATCGGGGCGAACCGGGATTCGAACCCACAATCATAGATTTCACGGCGAATCGCGGAGCCCTAGACGACTGGGCCACCCGTGCCCCAGTTTGAATGTAAACACATTGTTCATGATGCGGGATGACGTAGAATCACATGACAAATGTTTTGTTTGTATTTCGGTCGATTCAACTACCAACCTTCGTATCTGGAGCTCAGTGAGTGAACCAGTTTAGTGCAGTATAGGGGCGCTGATGAACGACTGCGTTTGAGAAACAAATCTGCTTTTGAAGTGCCTGTTCACAACAGAAGATATTTTACGCCCGTTTCCAAAGATTCACGGAACGTTAGTTTGAAACATAAAATTGTTGATAAAGATTGTTTTAAATTTCTTTCTTCGGTTTATAAGTTAGACATAACACTTCCCCTCAGGATTTTAGATTTAAACCTCTCTGATTCCTACACATAACAGCACCGTATTCGACGTATTAAGGGCTCTGATCCAAGAAACGCACCTCTCACCAAATTCTAGACCAATCTGCAAGTAATCTTGATAAGCGCCCCCTACTAAGACTGAGATTATTCATGACAGTCCACATTGTCCTGTGTATATAACATATTTTGTACAGCAGTCGAGTTATTGACCAGTTACTATTGTCGCAAAAGATTAGTTTCATCGACGTTTGAAATAGGTTTATTCACTACCGCTCGAGCTCTGAAATTCGATTTGCTCGTATGTTGTTCAATAAGCGCTCCCTTTGTCAATTTTCTAAGCGTCCGGGGATCTTATTATGGCGAATACAGTATTGCAGTTTTATCACGGCGTGTCAGCTTAATGTGGGAGAAAAACCCCCGAGGTGATTCAGGTCGGGGTGAGACCCATGAGGAGGGTCATATAAACCAAGGATCTTTACAGCGAGTTGCGGCGTCTGCTGGACGACGACTATGCCCCCACACCCTCTGAACTCGGTCGTTAGGGTAGCCAAGTGGTTAAAGCGCTGGCTCGGCACACCGACGTTCCGGGTTCGAATCGGCACATAGGTACACTGTGTGAAGCCTTCTTCTCGTGTCACCCAGCCTTGATTTCGCTGTAATATTTCTAGATGCGGCGTAAAATCCTAACGTAACTGAGTCACTCACTGAAGTTTCAGAAATTATATACTTTTGTAGATATATTGGATAGTTGTTGCGTAGCTTGATGAGTATGATGGGTACATTTCTGTCACAACAGCTGTAATAAAATATTAAGTTGTTTTTAAATCTTCCTTTTCTGCCCAATTGATTATATATATGTTTTTTATTTGAAGTATTGACCTTACCTCATGGTTTCTAAAATACTGTAGGGAATACCTCCACCCCCACCCCCTCTCTCCCCACCCACTCTCTCCCCACCCCCCATCCCCTTGATTCCATGCTTGTGGTATGATCGGAATCGTTCTTTGGGCTCTGCTTTCAAGAATTTCATCATGCTAAAAATAAAGCGTTTGCTGTAAGTGTTTCAGTTATTCAACAAATCTTATGAATGCAAATTGTCTTTTCATATCCCAATTTTTGAAGAAATATAAAGAAGTTGTCTATGTTTGGGGTTGCATTCGAAAATCTTCACTAATAAGAGAGATATTTAGTTGCTTTTATATTCCTTATCCTCGTTTTGTAAACTAATATCTTTACTTTAGTCAGAACCCCTGAAGATCCGGGTTAAATTTGGTCTTCAGATCGATGCGCATTATGTGAATCACTGGATTGTTTGATCCAAACTCAATTATTTACAGACCGTCATCATACAGCAGGAATATTGGTGAGTGCGGCGTTCAATACGAACCAACCAACCAACCAACCAACCAACCAGCCAACCAACCAACAAACAAACAAACAAACAAACACAAACAACAGCTGTTGTCCAGTTGTCCAAGAGCTCGCCATGGTCATGACGCTTTCCACCCCGGACTACTGACCCTGATGGCAAATGGACGAGTGTCTCTTCACACAGAATACATTTGGCCCCGAAACCAGAAACAATAACAAACACAGACTATTTCACTTCCAAATCATTTTTATTTGCAGACAGCTGGGTTGTGTAAAGATCCATGCAATTACCTTTGGGGCATATGGAATGCAACAGAAAGGACAATGTGACAATTGTCAAAATATAGTTTTTGAGTCAAGTCATTGTTACGCATCATATGTCCATGCCCTGTTAGGTACAAGCAGTCAAGTGTTTAGCCAAAAAGTAAGAACGTGTGGTGGCACTATATGTATTTCATCCAAATAAGTTAATTGGATCTGCTTGCTGAGCGAGGACGGAAGGACATTGACCTAGCATCCAAGTTACCTTCGTGTTCAAATCAATACAATTGTATTTTTACAAGCATTCTTGTACGACCACATTGGGTACAGCAGCATCATTAAACTCAGATACCGTACCCAAATTTGATACCTCTCTCCATCAACGATGAACGGTATCGAATCGGAGTGAAGTTTGCATGTTACGGACGGATGGACATCGGGTTGACAGATGGTATATCATAAGATCACTTGGACCTTTCGATTCGGATCCACTCGGCTTATTCCGTTACCTACGTCATACCCTGGACTGCAGTAGAGGGGTGATATTGAATGATTTCATTTTAAATTGCACACCCACTGATGGCTTTAGTGCCGACAAAATAAGGGGCGGCTTTAAATGGCTGAAGAATATCATATGATAAGCAAAAAATTTGATATCTAGCAACGTTTGTATGATGGTCAGACTGCCACCGATTGTGTTACATCGAAGTCACGTGAACAGATGACCTTATGACTCCCACGATTGCTGACCAAGATGTCTTATGGTGTAGAGGTGGGCCAAGTGACCTTTTGTCTTGATAAGATGGCAATAAAACTTTCTATGCATGATCGAGATACTGGTGTTATTGTGTACAGTCCCGTGTGAAATGAAAGTGGAAGTGACTATTTTTTTAACACACTACACAAGACCAAAGAACAACACTGGCTTATATCTAGAATGATAAACACATGTTTTAATTAAGTTCTTGACAGGCAAATGGTTTTCCCAAAACACCAAGACATAACGCCAATACATATATCACAATGCTGCAGTGGAATGTTCCTTGTGCTGAGGAATTGTTGTTTACGTTAAGTGTTAAAAACGAATAATCCTATCTTCCTTACGGTATTCACTTCAGGGCTTTATCTAGCAAACTAATATGGGAAAACTAGTTCATAATATTAAATAAGCAGCAACTCCCGATATCACTAGTTGACTGCTATTTCTTATGATTTTACTTTGTTTGGTAAAGTTAATACTGGTCTGCATCCGCAGCATCCGGGTATTCTTGACCATGTGTTCTGAGTGATGACCAGCGTACATCACGGATGAATGCACGGGAATTCCAGTAGAAGGTTAATCGAGAGATTTGAGAAAGCAGTATGATGATTTCAGCACATACAAAAGACAAAATTTATAACATTTCACACAAGAAAGGTATTTGCACGACAAAAACCCAGAAGCAGACCCGTCTCCACCGTTTCCCGAATGCCCCAAAATTATGCTACAGAAATGTCCCATGCAATAAGGTACCTGCATTGAAAGGTTATATGCACTTCCGGTTTAATGACATCATTTCTGATTTGTGAAAACATTGTCTAATGCACGACCATTTTAAAGCAGACACTACTATGCCTTTCAAAAGATTACTGAAACAATTAAATGCACTTTTTAGTGATATTACTTCCGGTTTGGAAAAACACATATCTAAGGCATTTGAACTAAAATAAGAACGTTAGATGCACTTCCGGTTTGAGGACATACAAACCATAAGCAGCGTTACTTTAAAACAGAAAGTCCCATGCTTCAATAGCTAAACTAACAATAAAACCTTTCCATTTCATAAGAAATCTCTACCCAAAAACGTGTCGAGTTCGTTTGATTGTGGAGTTCTTATGATTATGGAAATGATTTTGTCGTTTTTATTTACATGCACTTCTTCACAACTTTGCTCTGGGGTTAAAAAAACCGCATATGCCAAACAGAAAATATTTATAACAGAGAGTACCAAGCTCTAGATTACTTAATAATAACGATTTATGCACTTCCGGTTGCACTGATCTTGATCCTCAAATTTAGCCAATCGCGCATCCTTCATTGTTTTGAGTTGAAAACATAGGTTTTTGCTCTTACAAACATCTCGGACAAACACAGAGGGTTTGTTTAGTACACAAAGAAGCATCTCAATACCTTAGGAATGACAATTCCAGTGACTTTGAACTTTAATTACGGTCGCTCAAAACTTGGCCACTTCGATACCCAATCACAGTGAACACTTGAGTTATCACGAACATCATACATGTTTTGAGTGCATGACCTAGAAAGTGAATTGAACGTCAGTATCTGTCACGTATATTTCAAGAACATTTCAATTGGCAATCCAGCATATAAATCAAATACGATGTCCTTTGGTGGAATTCAACGTAACAACGAAACATTTAGCATGTGTTTCCATTAAACATAGGTCACAGTGACCTACCACTGATATTACAAGATTATTATCACTTGTCATACTAGGCAGGTAGTCAAACAAAATAATCACTGTATGCATACAACTTAAAACAAATCGGCAGAAAAGGACATTTTAGTGAAATGTGACATTGATTTTCATCAGTCTATAATCCTTAGGATGACCTTGATCACTGACATGTCTTGACAATGTGCCAAAACGTAGATATACATGATAGGATTTCCATAAGGCGTCCAAGCTCCGCGTGGTTTCAAAAAGGAAAGTGGAGCGACGCCGGCAAAACTCGAAAACAAAACACCAAAACATTCCCATTCACAAAGGGCTGAATACCAATTCAAACAAACGACATTTTTCTTGATACTTAACAACAAACTACGTGTTAATCATGAAGGTGCTGACACTAAATACACTCAAGGGCGTGGCTTGTCTTGACCACAAGGGGTATCACAGCCAGTGGATGTTCTTGAACAAATACTAATATAAGCAAGACAGACTTTGATAAATGTAAACTGAAATTGTGGAGTCTTGGGCTTCAAATGTACAGGATGTGGGGGTAGAGGCTGAAGCTTCAGGTGTACATGTTATGAGGGTTGAGGCTTGAGCTTCAGGTGTGCATGTTGTGTGTGTGGAGGCTTGAGCTTCAGGTGTGCATGTTGTATTGGTGGAGGCTTGAGCTTCAGGTGTACAGGTTGTGTGTGTGGAGTCTTTAGCTTCTGGTGTGCATGTTGTGTGGGTGGAGGCTTGAGCTTCAGTTGTACATGCTGTGTGAGTGGAGTCTTGGGCTTCAGGTGTGCATGTTGCGTGGGTGGAGGCTTGAGCTTCAGTTGTACATGTTGTGTGAGTGGAGTCTTGAGCTTCAGATGTACAGGATGTGGGGGTAGAGGCTGAAGCTTCAGGTGTACATGTTATGAGGGTTGAGGCTTGAGCTTCAGGTGTGCATGTTGTGTGTGTGGAGGCTTGAGCTTCAGGTGTGCATGTTGTGTGGGTTGAGGCTTGAGCTTCAGGTGTACAGGTTGTATTGGTGGAGGCTTGAGCTTCAGGTGTACAGGTTGTGTGTGTGGAGTCTTTAGCTTCTGGTGTGCAGGTTGTGTGTGTGGAGTCTTTAGCTTCTGGTGTGCATGTTGTGTGAGTGGAGTCTTGGGCTTCAGTTGTATATGTTGTGCGAGTGGAGTCTTGAACTTCAGGTGTACATGTTGTGTGGGTGGAGGCTTGAGCTTCAGTTGTACATGTTGTGTGAGTGGAGTCTTGGGCTTCAGGTGTGCATGTTGCGTGTGTGGAGGCTTGGGCTTCAGTTGTATATGTTGTGTGAGTGGAGTCTTGAACTTCAGGTGTACATGTTGTGTGGGTGGAGGCTTGAGCTTCAGTTGTACATGTTGTGTGAGTGGAGTCTTGGGCTTCAGGTGTGCATGTTGCGTGGGTGGAGGCTTGAGCTTCAGTTGTACAGGTTTTGGGGGTAGAGGCTGACGCTTCAGGTGTACATGTTGTGAACGTGGAAACTTGAGCTTCAGGTGTTCGTGTTGTGGAGGTGGAGTCTTAGGCCGCAGGTGTACAGGTTGTTAGGGTGGAGAATTGAGCTTCAGTTGTACATGTTGTGTGGGTGGAGTCTCGAGTCTCGGGTATGCATGTGGGGGAGGAGTCTTGAGCTTCAGTTGTACATGTTGTGTAGGCGGAGTCTTTGGCTTCAGTTGTACATGTTGTGAGGGTAGAGGCTGAAGCTTCAGGGGTATATGTTGTGTGGGTGGAGTCTTGAGCTTCAGGTGTACAGGCTGTGTGGGTGGAGTCTTGAGTTTCAGGTGTACAGGCTGTGAAGGTAGAGACTTGAGCTTCAGTTGTACATGTTGTGTGGGTGGAGGTTTGAGTTTCAGGTGTACAGGCCTTGAGGGTAGAGGTTTGAGCTTCAGGTCTACATGTTGTGTGGGTGGAGACTTGAGCTTCAGGTGTACATGTTGTGTTGGTGGAGTCTTAGGCTGCAGGTGTACATGTTGTGTTGGTGGAGGCTTGAGCTTCAGGTGTACATGTTGTGTGGGTGGAGTCTTAGGCTGCAGGTGTACAGGTTGTAATGCTAGAGGCTTGAGCTTCAGTTGTACATGTTGTGTGGGTGGAGGCTTGAGCTTCAGGTGTTTGTGTTGTGTGGATTGAGTCTTAGGCTGCATGTGTACATGTTGTTAGGGTGGAGAATTGAGCTTCAGGTGTTTGTGTTGTGTTGGTGGAGTCTTGTGTACTTGTAGTGTGGATGGAGGCTTGAGCTTCAGGTGTACTTGTAGTGTGGAGGTGTAAGTTTCAGCGTATGGGAGGATGGTTCTGAGTTCTGTGTGGCAGGATGGAGGGTGGCGTTTAATGTGTTGTGTCGGAGGCTGGACGCTTGATTTTCAGGTGTTGTGTGGGAGGGAGTAGACTGGAGTTTAAGGTGTTGTGTGGAAGAGAGGATGGTGGCGTTTCAGGTGCTGTGTGGGATTGAAGATGGTGGAGTTTCAGGTTTTGTGTGGAGTCTGGAGGCTGAGTGTCAGGTGGTGTGTGAGGCTAGAGGCATGAGTTCCAGGGGTTGTGTGTGAGGCTAGAGGCTGGAGTACCAGGTGTTGTGTGAGAGGCTAGAGGCTGGAATACGAGGTGTTGTGTGAGAGGCTAGAGGCTGGAGTACCAGGGGTTGTGTGAGAGGCTAGAGGCTGGAGTACCAGGGGTTGTGTGTGAGGCTAGAGGCATGAGTTCCAGGGGTTGTGTGTGAGGCTAGAGGCTGGAGTACCCGGTGTTGTGTGAGAGGCTAGTGGCTGGAGTACCAGGTGTTGTGTGAGAGGCTAGAGGCTGGAGTACCAGGTTTTGTGTGAGAGGCTAGAGGCTGGAGTACCAGGTGTTGTGTGAGAGGCTAGAGGCTGGAGTACCAGGGGTTGTGTGTGGGGCTAGAGGCATGAGTTCCAGGGGTTGTGTAGGAGGCTAGAGGCTGGAGTACCAGGTGTTGTGTGAGAGGCTAGAGGCTGGAATACGAGGTGTTGTGTGAGAGGCTAGAGGCTTGAGTACCAGGTGTTGTGTGTGAGGCTAGAGGCTGAAGTACCAGGTGTTGTGTGAGAGGCTGGAGGCTCGAGTACCAGGTGTTGTGTGAGAGGCTAGAGGCTGAAGTACCAGGTGTTGTGTGAGAGGCTGGAGGCTGGAGTACCCGGTGTTGTGTGGGAGACTGGAGGCTGGAGTACCCGGTTTTGTGTTGGAGGCATGAGGCTGGAGTACCTGGTGTTGTGTGGGAGGCTGGAGGCTGAAGTACCTGGTGTTGTGTGGGAGGCTGGGTGCTGGAGCACTCGATGTTGTGTCAGAGGCAGGAGACAGGTGTTGCAAGGGTTGTGTGGGAGGGGTGATGGAGGCGGGAGTTTCAGGGGTTGTGTGGGAGGTTGGAGGATTTTGTCATCTAAGATCTATTCACGTATACATTCAGTTCAAATGCCGTTCAAAGATCACAGAACCCCGAGAACAAACCATAAACATGAGATAGATCCATATCACATTTACCCATAAGAAGCCAGCCAAGCCACATACGAGTATTTGGACCCATGACTCTGGTTGTTGAAGTACATGCATCAGCCTTTCACAAGGGCTTAGAATTGATGAAACCGTTGCAGACACTTTCAAGGAGGATTACACTCATGGGTCTGTTGGCCATTTGTCTAGCACCAGGCGTTTTAATTATTGCCTGCAAGATTAATATACATGATAAAGTAAGAGGAAGCAGACTTGTGTTTGAACGAAGTGGGCCACACTTGCTGGGACTGCCAATTTGCTCGAGTCAAGCTCCCCATTGAATGTGATTAAACGGAATGTGTGTACAAACAGGTGTGAAAGCTTTATTTACTTCCCTGTTAGCATCAGCAGAAAGAGTCTGTCCAGAATGCAGTCCCCATGCAGTTGGAGACAGCTTGTTGGAGTGTAGCGCTGTTCATAGCCATTTAGGTGGCGACCTGTAAGAGAACAACAGATACAGGAAAATGTTCAGATGCAGCATACACATATGAAACGATGAGGTCATTGAAAGGATGCTGTCGAGAGTCAGGTAATAAAAGAAGGAATGAACGTGTCAGTTTTGTATCGAAATGGAATATGATTGTACAAATCACAATATGTTTTGATACTCTATTATTCTTTTACATGAAGAGTGAGTGAGTGTGTTTTACGTCGCTTTTAGCAATGATACAATGATACGTAGGACGTTCCCTGTATCATTAGATAGTGGTGTCCCTATGTGTGAGTGCTTAATATGTAAACAACCATTGATGCAAATCAGTTGGCACTATATAAAATGGGGCGGTTCACTCGGGCTTTTATTCCTTAGGAATAAAACAGATGCATAAAGGCTCGCATAATACAATTCTTATTCCTGATATAGGACATTTACGATACAAAAACACACTCGGCTAATAATCTCTATTTAATCAGACATTATGACTGAGAAGATAACAAGGTATCCATAATCCAACAAGAATCTCCGATTAATCAGACAATCTATCAAGTTCATTTTAAATTGCTGACAAAATAACTCAGGACAGATTATTTATTTATTTCAGAAATAACCGAGGGCTTAAATGTTTTCTGACAAGATATTTCACGAGACATATGGAATATTCTATCTATTATATACTTTTTTTCTGTAGATATTCTCCCTACCTACAGGGACGTTTCACCATTCCTTGTATTTGCGACTTAAAAAATAGTTTCGTCTTAAAAAATATAAACAAAAGTATCAAAATATATATACAAAAACAGCTTTTACAAAAAAATATCCTCGAAAACTAGGAAACCGCTGTTGGAAGCGAAAGAAAACACGCTGGTCAAGTAACAAAAATGGCGCTTTGCAAAACGAACAGTCTCGATTGACAAGTTAAATGAGAAGTTTACAGTTTATAACAAAACATTTTCAAGAGAATAACAAACGGCAAGAAGTGATATTAACTATATTAATGACCGTCTGTCATTATTTTGCCTTGTCAACTAACGTACAAAGGTCCTCAACAGTTTGTATACCGACCAGACACTGAAGATAAAGGGAGATAATATAAGGGAGGTAACTTCTGTATGACAATAGTTCCGTCAACGTGTTATGTTCACTGCAATAGAAGTATCACTTTTCTCAACTTCAGAAAACTCTTTGACGTATAGAATATATCATGTGATTTGAAGCTGCATCCAGGTACGTAGGTACGCTTTTAAAATGATTATTACAGATATTATCTTGTTATTGTTTTAGGGTTATGGTTAGTTGTAATAATAGTTGTAATAATTGTAGTGAGGTGAAATTGGGTTTAATGTCGCGTCAAAGATTATTGCACTTATATAGCGACGTGCATGTACGTGTTTGTGTGGCTGCATGCACTAGTCCGGACTAATGCCGATTTATAGGGCTAGCACACTGAGATACTACCATGCCGCAGTTTAACATGAATACCCCACTCAGACACAGTATACTGACTCCGAGCCGACCAGTCCTTGTTTAACCCCTTAATGCCGAGCGCCACACAGGGTAACAACAAGTACCATCTTTTAACGTCTTTTGGTATGACGCGGTCGGGGATGGAACCCCGGACCTTCCGCTCTCCGGCCCGACGCTCTACCATGAGAGGGGCGGTCGGGTAGCCCGCTCGAAGACCCGAGACCCGAGTTCGATTCCCGACATGGGTACAATGTGTGAAGCGCCTTTCTGGTGTCCCCCGCCGTGATATTGCTGGAATATTGCTAAAACCGGCGTAAAACCATACTCACTCACTCACTCACTCACTCACTCACTCACTCACTCACTCTACCACTAGACCACGGAGGCGGTCTAATAATGGTAGTAGTTGCTGAAGTAGCAGTAGGTTGTTTGCTATAGTCCAGTCGGCGACCTTTAAATAATATTGTTTACATTCAAATCTAGACCAGATGTGCCGTTGATTGATATTTTGAGAAACGTTCTTCGCCGTCGGGGTACGGTGACACGCAATCTCCCAAGTAAACGAAACAAAATTGTTATACCTATATTAAGAATTTCATTGGTTTATCCATAACGCGTGACTTCGTCTCCTAGAACAACATGGTGTCTGCGAGTGTCATACACGACTCGCCGAACTTTCTGTAAGTCTCGGTCAAATGTTTTATAACAGTAACAACAGTAACGCTTTATAAATGAATTTCGGTATCAAAAACAATTGATTACTTACCGGTCTGTTACTGACGTCATTGTTTGTAGTGGAACTGACGTCATCGTTTGCACTGATTGTTCTCGCCGTGTCCCCATGGTACAAAGAGCAGGTGGTGGTGGTGATGAAGCCATGTTTAACTCTTCCAATATTCCCCTTCATCTCGGTTGTCTCATCCATCTGTATCGGAGTAGATCTGGCATCCTCTGAAGTTCGTTGGTGGCCAGTGTCATCAAGCCTGTGGTTGGTGTTTGTTGCAGTCTTGTATTTCCTTTGTGGCAATTTGCCTCGACCGTCAGAGGACACCGATGAAGATCCCGATGCTAGGTGTTGACAGAAGATTTGGGAGGCAACTCGACGGTAGGATTTGAAGGCCAACAGAAACAGGGGTAGCTTGAAGACAAGGTACACATAGTTCAGGAGAATAAGGCTGGTTCCAGTAATGGAGAGAACAATGTCATTGTCACTTTTAAAATGAATTTTGAAGAAGTTAAAAACCCATATAGGGATAAATGTTACTATGTAGGTGATACATACGACGAGGATGCCCTTTGCTTGACGGACATAAAGCTTGGTAGCGGAGGCGGATGTGATGGAAACGTTGAACATCTCTTTCTTGCGCATATGGAGGCATATGCGTGTGAAGGCGATGATTATCATTGCAAGTGGCAAAATGATGTTAACGAACATACAAATACATACAAACCAGGCATTTTGTTTACTAACATTAAATATATATATGACAGAATCAGGTTCCTGATAGAAGAAGTTGTCTCCTGCAAATACCAGACTCCAACATCCAATCACCACGAGCCAGGATACTACCATGAAGATAGTGATTAGTATTGGTTTGTAGTGGACTTTGTAGAGAATAGGATTGCATATGGCTATGTGGAGGGCGAAGAGTGTCATGGCCAATGACAGTCCAGACACACAAGTACAGACGCTCATAACGACCCCGTGTACAAGGATGGCCGTCTGCGGGAGATCTCTGTGAGGGTAGGTGTACATGATCCCATTCATAACAAGCCACGATAGTCCCATTCCTGCGTCAGCAACAGCCTGGTTCATGAGGAGACGTCCTGAAGCTTCTATCATTGTCCTGGCCTTGTAGATCAGCAACATCAAGACAGCGTTACCAAGTACGTTCAGAACATCACAGCACATGAAAGTGATCTCCATGATATGCTGAATGCTATCAAGCAAATGATTAGTTTGGTTAGCGTCATGACCTTCGCATCCAGATGACATGTTAGTAGCATTGCATTCTGCGGCTATTTCCTGAGGAGGTAAAATGTCAGAGATGTTAAAACCCACAGCTGATGTGTTGTCCATGTTGGTGTGCTGTCCACTCTTCAGTGAAGTGGCGTCAACATACGCCTGTACATGGCAGCAGGTGCAGCTGACCAATGACAGACCCTGCCTTGTGTAATCAATAACTGACCAACGATAGGCTAGAGTAATGTGACCACGGAAGTCCCGATAGATTTAAACATTTCTTAGCAACCATAAAGATAATTCATTTTAGTCATACCTCTTTGCAATACCACAAAATTTAAGGTGCATGAATGGAATATTTAGCAATATACAACTTGTAATCGTGTGTCTCGTTTTAAACTAAAAGAAATTAGTTTTAAATCCAATATATTCATTCAGCCAGCTCGAAGGAAATCAGTTAATCAATAACCATCTATTAATATTACCTTTGATCCCGACTCAAATCGTGGTACGGCCGATTTTTGTTCATGTGGTTTGGAAATGATATCTGATCAGAATATTAACAATAAGAGATATAGGGAGTGGAACAACTAACTCACCAGTCATCCAATCAAACTCATAGAAGAACTGCTGCGTTCTTCCATAACACATACTCAAGATGATATCATCGGAATCGTTCTATGGTCTCTGTTTGTAGCAGATATGATTACGGCAAAGCTTTTGTGAGTTAAGTTACAGCGTGAATGCAAATTTGTATAAATGAAGGAGGGGCATATGTTTGGGGTTGCATTACAAAGGTCTCACAAATAAGAAAGATATGTGGTTGCCTTAATATTCGTTATCCTCGTTTTATAAAAGTAATATCTTTACTTATGTTCCAACTTCATTTAGGCAGGTGAGGTGGATGGAATCTTAGAGGGAAACATTCAGTCGATTGATTATCTTCACGCTCTGGAGACAATAGCTATTTGGTATGGTGGTGTTTGTGTCGGGCATGGTGGTGTCGGGGTGTGGTGGTGTCGGGTATGGTGGTATCGGGATGTGGAGGTGTCGGGGTGTGGTGGTGTTGATGTGTGGTCGTGTCGGTTGTGGTGTTGTCGGATGTGGTGGTATCGGGATGTGGAGGTGTCGGGGTGTGGTGGTGTCAGGTGTAGTGGTGTTGGGGTGCGATAATGTCGGGTTGTGGTTGTGTCGGGTGTGGAGTTTTTGGCGTGTGGTGGTGTTGTGATGTGGTGGGGTCTGGGTGTGGTGGTGTTGTAGAGTGCAGATATCAGGGTTTGATGATGTCGCGGTGTGATGGTGTTTGGTGTGTGCTGTTTTCTGGTGGTGTCTGGATGTGGTGGTGTTCGGGGGTGTTGGTGTTGTGATGTGTTAGTTTTGTTTTGGTGTTGGTGTGTGGTGGTGTTGAGTTTGGTGGTGTTTGGGTTTGGTGGTGTTGGGTTTGGTGATGTTGGGGTTTGGTGGTGTTGGTGTGTTAGTTTTGTTGTGGTGTGTTAGTTTTGTTGTGGTGTTGGGGTTTGGTGGTGTTGGGGTGTGGTGGTGTTGGGTTTTGTGGTGTTGGGGTGTGGTGGCGTTAGGTTTTTCTGGTGTTGTGGTGTGGTGGTGTTTGGTTTTGTGGTGTTGGGGTGTGGTGGTGTTGGTGTGTGGTGGTGTTGAGTTTGGTGGTGTTTGGGTTTGGTGGTGTTGGGTTTTGTGGTGTTGGGGTTTGGTGGTGTTTGGGTTTGGTGGTGTTGAGTTTGGTGGTGTTTGGGTTTGGTGGTGTTGGGTTTGGTGGTGTTGTGGTGTTAGTTTTGTTGTGGTGTTGGGTTTGGTGTTGTTAGTGTGTGGTTGTGTTGGGTTTGGTGGCGTTGGTGTGGTGTGGTGTTGGGGTGTGTTGGTGTTATTGTGTGGTGTGTTGGTGTGGTGTGGTGTTGGGGTTCGTTGGTGTTGGTGTGTGGTGGTGTTGGGTTTGGTGGTGTTGGGATGTGGTGGTGTTGGGTTTGGTGGTGTTGGGGTGTGGTGGTGTTGGGTTTGGTGGTGTTGGGGTGTGCTGTGTGGTGTGTGGTGTGTTAGTTTTGTTGTGCTGTGTTAGTTTTGTTGTGGTGTTGGGTTTGGTGTTGTTGGTGTGTGGTTGTGTTGGGTTTGGTGGCGTTGGTGTGGTGTGGTGTTGGGGTTCGTTGGTGTTGGTGTGTGGTGGTGTTTGGTGTGTGGTGGTGTTTGTGTTATTGTGTGGTGTGTTGGTGTGGTGTGGTGTTGGGGTTCGTTGGGGTTGGTGTGTGGTGGTGTTGGGTTTGGTGGCGTTGGTGTGGTGTGGTGTTGGGGTTCGTTGGTGTTGGTGTGTGGTGGTGTTTGGTGTGTGGTGGTGTTTGTGTGTTGTGGTGTTGGGATGTGGTGTTGTTGGGGTTTGGTGATGTTGGTGTTTGGTGTTGTTGGTGTGTGGTGGTGTTGGGGTTTGGTTGTGTTGGGGTTTGGTGGTGTTGGTGTGTGGTGGTATTGGTGTGTGGTGGTGTTGGTGTGTGGTGGTGTTGGGGTGTGGTGGTGTTGGGGTGTGGTGGTGTTGCGTTTGGTGGTGTTAGTGTTGTGTGGTGTTGGTGTGTGGTGATGTTGGGGTTTAGTGGTGTTGGTGTGTGGCGGTGTTGCGTTTGGTGGTATTGGGGTTTAGTGTTGTTGGTGTGTGGTTGTGTTGGTGTGTGGTGGTGTTGGTGTGTGTTGGTGTCGGTGTGTGTTGGTGTTGGTGTGTGGTGGTGTTGGGGTTTAGTGGTGTTGGTGTGTGGTGGCGTTGGTGTGTGGTGGTGTTTGTGTGTGGTGGTGTTTGTTTGTGGTGGTGTGTGGCGGTGTTGCGTTTGGTGGTATTGGGGTTTAGTGGCGTTGGTGTGTGGTGGTGTTGGTGTGTGGTGGTGTTTGTTTGTGGTGGTGTGTGGCGGTGTTGCGTTTGGTGGTATTGGGGTTTGGCAGTGTTTGTTTGTGGTGGTGTTGTGGTGTAGTGTTTGTGTTGGTGTGTGGTGATGTTGTCGTGTGATGGTGTTGTGTGGTGTTGTGTGGTGTTTTTAGGGTGTGATTATGTTGACGTTTGGTGGTGTCGGAGTGTGATGGTGTAGGGTGTGATGCTGAGGGATGGTATTCTCGGTTTGTGGTGTTCTTTGAATGCGCTCGTTCTGGAGTGTGATGATGTCGGGTGTGGTGGTGTTGAGGTGTTGTGTCGGGTGTAGTGGTGCGATTGTGTTGGGGTGTGGTGGTGTCTGCATGTGGTGGTTTTGGAGCGTGGTGGTGTTGTGGTGTGTTTTTGGAGTGTTTTGGTGTCGGGTAAAGTGATGTTAAGGTGCGGTTGTATCGGGGTGTGGTGGTGTTTGGGTGCCGTGGGGATGGGGTGTGGTGTGTTTGGGTGCCGTGGGGATGGGTGGGGTGTGGTGGTGTTTGGGTGCCGTGGGGATGGGGTGTGGTGGTTTTAGGGGTGTGGTGGTGTTTGGGTGCCGTGGGGATGGGGTGTGATGATTTAGGGGTTAGGTGGTGTTTGGGTGCTGTGGGTGATGGGATGTGGTGGTGTTTGGTTGCCGTGGGGATGGGGTGTGATGGTTGAGGGACGTGGTGGTGTTTGGGTGCTGTGGGAATGGGATGGGGTGGTGTTTGGGTGCCGTGGGGATGGGGTGTGATGGTTTAGGGGTGTGAGGATGTTGGGGTTCATCTGTATCAAGGTGTGGTTGTTTTAGTGGTGTTGTTTCAGGATGTTTGTTAGCATCAAATGTTAAAAGATATACCTGCTTACTAGTTTCTTTAAACCATGAGAAGCTATCTATGAAGACAATCAACTTGGATGTGCTAATTAGTCTTCTCCCTGTACATGCTATACGGGAAATTATCTTGAATGATAGGGTCAGATACGGGAAGTACGTGATAATTAGATACAGGAGATATGTAGCAGGTAATAGGTCTAATACACATTAAATACATGAACAGGAAGATAAGGAGCAGTTATGGCTGGCGACACCACTAATTAGGAAAATTCAGATCGTCTTACTTTATAATTTGTATTGATTCTGGTCAACAATAACACTGAGCGGTATTTATAATAAGTAAGTTAGGCATGTTTACCAAGTCCTTTCAAGTTTATTTGAATAGAATATGTTTAAACTACAAATCAAGGTTGCTGTCCGGAGATTCACGGGTGCATGGTAGATCATAAAAATGGCTGTCTGGAAACCAGATTTGTATTTTAAACTGGTGAGCCTTTTTTCTCTCTCTAAAACATACATTGCAACAATGTAATTTATAAATACACAAGCTTGAACATCTAGATTGGCACAAAACAGTGAAAGTGCCATGTAAGTCTGCATGTAGGGCTGCAAATAATCCTTGCCATCAAAGCTTTGTTTGTTTGTTTGTTGTATAACGCCGCACTTAGCAATATTCCATCTATATGACGGCGGTCTGTAAATAATAGAGTCTGGACCAGACAATCCAGTGATTGACATCACGATCCACGCCAAAGAGATACGACGACATGTATGAACCAAGTCAGCGAGTCTGACCACCCGATCCCGTTAGTCGCCTTTTACGATAAGCATAGTCGCCCTTTACGGCAAGCATGGGTTGCTGAAGACCTATTCTACCCCGGATCTTCACGGGTCTTTGCTATATATGAGACATGATATTGGCTGGAACTGTGTGAAGGTTACATAGCTTGTTAAATGCTGTAGACTGTAGAATTCAAAAAGTACATTTCATCCATAACCATTTACCGTTTAGTTAATTCTAACATGAAGTTCTTATTAACTTATAAATAATGGACTACGTTTTCATCTTGTAAAAGAACCTTCAGGATTAATATAGATTTTTGAATTTGAGTTTTTCCGATAAACTAATTTTTATTATGAATTAAGATTCATTGCAAGCAACTCAAGCTAAATGTATTTTTAATGTGTTTAAAATAGTGATAGTGAAGGTGTATGGATGAAAAATGTCTGAAAACTTAATTCCGTTCGTGTAAGTTAGTATCTGGTGTGTCTGCCATTTTGAGCGATAGGTGCATAACACCTCGATGGCATACTGTTGACAAAGTGACGTATTACTAGCCTTATTTCCTGACGGTGCTTTATACAAAATTCAACAAAAATAAATTTAATCTGAAATTAAATAATGCCCTTTTCAATATATATTCATAAAGACATCTCGACTTTAAGGTTGTGGTTCACGTGCTTCTTAATGCGCCCCCCACAAATTAGATGTTTGCGTGTTTGTTGGGAGCAGTATACTCATACACGTGTTTTTTTTAATGTCAACAGCACACAATGTTTGTTTAGCTATCAGGTGATCATAAAAGCACTTTTGTTTAACCGTATATAACGCTAACGCAATGTCACGGCTTGCTAAAAATCATGTTCATCAAAACACAATATTATCTCTTTGGAGACGTGATCTATAGCAGGGTCGTCTACGCGTGACTTCAAGTCAACAAGACAACCATATTCGGTTGGTGCATCTTCGGAATCGATGCCAAACTACCACATAAACAGCTAGGACTATTCCTGGTTTGAGAGCAATTAGTGACAGAACCATACGCAACCGGTTGAGGGAGCACAACATCAGGTCCCGATGTCCGGGATACGCCCAATTTTGCTTCCACCTCACCGTCAGTGTGGTGTAGACAGCATCAGAGGATCAGTATGCAAGACTAGGACAGTATATATTCTTCACAGATGAGCCAGATTTCATATGGACAGCTCTGATGGTCATGAATGGGTCTTCAGGCGCCCAGTAGAACGTTTAAGCGACGCTTGCGTTAGTCAACGTCGTCAATACAGGGTTGAATTACAACTCTTGGGAAAACGCAACTCATCATTGTTAATGGCAACTTGAATTGCGTACGATGACGGAACGACATCGTTCGAGTTCCAAGCTCTACCCTTGCCGGGACGCAGCGTCACCGTGCAGCAGGATAATGCCCGCCCACATGTTGCACGCGTTGTAGCAGTTTTGGAGGCAGCATAACAGTGTTTCTCGTTACCTCTCCCAAATAGGGCATGTCTGCGATGAGATGGAGCGACACCTACACCAGCACTAGAACCAGCCGGTAACGCTAGCTCAGTTGAGCTTATGTTTGGTTGACCTTTGCCACTATATTCGCCGATGTTCTTGTTTCTTCAATCTTCGGGACGGTCGGGTAGCCTAGTGGTTAAAGCAATCGTCACGCCTAAGACCCGGGTTCGATTCCTGACATGGGT
Organism: Haliotis cracherodii; assembly: GCF_022045235.1. Lineage (NCBI taxonomy): Eukaryota > Metazoa > Mollusca > Gastropoda > Lepetellida > Haliotidae > Haliotis > Haliotis cracherodii. The sequence continues at coordinate 23,260,103 of NW_027266272.1, read as the reverse complement.
ACACTGTGTGAAGCCCATTTCTTGTGTCCCCCCGGCGTGATATTGCTGGAATATTGCTAAAAGTGGCGTAAAACCATACTCACTCACTCACTCACTCACTCACTCACTCACTCACTCACTCACTCACTTCTTCAATCTAGCACCACTATCATGGTTTTATTTTCAATAACACAAGATTTACACCACTTTGTAAGAGACACAATTACTTTTTCCCGCTTGTATATCTTTAAATATGCCCGTTCTAGTTTACACATTTTGCATAGTTTTATAGTCATTGTGTCTCGTAATACGTCTGGATGTGCAGGCTATATATGCGTGAAAGCATATCCTGATTTTACTTTATACACTCTTCATAAAAAGAAACGCACAGGTAGTATGTACTTAACTGAACCTGACTCCACAAAAATCCGGTATATAAATTGGATATATGTTATTGGAAAATGTTGGTGGTCACAACGCAGCCATTGTCGATTTGCAATGTCTTAAACGGTATTGTTTTCACATTTGTTCAAAAAATATCATGGAGGAAAACAGTGAAGCAAAATGCCCTTGCAAGTTATGGCATTCGTAAATCGTGGTAGTGGCTATGAAAAGACAAGCATAAGCCAATAATTTGTCATTCATTTTTCAAGTTCGAAAATGCTGAGACTCGTGGCTGTCGATCGGAACATCGCCATAGGACGTAACCAAAGAGGGGAATCGCAGTCTTCTGTTGCACTCCACTTCAACGTTCACCACAATACCATTTGCCGCCTTTGGGACCGATACACACAGTTCAATTCCACTGCAGTCCGTCCGAGAACCGGCCAACCAAGAGTTACTACCCCTGCACAGGGTCGCTACATTCGACTGCTCCACCAACGTCATCGCAATGCCACAGCTACGGAGACTGCAGGGCTAATACACATAAATTACGTGTAGAAACAGGAAGATAAGGAGCAGTTATGGTTGGCAACACCACTAATTAGAAGAATTCAGATCATCTTACTTTACAATTTGTATTGATTCTGTGTGACCTTTAAGTTTTGACGTCAACAATAACAGTGAGCGGTATTTATAATAAGTAAGTTAGGCATGTTTACCAAGTCCTTTCAAGTTACTTTGAATAGAATATGTTTAAACTACAAATCCGGTTTGCTGTTCGGGGATTCACGGGTGCATGGACACGTGTTAGTTCATAAAAATGGCTGTCTGGAAACCAGATTTTCAATTTATACTGATGAGCCTTTTTTTCTCTCTAAAACATACATTGCAACAATGTAATTTATATATACACAAGCTTGAACATCTAGATTTGCACAAAACAGTGAAAGTGCCATGTAAGTCTGCATGTAGGGCTGCAAATAATCCTTGTCATCAAAGCTTTGTTTGTTTGTTTGTTGTATAACGCCGCACTTAGCAATATTCCATCTATATGACGGCAGTCTGTAAATAATAGAGTCTGGACCAGACAATCCAGTGATTGACATCACGATCCACGCCATAGAGATACGACGACATGTATGAACCAAGTCAGCGAGTCTGACCACCCGATCCCGTTAGTCGCCTTTTACGATAAGCATAGTCGCCCTTTACGGCAAGCATGGGTTGCTGAAGACCTATTCTACCCCGGATCTTCACGGGTCTTTGCTATATATGAGACATGATATTGGCTGGAACTGTGTGAAGGTTACATAGCATGATAAATGCTGTAGACTGTAGAATTCAAAAAGTACATTTCATCCATAACCATTTACCGTTTAGTTAATTCTAACATGAAGTTCTTATTAACTTATAAATAATGGACTACGTTTTCATCTTGTAAGAAAACCTTCAGGATTAATATAGATTTTTGAATTTGAGTTTTTCCGATAAACTAATTATTATTATGAATTAAGATTCATTGCAAGGAATTCAAGCTAAATGTATTTTTAATGTGTTTAAAATAGTGATAGTGAAGGTGTATGGATGATAAATGTCTGAAAACTTAATTCCGTTCGTGTATATCAGTATCTGGTGTGTCTGCCATGTTGAGCGATACGTGGATGACACCTCGATGGCATACTGTTGACAAAGTGACGTATTACTAGCCTTATTTCCTGACGGTGCTTTATACAAAATTCAACCAAAATAAATTTAATCTGAGATTAAATAATGCCCTTTTCAATACATATTCATAAAGACATCTCGACTTTAATGTTGTGGTTCACGTGCTTCTTCATGCGCCCCCCACAAATTAGATGTTTGCATGTTTGTTGGGAGCAGTATACTCATGCACGTGTTTATATTAATGTAAACAGCAGACAATGTTTGTTTAGCTATCAGGTGATCATAAAAGCACTTTTGTTTAACCGTATATAACGCTAACGCAATGTAACGGCTTGCTAAAAATCATGTTCATCAAAACACAATATTATCTCTTTGGAGACGTGATCTATAGCAGGGTCGTCTACGCGTGACTTCAAGTATACAAGACAACCATATTCGGTTGGTGCATCTTCGGAATCGATGCCAAACTACCACATAAACAGCTGGGACTATTCCTGGTTTGAGAGCAATTAGTGACAGAACCAAACGCAACCGGTTGAGGGAGCACAACATCCGGTCCCGATGTCCGGGATACGCCCAATTTTGCTTCCACCTCACCGGCAGTGTGGTGTAGACAGCATCAGAGGATCAGTAGGCAAGACTAGGACAGTATATATTCTTCACAGATGAGCCAGATTTCATATGGACAGCTCTGATGGTCATGAATGGGTCTTCAGGCGCCCAGTAGAACGTTAAAGCGACGCTTGCGTTAGTCAACGTCGTCAATATAGGGTTGAATTACAACTCTTGGGAAAACGCAACTCATCATTGTTAATGGCAACTTGAATTGAGTACGATGACGGAACGACATCGTTCGAGTTCCAAGCTCTACCCTTGCCGGGACGCAGCGTCACCGTGCAGCAGGATAATGCCTGCCCACATGTTGCACGCGTTGTAGCAGAGTTTTGAAGGCAGCATAACAGTGTTGTGCTGCCAGGGCAGGCTGTTTCTCCATACCTCTCCCAAATAGGGCATGTCTGCGATGAGATGGAGCGACACCTACACCAGCTCTGGAACCAGCCGGTAACGCTAGCTCAGTTGGACTGATGTTTGGTTGACCTTTGCCACTATATTCGCCAATGTTCTTGTTTCTTCAATCCACGGGACGGTCGGGTAGCCTAGTAGTTAAAGCGTTCGCTCGTCACGCCGAAGACCCGGGTTCGATTCCTGACATGGGTACAATGTGTGAAGCCCATTTCTTGTGTCCCCCCGCCGTGATATTGCTGGAATATTGCTAAAAGTGGTGTAAAACCATACTCACTCACTCACTCACTCACTTCTTCAATCTAGCACCACTATCATGGTTTTATTTTCAATAACACAAGATTTACACCACTTTGTAAGAGACATGTTGCACTGGGCGAACAGGGCAGAAGTTCCAGTCGCTCAAGTTTTGGAAGTCCCAGGACTCCCAGTCTGCTTGGATGTTCCCTGACCGTCCAAAATTCCCATAAGCCATTGGTTATCCGTACCAACGTTGGAGAGTTGGTCCCTCCCAAACAGTTCAGACATTTATCATAGCATCACTCATCAAACTCTGTTAATGCTCAATAGATTGAAAAAGGATATTTTAACAAGATATTAACAAACTACAGAATAATGTCGTTTGCATGCTTTCAGTTATTACGATATTAAAATTTGCCACAAGAAAAGACGACTAAACGTGCACCAAGGTTGTCAATAACTAATTTCCAAACAAACAATTAAATACTTAAATCATCTTCCCTATCCATTTATTGTAGCTTTGCTTAAGATTGTTGATAACTGTTTTCCCACAACAAAACAAGTTAAACATCGCCCCTATCTATTTATGGTATCTTTGCTTAAGATTATCGATAACTATTTTCCCAAAACAAAACAAGTTAAACATCGCCCCTAACTATTTATTGTATCTTTGCTTAAGATTAACGATAACTATTTTCCCAAAACAAAACAAGTTAAACATCGCCCCTATCTATTTATTGTTTATCATCCAAAACTGGCTCCCACGGGAGATATGATCGCTTGGATGAGATTAAGCGATATCTACACTGTAGATATCGCTGCAATAAAATTACATCACAATGGTTTGCAGAACCATACACGTGCACGTGCTCGTGGGTGTCGCCAAATGTGGTAAACGTCTGAGACCTGCATCACTTCGGGCTTCCCTCCCACATTAAGCTGAAACGCCGTGATATAACTGTAATACTGTTAAAAGCGGCGTTAAGCCAACCCCTCTCACTCACTCACTCTCATTTGTTTCGACGGTGTCCCGGATGTAGCAGCATATGTGTCTTGGGTGTTCTTATTGTAGTCGGCAGTTTTCTTGATGCGAGGTGGGTTCGAGTTGGACTTTGCGAAGAGTTGACAACAACAGACAGGCTTTCTGATTTCTTGCAAGTCTTAATACTCTGGGTCAACATTAATAAACATTTGTACATTACAGTTTACTGAAATATTTCTAGAAGTGTGTTTAACAGTATTTCCTGAATGTCTTTTGGGTTATTTTTCGTTCAACTTTAGTTGGTTTATTCAGTTTTTCAGTATTTAATTTCCTTTTATTACCTTTATTAGTTTTGAACTGTGTTATTAAGATGTTGCCAGATGTTTCGCTTATTGGTTGTGCAGTTGTTCATTTTTCTGTTTGTTTCAACATATAAATAACGATTTTTCTGCGGAGTGAGTGAGTGAGTGAGTGAGTGAGTTATATATAAATCAGGCAGGTCACACATTGTAACGATCCGCTCCGTCAGTGTACGATAATGTATTGAATATATGCACAACTCTTAATATTTGCTGGTCGTCTTTTCGTAGACATTTAAAAAAGAAACGCTGGTAAGTGTTTGTGTTGTTGGGTGAACGGTGCAAGGATATATGCTGTTCACTGTCAGTCTTCACCGAGATTGTAATTTAAAACTGATCCTTCTAAAATACTAGCGACTAATAGGAAATCACTCCAGGAAATCCATGTAGGAAACTGACCCAACAGATGAGACGCCTAAATGACACGTCCCAACGATACAAGAAGTTATCAATAGACGAGTCAACACCAATAGTATTGTTACTGTAGTCTGTAATAAACAGTGTCACCTTTATCGAGGTGGTCTGTAGTCAACAACAGCAGTGTTAATGCGGTAGTCTGTAATAAACAGTGACACCTTCATCGAGGTGGTCTGTAGTCAACACAAACAGCGTTAATACGACAGTCTGTAATCAACAATGACACTTTTATCGTGGTGGTCTGTGGTCAATACCAACAGCGTTATTATGTAGTCTGTAATAAACAGTGACACCTTTATCGAGGTTGTCTGTAGTCAACACCAACAGCGTTATAACAGTAGTCTGTAAGAAGCAGTGACACCTTTATCGAGATGGTCTGTAGTCAACACCAACAGCGTTATTATGTATTCTGTAATAAACAGTGGCACCTTTATCGACGTGGTCTGTAGTCAACAACAGCAGTGTTAATACGGTAGTCTGTAATAAACAGTGACACCTTTATCGAGGTGGTCTGTAGTCAACACCAACAGCGTTAATACGACAGTCTGTAATAAACAATGACACTTTTATCGTGGTGGTCTGTCGTCAACACCAAGAGCTTTTTATGTAGTCTGTAATAAACAGTGACACCTTTATCGAGGTGGTCTGTAGTCAACACAAACAGAGTTATTACGTAGTCTGTAATAAACATTGACACCTATATCGTGGCGATCTGTAGTCAACACACTGTAGTTATTGGTGAGTTGGTAGGAAACAATGACACCTTTATCGAGGTTGTCTGAAATGACGTCATCCCGACAAGTGAGTTAGTTTTAACTTTTATAAACCTCCAGTGACGTCATCCTATTGTTCGCTAGTCGGGTTAAATGTCATGAACAGGGATGTTATAATATCTCGGGGATTTTATTTATACAAAATCAAGCGACATTGTGAATGTCTCTCGTTAAAGTTTTAGTTTGAATGTAATGAGTGAGTGAGTTGTGTTTAACGACCCTTCTAACAGTTATATCACAGCTTGTCAGCTTAATGTGGGAGGAGAGCCTGAAGTGATGCAGGTCTCAGACATTTACCATTTCGGTGAAACCCACGAGAACGGGTTTGGTGCTGACAAACCTAGAAACGTAATCGGGGCGAACCGGGATTCGAACCCACAATCATAGATTTCTGGCGTGCCCAAAGGACGCAACTCTGCACAGCGAATCGCGGAGCCCTAGACGACTGGGCCACCCGTGCCCCAGTTTGAATGTAAACACATTGTTCATGATGCTGGATGACGTAGAGTCACATGACAAATGTTTTGTTTATATTTCGGTCGATCCAACTACCAACCTTCGTATCTGGAGCTCAATGAGTGAACTAGTTTAGTGCAGTATAGGGGCGCTGATGAACGACTGCTTTTGAGAAACAAATCTACTTTTGAAGTGCCTGTTCACAACAGAAGATATTTTACGCCCGTTTCCAAAGATTCACGGAACGTTAGTTTGAAACATAAAATTGTTGATAAATGTTGTTTTTCTTTCTTCGGTTTATAAGTTAGACATAACACTTCCCCTCAGGATTTTAGATTTAAACCTCTCTGATTCCTACACATAACAGTACCGTATTCGACGTATTAAGGGCTCTGATCCAAGAAACGCACCTCTCACCAAATTCTAGACCAATCTGCAAGTAATCTTAATAAGCGCCCCCTACTAAGACTGAGAATATTCATGACAGTCCACATTGTCCTGTGTATATAACATATTTTGTACAGCAGTCGAGTTATTGACCAGTTACTATTGTCGCAAAAGATTAGTTTCATCGACGTTTGAAATAGGTTTATTCACTACCGCTCGAGCTCTGAAATTCGATTTGCTCGTATGTTGTTCAATAAGCGCTCCCTTTGTCAATTTTCTAAGCGTCCGGGGATCTTATTATGGCGAATACAGTATTGCAGTTTTATCACGGCGTGTCAGCTTAATGTGGGAGAAAAACCCCCGAGGTGATTCAGGTCGTGGGGAGACCCACGAGGAGGGTCATATAAACCAAGGATCTTTACAGCGAGTTGCGGCGTCTGCTGGACGACGACTATGCCCCCACACCCTCTGAACTCGGTCGTTAGGGTAGCCAAGTGGTTAAAGAGCTGGCTCAGCACACCGACGTTCCGGGTTCGAATCGGCACATAGGTACACTGTGTGAAGCCTTCTTCTCGTGTCACCCAGCCTTGATTTCGCTGTAATATTTCTAGATGCGGCGTAAAATCCTAACGTAACTCAGTCACTCACTGAAGTTTCAGAAATTATATACTTTTGTAGATATATTGGATAGTTGTTGCGTAGCTTGATGAGTATGATGGGTATATTTCTGTCACAACAGCTGTAATAAAATATTAAGTTGTTTTTAAATCTGCCTTTTCTGCCCAGTTGATAATATATATGTTTTTTATTTGAAGTATTGACCTTACCTCACGGTTTCTAAAATACTGTAGGGAATACCTCCACCCCCACCCCCTCTCTCCCCACCCCCTCTCTCCCCACCCCCTATTCCCTAGATTCCATGCTTGTGGTATGATCGGAATCGTTCTTTGGGCTCTGCTTTTCAGCTGATATTTCTTGAAGAATTTCATCATGCTAAAAATAAAGCGTTTGCTGTAAGTGTTTCAGTTATTCAACAAATCTTATGAATGAAAAGACGACTAAAACGTGCACCAAGTTTGTCAATAACTAATTTCCAAACAAACAATTAAATACTTAAATCATCTTCCCTATCCATTTATTGTAGATTTGCTTAAGATTGTTGACAACTGTTTTCCCACAACAAAACAAGTTAAACATCGTCCCTATCTATTTATTGTATCTTTGCTTAAGATTATCTTTGCTTAAGATACTGTAGATATCGCTGCAATAAAATTACATCACAATGGTTTGCAGAACCATACACGTGCTCGTGGGTGTCACAAAATGTGGTAAACGTCTGAGACCTGCATCACTTCGGGCTTTCCTCCAACATTAAGCTGAAACGCCGTGATATAACTGTAATACTGTTAAAAGCGGCGTTAAACCCACTTCACTCACTCACTCACTCTCATTTGTTTCGACGGTGTCCCGGATGTAGCAGCATATGTGTCTTGGGTGTTCTTATTGTAGTCGGCAGTTTCTTGATGCGAGGTGGGTTCGAGTTGGACTTTGCGAAGAGTTGACAACAACAGACAGGCTTTTTGATTTCCTGCAAGTCTTAATACTCTGGGTCAACATTAATAAACATTTGTATATTACAGTTTTCTGAAATATTTCTAGAAGTGTGTTTAACATTATTTCCTGAATGTCTTTTGGGTTATTTTCGTTCAACTTTAGTTGGTTTATTCAGTTTTTCAGTATTTAATTTCCTTTTATTACCTTTATTAGTTTTGAACTGTGTTATTAAGATGTTGCCAGATGTTTCGCTTATTGGTTGTGCAGTTGTTCGTTTTTCAGTTTGTTTCAACATATAAATAACGTTTTTTCTGCGGAGTGAGTGAGTGAGTGAGTTATATATAAATCAGGCAGGTCACACATTGTAACGATCCGCTCCGTCAGTGTACGATAATGTATTGAATATATGCACAACTCTTAATATTTGCTGATCGTCTTTCCGTAGACATTTAAAAAAGAAACGCTGGTAAGTGTTTGTGTTGTTGCGTGAACGGTGCAAGGATATATGCTGTTCGCTGTCAGTCTTCACCGAAATTGTAATTTAAAACTGATCCTTCTAAAATACTAGCGACCAATAGGAAATCACTCCAGGAAATCCATGTAGGAAACTGACCCAACGGATTAGACGCCTAAATGACACGTCCCAACGATACAAGAAGTTATCAATAGACGAGTCAACACCAATAGCGTTGTTACTGCAGTCTGCAATAAACAGTGCCACCTTTATCGAGGTAGTCTGTAGTCAACAACAGCAGTGTTAATGCGGTAGTCTGTAATAAACAGTGACACCTTCATCGAGGTGGTCTGTGGTCAACACCAACAGCATTATTATGTAGTCTGTAATAAACAGTGCCACCTTTATCGAGGTGGTCTGTAGTCAACACCACCAGCGTTAATACGACAGTCTGTAATAAACAGTGCCACCTTTATTGGGTGGTCTGTAGTCAACACCAACAGCGTTATTATGTAGTCTGTAATAAACAGTGCCACCTTTATTGGGTGGTCTGTAGTCATCACCAACAGCGTTAATACGGTAGTCTGTAATAAACAATGACACCTTTATCGAGGTGGTCTGTAGTCAACACCAACAGCGTTAATACGACAGTCTGTAATAAACAATGACACTTTTATCGTGGTGGTCTGTGGTCAACACCAACAGCGTTATTATGTAGTCTGTAATAAACAGTGACACCTTTATGTAGTCTGTAATAAACAGTGCCACCTTTATCGAGGTGGTCTGTAGTCAACACCAACAGCGTTATTACGTAGTCTGTAATAAACAAGGCACCTATATCGTGGCGATCTGTTGTCAACACACTGTAGTTATTGGTGAGTCGGTAGGAAACAGTGACACCTTTATCGAGGTTGTCTGAAATGACGTCATCCCGACAAGTGAGTTAGTTTTAACTTTTATAAACATCCAGTGACGTCATCCTATTGTTCGCTAGTCGGGTTAAATGTCATGAACAGGGATGTTATAATATCTCGGGGATTTTATTTATACAAAATCAAGCGACATTGTGAATGTCTCTCGTTAAAGTTTTAGTTTGAATGTAATGAGTGAGTGAGTTGTGTTTAACGCCCCTTTTAACAGTTATATCGCGGCTTGTCAGCTTAATTTTAGGAGGAAAGCCTGAAGTGATGCAGGTCTCAGACGTTTACCACTTCGGTGAAACCCACGAGAACAGGTTTGGTTCTGACCAACCTAGAAACGTAATCGGGGCGAACCGGGATTCGAACCCACAATCATAGATTTCACGGCGAATCGCGGCGCCCTAGACGACTGGGCCACCCGTGCCCCAGTTGGAATGTAAACACATTGTTCATGATGCGGGATGACGTAGAGTCACATGACAAATGTTTTGTTTATATTTCGGTCGATCCAACTACCAACCTTCGTATCTGGAGCTCAATGAGTGAACCCGTTTAGTGGAGTATAGGGGCGCTGATGAACGACTGCTTTTGAGAAACAAATCTGCTTTTGAAGTGCCTGTTCACAACAGAAGATATTTTACGCCCGTTTCCAAAGATTCACGGAACGTTAGTTTGAAACATAAAATTGTTGATAAAGGTTGTTATAAATTTCTTTCTTCGGTTTATAAGTTAGACACAACACTTCCCCTCAGGATTTTAGATTTAAACCTCTCTGATTCCTACACATAACAGTACCGTATTCGACGTATTAAGGGCTCTGATCCAAGAAACGCCCTTCTCACCAAATTCTAGACCAATCTGCAAGTAATCTTAATAAGCGCCCCCTTCTAAGACTGAGAATAATCATGACAGTCCACATTGTCCTGTGTATATAACATATTTTGTACAGCAGTCGAGTTATTGGCCAGTTACTATTGTCGAAAAAGATTAGTTTCATCGACGTTTGAAATAGGTTTATTCACTACCGCTCGAGCTCTGAAATTCGATTTGCTCGTATGTTGTTCAATAAGCGCTCCCTTTGTCAATTTTCTAAGCGTCCGGGGATCTTATTATGACGAATACAGTATTGCAGTTTTATCACGGCGTGTCAGCTTAATGTGAGAGAAAAACCCCGAGGTGATTCAGGTCGTGGGGAGACCCACGAGGAGGGTCATATAAACCAAGGATCTTTACAGCGAGTTGCGGCGTCTGCTGGACGACGACTATGCCCCCACACCCTCTGAACTCGGTCGTTAGGGTAGGCAAGTGGTTAGAGCGCTGGCTCAGCACACCGATGTTCCTGGTTCGAATCGGCACATAGGTACACTGTGTGGAGCCTTCTTCTCGTGTCACCCAGCCTTGATTTCACTGTAATATTTCTAGATGCGGCGTAAAATCCTAACGTAACTCAGTCACTCACTGAAGTTTCAGAAATTATATACTTTTGTAGATATATTGGATAGTTGTTGCGTAGCTTGATGAGTATGGTGGGTATATTTCCGTCACAACAGTTGTAATAAAATATTAAGTTGTTTTTAAATCTTCCTTTTCTGCCCAGTTGATAATATATATGTTTTTATTTGAAGTATTGACCTTCCCTCATGGTTTCTAAAATACTGGAGGGAATACCCCCACCCCCACCACCATCCCCACCCCAACCCCCTCTCTCCCCACCCCCCATTCCTTAGTTTCCATGCTTGTGGTCTGATCGGAATCGTTCTTTGGGCTCTGCGTTCAGCTGATATTTCTTGAAGAATTTCATCATGCTAAAAATAAAGCGTTTGCTGTAAGTGTTTCAGTAATTTAACAAATCTTATGAATGCAAATTGTGTTTTCATAACCCAATTTAGAAAAAATAAAAAGAAGCTAAGTTGTGTATGTTTGGGGTTGCATTCCAAAATCCTGACTAATAAGAGAGATATTTAGTTATATTAGATTATTAGATATATTCCTTATCATCGTTTTGTAAACTAATATCTTTACATTGGTCAGAACCCGTGAAGATCCGGGTTAAATTTGGTCTTCCGAAAAAGAAGGATCTGGTGGTCAGACTCGCTGACTTGGTTGATGCATGTCATCGTATCCCATAACAAACAAACACAAACAACAATCAATAGCTGTTGTCCAGTTGTCCAAGGGATCGCTGATTGGAAATGGACGAGTGGCTTTTCACACAGAATACATTTGGTCCCGAAACTTAAATCAAAAACAAACACAGCCTACTTCACTTCCAAATTATTTTTATTTGTCATATTGCAGACAGCTGGGTTATATAAAGAACCATGCAATTGCCTTTGGGGCATATGGAACGCAACAGAATGGACAATGTGACAAATGTCAAAAGTTAGTTTTTGAGCCAAGTCATTGTTACGCATCATATGTCCATGCCCTGTTAGGTATAAGCAGTCAAATGTTTAGCCAGAAAGAATGAACGTGTGTTGACACTAAATGTATTTCATCCAAATACGTTAAAGGGGAAGTTTACACGCAAAAATCACTTTCTTTCTTTTTCTAAACAAAACGCAATTTTAGAATTAGTTAGTATCTGTGTTTGAAAATATACACTCATTTTTTTTCACAGTGAAAGTAGGAAGCTCACAATAGTGTGAAATTGATATGCCGTTATGAGGCCTTCGTTTTACGAGCGAAATAGGCCTGAGTTATCCCCCTTAGATTATGACGTAATTGGTGCCAATTCAACTGGGTCCCTGTCTATTCTCAACGCAAAAGATATCAAGGACCAGTTTGCGGTAAAACAACATGGTCTACGACACACTGCGGCGCAGTGGTGACTCAGCATAACACAATTCTGGCTGGCATCTGAGATGCTAGAATCACAAAACTGTACCTACACCACGTGAAGCGGCTCTAACAAAGCATGATGACGTCATAATGTTTATCAATTGGCACCAATGACGTCATATTGCAAGGGACATAAGCCATGGTGTTTTTGTTATGGAAATAGAACACTTGGTAAATGTGAAAAATATAAATCGTTTTAGTGCAAAAAATATGTTAATTAAATATGATGTTTTTATATTTTTGTCTATGACACTTCTATGTTAACACTTTTAATGTGGAAAAAGTACAAGAAAAAAAGGTTCATTTCCGTGTGAACTTGCCCTTTAACGTGATCTGCTTGTCGAGCGAGGACGGCAGGACATTGACCTGGCGTCCAAGTTACCTTCGTGTTCAAATCAATACACGGATCTGCTGTGAATGTTGTCACAAACATTCTTGTACGACCACATTGGGTACAGCAGCATCATTAAACTCAGATACTGTACCCAAATACTGTACCCAAATACTGCGCCCAAATACTGTACTTCTCTCCATCGACGATGTACCGTATCGAATTGGAGTGAAGTTTGCATGTTACGGACGGATGGACAACGGGTTGACAGATGGTATATCATAAGATCACTTGCGACTTTGCACCTTTGGTTTCGGATCCACTCGGCTTATTCCGTTACCTACGTCATACTCTGGACTGCAGTAGAGGGGTGATATTGAATGATTTCATTTTAAATTGCACACCCACTGATGTCTTTAGTGCCGACAAAATAAGGGGTGGTTTTAAATGGTTGAAGAATATCATATGATACGCAAAAAATCTGATATCTAGCAACGTTTGTATGATGGTCAGACTGCCACCGAAGTGTGACATCGAAGTCACGTGAACAGATGACCTTGTGAAATATGGATTCCCACCAATGCTGACCAAGATGTCCTATGGTGTTGAGGTGGGTCAAGTGACCTTTTGTCTTGATAAGATTACAATAAAACTTTCTATGCATGATCGAAATACCGGCGTATTGTGTACAGTCATGTATGAAATGAAAGTGGAAGTGACTATTTTTTTAACACACTACACAAGACCAAAGAACAACACTGGTTTATATCTAGAATGATAAACACATGTTTTAATTAAGTTCTTGACAAGCAAATGGTTTTCTTCAAACACCATACTGTCAACAAATAATCACAGTGCTGCAGCGGAATGATCCCTGACCTGAAGGATTGTTGTTTACGTTAAGTGCTGCAAACGAATAGTCATATCTTCCTTACGTTATTCACTTCAGGGCTTTATCAAGCAAACTAATTTGGGATAACTATTTAATAATATTAAATAAGCAGCAACTCCCGATATCACTAGTTGACTGTTTTTTCTTACGACTTTACCTCATTTTGTAAAGTTAATACTGGTCTTCATCCACGGCATCCGGGTACTCTGGTTCATTTGTTCTGAGGGATGACCAGCGTACACGGATGCATCCACGGGAATTCCAGTAGAAATTGAATCGACAGATTTGAGAAAACTGTATGGTGTTGAAAGCACGTTTACAATACAAAACCTATAACATTTCACACAACTAGAAAAGTGTTTGCACGACATAAACCCGGAAGCAGACCCGTCTCCACATTTTCCCCGAATGCCCCAAAATTATGCTATTGATATGTCTCATGCAATTAGCAGCCTGGTTCCATGGGTATGTTGCGCTGGCGCTACACTGACCCAGGCAATGGCTACACAATGGCCGCCTCCACTAGAAGAACAAACATGGCAGACACGCCATGTATTTTCTATAGAAATCCTCTAGAACGTGTGGTTAAATTTCTTTCTTAGCATTCTCATGAATGCTCTTGCAATGTATATGTCACGAGAATAACGTCCATTCTCGCTTTTAGTAAAGGAAAACATTATTTAAGCTGTTAGATGAAATATCTGTGTACGAAATTATCTACAAACAAACTACTCAAATAAAGAAATTAAGTTACATTATTGTTCAAGCAAAGGAAAATCCCAGTATGATCTTGATGGTAATGAATAACATTAAATGTGCACAGAAATTGTAATATTTGAGAATAAAAGCTGGAGACATGTGTACTTTCCACTATTTATTTGTGAACTGTTTAACTAGGCGTAATGATTACCGGTACCAATGGAACCTGTCTTGACTATGAGTACCATAGTTTTATGTTTATGACAATAGACAAATGGGAACATAATGCATTTTAACAACAGCTTAGCTTTTACCAAATATGTCTTTGATAAACTACAGCCCTTGAAAGTGTGTGTTTCAAACATAGTTTCCTATGGTTTTCTTGACAAAATCAGAGGCCACTTTCAGGACAAACTGTTTTGGTGTCTGGATTTCAAACATGGCATTGCTATCTAGTAGAATTTCATGACATAGTGATTTTCCATATCAACTAGAAAACCTGCCAATGGTGTAATTTATAATAAAGTTGTCTATAACCTCATACTGTGTCCTCAGTTGATTAATTGCCACAGCATGACTACTGTTACCTTTCTATTTATCATCCTGTTAAAAAGAGAATACACATGGATGTGTATACCACTGTACTAAATTAATTCAAAATAATGAATTTTTTTTTTATTATTATGCCATTCACACCCGACATTTTTATAAGCACACACATAGTTAAAAAACAATTAATTGGAATTAATCAATTATTAGATTTATTTATGATTAATTTCATTTTGTACTAAGAAACCCAATGCCAAATAGATGGCTTTTCATGTGAATAAAATCCAAAGGCCAAATGTCAGAACCAATGACAGACCCTATCATTAAATACCATTACGGATCAAAAGTGTTTAATTTTTCTAGTTATTATACTGGGCGCTAACTCCTCTAAACCCGCCACTTTACAATGGGAGAAAACGGGGCATAATCGGCGACATTTGCGTAGTCAGATTTTCTAAAATAAAGATGCTAACGGTATTTCATTGACGTGGTCGTTTAATTCCATGTATTATGTATACAATTTCGTGATAACAGTGAGCTGACACGAAATATAAACGCACATAACACTGTTGAAAATGAGGTATGTGTCATTGTTTACATTTCACCGATATGACGACCACTTTCGAGCCTCGAAACAGCTTAAATAATGTTTTCCTTCACTAATAGTAAGAATGGAATACATTAACCACCCGTTCTAGACTTTTTCTAAAGTAAATACATGTGTCCGCCATGTTTGTTCGTCTAGTGGAGGTGACCATTGTGCAGTCATTGCCTGGGTCAGTGTAGCCAATTGGAACCAAGCTGATGCAATTTGGTACTTTCATTGAAAAGTTATATCCACTTCCGGTTTAATGACATCATTTCCGGTTTGGGAAAACATGTCAATTGACGACCACTTTAAAACAGAAACTACTATGCCTTTCACAAGATTAATGAAAAAATTAAATGCACTTAAATGTCATTACTTCCGGTTTGGGAAAACACATATCTAAGGCATTTGAACAGAACGTCCTATGCCTGCACTTCCGTTTGGATGCTATCACTTCCGGTTTGAGGATATACAGACCATAAGCAGTGCTACTCTAAAACAGAATGTCCCATGCCTCTATAGCTAAACTAACAATGAAACCCTTAGATTTTCATAAGAAATCTCTGCCCCCCCAAAATATTGAGTTAGTTTGATTGTCGAGTTCTTATGATTCTTGAAATGATTTGGTCGTTTTTATTTACATCCACTTCCGGTTTCATAATTTTGCTCCCGAGTTTAAAAAACGCATATGCAATACAAGAAATATTTATGATAGAGAGTACCAACCTCTAGATAAGATTAATGCACTTCCGGTTGCACTGATCTTGATCCTCCATTTTAGCCATAACATCCTTCACTGTTCTGAGTTGAAAACATGGGTTCTTGCTCTTACAAACATCTCGGAAAAACACAGAGGGTTTGTTCAGTATACAAAGAAGCATCACAATACCTCAGGAATGACAATTCCAGTGACTTTGAACTTCAATTACGGTCGCTCAAAGCCTGGCCATTTCAATGCCCTCCCAAAGGATGACATGTGCCAATCACAGTGAACACTTGAGTTATCACGAACATTATATATTTTTTGAGTGCATGACCTAGAAAGTGAATTTGAACGTCAATATCGGTGACATATATTTCAAGAACATTTCAAAGGGCAATCCAGCATATAAATCAAATACGATGTCTTTTGGTGGAATTCAACGTAACAACAAAACATGTAGCATGTGTTTTTCATTATAAATAGGCCACAGTGACCTACCACTGATGCCACAAGATTATTATCACTTGTCATACTTAGGTATTCAAACATAATAATCACTATATGCATACAACTTTAAACAAATCGGCAGAAAAGGACATTTTAGTGAAATGTGACATTGATTTTCATCAGACTATAATCCTTAGGATGAGCTTGATCACTGTCATGAGTGGGCAATGTTCCAAAACGTAGCTATACATGATAGGATTTCCATGATATGTCCACACTCCGCGTGGTTTCAAAAAGGAAGGTGGCGGGACGGCGTCACCGGTGTAGTAGGCTCAAACGACTCCCCCTACTTTTGACTCTATGGGTTGTCATTTGAACCTGGGGAGTCACTTGAGCCTCCTCCACCGACAAATCTCGAAAACAAAACACCCAAACATTCCCATTCAAACATACACTCAAGAGCGTGGCGTGTCTTGACCACACAGCCAGTGGGACAGAAGATGTTCTTGCCGTATTGTATACTTATATAAGCAAGAGAGACTTTGGTAAATATAAAATGAAATTGTTTCAAATCAAAATACGCTTAAATGCCAAATACATTTATTTTTGTAATTCTATTTTTATTTCATGAGTCATATCACATTTATGGTTTCGGGTGCTTCAGTACATAAACTGCCGGGCAAAAGAAAGTATACACCCATGTTTGATGGTGACTAAAAATGAAACAAACGTCATATAGCTGGAATATTGTTGAGTGCGGCGTTATACTATAAACAAACGAACTCACATCAGGTGACTCGCACACGACGTCTCAAGGGAAAATAGGGGTCGCAATTTCACAGTGAAGCAGGTATTTTTAGTGTACACTTTCTCATGTCCGGCAGTTTATATCAATGGTGTATATTTCAGTGTATACGCTACAGCTATGTATAAGTGAGTGAGAATGGTTTAACGTCGCTTTGTGTTTCAGTTCGGTGTGGCAGCATAGTGTGTGAGAGAAGCAAGAAAAAACCCACTAAATTCATCAACGAAGTGTGAAACACGAAAACAACAAACATCTTAAAAATAATCAATAAAATGTGAAACATTTAACGGTGAATAATCAAGTATGACACTTTGCTATTGTGTGGGTGGAGTAGTGGGCTTCAGGTGTACAGGTTGTGAGGGAGGAGTCTCGAGCTCCAGGTGAACATGTTGTGTTGGTGGAGGCTTGAGCTTCAGGTGTACACGTTGTGAGGGAGTAGTATCAAGCTTCAGGTGTGCATGTTGTGTTGGTAGAGGCTTGAGCTTCAGGTGAACATGTTGTGTGGGAGTTGTGGAGAGCTTCAGGTGTACAGGTTGTGTTTGTGGAGGCTTGAGCTGCAGGTGAACATGTTGTGTTGGTGGAGGCTTGAGCTTCAGGTGTACATGTTGTGTGGGATGAGGCTTGAGCTGCAGGTGTACAGGTTGTGTGGGAGTTGTGGAGAGCTTCAGGTGAACATGTTGTGTGGGTGGAGTCGTGGGCTTCAGGTGTACATGTTGTGAGGGAGTAGTATCAAGCTTCAGGTGTACACGTTGTGTGGCAGGAGTCTCGAGCTTCAGGTGAACATGTTGTGTTGGTGGAGGCTTGAGCTTCAGGTGTACAGGTTGTGTGGGAGTAGTGGAGAGCTTCAGGTGTACAGGTTGTGTTGGTGGAGGCTTGAGCTGCAGGTGTACAGGTTTTGTTGGTGGAGGTTTGACTTTCAGGTGTACAGGTTGTGAAGGAGGAGTCTCGAGCTTCAGGTGTACATGTTGTGTGGGGGTTGTTGAGAGCTTCAGGTGTACATGTTGTGTGTAGGAGGAGTGGACAGCTTCAGGTGTACATGTTGTGAGGGTAGAGGCTTGAGCTTCAGGGGTGTAGACGTTGTGTGGGAGTAATATCGAGTTTTAGGTGTACAGGTGTGAAGGAGGAGTCTTGAGCTTCAGGTGAACATGTTGTGACGGTAGAGGCTTGAGTTTCAGGTGTACACGTTGCGTGGGAGTAGTATCGAGCTTCAGGTGAACATGTTGTGTTGGTGGAGGCTTGAGCTTCAGGTGTACATGTTGTGACGGAGTAGTATCAAGCTTCAGGTGTACAGGTTGTGATGGAGGAGTCTCGAGCTCCAGGTGAACATGTTGTGTTGGTGGAGGCCTGAGCTTCAGGTGTACATGTTGTGTGTAGGAGGAGTGGACAGCTTCAGGTGTACATGTTGTGAGGGTAGAGGCTTGAGTTCCAGGTGTACACGTTGCGTGGGAGTTGTATCGAGCTTCAGGTGTAGACGTTATGTGGGAGTAGTATCGAGCTTCAGGTGAACATGTTGTGTTGGTGGAGGCTTGAGCTTCAGGTGTACAGGTTGTGTGGGAGAAGTATCGAGCATCAGGTGTACACGTTGTGTGTGAGTTGTATCGAGGTTCAGGTGTACAGGATGTGACGGTCGAGGTGTGATCTCCAGGCGTGTGGGAGGGTGGAGTCTGCAGTTTCAAGAGATCTAAGTGTCAGATATGAAGCTGGAATTTCAGGTGTTGTGTGAGGGATAGGTGAACCAGGGGCGGTATGGGAAGCTGGATGCTAGAGATGAGGGAAGAGGTTGGAGTTTAAGGTGTTGTGTGGGAAGACGGAGGGTGGAGTTTCAGGTATTGTGTGAGAGGGTGGAGGCTGGAGTGTAAGGTGTTGTGTGGAAGGGAGAAGGGTGGAGTTTCAGGTAGTGTGTGAGAGGGTGGAGGCTGGAGTGTAAGGTGTTGTATGGAAGGGAGAAGGGTGGAGTTTCAGGTATTGCGTGGAAGGCTTAAGGCAGGAGTTTCAGGTGTGTGGGAGGCTGGGGGCTGGGGTACCAGGTGTTGTGTGGAAGGAAGCAGACTGGAGTTTCAAGGGTTGTGTGGGAGCCTGTAGTTTCAGGTGTTGTGTTGGAGGCTGGAGGTAGCATTTTTAGGTATTGAGTGTGAGGTTTGAGACTGGCGTTTCAAGGGTTGTGTGGGGGGTTGAGGATTTTGTGACAGAAGCCTGATAATCGATCATTGGGTTGGAACGAAGTGGATCACACTTTCTGGGACTGCCAATTTTCACGAGTCTGGTCCCCCTTTAAATATGATTAAACAGAATGCATGTACAATCATGTGTGAAAGCTTCGTTTACTTCTCTGTCAGCATCAGCAGAAAGAGTCTGTCCAGAAGGCAGTCCCCATGCAGTTGGAGACAGCTTGTTGGAGTGTAGCGCTGTTCATAGCCATTTAGGTGGCGACCTGTTAGAGAACAACAGATACAGGAAAATGGGGCGGTTCACTCAGGCTTTATATTCCTACGCAGTCCTGAAGTTATTACAGTGAATTTCAATCTGTCTTAAACACAGGCACGCACGCACGCACGCACGCACGCACGCATGCACGCACGCACGCACGCACGCATACACACGTGCAAGCACGTAGCTATATGAGTGTAATATTCTTTGACGCAACATCAAACCCCATTTCCCCTCCGTATCATAAACATCATTTTAGGAATAACACATATGCATGAAGGCTGGCATAATACAATTCTTATTCCTGATATAGGATATTTACGATACAAAAACACACTCGGCTAATAATCTCTATTTAATCAGACAATATGACTGAGAAGATAACAAGGTATCCGTAATCCAACTAGAATCTCTGATTTATCAGGCAATCTATTAAGTTTATTTAAAATTTCAAACAAGATAAATCTGGACAGATGATGTATTTATTTCAGCACTAACCGAAGGCTTAAATGTTTTCTGGAATCTATACAAGTGGATTTTCTTGAATGCCACTTAGATTTGGTGATAAAGCGCAAATCCAAAGAGAACTCCTTGTATGTCAGGATGTAAAATCCCAGTTTATGATAAGGTTATATCTCAGGTTTTTATAGCCATGGGACAGAGAGATAATGTTAATGTCAGATAAACATCATCAAAGATTTTGAATAAAACTTGGTATTGGGAGGGTCGTCACTTTTCTTCAATAAATATACATAGCAATAGTCTAGTTTAGTTGGAGTTACATGCATACTGATGGTTGAGAGGGAAGTGTCTTTTCATCAATAAATATATATAGCAATAGTCTAGTGTAGGGGAGGTATGTGCATATTGATGGCAGAGAGGGAAGTGACTTTTCATCAATAAATATGCATAGCAATAGTCTAGTGTAGGGGCAGTTACGTACATATTGATGGTAGAGAGGCAAGTGACTTTTCATCAATAAACATGTATAGCAATTGTCTAGTCTAGGGGCTGTTACGTGCATATTGATGGAGGGGCAGTTACGTACATATTGATGGGTGAAAGGGAAGTGTCTTTTCTTCAATAAATATGTGTAGCAATAGTTTAGTCTAGGGGCTGTTACGTGCATATTGATGGGTGAGAGGGATGTGACTTTTCATCAATAAACATGTATAGCAATTGTCTAGTCTAGGGGCTGTTACGTGCATATTGATGGAGGGGCAGTTACGTACATATTGATGGGTGAGAGGGAAGTGTCTTTTCTTGAGTAAATATGTGTAGCAATAGTTTAGTCTAGGGGCTGTTACGTGCATATTGATGGGTGAGAGGGAAGTGACTTTTCATCAATAAATATATATACTAATAATCTAGTGTAGGGGCTGTTACGTGCATATTGATGGTTGAGAGGAAAGTGTCTATTCTTCAATAAATATGTGTAGCAATAGTTTAGTCTAGGGACAGTTTTGTGCATATTGATGGTAGAGAGGGAACTGACTTTTCATTAATCAATATACATGGTAATAGTCTAGTGTAGGGGCTGTTACGTGCATATTGATGGTTGAGAGGAAAGTGTCTTTTCTTCAATAAATATGTGTAGCAATAGTTTAGTCTAGGGACAGTTTTGTGCATATTGATGGTAGAGAGGGAAGTGACTTTTCATTAATCAATATACATGGTAATAGTCTAGTGTAGGGGCAGTATGTGCATATTGATGGCAGAGAGGGAAGTGACTTTTCATCAATAAATATACATAGTATTATTCTAGTCTAGGAACAGTTACGTGCATATTGCTGGAGGTGCAGTAACGTGCATATTGATGGAGGGGCAGTTACAAGCATATTGATGGAGGGGCAGTTACGTACATATTGATGGAGGGGCAGTTAGGTACATATTGATTGAGGGGCAGTTACGTGCATATTGATGGAGGGGCAGTTAGGTACAAATTGATGGAGGGGCAGTAACGTACATATTGATGGAGGGGCAGTTACGTGAATATTGTTGGAGGGGCAGTTACAAGCATATTGATGGAGGGGCAGTTACGTGCATATTGATGGAGTGGCAGTTACAAGCATATTGATGGAGGGGCAGTTACAAGCATATCGATGGAGGGGCAGTTACGTGCATATTGATGGAGGGGCAGTTACGTACATATTGATGGAGGGGCAGTTACGTACATATCGATGGAGGGGCAGTTACGTGCATATTGATGGAGGGGCAGTTACGTACATATTGATGGAGGGGCAGTTACGTACATATTGATGGAGGGGCAGTTACGTACATATTGATGGAGGGGTAGTTACGTACATATTGATGGATGTGAAGATATGTGCATAGTGTTATAGAAGTCCAATATAAACAGTAATTGTAATCAGAGTACATTTAGAAAACCTTGTCCATCATAAGTGTCACCTATTTTCGTTACATCACAATCTATCTGCAAATGTCCATTCACAATTTTCACATTAAAGCAAATAATAAGATTATAGTATCATAGATAGTTACCTGGAAATGAACTTCTATCGGATTCAACTTTGTGGGTCATGTTCACTGCTGATAGCTATGTTTATCTATCACTGAACGTTCGCGCGAGCAGCACTTGTCAGGCATGACCTGATTACCACTGTGTGTCACTACGCTATTTACATCCATGAATAATATACCTATTGTTATCATTATGCACTATCACTGTACAGGTTGATGCATTCCATGTTACCTTGTTATTATATTTGTTCACTGTTTAGATTCATGATGTATTTTGGGTGATAAGAATAATGTTTGTCAGGGACTATTTCTTGTATACACTCTTGCATCGTGGCTATTTTTAGACAGTAAGTTGACATTTGATCTAGATAAACAATGACCTAATACACTGGTTATTGAAGATTTTCCGATAACTTTCTTGCTCTAAAATGTTTCAAAGTATATTTCACTTCGGATATTAATGATAATTACACTTTATTGCAGTAAATAACTAATTTGATCAGTTTGACATTTCTGAGGTTACGGTGACCTGTCAATTATGTCTACGCTTGGCATAGTGACTGTTTATAACTTGGATGTCCGTTTTCACATCAAAGTCATAGATTCATGATAAAGTATGTTTCTGCAGTCTAATCTAGATTTGCAATATTCAGACACATAGAGGACAGCATACACGTTCCCATATTTCTTGCATTTGTACCTGCAATATGACAGTCGTTCTGTGTTATGACATTTCATTGCCGACAGTTCAAGGCAATATTGACTTTCTGTTTGTCCGTTTCTCTGTTAATATTTGCCAAGTATTTTAATGAATCGTGTTACTGTCCGAATTATTAAAGGACTTATAGGACAACACCAATACTCGGAATGAGGGCATATTTTGTCCTATAGGCCTATATTTGTCAATAGTCTTAGCGTACGTTTGACGTCTGTCAAACTGTCCTCCCAGTCGCTTGGTCTGAATCTATCCTTGTCCTAAATATCATTGTATCAGATATTAGCACAAATTCTATTTGTTCAACATGTTCAATCTATTCGGACACTTTGTACATTATAAGGACAATACCAATTGATAAAAGAAACTGATTGTTTTGTAAATTTCACTTGTAACGGAGATGATGACCAACCAAGATGGCGGCCGCTGACGCTACGTTGGCGTAAAGATATTGTCCATTTAATTATAACAAATCGTCTCGATGTCCTGATTATTTCTACGGTGTCCTAATTGTATTCGGACAAATAGGACAAAACAAGAACATTTTGTAATCACTTACTTGTGTTGGAAATGACATTACCTATGCCATGCTTGGGATATGAAAGCCATCCAACTTGTGTTCTGATTGGCTAAGAAAGGTCACATGACCTGTTAATGATGCCTATAAATACGATCACGGGTCAAGGTCTGGACACTTCTACTTATCATTCACTACCACTAGGTACATATTTTGATACATTTTTAGGCCAAATTTAAAAGAAATCTCTTGACATTTTATTACTTAAAATAACATTTTCTCAAAACAATAAAGCTAATATAACTTAATATTATTACTTCTTTGGAGACTGAGCCCTGTTAGTAAAATCGTTTAGACTTAATAGTAGTTGGTCGAAACTAGGGCTATTTATTGGCATCATTTTTCATCACATTGTTAATAATTTATATCCACATTGTTGACATTTAAAACCAAAATTAAACATAAAGTTTGTAAACGCCATTGCAAACTTGGACTGCTAAATTTCATCTTTGCTTGTGTTATTTGTGTTTTCACTAGCACCCTAAGGGTGTTACAATATTGATGGAGGGGCAGTTACGTACATATTGATGGAGGGACAGTTACGTGCATATTGATGGAGGGGCAGTTACGTACATATTGATTGAGGGGCAGTTACATGCATATTGATGGAGGGGCAGTTACGTGCATATTGATGGAGGGGCAGTTACGTACATATTGATCGAGGGGCAAATACGTGCATATCGATGGAGGGGCAGTTATGTGCATATTGATGGTAGAAACTAATAGGAAGGACATAACAGTAGGTTGAAGAAGAAAGTAAAATGCAGTTAGAAACAGGATAACCCTTCCTGCCCATTTCGCGCCACATAACATCATTTGTCTATTTCATGTAATTTGGAGCTGCATCCTGACATTTGATTACTTACCAGTCTATTACTGACGTCATCACTTGTATTGGAACTGACGTCATCCTTTGCACCGTTTGGTCTCGCCGTGTCGCCATGGTACAAAGAACAGGTGCTGGTGAAGCCATGGTTAACTCTTCCAATATTCCCCTTCATCTCGGTTGCCTCATCCATCTGTATCGGAGTAGATCTGGCAGCCTCTCCATGGCCTTTGTCATCAAGCCTGTGGTTGATCTTTGTTGCAGTCTGGTCTTTCCTCTGTGGCAATTTGCCTCGATCGCCAGAGGGCCCCGATGAAGATCCCGATGCTAGGTGTTGACAGAAGATTTGGGAGGCAACTCGACGGTAGGATTTGAAGGCCAACAGAAACAGGGGTAGCTTGAAGACAAGGTACGCATAGTTCAGGAAACTAAGGCTGTTTTTAATAATGACGAGAAGAATGCCATTGTCACTTTTATAATTAATGTTGATGAAGTCAAAAACGAACAGGGGACAAAATGTTATAATGTAGGTGATATATACGACAAAGATGCCCTTTGCTTGACGGACATACCGCTTGGTAGCGGAGGCGGATGTGATGGAAACGTTCTCTTTCTTGCGCATGTGGAGGCATATGCGTGTGAAGGCGATGATCATCATTGCAAGTGGCAGAATGATGTTACAGCACAAATCGACAAACCAGGTATTCTGTTTGGTAACATTCCAAATTA
Organism: Haliotis cracherodii; assembly: GCF_022045235.1. Classification (NCBI taxonomy): domain Eukaryota; kingdom Metazoa; phylum Mollusca; class Gastropoda; order Lepetellida; family Haliotidae; genus Haliotis; species Haliotis cracherodii. Next base: position 23,234,899 of record NW_027266272.1, on the reverse strand, counting down.
TGATAGAATTATCTTCCTGAATTAAGAAGTTGTCAGCTGTTAATGCTAAAATGCTACATCCAGTGACCACGAGCCAGGATACTACCATGATGATAGTGATTACTTTTGGATTGTTGTTGACTTTGTAGAGAATAGGATTGCAGATGGCTATGTGGAGGGCGAAGAGTGTCATGGCAAATGACAGTCCAGACACACAAGAAAAGACGCTAATGGCGACCCCTTGTAGAAGGATGGCCGTCTGCGGGAGATCTCTCTGAGGGTTGGTGTAAATGTTCCCATAGAAAACAAGCCATGATAGTCCCATTCCTGCGTCGGCAACAGCCTGATTCACGAGGAGGCGTGATGAAGCTTCCATTTTTGTCGTGGCCTTGCAGATCAGCAACATCAAGACAGCGTTACCAAGTACGTTCAGAACATCACAGCATGTGAAAGTGATCTCTATGATGTGCTGAATGCTATCAAACAAATGATTAGTTTGGTTAGCGTCATGACCTTCGCATCCAGATGACATGTTAGTAGCGTTGCATTCTGCGGCTATTTCCTGAGGAGGTAAAATGTCAGAGATGTTAAAACTCACGGCTGATGTGTTGTCCATGTTGGTGTGCTGTCCACTCTTCAGTGAAGTGGCGTCAACATACGCCTGTACATGGTAGCAGGTGCAGCTGACCAATGGCAGACCCTGCCTTGGGTAATCAATAACTGACCAACGATAGGCTAGAGTAATGTGACCACGGAAGTCCCGATAGATTTAAACATTTCTTAGCAACCATAAAGATAATTCATTTTAGTCATACCTCTTTGCAATACCACAAAATTGAAGGTGCATGAATGGAATATATAGCAATATACTACTTGTTATCGTGTGTCTCGTTTTCAACTAAAAGAAATTAGTTTTAAATCCAATATATTCATTCAGCCAGCTCCGCCATACCCGACACCCTGGTGGTGTCGGGTATGGTGGTGTCGGGTGTTTGGTATGGTGGTGTCGTTTATGGTGGTGTCGGGTGTGATGGTGTTTGTGTCGGGTATGGTGGTGTTGGGTGTGGTGGTGTCGGGTGTGGTGGTGGTGTTTGTGTTGGGTATGGTGGTGTCGGGTATGGTAGTGTCGGGGTGTGGTGGTGTCGGGTATGGCGGTGTTTGGTGTAGTGTGTTGTGTATGGTGGTGTCAAGGTGTGGTGGTGTTTGTGTCGGGTGTAGTGTGTCGTGTATGGTGGTGTTGGGTGTGGTGGTGTTTGTGTCGGGTGTGGTGTGTCGTGTATGGTGGTGTTTGTGTCGGGTATGGTGGTGTCAAGGTGTGGTGGTGTTTGTGTCGGGTGTGGTGTGTCGTGTATGGTGGTGTCGGGTGTGGCGGTTTTGGGTGTGGTGGTGTTGGGTGTGGTGGTGTTTGTGTCGGGTGTGGTGTGTCGTGTATGGTGGTGTTTGTGTCGGGTATGGTGGTGTCAAGGTGTGGTGGTGTTTGTGTCGGGTGTGGTGTGTCGTGTATGGTGGTGTCGGGTGTGGCGGTTTTGGGTGTGGTGGTGTTGGGTGTGGTGGTGTTTGTGTCGGGTGTGGTGTGTCGTGTATGGTGGTGTTTGTGTCGGGTATGGTGGTGTCAAGGTGTGGTGGTGTTTGTGTCGGGTGTGGTGTGTCGTGTATGGTGGTGTCGGGTGTGGCGGTTTTGGGTGTGGTGGTGTTTGTGTCGGGTATGGTGGTGTTGGGTGTGGTGGTGTCGGGCGTGGTGGTGTCGTTTATGGCGGTGTCGTGTATGGTGGTGTTTGTGTCGTGTATGGTGGTGTCGGGTGTGGTGGTGTTTGTGTCAGGTATGGTGGTGTTGGGTGTCGTTGTGTCGGGTATGGTGGTGTCGGGTATGGTGCATCTTCCCGAGGCAAGAGAGTTTAAAAGTCCAGTTTCCACCCTTGCCGAACTAGGCTGGAATTACTGGGCTCGATCGTAGCGCCACTAGTGGCTATTACGAGTTATGTCATGTCCATACCTCTCCTATTGACCAATCAGATTCAACCTCTCGTATCACTTGCATTTGCTTCAAACAAAACGCTGGCGCCCACTCAAGACGATCTGATTGATAATCAAGATATACTAGTATATTGTGATAAAACGAGTCTTACATCGCGAAGTGCATCAAATCACGTGAGCACCTTCATTAAAAGCGTGAAAAGATTGAGAAAATATCTGTTGACAACGACTTAGCGGTGCACATGCTTTGCAAATCCTGCAGTCGACCGAAATCTGCATGACACTTTACGAACCGGATTTCGATTTCAGTGCGCGATTTTGATTGGACTATATAGACTCGTTAGTCCAGCTAAAATGTAACTCCATAATACCAGCCTAGTTCGGCACGGGTGGAAACTGGACATTTATAGTCAGTTAACTCACTTGCCTCGGGAAGATGGGTATGGTGGTGTCAGGGTGTGGTGGTGTTTGTGTCGGGTGTGTTTGTGTTGGGTATGGTGTAGTCGGGTATGGTGGTGTCGGGTGTGGTGGTGTTTTTATCGGGTATGGTGGTGTCGGATGTGGTGGTGTCGGGTATGGTGGTGTCGGGGTGTGGTGGTTTTGGGTGTGGTGGTGTCGTTTATGGTGGTGTCGGGGTGTGGTGGTGTCGAGTATGGTGGTGTTGGGTGTGGTGGTGTCGGGTATGGCAGTGTCGGGTGTGATGTGTCGTGTATGGTGGTGTTGGGTGTGGTGGTGTTTGTGTCGGGTATGGTGGTGTCGGGGTGTGGTGGTGTTTGTGTCTGTCGGGATGGTGTCGGGTATGGTGGTGTTGGGTGTGGTGGTGTCGTTTATGGTGGTGTCGGGGTGTGGTGGTGTCGGGTATGGTGGTGTTGGGTGTAGTGGTGTCGGGTATGGCAGTGTCGGGTGTGATGTGTCGGGTATGGTGGTGTTGGGTGTGGTGGTGTCGGCCGGTTGGTGTCAGGTATGGTGGTGTCGGGTATGGTAGTGTCAGAGTGTGGTGTGTCATGTATGGTGGTGTCGGGGTGTGGTGGTGTTTGTATCGGGTGCGGTGGTGTCGGGTATGGGGGTGTTGGGTATGGTAGTGTCAGGGTGTGGTGTGTCATGTATGGTGGTGTCTGGTGTGGTGGTGTTTGTGTCGGGTATGGTGGTGTCGGGTATGGTGGTGTCTGGTGTGGTGTGTCATGTATGGTGGTGTCGGGGTATGGTGGTGTTTGTGTCGGGTGTCATGGTGTCGGATTTGGTGGTGTTTGTGTCGGGTGTGGTGGTGTCGGGTATGGTGGTGTCGGGTATGGTAGTGTCGGGGTGTTTTGGTGTTTGTGTCGGGTGTGGTGGTGTCGGATTTGGTGGTGTTTGTGTCGGGTGTGGTGGTGTCGGGTATGGTGGTGTCGGGGTGTTGTGGTGTCGGGTATCTCAGTGTCGGGTGTGATGTGTCGGGTATGGTTTTGTCGGGGTGTGGTGGTGTTTGTGTCGGGTATGCTGGTGTCGGGGTGTGGTGGTGTCAGGGTGTGGTTGTGTCAGGGAAAGTTGGTGTCGGGGTGTGGTTGTGTTGGTGTCGGGGTGTAGTGGTGTTGGATGTGATGGTGTCGGGTGTGGTGGTGTAGGGTGTGATGGTGTCGGGTGTGGTGGTGTCGGCATGTGGAGGTGTCGGGTGTGGTGGTGTTGGGATGTGGAGGTGTCGGGTGTGGTGGTATCAGGATGTGGAGGTGTCGGGTCGTATTGGTGTTGGGTGTGGTGGTATAGGGATGTTGGGGTGTGTTGATGTCGGGTATGGTGGTGTTGTTGTCGGGTGTGGTAGTGTTGGGATGTTGAGGTGTCGGGGTGTGGTGATATCAGGATGTCGAGATGTTGGGGTATGGTGGTATCGGGATGTGGTGGTGTCAGGTGTTGTGGTATCGGGATGTGGTGGTGTGGGGTGTGGTGTTGGGTTTGGTGGTGTTGGTGTATGGTGGTGTTGGTGTGTGGTGGTGTTGAGTTGGTGTTTTTGGTGTGTGGTGGTGTTGGGTTTGGTGGTGTTGGGGTTTGGTCTTGTTGGGGTTTGGTGTTGTTGGGTTTGATGGAGTTGGGTTTGGGGGTGTTGGTGTGTGGTGTTGTTGAGTTTGGTGGTGTTGGTGTGTGGTGGAGTTGGGTTTGGTGGTGTTGGTGTGTGGTGTTGTTGAGTTTGGTGGTGTTGGGGTGTGGTGGTGTTGGGTTTGGTGGTGTTGGTGTGTGGTGGTGTTGGGTTTGGTGTTGTTGGGTTTGGTGGTGTTTGGTGTGTGGTGGTGTTCGTGTGTGATGGTGTTGGGTGTGGTTGTGTTGGGTTTGGTGGTGTTGGTGTGTGGTGGTGTTGGGTTTGGTGGTGTTGGGGTTTGGTCTTGTTGGGGTTTGGTGTTGTTGGGTTTGATGGAGTTGGGTTTGGGGGTGTTGGTGTGTGGTGTTGTTGAGTTTGGTGGTGTTGGTGTGTGGTGGAGTTGGGTTTGGTGGTGTTGGTGTGTGGTGTTGTTGAGTTTGGTGGTGTTGGGGTGTGGTGGTGTTTCGTTTGGTAGTGTTGGGGTGTGGTGGTGTTGGGTTTGATGGTGTTAGGGTGTGGCGGTGTTGGGTTTGGTGGTGTTGGGGTTTTGGTGTTGTTGGGGTTTGGTGGTGTTGGGTGTGGTGGAGTTGGGTTTGGTGGTGTTGGTGTGTGGTGGTGTTCGTGTGTGATGGTGTTGGGATGTGGTTGTGTTGGGTTTGGTGGTGTTGGGTTGTGGTGGTGTTGCGTTTGATGGTGTTGGTGTGTGGTGGTGTTGGGTTTGGTGGTGTTGGGGTGTGGTGGTGTTGCGTTTGGTAGTGTTGGGGTGTGGTGGTGTTGGGTTTGATGGTGTTAGGGTGTGGCGGTGTTGGGTTTGGTGGTGTTGGTGTTTGGTGTTGTTGGGGTTTGGTGGTGTTGGGTGTGGTGGAGTTGGGTTTGGTGGTGTTGGTGTGTGGTTGTGCTGGGTTTGGTGGTGTTGGGTTGTGGTGGTGTTCGTGTGTGATGGTGTTGGGTGTGGTTGTGTTGGGTTTGGTGGTGTTGGGGTGTGGTGGTGTTGCGTTTGGTAGTGTTGGGGTGTGGTGGTGTTGGGTTTGATGGTGTTAGGGTGTGGCGGTGTTGGGTTTGATGGTGTTAGGGTGTGGCGGTGTTTGGTGTGGTGGAGTTGGGTTTGCTGGTGTTGGTGTCTGGTGGTGTTGGGTTTGGTGTTGTTGGGGTTTGGTGGTGTTGGGTTTGGTGGTGTTGGTGTGTGGTGGTGTTGGGATGTGGTGGTGTTCGGATGTGTTGGTGTTTGGATGTGGTGGTGTTTGGATGTGGTGGTGTTGGGATGAGGTGGTGTTGGGATGGGGTGGTATTGGGATGTGGTGGTGTTGGGATGTGGTGGTGTTGGTGTGTGGTGGTGTTTGTGTGTGGTGGTGTTGGGGTTTGGTTGTGTTGGTGTGTGTTGGTGTTGGTGTGTGGTGGTGTTGGTGTGTGGTGGTGTTGGGGTGTGGTGGTGTTGCGTTTGGTTGTGTTGGTGTGTGTTGGTGTTAGTGTTGTGTGGTGTTGGTGTGTGGTGATGTTGGGGTTTAGTGGTGTTGGTGTGTGGCGGTGTTGGTGTGTGTGTGTTGGTGTGTGTTGGTGTTGGGTTTGGCGGTGTTTGTTTGTGGTGGTGTTGTGGTGTAGTGTTGGTGTTGGTGTGTGGTGATGTAGTCGTGTGATGGTGTTGGTGTGGTGGTGTGTGGTGTTTTTAGGGTGTGGTTATGTTGACGTTTGGTGGTGTCGGAGTGTGATGGTGTAGGGTGTGATGCTGAGGTATGGTATTGTCGGTTTGTGGTGTTCTTTGAATGCGCTCGTTCTGGAGTGTGATGATGTCGGGTGTGGTGGTGTTGAGGTGTTGTGTCGGGTGTAGTGGTGCGATTGTGTTGGGGTGTGGTGGTGTCTGCATGTGGTGGTTTTGGAGCGTGGTGGTGTTGTGGTGTGTTTTTGGAGTGTTTTGGTGTCGGGTAAAGTGATGTTAAGGTGCGGTTGTATCGGGGTGTGGTGGTGTTTGGGTGCCGTGGGGATGGGGTGTGGTGTGTTTGGGTGCCGTGGGGATGGGTGGGGTGTGGTGGTGTTTGGGTGCCGTGGGGATGGGGTGTGGTGGTTTTAGGGGTGTGGTGGTGTTTGGGTGCCGTGGGGATGGGGTGTGATGATTTAGGGGTTAGGTGGTGTTTGGGTGCTGTGGGAATGGGATGGGGTGGTGTTTGGGTGCCGTGGGGATGGGGTGTGATGGTTTAGGGGTGTGACGATGTTGGGGTTCATCTGTATCAAGGTGTGGTTGTTTTAGTGGTGTTGTTTCAGGATGTTTGTTAGCATCAAATGTTAAAAGATATACCTGCTTACTAGTTTCTTTAAACCAAGAGAAGCTATCTATGAAGACAATCAACTTGGATGTGCTAATTAGTCTTCTCCCTTTACATGCTATACGGGAAATTATCTTGAATGATAGGGTCAGATACGGGAAGTACGTGATAATTAGATACAGGAGATATGTAGCAGGTAATAGGTCTAATACACATTAAATACATGAACAGGAAGATAAGGAGCAGTTATGGCTGGCGACACCACTAATTAGGAAAATTCAGATCGTCTTACTTTATAATTTGTATTGATTCTGGTCAACAATAACAGTGAGCGGTATTTATAATAAGTAAGTTAGGCATGTTTACCAAGTCCTTTCAAGTTTATTTGAATAGAATATGTTTAAACTACAAATCAAGGTTGCTGTCCGGAGATTCACGGGTGCATGGACACGTGGTAGATCATAAAAATGGCTGTCTGGAAACCAGATTTGTATTTTAAACTGGTGAGCCTTTTTTCTCTCTCTAAAACATACATTGCAACAATGTAATTTATAAATACACAAGCTTGAACATCTAGATTGGCACAAAACCGTGAAAGTGTCATGTAAGTCTGCATGTAGGGCTGCAAATAATCCTTGCCATCAAAGCTTTGTTTGTTTGTTTGTTGTATAACGCCGCACTTAGCAATATTCCATCTATATGACGGCAGTCTGTAAATAATAGAGTCTGGACCAGACAATCCAGTGATTGACATCACGATCCACGCCATAGAGATACGACGACATGTATGAACCAAGTCAGCGAGTCTGACCACCCGATCCCGTTAGTCGCCTTTTACGATAAGCATAGTCGCCCTTTACGGCAAGCATGGGTTGCTGAAGACCTATTCTACCCCGGATCTTCACGGGTCTTTGCTATATATGAGACATGATATTGGCTGGAACTGTGTGAAGGTTACATAGCTTGTTAAATGCTGTAGACTGTAGAATTCAAAAAGTACATTTCATCCATAACCATTTACCGTTTAGTTAATTCTAACATGAAATTCTTGTTAACTTATAAATAATGGACTACGTTTTCATCTTGTAAAAGAACCTTCAGGATTAATATAGATTTTTAAATTTGAGTTTTTCCGATAAACTAATTTTTATCATGAATTAAGATTCATTGCAAGCAACTCAAGCTAAATGTATTTTTTATGTGTTTAAAATAGTGATAGTGAAGGTGTATGGATGAAAAATGTCTGAAAACTTAATTCCGTTCGTGTAAGTTAGTATCTGGTGTGTCTGCCATTTTGAGCGATAGGTGCATAACACCTCGATGGCATACTGTTGACAAAGTGACGTATTACTAGCCTTATTTCCTGACGGTGCTTTATACAAAATTCAACAAAAATAAATTTAATCTGAAATTAAATAATGCCCTTTTCAATATATATTCATAAAGACATCTCGACTTTAAGGTTGTGGTTCACGTGCTTCTTAATGCGCCCCCCACAAATTAGATGTTTGCGTGTTTGTTGGGAGCAGTATACTCATACACGTGTTTTTTTTAATGTCAACAGCACACAATGTTTGTTTAGCTATCAGGTGATCATAAAAGCACTTTTGTTTAACCGTATATAACGCTAACGCAATGTAACGGCTTGCTAAAAATCATGTTCATCAAAACACAATATTATCTCTTTGGAGACGTGATCTATAGCAGGGTCGTCTACGCGTGACTTCAAGTCAACAAGACAACCATATTCGGTTGGTGCATCTTCGGAATCGATGCCAAACTACCACATAAACAGCTGGGACTATTCCTGGTTTGAGAGCAATTAGTGACAGAACCATACGCAACCGGTTGAGGGAGCACAACATCCGGTCCCGATGTCCGGGATACGCCCAATTTTGCTTCCACCTCACCGGCAGTGTGGTGTAGACAGCATCAGAGGATCAGTATGCATGACTAGGACAGTATATATTCTTCACAGATGAGCCAGATTTCATATGGACAGCTCTGATGGTCATGAATGGGTCTTCAGGCGCCCAGTAGAACGTTTAAGCGACGCTTGCGTTAGTCAACGTCGTCAATACAGGGTTGAATTACAACTCTTGGGAAAACGCAACTCATCATTGTTAATGGCAACTTGAATTGAGTACGATGACGGAACGACATCGTTCGAGTTCCAAGCTCTACCCTTGCCGGGACGCAGCGTCACCGTGCAGCAGGATAATGCCCGCCCACATGTTGCATGCGTTGTAGCAGTTTTGGAGGCAGCATAACAGTGTTTCTCCATACCTCTCCCAAATAGGTCATGTCTGCGATGAGATGGAGCGACACCTACACCAGCACTAGAACCAGCCGGTAACGCTAGCTCAGTTGAGCTTATGTTTGGTTGACCTTTGCCACTATATTCGCCGATGTTCTTGTTTCTTCAATCTACGGGACGGTCGGGTAGCCTAGTGGTTAAAGCAATCGTCACGCCGAAGACCCGGGTTCGATTCCTGACATGGGTACACTGTGTGAAGCCCATTTCTTGTGTCCCCCCGCCGTGATATTGCTGGAATATTGCTAAAAGTGGCGTAAAACCATACTCACTCACTCACTCACTCACTCACTCACTCACTCACTCACTCACTCACTTCTTCAATCTAGCACCACTATCATGGTTTTATTTTCAATAACACAAGATTTACACCACTTTGTAAGAGACACAATTACTTTTTCCCGCTTGTATATCTTTAAATATGCCCGTTCTAGTTTACACATTTTGCATAGTTTTATAGTCATTGTGTCTCGTAATACGTCTGGTTGTGCAGGCTATATATGCGTGAAAGTATATCCTGATTTTACTTTATACACTCTTCAAAAAAAGAAACACACAGGTAGTATGTACTTAATTGAACCTGACTCCACAAAAATCCGGTATATAAATTGGATATATGTTATTGGAAAATGTTGGTGGTCACAACGCAGCCATTGTCGATTTGCAATGTCTTAAACGGTATTGTTTTCACATTTGTTCAAAAAATGTCATGGAGGAAAACAGTGAAGCAAAATGCCCTTGCAAGTTATGGCATTCGTAACTCGTGGTAGTGGCTATGAAAAGGCAAGCATAAGCCAATAATTTGTCATTCATTTTTCAAGTTCGAAAATGCTGAGACTCGGGGCTGTCGATCGGAACATCGCCATAGGACGTAACCAAAGAGGGGAATCGCAGTCTTCTGTTGCACTCCACTTCAAAGTCCACCACAATACCATTTGCCGCCTTTGGGACCGATACACACAGTTCAATTCCACTGCAGTCCGTCCGAGAACCGGCCAACCAAGAGTTACTACCCCTGCACAGGGTCGCTACATTCGACTGTTCCACCAACGTCATCGCAATGCCACAGCTACGGAGACTGCAGGGCTAATACACATAAATTACGTGTAGAAACAGGAAGATAAGGAGCAGTTATGGTTGGCAACACCACTAATTAGAAGAATTCAGATCATCTTACTTTACAATTTGTATTGATTCTGTGTGACCTTTAAGTTTTGACGTCAACAATAACAGTGAGCGGTATTTATAATAAGTCAGTTAGGCATGTTTACCAAGTCCTTTCAAGTTACTTTGAATAGAATATGTTTAAACTACAAATCAGGTTTGCTGTTCGGGGATTCACGGGTGCATGGACACGTGTTAGTTCATAAAAATGGCTGTCTGGAAACCAGATTTTCAATTTATACTGATGAGCCTTTTTTTCTCTCTAAAACATACATTGCAACAATGTAATTTATATATACACAAGCTTGAACATCTAGATTTGCACAAAACAGTGAAAGTGCCATGTAAGTCTGCATGTAGGGCTGCAAATAATCCTTGTCATCAAAGCTTTGTTTGTTTGTTTGTTGTATAACGCCGCACTTAGCAATATTCCATCTATATGACGGCAGTCTGTAAATAATAGAGTCTGGACCAGACAATCCAGTGATTGACATCACGATCCACGCCATAGAGATACGACGACATGTATGAACCAAGTCAGCGAGTCTGACCACCCGATCCCGTTAGTCGCCTTTTACGATAAGCATAGTCGCCCTTTACGGCAAGCATGGGTTGCTGAAGACCTATTCTACCCCGGATCTTCACGGGTCTTTGCTATATATGAGACATGATATTGGCTGGAACTGTGTGAAGGTTACATAGCATGATAAATGCTGTAGACTGTAGAATTCAAAAAGTACATTTCATCCATAACCATTTACCGTTTAGTTAATTCTAACATGAAGTTCTTATTAACTTATAAATAATGGACTACGTTTTCATCTTGTAAGAAAACCTTCAGGATTAATATAGATTTTTAAATTTGAGTTTTTCCGATAAACTAATTATTATTATGAATTAAGATTCATTGCAAGGAATTCAAGCTAAATGTATTTTTAATGTGTTTAAAATAGTGATAGTGAAGGTGTATGGATGATAAATGTCTGAAAACTTAATTCCGTTCGTGTATATCAGTATCTGGTGTGTCTGCCATGTTGAGCGATACGTGGATGACACCTCGATGGCATACTGTTGACAAAGTGACGTATTACTAGCCTTATTTCCTGACGGTGCTTTATACAAAATTCAACAAAAATAAATTTAATCTGAGATTAAATAATGCCCTTTTCAATACATATTCATAAAGACATCTCGTCTTTAATGTTGTGGTTCACGTGCTTCTTCATGCGCCCCCCACAAATTAGATGTTTGCATGTTTGTTGGGAGCAGTATACTCATACACGTGTTTATATTAATGTAAACAGCAGACAATGTTTGTTTAGCTATCAGGTGATCATAAAAGCACTTTTGTTTAACCGTATATAACGCTAACGCAATGTCACGGCTTGCTAAAAATCATGTTCATCAAAACACAATATTATGTCTTTGGAGACGTGATCTATAGCAGGGTCGTCTACGCGTGACTTCAAGTCAACAAGACAACCATATTCGGTTGGTGCATCTTCGGAATCGATGCCAAACTACCACATAAACAGCTGGGACTATTCCTGGTTTGAGAGCAATTAGTGACAGAACCATACGCAACCGGTTGAGGTAGCACAACATCCGGTCCCGATGTCCGGGATACGCCCAATTTTGCTTCCACCTCACCGTCAGTGTGGTGTAGACAGCATCAGAGGATCAGTAGGCAAGACTAGGACAGTATATATTCTTCACAGATGAGCCAGATTTCATATGGACAGCTCTGATGGTCATGAATGGGTCTTCAGGCGCCCAGTAGAACGTTAAAGCGACGCTTGCGTTAGTCAACGTCGTCAATATAGGGTTGAATTACAACTCTTGGGAAAACGCAACTCATCATTGTTAATGGCAACTTGAATTGAGTACGATGACGGAACGACATCGTTCGAGTTCCAAGCTCTACCCTTGCCGGGACGCAGCGTCACCGTGCAGCAGGATAATGCCTGCCCACATGTTGCACGCGTTGTAGCAGAGTTTTGAAGGCAGCATAACAGTGTTGTGCTGCCAGGGCAGGCTGTTTCTCCATACCTCTCCCAAATAGGGCATGTCTGCGATGAGATGGAGCGACACCTACACCAGCTCTGGAACCAGCCGGTAACGCTAGCTCAGTTGGACTGATGTTTGGTTGACATTTGCCACTATATTCGCCAATGTTCTTGTTTCTTCAATCTAGGGGACGGTCGGGTAGCCTAGTAGTTAAAGCGTTCGCTCGTCACGCCGAAGACCCGGGTTCGATTCCTGACATGGGTACAATGTGTGAAGCCCATTTCTTGTGTCCCCCCGCCGTGATATTGCTGGAATATTGCTAAAAGTGGCGTAAAACCATACTCACTCACTCACTCACTCACTTCTTCAATCTAGCACCACTATCATGGTTTTATTTTCAATAACACAAGATTTACACCACTTTGTAAGAGACATGTTGCACTGGGCGAACAGGGCAGAAGTTCCAGTCGCTCAAGTTTTGGAAGTCCCAGGACTCCCAGTCTGCTTGGATGTTCCCTGACCGTCCAAAAGTCCCATAAGCCATTGGTTATCCGTACCAACGTTGGAGAGTTGGTCCCTCCCAAACAGTTCAGACATTTATCATAGCATCACTCATCAAACTCTGTTAATGCTCAATAGATTGAAAAAGGATATTTTAACAAGATATTAACAAACTACAGAATAATGTCGTTTGCATGCTTTCAGTTATTACGATATTAAAATTTGCCACAAGAAAAGACGACTAAACGTGCACCAAGGTTGTCAATAACTAATTTCCAAACAAACAATTAAATACTTAAATCATCTTCCCTATCCATTTATTGTAGCTTTGCTTAAGATTGTTGATAACTGTTTTCCCACAACAAAACAAGTTAAACATCGCCCCTATCTATTTATGGTATCTTTGCTTAAGATTATCGATAACTATTTTCCCAAAACAAAACAAGTTAAACATCGCCCCTAACTATTTATTGTATCTTTGCTTAAGATTAACGATAACTATTTTCCCAAAACAAAACAAGTTAAACATCGCCCCTATCTATTTATTGTTTATCATCCAAAACTGGCTCCCACGGGAGATATGATCGCTTGGATGAGATTAAGCGATATCTACACTGTAGATATCGCTGCAATAAAATTACATCACAATGGTTTGCAGAACCATACACGTGCACGTGCTCGTGGGTGTCGCCAAATGTGGTAAACGTCTGAGACCTGCATCACTTCGGGCTTCCCTCCCACATTAAGCTGAAACGCCGTGATATAACTGTAATACTGTTAAAAGCGGCGTTAAGCCAACCCCACTCACTCACTCACTCTCATTTGTTTCGACGGTGTCCCGGATGTAGCAGCATATGTGTCTTGGGTGTTCTTATTGTAGTCGGCAGTTTCTTGATGCGAGGTGGGTTCGAGTTGGACTTTGCGAAGAGTTGACAACAACAGACAGGCTTTCTGATTTCTTGCAAGTCTTAATACTCTGGGTCAACATTAATAAACATTTGTACATTACAGTTTACTGAAATATTTCTAGAAGTGTGTTTAACATTATTTCCTGAATGTCTTTTGGGTTGTTTTTCGTTCAACTTTAGTTGGTTTATTCAGTTTTTCAGTATTTAATTTCCTTTTATTACCTTTATTAGTTTTGAACTGTGTTATTAAGATGTTGCCAGATGTTTCGCTTATTGGTTGTGCAGTTGTTCATTTTTCTGTTTGTTTCAACATATAAATAACGATTTTTCTGCGGAGTGAGTGAGTGAGTGAGTGAGTGAGTTATATATAAATCAGGCAGGTCACACATTGTAACGATCCGCTCCGTCAGTGTACGATAATGTATTGAATATATGCACAACTCGTAATATTTGCTGGTCGTCTTTTCGTAGACATTTAAAAAAGAAACGCTGGTAAGTGTTTGTGTTGTTGCGTGAACGGTGCAAGGATATATGCTGTTCACTGTCAGTCTTCACCGAGATTGTAATTTAAAACTGATCCTTCTAAAATACTAGCGACTAATAGGAAATCACTCCAGGAAATCCATGTAGGAAACTGACCCAACAGATGAGACGCCTAAATGACACGTCCCAACGATACAAGAAGTTATCAATAGACGAGTCAACACCAATAGTATTGTTACTGTAGTCTGTAATAAACAGTGTCACCTTTATCGAGGTGGTCTGTAGTCAACAACAGCAGTGTTAATGCGGTAGTCTGTAATAAACAGTGACACCTTCATCGAGGTGGTCTGTAGTCAACACAAACAGCGTTAATACGACAGTCTGTAATCAACAATGACACTTTTATCGTGGTGGTCTGTGGTCAATACCAACAGCGTTATTATGTAGTCTGTAATAAACAGTGACACCTTTATCGAGGTTGTCTGTAGTCAACACCAACAGCGTTATAACAGTAGTCTGTAAGAAGCAGTGACACCTTTATCGAGATGGTCTGTAGTCAACACCAACAGCGTTATTATGTATTCTGTAATAAACAGTGGCACCTTTATCGACGTGGTCTGTAGTCAACAACAGCAGTGTTAATACGGTAGTCTGTAATAAACAGTGACACCTTTATCGAGGTGGTCTGTAGTCAACACCAACAGCGTTAATACGACAGTCTGTAATAAACAATGACACTTTTATCGTGGTGGTCTGTCGTCAACACCAAGAGCTTTTTATGTAGTCTGTAATAAACAGTGACACCTTTATCGAGGTTGTCTGTAGTCAACACAAACAGAGTTATTACGTAGTCTGTAATAAACATTGACACCTATATCGTGGCGATCTGTAGTCAACACACTGTAGTTATTGGTGAGTTGGTAGGAAACAATGACACCTTTATCGAGGTTGTCTGAAATGACGTCATCCCGACAAGTGAGTTAGTTTTAACTTTTATAAACCTCCAGTGACGTCATCCTATTGTTCGCTAGTCGGGTTAAATGTCATGAACAGGGATGTTATAATATCTCGGGGATTTTATTTATACAAAATCAAGCGACATTGTGAATGTCTCTCGTTAAAGTTTTAGTTTGAATGTAATGAGTGAGTGAGTTGTGTTTAACGACGCTTCTAACAGTTATATCACAGCTTGTCAGCTTAATGTGGGAGGAGAGCCTGAAGTGATGCAGGTCTCAGACGTTTACCATTTCGGTGAAACCCACGAGAACGGGTTTGGTGCTGACAAACCTAGAAACGTAATCGGGGCGAACCGGGATTCGAACCCACAATCATAGATTTCTGGCGTGCCCAAAGGACGCAACTCTGCACAGCGAATCGCGGAGCCCTAGACGACTGGGCCACCCGTGCCCCAGTTTGAATGTAAACACATTGTTCATGATGCTGGATGACGTAGAGTCACATGACAAATGTTTTGTTTATATTTCGGTCGATCCAACTACCAACCTTCGTATCTGGAGCTCAATGAGTGAACTAGTTTAGTGCAGTATAGGGGCGCTGATGAACGACTGCTTTTGAGAAACAAATCTACTTTTGAAGTGCCTGTTCACAACAGAAGATATTTTACGCCCGTTTCCAAAGATTCACGGAACGTTAGTTTGAAACATAAAATTGTTGATAAATGTTGTTTTAAATTTCTTTCTTCGGTTTATAAGTTAGACATAACACTTCCCCTCAGGATTTTAGATTTAAACCTCTCTCATTCCTACACATAACAGTACCGTATTCGACGTATTAAGGGCTCTGATCCAAGAAACGCACCTCTCACCAAATTCTAGACCAATCTGCAAGTAATCTTAATAAGCGCCCCCTACTAAGACTGAGAATATTCATGACAGTCCACATTGTCCTGTGTATATAACATATTTTGTACAGCAGTCGAGTTATTGACCAGTTACTATTGTCGCAAAAGATTAGTTTCATCGACGTTTGAAATAGGTTTATTCACTACCGCTCGAGCTCTGAAATTCGATTTGCTCGTATGTTGTTCAATAAGCGCTCCCTTTGTCAATTTTCTAAGCGTCCGGGGATCTTATTATGGCGAATACAGTATTGCAGTTTTATCACGGCGTGTCAGCTTAATGTGGGAGAAAAAACCCCGAGGTGATTCAGGTCGTGGGGAGACCCACGAGGAGGGTCATATAAACCAAGGATCTTTACAGCGAGTTGCGGCGTCTGCTGGACGACGACTATGCCTCCACACCCTCTGAACTCGGTCGTTAGGGTAGCCAAGTGGTTAAAGAGCTTGCTCAGCACACCGACGTTCCGGGTTCGAATCGGCACATAGGTACACTGTGTGAAGCCTTCTTCTCGTGTCACCCAGCCTTGATTTCGCTGTAATATTTCTAGATGCGGCGTAAAATCCTAACGTAACTCAGTCACTCACTGAAGTTTCAGAAATTATTAACTTTTGTAGATACATTGGATAGTTGTTGCGTAGCTTGATGAGTATGGTGGGTATATTTCTGTCACAACAGCTGTAATAAAATATTAAGTTGTTTTTAAATCTTCCTTTTCTGCCCAGTTGATAATATATATGTTTTTTATTTGAAGTATTGACCTTACCTCATGGTTTCTAAAATACTGTAGGGAATACCTCCACCCCCACCCCCTCTCTCCCCAACCCCTCTCTCCCCACCCCCTCTCTCCCCACCCCCTATTCCCTACATTCCATGCTTGTGGTATGATCGGAATCGTTCTTTGGGCTCTGCTTTTCAGCTGATATTTCTTGAAGAATTTCATCATGCTAAAAATAAAGCGTTTGCTGTAAGTGTTTCAGTTATTCAACAAATCTTATGAATGAAAAGACGACTAAAACGTGCACCAAGGTTGTCAAAAACTAATTTCCAAACAAACAATTAAATACTTAAATCATCTTCCCTATCCATTTATTGTAGATTTGCTTAAGATTGTTGATAACTGTTTTCCCACAACAAAACAAGTTAAACATCGTCCCTATCTATTTATTGTATCTTTGCTTAAGATTATCTTTGCTTAAGATACTGTAGATATCGCTGCAATAAAATTACATCACAATGGTTTGCAGCACCATACACGTGCTCGTGGGTGTCACAAAATGTGGTAAACGTCTGAGACCTGCATCACTTCGGGCTTTCCTCCCACATTAAGCTGAAACGCCGTGATATAACTGTAATACTGTTAAAAGCGGCGTTAAACCCACCCCACTCACTCACTCACTCTCATTTGTTTCGACGGTGTCCCGGATGTAGCAGCATATGTGTCTTGGGTGTTCTTATTGTAGTCGGCAGTTTCTTGATGCGAGGTGGGTTCGAGTTGGACTTTGCGAAGAGTTGACAACAACAGACAGGCTTTTTGATTTCTTGCAAGTCTTAATACTCTGGGTCAACATTAATAAACATTTGTACATTACAGTTTACTGAAATATTTCTAGAAGTGTGTTTAACATTATTTCCTGAATGTCTTTTGGGTTGTTTTTCGTTCAACTTTAGTTGGTTTATTCAGTTTTTCAGTATTTAATTTCCTTTTATTACCTTTATTAGTTTTGAACTGTGTTATTAAGATGTTGCCAGATGTTTCGCTTATTGGTTGTGCAGTTGTTCATTTTTCAGTTTGTTTCAACATATAAATAACGATTTTTCTGCGGAGTGAGTGAGTGAGTGAGTTATATATAAATCAGGCAGGTCACACATTGTAACGATCCGCTCCGTCAGTGTACGATAATGTATTGAATATATGCACAACTCGTAATATTTGCTGGTCGTCTTTTCGTAGACATTTAAAAAAGAAACGCTGGTAAGTGTTTGTGTTGTTGCGTGAACGGTGCAAGGATATATGCTGTTCGCTGTCAGTCTTCACCGAGATTGTAATTTAAAACTGATCCTTCTAAAATACTAGCGACTAATAGGAAATCACTCCAGGAAATCCATGTAGGAAACTGACCCAACGGATGAGACGCCTAAATGACACGTCCCAACGATACAAGAAGTTATCAATAGACGAGCCAACACCAATAGCGTTGTTACTGTAGTCGGTAATAAACAGTGCCCCCTTTATCGGTCTGTAGTCAACAACAGCAGTGTTAATGCGGTAGTCTGTAATAAACAGTGACACCTTCATCGAGGTGGTCTGTGGTCAACACCAACAGCGTTATAACAGTAGTCTGTAAGAAGCAGTGACACCTTTATCGAGGTTGTCTGTAGTCAACACCAACAGCGTTATAACAGTAGTCTGTAAGAAGCAGTGACACCTTTATCGAGGTTGTCTGTAGTCAACACCAACAGCGTTATAACAGTAGTCTGTAAGAAGCAGTGACACCTTTATCGAGATGGTCTGTAGTCAACACCAACAGCGTTATTATGTATTCTGTAATAAACAGTGGCACCTTTATCGAGGTGGTCTGTAGTCAACAACAGCAGTGTAAATACGGTAGTCTGTAATAAACAGTGACACCTTTATCGAGGTGGTCTGTAGTCAACAACATAAGCGTTAATATGACAGTCTGTAATAAACAATGACACTTTTATCGTGGTGGTCTGTGGTCAACACCAACAGCGTTATTATGTAGTCTGTAATAGACAGTGACACCTTTATCGAGGTGGTCTGTAGTCAACAACATCAGCGTTAAGACGGAAATCTGTAATAAACAGTATCACCTTTATTGGGTGGTCTGTAGTCAACACCAACAGCTTTTTATGTAGTCTGTAATAAACAGTGACACCTTTATCGAGGTGGTCTGTAGTCAACACAAACAGCGTTATTACGTAGTCTGTAATAAACATTGACACCTATATCGTGGCGATCTGTAGTCAACACACTGTAGTTATTGGTGAGTTGGTAGGAAACAATGACACCTTTATCGAGGTTGTCTGAAATGACGTCATCCCGACAAGTGAGTTAGTTTTAACTTTTATAAACCTCCAGTGACGTCATCCTATTGTTCGCCAGTCGGGTTAAATGTCATGAACATGGATGTTATAATATCTCGGGGATTTTATTTATACAAAATCAAGCGACATTGTGAATGTCTCTCGTTAAAGTTTTAGTTTGAATGTAATGAGTAAGTGAGTTGTGTTTAACGCCGCTTTTAACAGTTATATCGCGGCTTGCTTAATGTGGGAGGAAAGCCTGAAGTGATGCAGGTCTCAGACGTTTACCACTTCGGTGAAACCCACGAAAACGGGTTTGGTGCTGACAAACCTAGAAACGTAATCGGGGCGAACCGGGATTCGAACCCACAATCATAGATTTCTGGCGTGCCCAAGGGACGCAACTTTGCACAGCGAATCGCGGCGCCCTAGACGACTGGGATACCCGTGCCCCAGTTTGAATGTAAACACATTGTTCATGATGCGGGATGACGTAGAGTCACATGACAAATGTTTTGTTATGTGGTTTTTAAATCTTCCTTTTCTGCCCAGTTGATAATATATATGTTTTTATTTGAAGTATTGACCTTCCCTCATGGTTTCTAAAATACTGGAGGGAATACCCCCACCCCCACCACCATCCCCACCCCAACCCCCTCTCTCCCCACCCCCCATTCCTTAGTTTCCATGCTTGTGGTCTGATCGGAATCGTTCTTTGGGCTCTGCTTTCAGCTGATATTTCTTGAAGAATTTCATCATGCTAAAAATAAAGCGTTTGCTGTAAGTGTTTCAGTAATTTAACAAATCTTATGAATGCAAATTGTGTTTTCATAACCCAATTTAGAAAAAATAAAAAGAAGCTAAGTTGTGTATGTTTGGGGTTGCATTCCAAAATCCTGACTAATAAGAGAGATATTTAGTTATATTAGATTATTAGATATATTCCTTATCCTCGTTTTGTAAACTAATATCTTTACATTGGTCAGAACCCGTGAAGATCCGGGTTAAATTTGGTCTTCCGAAAAAGAAGGATCTGGTTTGAATGTAATGAGTAAGTGAGTTGTGTTTAACGCCGCTTTTAACAGTTATATCGCGGCTTGTCAGCTTAATGTGGGAGGAAAGCCTGAAGTGATGCAGGTCTCAGACATTTACCACTTCGGTGAAACCCACGAAAACGGGTTTGGTGCTGACAAACCTAGAAACGTAATCGGGGCGAACCGGGATTCGAACCCACAATCATAGATTTCTGGCGTGCCAAAGGGACGCAACTTTGCACAGCGAATCGCGGCGCCCTAGACGACTGGGATACCCGTGCCCCAGTTTGAATGTAAACACATTGTTCATGATGCTGGATGACGTAGAGTCACATGACAAATGTTTTGTTTATATTTCGGTCGATCCAACTACCAACCTTCGTATCTGGAGCTCAGTGAGTGAACCCGTTTAGTGGAGTATAGGGGCGCTGATGAACGACTGCTTTTGAGAAACAAATCTGCTTTTGAAGTGCCTGTTCACAACAGAAGATATTTTACGCCCGTTTCCAAAGATTCACGGAACGTTAGTTTGAAACATAAAATTGTTGATAAAGGTTGTTATAAATTTCTTTCTTCGGTTTATAAGTTAGACACAACACTTCCCCTCAGGATTTTAGATTTAAACCTCTCTCATTCCTACACATAACAGTACCGTATTCGACGTATTAAGGGCTCTGATCCAAGAAACGCCCTTCTCACCAAATTCTAGACCAATCTGCAAGTAATCTTAATAAGCGCCCCCTTCTAAGACTGAGAATATTCATGACAGTCCACATTGTCCTGTGTATATAACATATTTTGTACAGCAGTCGAGTTATTGGCCAGTTACTATTGTCGCAAAAGATTAGTTTCATCGACGTTTGAAATAGGTTTATTCACTACCGCTCGAGCTCTGAAATTCGATTTGCTCGTATGTTGTTCAATAAGCGCTCCCTTTGTCAATTTTCTAAGCGTCCGGGGATCTTATTATGACGAATACAGTATTGCAGTTTTATCACGGCGTGTCAGCTTAATGTGAGAGAAAAACCCCGAGGTGATTCAGGTCGTGGGGAGACCCACGAGGAGGGTCATATAAACCAAGGATCTTTACAGCGAGTTGCGGCGTCTGCTGGACGACGACTATGCCCCCACACCCTCTGAACTCGGTCGTTAGGGTAGCCAAGTGGTTAGAGCGCTGGCTCAGCACACCGATGTTCCGGGTTCGAATCGGCACATAGGTACACTGTGTGGAGCCTTCTTCTCGTGTCACCCAGCCTTGATTTCACTGTAATATTTCTAGATGCGGCGTAAAATCCTAACGTAACTCAGTCACTCACTGAAGTTTCAGAAATTATTAACTTTTGTAGATATATTGGATAGTTGTTGCGTAGCTTGATGAGTATGGTGGGTATATTTCTGTCACAACAGCTGTAATAAAATATTAAGTTGTTTTTAAATCTTCCTTTTCTGCCCAGTTGATAATATATATGTTTTTATTTGAAGTATTGACCTTCCCTCATGGTTTCTAAAATACTGGAGGGAATACCCCCACCCCCACCACCATCCCCACCCCAACCCCCTCTCTCCCCACCCCCCATTCCTTAGTTTCCATGCTTGTGGTATGATCGGAATCGTTCTTTGGGCTCTGCTTTCAGCTGATATTTCTTGAAGAATTTCATCATGCTAAAAATAAAGCGTTTGCTGTAAGTGTTTCAGTAATTTAACAAATCTTATGAATGCAAATTGTGTTTTCATAACCCAATTTAGAAAAAATAAAAAGAAGCTAAGTTGTGTATGTTTGGGGTTGCATTCCAAAATCCTGACTAATAAGAGAGATATTTAGTTATATTAGATTATTAGATATATTCCTTATCCTCGTTTTGTAAACTAATATCTTTACTTTGGTCAGAACCCGTGAAGATCCGGGTTAAATTTGGTCTTCCGAAAAAGAAGGATCTGGTGGTCAGACTCGCTGACTTGGTTGATGCATGTCATCGTATCCCATAACAAACAAACACAAACAACAATCAATAGCTGTTGTCCAGTTGTCCAAGGGATCGCTGATTGGAAATGGACGAGTGGCTTTTCACACAGAATACATTTGGTCCCGAAACTTAAATCAAAAACAAACACAGCCTACTTCACTTCCAAATTATTTTTATTTGTCATATTGCAGACAGCTGGGTTATATAAAGAACCATGCAATTGCCTTTGGGGCATATGGAACGCAACAGAATGGACAATGTGACAAAAGTCAAAATTTAGTTTTTGAGCCAAGTCATTGTTACGCATTATATGTCCATGCCCTGTTAGGTATAAGCAGTCAAATGTTTAGCCAAAAAGAATGAACGTGTGTTGACACTAAATGTATTTCATCCAAATACGTTAACGTGATCTGCTTGTCGAGCGAGGACGGAAGGACATTGACCTGGCATCCAAGTTACCTTCGTGTTCAAATCAATACACGGATCTGCTGTGAATGTTGTCACAGACATTCTTGTACGACCACATTGGGTACAGCAGCATCATTAAACTCAGATACTGTACCCAAATACTGTGCCCAAATACTGTACTTCTCTCCATCGACGATGAACCGTATCGAATTGGAGTGAAGTTTGCATGTTACGGACGGATGGACAACGGGTTGACAGATGGTATATCATAAGATCACTTGCGACTTTGCACCTTTGGTTTCGGATCCACTCGGCTTATTCCGTTACCTACGTCATACTCTGGACTGCAGTAGAGGGGTGATATTGAATGATTTCATTTTAAATTGCACACCCACTGATGTCTTTAGTGCCGACAAAATAAGGGGTGGTTTTAAATGGTTGAAGAATATCATATGATACGCAAAAAATCTGATATCTAGCAACGTTTGTATGATGGTCAGACTGCCACCGAAGTGTGACATCGAAGTCACGTGAACAGATGACCTTGTGAAATATGGATTCCCACCAATGCTGACCAAGATGTCCTATGGTGTTGAGGTGGGTCAAGTGACCTTTTGTCTTGATAAGATTACAATAAAACTTTCTATGCATGATCGAAATACCGGCGTATTGTGTACAGTCATGTATGAAATGAAAGTGGAAGTGACTATTTTTTTAACACACTACACAAGACCAAAGAACAACACTGGTTTATATCTAGAATGATAAACACATGTTTTAATTAAGTTCTTGACAAGCAAATGGTTTTCTTCAAACACCATACTGTCAACAAATAATCACAGTGCTGCAGCGGAATGATCCCTGACCTGAAGGATTGTTGTTTACGTTAAGTGCTGCAAACGAATAGTCATATCTTCCTGACGTTATTCACTTCAGGGCTTTATCAAGCAAACTAATTTGGGATAACTATTTAATAATATTAAATAAGCAGCAACTCCCGATATCACTAGTTGACTGTTTTTTCTTACGACTTTACCTCATTTTGTAAAGTTAATACTGGTCTTCATCCACGGCATCCGGGTACTCTGGTTCATTTGTTCTGAGGGATGACCAGCGTACACGGATGCATCCACGGGAATTCCAGTAGAAATTGAATCGACAGATTTGAGAAAACTGTATGGTGTTGAAAGCACGTTTACAATACAAAACCTATAACATTTCACACAACTAGAAAAGTGTTTGCACGACATAAACCCGGAAGCAGACCCGTCTCCACATTTTCCCCGAATGCCCCAAAATTATGCTATTGATATGTCTCATGCAATTAGCAGCCTGGTTCCATGGGTATGTTGCGCTGGCGCTACACTGACCCAGGCAATGGCTACACAATGGCCGCCTCCACTAGAAGAACAAACATGGCAGACACGCCATGTATTTTCTATAGAAATCCTCTAGAACGTGTGGTTAAATTTCTTTCTTAGCATTCTCATGAATGCTCTTGCAATGTATATGTCACGAGAATAACGTCCATTCTCGCTTTTAGTAAAGGAAAACATTATTTAAGCTGTTAGATGAAATATCTGTGTACGAAATTATCTACAAACAAACTACTCAAATAAAGAAATTAAGTTACATTATTGTTCAAGCAAAGGAAAATCCCAGTATGATCTTGATGGTAATGAATAACATTAAATGTGCACAGAAATTGTAATATTTGAGAATAAAAGCTGGAGACATGTGTACTTTCCACTATTTATTTGTGAACTGTTTAACTAGGCGTAATGATTACCAGTACCAATGGAACCTGTCTTGACTAGGAGTACCATAGTTTTATGTTTATGACAATAGACAGATGGGAACATAATACATTTTAACAACAGCTTAGCTTTTCACCAAATATGTCTTTGATAAACTACAGCCCTTGAAAGTGTGTGTTTCAAACATAGTTTCCTATGGTTTTCTTGACAAAATCAGAGGCCACTTTCAGGACAAACTGTTTGGGTGTCTGGATCTCAAACATGGCATTGGTATCTAGTAGAATTTCATGACATAGTGATTTTCCATATCAACTAGAAAACCTGCCAATGGTGTAATTTATAATAAAGTTGTCTATAACCTCATACTGTGTCCTCAGTTGATTAATTGCCACACCAGGACTACTGTTACATTTCTATTTATCATCCTGTTAAAAAGAGAATACACATGGACGTGTATGCCACTGTACTAAATTAATTCAAAATAATGAACATATTCTTTATTATTATGCCATTCACACCCGACATTTTTACAAGCACATACATAGTTAAAAAACACTAGATTGGAATGAATCAATTATTAGATTTATTTATGATTAATTTCATTTTGTACTGAGAAAACCAATGCCCAATAGATGGCTTTTCATGAGAATAAAATCCAAAGGCCAAATGTCAGAACCAATGACAGACGCCATCATTAAATACCATTACGGAACAAAAGTGTTTAATTTTTCTAGTTATTATACTGGGCACTAACTCCTCTAAACCCGCCACTTTACAATGGGAGAAAACGGGGCATAATCGGCGACAATTGCGTAGTCAGATTTTCTAAAATAAAGATGCTAACGGTATTTCATTGACGTGGTCGTTTAATTCCACGTATTATGTATACAATTTCGTGATAACAGTGAGCTGACACGAAATATAAACGCACATAACACTGTTGAAAATGAGGTATGTGTCATTGTTTACATTTCACCGATATGACGACCACTTTCGAGCCTCGAAACAGTTTAAATAATGTTTTCCTTCACCAAAAGTAAGAATGGAAAAAATAAACCACCCGTTCTAGGCTTTTTCTAACGTATATACATGTGGTGTCCGCCATGTTTGTTCGTCTAGTGGAGGTGGCCATTGTGCAGTCATTGCCTGGGTCAGTGTAGCCAGTGGGAACCAAGCTGATGCAATTTGGTACTCTCATTGAAAAGTTATATCCACTTCCGGTTTAATGACATCATTTCCGGTTTGGGAAAACATGTCAATTGACGACCACTTTAAAACAGAAACTACTATGCCTTTCACAAGATTAATGAAAAAATTAAATGCACTTAAATGTCATTACTTCCGGTTTGGGAAAACACATATCTAAGGCATTTGAACAGAACGTCCTATGCCTGCACTTCCGTTTGGATGCTATCACTTCCGGTTTGAGGATATACAGACCATAAGCAGTGCTACTCTAAAACAGAATGTCCCATGCCTCTATAGCTAAACTAACAATGAAACCCTTAGATTTTCATAAGAAATCTCTGCCCCCCCTCCCCCCCCCCAAAAAAAATAAAAATCGAGTTCATTTGATTGTCGAGTTCTTATGATTCTTGAAATGATTTGGTCGTTTTTATTTACATCCACTTCAGGTTTCATAATTTTGCTCCCGAGTTTAAAAAACGCATATGCAATACAAGAAATATTTATGACAGAGAGTACCAACCTCTAGATAAGATTAATGCACTTCCGGTTGCACTGATCTTGATCCTCAATTTTAGCCATAACATCCTTCACTGTTCTGAGTTGAAAACATGGGTTCTTGCTCTTACAAACATCTCGGAAAAACACAGAGGGTTTGTTCAGTATACAAAGAAGCATCACAATACCTCAGGAATGACAATTCCAGTGACTTTGAACTTCAATTACGGTCGCTCAAAGCCTGGCCATTTCAATGCCCTCCCAAAGGATGACATGTGCCAATCACAGTGAACACTTGAGTTATCACGAACATTATACATTTTTTGAGTGCATGACCTAGAAAGTGAATTTGAACGTCAATATCGGTGACATATATTTCAAGAACATTTCAAAGGGCAATCCAGCATATAAATCAAATACGATGTCCTTTGGTAGCATGTGTTTTTCATTAAAAATAGGCCACAGTGACCTACCACTGATGCCACAAGATTATTATCACTTGTCATACTTAGGTATTCAAACATAATAATCACTATATGCATACAACTTTAAACAAATCGGCAGAAAAGGACATTTTAGTGAAATGTGACATTGATTTTCATCAGACTATAATCCTAAGGATGACCTTGATCACTGTCATGAGTGGGCAATGTTCCAAAACGTAGCCATACATGATAGGATTTCCATGAGACGTCCACACTCCGCGTGGTTTCAAAAAGGAAGGTGGCGGGACGGCGTCACCGGTGTAGTAGGCTAAAACGACTCCCCCTACTTTTGACTCTATGGGTTGTCATTTGAACCTGGGGAGTCACTTGAGCCTCCTCCACCGACAAAACTCGAAAACAAAACACCCAAACATTCCCATTCAAACATACACTCAAGAGCGTGGCGTGTCTTGACCACACAGCCAGTGGGACAGAAGATGTTCTTGCCGTATTGTATACTTATATAAGCAAGAGAGACTTTGGTAAATATAAAATGAAAATGTTTCAAATCAAAATACGCTTAAATGCCAAATACATTTATTTTTGTAATTCTATTTTTATGTCATGAGTCATATCACATTTATGGTTTCGGGTGCTTCAGTACATAAACTGCCGGGCAAAAGAAAGTATACACCCATGTTTGATGGTGACTAAAAATGAAACAAACGTCATATAGCTGGAATATTGTTGAGTGCGGCGTTATACAATAAACAAACAAACTCACATCAGGTGACTCGCACACGACGTCTCAAGGGAAAATAGGGGTCGCAATTTCACAGTGAAGCAGGTATTGTTAGTGTACACTTTCGACATGTCCGGCAGTTTATATCAATGGTGTATATTTCAGTGTATACGCTACAGCTATGTATAAGTGAGTGAGAATGGTTTAACGTCGCTTTGTGTTTCAGTTCGGTGTGGCCGCATAGTGTGAGAGAGAAGCAAGAAAACCCCCACTAAATTCATCAACGAAGTGTGAAACACGAAAACAACAAACATCTTAAAAATAATCAATAAAATGTGAAACAATTAACGGTGAATAATCAAGTATGACACTTTGCTATTAGTCAATTCCTTTTAGCAAAAATAATATCAGCATGACACGCAGAAAAATAAGTATATCTAAGTCCAAGCCTTGAGCTTCAGGTGTACATGTTGTGTGGGTGGAGTCGTGGGCTTCAGGTGTACAGGTTGTGAGGGAGGAGTCTCGAGCTCCAGGTGAACATGTTGTGTTGGTGGAGGCTTGAGCTTCAGGTGTATACGTTGTGAGGGAGTAGTATCAAGCTTCAGGTGTACATGTTGTGTTGGTGGAGGCTTGAGCTTCAGGTGAACATGTTACGTGGGAGGAGTCTCGAGCTTCAGGTGTACATGTTGTGTGGGAGTTGTGGAGAGCTTCAGGTGTACATGTTGTGTTGGTGGAGGCTTGAGCTTCAGGTGTACAAGTTGTGTTGGTGGAGGCTTGAGCTTCAGGTGTACATGTTGTGTGGGAGGAGGCTTGAGCTTCAGGTGTACAGGTTGTGTGGGAGTTGTGGAGAGCTTCAGGTGTACATGTTGTGTTGGTGGAGGCTTGAGATTCAGGTGTACAGGTTGTGAAGGAGGAGTCTCGAGCTTCAGGTGTACATGTTGTGTGGGAGTTGTGGAGAGCTTCAGGTGTACATGTTGTGGTTGTGGAGGCTTGAGCTGCAGGTGTACAGGTTGTGTGGGGTTGTGGAGAGCTTCAGGTGTACAAGTTGTGTTGGGAGGAGGATTGAGCTTAAGGTGTATGGGTTGTGTTGGTGGAGGCTTGACCTTCAGGTGTACATGTTGTGTGGGAGGAGTGGACAGCTTCAGGTGTACATGGTGTGTGGGAGGAGCTGACAGCTTCAGGTGTACATTTTGTTTGGATAGAGGCTTGAGCTTCAGGTGTACAGGTTGTGTTTGTGGAGGCTTGAGCTTCAGTTGTACAGGTTGTGTTGATGGAGGCTTGAGTTTCAGGTGTACATATTGTGTGGGGATAGTATCGAGCTTCAGGTGAACATGTTGTGTTGGTGGAGGCTTGAGCTTCAGGTGTACAGATTGTGTGGGGGTAGTATCGAGCTTCAGGTGTACAGATTGTGAAGGAGGAGTCTCGAGCTTCAGGTGAACATGTTGTGAGGGTAGAGGCTTGAGTTTCAGGTGTACACGTTGCGTGGGAGTAGTATCGAGCTTCAGGTTAACATGTTGTATTGGTGGAGGCTTGAGCTTCAGGTGTACAGGTTGTGAAGGAGGAGTCTGGAGCTTCAGGTGTACATGTTGTGTTGGTAGGCTTGAGCTTCAGGTGTACAGGTTGTGTGGGAGAAGTATCGAGCATCAGGTGTAGACGTTGGCTGGAGTGTAAGGTGTTGTGTGGAAGGGAGAAGGGTGTAGTTTCAGGTATTGTGTGGAAGGCTTAAGGTAGGAGTTTCAGGTGTGTTGGAGGCTGGGGGCTGGGGTACCAGGTGTTGAGTGGAAGGAAGCAGACTGGAGTTTCAAGGGTTGTGTGGGAGCCTGTAGTTTCAGGTGTTGTGTTGGAGGCTGGAGGTAGCATTTTTAGGTATTGAGTGTGAGGTTTGAGACTGGAGTTTCAAGGGTTGTGTGGGGGGTTGAGGATTTTGTGACAGAAACCTGATAATCGATCATTGGGTTGGAACGAAGTGGATCACACTTTCTGGGACTGCCAATTTTCACGAGTCTGGTCCCCCTTTAAATATGATTAAACAGAATGTGTGTACAATCATGTGTGAAAGCTTCGTTTACTTCCCTGTCAGCATCAGCAGAAAGAGTCTATCATGAATACTGGCCCCATGCAGTTGGAGACAGTTTGTTGGAGTGTAGCGCTGTTCATAGCCATTTAGGTGGCGACCTGTAAGAGAACAACAGATACAGGAAAATGT
This sequence comes from Haliotis cracherodii, assembly GCF_022045235.1. Classification (NCBI taxonomy): domain Eukaryota; kingdom Metazoa; phylum Mollusca; class Gastropoda; order Lepetellida; family Haliotidae; genus Haliotis; species Haliotis cracherodii. Next base: position 23,206,141 of record NW_027266272.1, on the reverse strand, counting down.
TCAGATGCAGCATACACATATGAAACGATGATATGAGTGTAATATTCTTTGACGCAACATCAAACCCCATTTCACCTCCGTATCATAAACATCACTTTAGGAATAACACATATGCATAAAGGCCCGCATAATACAATTCTTATTCCTGATATAGGATATTTACGATACAAAAACACACTCATCTAATAATCTCTATTTAATCAGACAATATGACTGAGAAGATAACAAGGTATCCGTAATCCACCTGGAATCTCTGATTTATCAGGCAATCTATTAAGTTTATTTAAAATTTCAAACAAGATAAATCTGGACACAGGATGTATTTATTTCAGCACTAACCGAAGGCTTAAATGTTTTCTGGAATCTAAACAAGTGGATTTTCTTGGATGCCACTAAGATTTGGTGGTAAAGCGCAAATCCAAAACCAAAAAAAAACTCCTTGTATGTCAGGATGTAAAATCCCAGTTTATGATAAGGTTATATCTAAGGTTTTTATAGCCATGGGACAGAGAGATAATGTTAATGTCAGATAATCATCATCAAAGATTTGAATAAAACTTGGTATTGGGAGGGTCGTCACTTTTCTTCAATAAATATACACAGCAATAGTCTAGTTTAGTGGGAGCTACATGCATACTGATGGTTGAGAGGGTGTCTTTTTATCAATAAATATATATAGTAATAGTCTTGTGTAGGGGCAGTTACGTGCATATTGATGGCAGAGAGGGAAGTGACTTTTTATCAATGAATATATATAGCAATAGTCTAGTGTAGGGACAGTTACGTGCATATTGATGGCAGAGAGGGAAGTGACTTTTTATCAATGAATATATATAGCAATAGTCTAGTGTAGGGGCAGTTACCTGCATATTGATGGCAGAGAGGGAAGTGACTTTTCATCAATAAATATGCATAGCAATAGTCTAGTGTAGTGGCAGTTACGTACATATTGATGGTGGAGGGGGAAGTAACTTTTCATCAATAAATATATATGCTAATAGTCTAGTGTAGGGGCTGTTACGTGCATATTGATGGTTGAGAGGAAAGTGTCTTTTCTTCAATAAATATGTGTGGCAATAGTTTAGTCTAGGGACAGTTTTGTGCATATTGATGGAGGGGCAGTTACGTGCATATTGATGGAGGGACGGTACTGCACATTGATGGAGGGGCAGTTACATGCATATTGATGGTGGAGAGGGAAGTGACTTTTCTTCAATAAATATGTGTGGCAATAGTTTAGTCTAGGGACAGTTTTGTGCATATTGATGGCAGAGAGGGAAGTGTCTTTTCTTCAAGAAATATGTATAGCAATAGTTTAGTCTAGGGACTGTTTTGTGCATATTAATGGCAGAGAGGGAAGTGTCTTTTCTTCAATAAATATGTGTAGCAAAAGTTTAGTCTAGGGACAGTTTTGTGCATATTGATTGTAGAGAGGGAAGTGACTTTTATAAAAAGAAATGCATAGCAGTAGTCTAGTGTAGGGGCAGTGCGTGCATATTGATGAAGGCGTAGTACGTGCATATTGATGGAGGGACGGTACTGCATATTGATGGAGGGGCAGTACGTGCATATTGATTGAGGGGTAGTACGTGTATATTGATGGAGGGGCAGTTTTGGTATATTGATGGAGGGGCAGTACGTGCATATTGATGGTGGAGAGGGAAGTGACTTTTCATCAATAAATATACATAGTAATAGTCTAATCTAGGGGCAGTGCGTGCATATTGATGGAGGGGTAGTACGTGCATATTGATGGAGGGGTAGTACGTGTATATTGATGGAGGGGCAGTTACGTGCATATTGATAGAGGGGCAGTACTGCATATTGATAGTGGAGAGGGAAGTGACTTTTCATCAATAAATATACATAGTAATAGTCTAGTCTAGGGGCAGTGCGTGCATATTGATGGAGGGGTAGTACGTGCATATTGATGGAGGCGTAGTACGTGTATATTGATGGAGGGGCAGTTACGTACATATTGATGGAGGGGTAGTTACGTGCATATTGATGGAGGGGTAGTTACGTACATATTGATGGAGGGGCAGTTACGTACATATTGATGGAGGGGCAGTTACGTACATATTGATGGAGGGGCAGTTACGTACATATTGATGGAGGGGCAGTTACGTACATATTGATGGAGGGGCAGTTACGTGTATATTGATGGAGGGGTAGTTACGTACATATTGATGGAGGGGCAGTTACGTACATATTGATGGAGGGGCAGTTACGTGCATATTGATAGAGGGGCAGTTACGTGCATATTGATGGAGGGGCAGTTACGTACATATTGATGGAGGGGCAGTTACGTGTATATTGATGGAGGAGCAGTTACGTACATATTGATGGAGGGGCAGTTACGTACATATTGATGGAGGGGTAGTTACGTACATATTGATGGAGGGGCAGTTACGTGCATATTGATGGAGGGGCAGTTACGTACATATTGATGGAGGGGTAGTTACGTGCATATTGATGGTAGAAACTAATAGGAAGGACATAACAGTAGGTTGAAGAAGAAAGTAAAATGCAGAAGTAATTTGCAGTTAGAAACAGGATAACCCTACCTGCCCATTTCGCACTACATAACATCATTTGTCTATTTCATGTAATTTGGATCTGCATCCTGACATTTGATTACATACCGGTCTATTACTGACGTCATCACTTGTATTGGAACTGACGTCATCCTTTGCACCGTTTGGTCTCGCCGTGTCGCCATGGTACAAAGAACAGGTGCTGGTGAAGCCATGGTTAACTCTTCCAATATTCCCCTTCATCTCGGTTGCCTCATTCATCTGTATCGGAGTAGATCTGGCAGCCTCTCCATGGCCTTTGTCATCAAGCCTGTGGTTGATCTTTGTTGCAGTCTGGTCTTTCCCCTGTGGCAATTTGCCTCGATCGCCAGAGGGCCCCGATGAAGATCCCGATGCTAGGTGTTGACAGAAGATTTGGGAGGCAACTCGACGGTAGGATTTGAAGGCCAACAGAAACAGGGGTAGCTTGAAGACAAGGTACGCATAGTTCAGGAAATTAAGGCTGTTTTCAATAATGACGAGAAGAATGCCATTGTCACTTTTATAATTAATGTTGATGAAGTCAAAAACGAACAGGGGACAAAATGTTACAATGTAGGTGATATATACGACAAAGATGCCCTTTGCTTGACGGACATACCGCTTGTTAGCGGAGGCGGATGTGATGGAAACGTTCTCTTTCTTGCGCATGTGGAGGCATATGCGTGTGAAGGCGATAATCATCATTGCAAGTGGCAGAATGATGTTACAGCACAAATCGACAAACCAGGTATTCTGTTTAGTAACATTCCACATTATGATAGAATTATCTTCCTGAATTAAGAAGTTGTCAGCTGTTAATGCTAAAATGCTACATCCAGTGACCACGAGCCAGGATACTACTATGATGATAGTGATTACTTTTGGATTGTTGTTGACTTTGTAGAGAATAGGATTGCAGATGGCTATGTGGAGGGCGAAGAGTGTCATGGCAAATGACAGTCCAGACACACAAGAAAAGACGCTAATGGCGACCCCTTGTAGAAGGATGGCCGTCTGCGGGGGATCTCTCTGAGGGTTGGTGTAAATGTTCCCATAGAAAACAAGCCATGATAGTCCCATTCCTGCGTCGGCAACAGCCTGATTCACGAGGAGGCGTCCTGAAGCTTCCATTTTTGTCGTGGCCTTGTAGATCAGCAACATCAAGACAGCGTTACCAAGTACGTTCAGAACATCACAGCATGTGAAAGTGATCTCTATGATGTGCTGAATGCTATCAAACAAATGATTAGTTTGGTTAGCGTCATGACCTTCGCATCCAGATGACATGTTAGTAGCGTTGCATTCTGCGGCTATTTCCTGAGGAGGTAAAATGTCAGAGATGTTAAAACTCACGGCTGATGTGTTGTCCATGTTGGTGTGCTGTCCACTCTTCGGTGAAGTGGCGTCAACATACGCCTGTACATGGCAGCAGGTGCAGCTGACCAATGACAGACCCTGCCTTGGGTAATCAATAACTGACCAATGATAGGCTAGAGTAATGTGACCACGGAAGTCCCGATAGATTTAAACATTTCTTAGCAACCATAAGGATAATTCATTTTAGTCATACCTCTTTGCAATACCACAAAATTTAAGGTGCATGAATGGAATATTTAGCAATATACTACTTGTTATCGTGTGTCTCGTTTTCAACTAAAAGAAATTAGTTTTAAATCCAATATATTCATTCAGCCAGCTCCACCATACCCAACACCCTGGTGGTGTCGGGTGTTTGGTATGGTGGTGTCGTTTATGGTGGTGTCGGGTGTGATGGTGTTTGTGTCGGGTATGCTGGTGTCGGGTGTGGTGGTGTCAGGGTGTGGTTGTGTCAGGGAAAGGTGGTGTCTTGGTGTGGTGGTGTTGGTGTCGGGGTGTGTTGGTGTCGGATGTGGTGGAGTCGGGTATGGTGGTGTCGGGATGTGGTGGTGTTTGTGTCAGGTATGGTGGTGTCGGGGTGTGGTGGTGTTTGTGTCGGGTATGGTGGTGTCGGGTGTGGTGGTGTCGGGTGTGGTGGTGTCGGGTATGGTGGTGTTGGGTGTGATGTTGTCGGGTGTGGTGGTGTTTGTGTCGGGTATGGTTGTGTCGGGTGTGGTGGTGTTGGTGTCGGGGTGTGGTGGTGTTGGTCTTGGTGTCGGGTGTGGTGGTGTCAGGGTGTGGTGGTGTCGAGGTGTGGTGGTGTTGGGTGCTGTGGTGTTGGCCGGTTTGTGTCAGGTATTGTGGTGTTTGTGTCAGGTATGGTCGTGTCGGGTGTGGCGGTGATGGGTGTGATGGTGTGGGGTGTGGTGGTGTTGGGATGTTAAAGTGGTGTTGGCCGGTTTGTGTCAGGTATGGTGGTGTTTGTGTCAGGTATGGTCGTGTCGGGTGTGGCAGTGATGGGTGTGATGGTGTCGGGTCGTATTGGTGTTGGTGCGTGTTGGTGTTGGTGTGTGGTGGTGTTGGTGTGCGATGGTGTTGGTGCGTGGTGGTGTTGGTGTGTGGTGGTGTTGGTGTGTGTTGGTGTTGGTGTGTGGCGGTGTTGGTGTGTGTTGGTGTTGGTGTGTGGTGGTGTTGGTGTGTGGTGGTGTTGGTGTGTGGTGGTGTTGGTGTGTAGTGGTGTTGGTGTGTGGTAGTGTTGGTGTGTGGTAGTGTTGGTGTGTGGCGGTGTTGGTGTGTGGTGGTGTTGGTGTGTAGTGGTGTTGGTATGTGGCGGTGTTGGTGTGTGGTGGTGTTGGTGTGTAGTGGTGTTGGTGTGTGGTGGTGTTGGTGTGTGGTAGTGTTGATGTGTGGTGGTGTTGGTGTGTGGTAGTGTTGGTGTGTGGTAGTGTTGGTGTGTGGTGGTGTTGGTGTGCGGTGGTGTTGGTGTGTGGTAGTGTTGGTGTGTGGTGGTGTGTGGTGGTGTTGGTGTGTGGTAGTGTTTGGTGTGTGGTAGTGTTGGTGTGTTGTAGTGTTGGTGTGTGGTAGTGTTGGTGTGTAGTGGTGTTGGTGTGTGGTAGTGTTGGTGTGTGGTAGTGTTGGTGTGTGGTAGTGTTGGTGTGAGGTAGTGTTGGTGTGTGGTAGTGTTGGTGTGTAGTGGTGTTGGTGTGTGGTAGTGTTGGTGTGTGGTGGTGTTGGGTTTGGTGGTGTTAGGTTTGGTGGTGTTGGTGTGTAGTGGTGTTGGTGTGTGGTGGTGTTGGTGTGTGGTGGTGTTGGTGTGTGGTGGTGTTGGTGTGTGGTGGTGTTTGGTTTGGTGGTGTTGGTGTGTGATAGTGTTGGTGTGTGGTGGTGAGGGGTTTGGTGTTGTTGGGTTGAGTGTTGTTGGTGTGTGGTGGTTTGGGGTTTGGTGGTGTTGGGGAGTGGTGGTGTTGGGTTTGGTGGTGTTGGGGTGTGGTGGTGTTGGGTTTGGTGGTGTTGGGGTGTGGTGGTGTTGGGTTTGGTTGTGTTGGTGTGTGGTTGTGTTGGGATGTTGTGGTGTTGGGGTTTGGTGGTGTTTGTTTGTGGTGGTGTTGTGGTGTAGTGTTGGTGTTGGTGTGTGGTGATGCTCTCGTGTGATGGTGTTGTGTGGTGGTGTGTGGTGTTTTTAGGGTGTGGTTATGTTGAAGTTTGGTGGTGTCGGAGTGTGATGGCGTAGGGTGTGATGCTGTGGGAGGGTATTGTCGGTTTGTAGTGTTCTTTGAATGCGGTGGTTCTGGAGTGTGATGATGTCGGGTGTGATGGTGTTGAGGTGTTGTGTCGGGTGTGGTGGTACGATTGTGTTGGGGTATGGTGGTTTTTGAGTGTGGTGGTGTTGTGGTGTGTTTTTGGAGTGTTTTGGTGTCATGTGTGGTGTTTTTTGAGTGTGATAGTCTAAAGTGTGGTGGTGTTGAGGTGTGGTGGTGTGGTGGTGGTGGTGTGGTGGTGTCGGGTGTGGTGGTGTTGAGGTGTGGTGGATGTCAGATGTGATTGTGGTTTTGTGATGGGGCAGTTTCTGGTAAAGTGATGTTAAGGTGGGGTTGTATCGGGGTGTGGTAGTGTTTGGGTGCCGTGGGGATGGATGTGATGGTTTAGGTGTGTGGTGGTGTCTGGGTGCCGTGGGGATGGGTGTGGTGGTTTCAGGGGTGTGGTGGTGTTTGGGTGCCATGGTGATGGGGTTTGATGGTTTAGGGGAGTTGTGGTGTTTGGGTGCCATGGTGATGGGGTTTGATGGTTTAGGGGTGTGGTGGTGTTTGGGTGCTGTGTTGATGCGTTTTGATAGTTTAGGGGTGTGGTGGTGTTTGGGTGCCGTGGGGATGGGGTGTGATGGTTTAGGGGTGTTATGGTGTTTGGGTGCCGTGGGGATGGGATGTGATGGTTTAGGGGTGTGGTGGTGTTGGGGTGCCATGTTGATGGGTTGTGATGGTTTAGGGGTGTGGTGGTGTTTAGGTGCCGTGGGGATGGGGTGTGATGGTTTAGGGGTATGGTGGTGTTTGGGTGCTGTGGGGATGGGGTGTGATGGTTTAGGGGTGTGGTAGTGTTTGGGTGCCGTGGGGATGGGATGTGATGGTTTAGGGGTGTGGTGGTGTTTGGGTGCCGTGGGGATGGGTGTGGTGGTTTCAGGGGTGTGGTGGTGTTTGGGTGGTTTGGGGATGGGATGTGGTGGTGTTTAGGTGCCGCAGGGATGGGGTGTGATGGTTTAGGGGTGTGGTTTTGTTGGGGTGCCGTGTTGATGGGTTGTGATGGTTTATTGGCGTGGTGGTGTTTGGGTGCAGTGGGGATGGGATGTGACGGTGTTCGGGTGCCGTGGGGATGGGGTGTGATGGTTTAGGGTGTGGTGGTGTTTGGGTGCTGTGGGGATGGGATGTGGTGGTGTTTGGGTGCCGTGGGGATGGGGTGTGATGGTTTAGGGGTGTGGTGGTAGTTGGGTGCTGTTGGGATGGCATGTGGTGGTGTTTGGGTACTGGGGATGGGATGTGATGATTTAGGGGTGTGGTGGTGTTTGGGTGCTGTGGGGATTCGGATGTGGTGGTGTTTGGGTGCCGTGAGGATGGGGTGTGATGGTTTAGGGGTGTGACGGTGTTGGGGTTCATCTGTATCAAGGTGTGGTTGTTTTAGTGGTTTTGTTTCAGGATGTTTGTTAGCATCAAATGTTAAAAGATATACCTGCTTACTAGTTTCTTTAAACCAAGAGAAGCTATCTATGAAGACAATCAACTTGGATGTGCTAATTAGTCTTCTCCTTGTACATGCTATACGGGAAATAATCTTGAATGATAGGGTCAGGAATGTGAAGTACATGCTAATTATATATAGGAGATATGTAGCAGGTAATAGGTCTAATGTACATTAATTACGTGCAGAAGCAGGAAGATAAGGAGCAGTTATGGCTGGTGACAATACTAATTAGGAGAATTCAGATCGTCTTACTTTATAAATTGTATTGATTCTGTGTGACCTTTAAGTTTTGACGTCAACAATAACAGTGAACGGTGTTGATGATAAGTCAGTTAGGCATGTTTACAAGTCCTTTCAAGTTACTTTGAATAGAATATGTTTAAACTACAAATCAGGTTTGCTGTTCGGGGATTCACGGGTGCATGTACACGTGTTAGTTCATAAAAAAGGCTCTCTTGAAACCAGATTTTTAATTTATACTGATGAGCCTTTTATTCTCTCTAAAACATACATTGCAACAATGTAATTTATATATACACAAGGTTGAACATCTAGATTTGCACAAAACAGTGAAAGTGTCATGTAAGTCTGCATGTAGGGCTGCAAATAATCCTTGCCATCAAAGTTTTGTTTGTTTGTTTGTTGTATAACGCCGCACTTAGCAATATTCCATCTATATGACGGCGGTCTGTAAATAATAGAGTCTGGACCAGACAATCCAGTGATTGACATCACGATCCACGCCATAGAGATACGACGACATGTATGAACCAAGTCAGCGAGTCTGACCACCCGATCCCGTTAGTCGCCTTTTACGATAAGCATAGTCGCCCTTTACGGCAAGCATGGGTTGCTGAAGACCTATTGTACCCCGGATCTTCACGAGTCTTTGCTATATATGAGACATGATATTGGCTGGAACTGTGTGAAGGTTACATAGCATGATAAATGCTGTAGACTGTAGAATTCAAAAAGTACATTTCATCCATAACCATTTACCGTTTAGTTAATTCTAACATGGAGTTCTTATTAACTTATAAATAATGGACTACGTTTTCATCTTGTAAAAGAACCTGCAGGATTGATATGGATTTTTAAATTTGAGTTTTTCCGATAAACTAATTTTTATTATGAATTAAGATTCATTGCAAGCAACTCAAGCTCAATGTATTTTTAATGTGTTTAAAATAGTGATAGTGAAGGTGTATGAATGATAAATGTCTGAAAACTTAATTCCGTTCGTGTAAATCAGTATCTGGTGTGTCTGCCATATTGAGCGATACGTGCATAACACCTCGATGGCATACTGTTGACAAAGTGACGTATTACTAGCCTTATTTCCTGACGGTGCTTTATACAAAATTGACCAAAATAAATTTAATCTGAAATTAAATAATGCCCTTTTCAATACATATTCATAAAGACATCTCGACTTTAATGTTGTGGTTCACGTGCTTCTTCATGCGCCCCCTACAAATTAGATGTTTGCGTGTTTGTTGGGAGCAGTATACTCATGCACGTGTTTATATTAATGTAAACAGCAGACAATGTTTGTTTAGCTATCAGGTGATCATAAAAGCACTTTTGTTTAACCGTATATAACGCTAACGCAATGTCACGGTTTGCTAAAAATCATGTTCATCGAAACACAATATTATCTCTTTGGAGACGTGAACTATAGCAGGGTCGTCTACGCATGACCTCAAGTCAACAAGACAACCATATTCGGTTGGTGCATCTTCGGAATCGATGCCAAACTACCACATAAACAGCTAGGACTATTCCTGGTTTGAGAGCAATTAGTGACAGAACCATACGCAACCGGTTGAGGTAGCACAACATCCGGTCCCGATGTCCGGGATACGCCCAATTTTGCTTCCACCTCACCGTCAGTGTGGTGTAGACAGCATCAGAGGATCAGTAGGCAAGACTAGGACAGTATATATTCTTCACAGATGAGCCAGATTTCATATGGACAGCTCTGATGGTCATGAATGGGTCTTCAGGCGCCCAGTAGAACGTTAAAGCGACGCTTGCGTTAGTCAACGTCGTCAATATAGGGTTGAATTACAACTCTTGGGAAAACGCAACTCATCATTGTTAATGGCAACTTGAATTGAGTACGATGACGGAACGACATCGTTCGAGTTCCAAGCTCTACCCTTGCCGGGACGCAGCGTCACCGTGCAGAAGGATAATGCCCGCCCATATGTTGCACGCGTTGTAGCAGAGTTTTGTAGGCAGCATAACAGTGTTGTGCTGCCAGGGCAGGCTGTTTCTCCATACCTCTCCCAAATAGGGCATGTCTGCAATGAGATGGAGCGACACCTACACCAGCTCTGGAACCAGCCGGTAACGCTAGCTCAGTTGGACTGATGTTTGGTTGACATTTGCCACTATATTCGCCAATGTTCTTGTTTCTTCAATCTACGGGACGGTCGGGTAGCCTAGTGGTTAAAGCGTTCGCTCGTCACGCCGAAGACCCGGGTTCGATTCCTGACATGAGTACAATGTGTGAAGCCCATTTCTTGTGTCCCCCCGCAGTGATATTGCTGGAATATTGCTAAAAGTGGTGTAAAACCATACTCACTCACTCACTCACTCACTCACTCACTTCTTCAATCTAGCACCACTATCATGGTTTTATTTTCAATAACACAAGATTTACACCACTTTGTAAGAGACATGTTGCACTGGGCGAACAGGGCAGAAGTTCCAGTCGCTCAAGTTTTGGAAGTCCCAGGACTCCCAGTCTGCTTGGATGTTCCCTGACCGTCCAAAAGTCCCATAAGCCACTGGTTATCCGTACCAACGTTGGAGAGTTGGTCCCTCCCAAACAGTTCAGACATTTATCATAGCATCACTCATCAAACTCTGTTAATGCTCAATAGATTGAAAAATGATATTTTAACAAGATATTAACAAACTACAGAATAATGTCGTTTGCATGCTTTCAGTTATTACGATATTAAAATTTACCACAAGAAAAGACGACTAAACGTGCACCAAGGTTGTCAATAACTAATTTCCAAACAAACATTTAAATACTTAAATCATCTTCCCTATCCATTTATTGTAGCTTTGCTTAAGATTGTTGATAACTGTTTTCCCACAACAAAACAAGTTAAACATCGCCCCTATCTATTTATTGTATTTTTGCTTAAGATTATCGATAACTGTTTTCCCAAAACAAAACAAGTTAAACATCGCCCCTATCTTTTTATTGTATCTTTGCTTAAGATTAACGATAACTATTTTCCCAAAACAAAACAAGTTAAACATCGCCCCTATCTATTGGATGAGATTAAGCGATATCTACACTGTAGATATCGCTGCAATAAAATTACATAACAATGGTTTGCAGCACCATACACGTGCACGTGCTCGTGGGTGTCGCCAAATGTGGTAAACGTCTGAGACCTGCATCACTTCGGGCTTCCCTCCCACATTAAGCTGAAACGCTGTGATATAACTGTAATACTGTTAAAAGCGGCGTTAAACCCACCCCACTCACTCACTCACTCTCATTTGTTTCGACGGTGTCCCGGATGTAGCAGCATATGTGTCTTGGGTGTTCTTATTGTAGTCGGCAGTTTCTTGATGCGAGGTGGGTTCGAGTTGGACTTTGCGAAGAGTTGACAACAACAGACAGGCTTTCTGATTTCTTGCAAGTCTTAATACTCTGGGTCAACATTAATAAACATTTGTACATTACAGTTTACTGAAATATTTCTAGAAGTGTGTTTAACATTATTTCCTGAATGTCTTTTGGGTTGTTTTTCGTTCAACTTTAGTTGGTTTATTCAGTTTTTCAGTATTTAATTTACTTTTATTACCTTTATTAGTTTTGAACTGTGTAATTAAGATGTTGCCAGATGTTTCGCTTATTGGTTGTGCAGTTGTTCATTTTTCTGTTTGTTTCAACATATAAATAACGATTTTTCTGCGGAGTGAGTGAGTGAGTGAGTGAGTGAGTTATATATAAATCAGGCAGGTCACACATTGTAACGATCCGCTCCGTCAGTGTACGATAATGTATTGAATATATGCACAACTCTTAATATTTGCTGATCGTCTTTTCGTAGACATTTAAAAAAGAAACGCTGGTAAGTGTTTGTGTTGTTGCGTGAATGGTGCAAGGATGTATGCTGTTCACTGTCAGTCTTCACCGAGATTGTAATTTAAAACTGATCCTTCTAAAATACTAGCGACTAATAGGAAATCACTCCAGGAAATCCATGTAGGAAACTGACCCAACGGATGAGACGCCTAAATGACACGTCCCAACGATACAAGAAGTTATCAATAGACGAGTCAACACCAATAGTATTGTTACTGTAGTCTGTAATAAACAGTGTCACCTTTATCGAGGTGGTCTGTAGTCAACAACAGCAGTGTTAATGCGGTAGTCTGTAATAAACAGTGACACCTTCATCGAGGTGGTCTGTAGTCAACACCAACAGCGTTATAACAGTAGTCTGTAAGAAGCAGTGCCACCTTTATGGAGATGGTCTGTAGTCAACACCAACAGCGTTATTATGTATTCTGTAATAAACAGTGGCACCCTTATCGACGTGGTCTGTAGTCAACAATAGCAGTGTTAATACGGTAGTCTGTAATAAACAGTGACGCCTTTATCGAGGTGGTCTGTAGTCAACACCAACAGCGTTAATACGACAGTCTGTAATAAACAATGACACTTTTATCGTGGTGGTCTGTCGTCAACACCAACAGCGTTATTATGTAGTCTGTAATAAACAGTGCCACCTTTATTGAGGTGGTCTGTAGTCAACACCACCAGCGTTATAACAGTAGTCTGTAAGAAGCAGTGACACCTTTATCGAGGTGGTCTGTAGTCAACAACATCAGCGTTAAGATGAAAATCTGTAATAAACAGTGACACCTTTATCGGGTGGTCTGTAGTCAACACCAACAGCTTTTTATGTAGTCTGTAATAAACAGTGACACCTTTATCGAGGTGGTCTGTAGTCAACACAAACAGAGTTATTACGTAGTCCGTAATAAACATTGACACCTATATCGTGGCGATCTGTAGTCAACACACTGTAGTTATTGGTGAGTTGGTAGGAAACAGTGACACCTTTATCGAGGTTGTCTGAAATGACGTCATCCCGACAAGTGAGTTAGTTTTAACTTTTATAAACCTCCAGTGACGTCATCCTATTGTTCGCTAGTCGGGTTAAATGTCATGAACAGGGATGTTATAATATCTCGGGGATTTTATTTATACAAAATCAAGCGACATTGTGAATGTCTCTCGTTAAAGTTTTAGTTTGAATGTAATGAGTGAGTGAGTTGTGTTTAACGACGCTTCTAACAGTTATATCACAGCTTGTCAGCTTAATGTGGGAGGAGAGCCTGAAGTGATGCAGGTCTCAGACGTTTACCATTTCGGTGAAACCCACGAGAACGGGTTTGGTGCTGACAAACCTAGAAACGTAATCGGGGCGAACCGGGATTCGAACCCACAATCATAGATTTCTGGCGTGCCCAAAGGACGCAACTCTGCACAGCGAATCGCGGCGCCCTAGACGACTGGGCCACCCGTGCCCCAGTTTGAATGTAAACACATTGTTCATGATGCTGGATGACGTAGAGTCACATGACAAATGTTTTGTTTATATTTCGGTCGATCCAACTACCAACCTTCGTATCTGGAGCTCAATGAGTGAACTAGTTTAGTGCAGTATAGGGGCGCTGATGAACGACTGCTTTTGAGAAACAAATCTGCTTTTGAAGTGCCTGTTCACAACAGAAGATATTTTACGCCCGTTTCCAAAGATTCACGGAACGTTAGTTTGAAACATAAAATTGTTGATAAAGGTTGTTTTAAATTTCTTTCTTCGGTTTATAAGTTAGACATAACACTTCCCCTCAGGATTTTAGATTTAAACCTCTCTGATTCCTACACCTAACAGTACCGTATTCGACGTATTAAGGGCTCTGATCCAAGGAACGCACCTCTCACCAAATTCTAGACCAATCTGCAAGTAATCTTAATAAGCGCCCCCTACTAAGACTGAGAATATTCATGACAGTCCACATTGTCCTGTGTATATAACATATTTTGTACAGCAGTCGAGTTATTGACCAGTTACTATTGTCGCAAAAGATTAGTTTCATCGACGTTTGAAATAGGTTTATTCACTACCGCTCGAGCTCTGAAATTCGATTTGCTCGTATGTTGTTCAATAAGCGCTCCCTTTGTCAATTTTCTAAGCGTCCGGGGATCTTATTATGGCGAATACAGTATTGCAGTTTTATCACGGCGTGTCAGCTTAATGTGGGAGAAAAACCCCGAGGTGATTCAGGTCGTGGTGAGACCCACGAGGAGGTCATATAAACCAAGGATCTGTACAGCGAGTTGCGGCGTTTGCTGGACGACGACTATGCCCCCACACCCTCTGAACTCGGTCGTTAGGGTAGCCAAGTGGTTAAAGAGCTGGCTCAGCACACCGACGTTCCGGGTTCGAATCGGCACATAGGTACACTGTGTGAAGCCTTCTTCTCGTGTCACCCAGACTTGATTTCGCTGTAATATTTCTAGATGCGGCGTAAAATCCTAACGTAACTCAGTCACTCACTTAAGTTTCAGAAATTATATACTTTTGTAGATATATTGGATAGTTGTTGCGTAGCTTGATGAGTATGGTGGGTATATTTCTGTCACAACAGCTGTAATAAAATATTAAGTTGTTTTTAAATCTCCCTTTTCTGCCCAGTTGATAATATATATGTTTTTTATTTGAAGTATTGACCTTACCTCATGGTTTCTAAAATACTGTAGGGAATACCTCCACCCCCACCCCCACCCCCTCTCTCCCCACCCCCTCTCTCCCCACCCCCTATTCCCTAGATTCCATGCTTGTGGTATGATCGGAATCGTTCTTTGGGCTCTGCTTTTCAGCTGATATTTCTTGAAGAATTCCATCATGCTAAAAATAAAGCGTTTGCTGTAAGTGTTTCAGTTATTCAACAAATCTTATGAATGAAAAGACGACTAAAACGTGCACCAAGGTTGTCAATAACTAATTTCCAAACAAACAATTAAATACTTAAATCATCTTCCCTATCCATTTATTGTAGATTTGCTTAAGATTGTTGATAACTGTTTTCCCACAACAAAACAAGTTAAACATCGTCCCTATCTATTTATTGTATCTTTGCTTAAGATTATCTTTGCTTAAGATACTGTAGATATCGCTGCAATAAAATTACATCACAATGGTTTGCAGCACCATACACGAGCTCGTGGGTGTCACAAAATGTGGTAAACGTCTGAGACCTGCATCACTTCGGGCTTTCCTCCCACATTAAGCTGAAACGCTGTGATATAACTGTAATACTGTTAAAAGCGGCGTTAAACCCACCCCACTCACTCACTCACTCTCATTTGTTTCGACGGTGTCCCGGATGTAGCAGCATATGTGTCTTGGGTGTTCTTATTGTAGTCGGCAGTTTCTTGATGCGAGGTGGGTTCGAGTTGGACTTTGCGAAGAGTTGACAACAACAGACAGGCTTTCTGATTTCCTGCAAGTCTTAATACTCTGGGTCAACATTAATAAACATTTGTATATTACAGTTTACTGAAATATTTCTAGAAGTGTGTTTAACATTATTTCCTGAATGTCTTTTGGGTTGTTTTTCGTTCAACTTTAGTTGGTTTATTCAGTTTTTCAGTATTTAATTTCCTTTTATAACCTTTATTAGTTTTGAACTGTGTAATTAAGATGTTGCCAGATGTTTCGCTTATTGGTTGTGCAGTTGTTCGTTTTTCAGTTTGTTTCAACATATAAATAACGATTTTTCTGCGGAGTGAGTGAGTGAGTGAGTTATATATAAATCAGGCAGGTCACACATTGTAACGATCCGCTCCGTCAGTGTACGATAATGTATTGAATATATACACAACTCGTAATATTTGCTGATCGTCTTTCCGTAGACATTTAAAAAAGAAACGCTGGTAAGTGTTTGTGTTGTTGCGTGAACGGTCCAAGGATATATGCTGTTCGCTGTCAGTCTTCACCGAAATTGTAATTTAAAACTGATCCTTCTAAAATACTAGCGACTAATAGGAAATCACTCCAGGAAATCCATGTAGGAAACTGACCCAACGGATGAGACGCCTAAATGACACGTCCCAACGATACAAGGAGTTATCAATAGACGAGTCAACACCAATAGCGCTGTTACTGCAGTCTGTAATAAACAGTGTCACCTTTATCGAGGTAGTCTGTAGTCAACAACAGCAGTGTTAATGCGGTAGTCTGTAATAAACAGTGACACCTTCATCGAGGTGGTCTGTGGTCAACACCAACAGCATTATTATGTAGTCTGTAATAAACAGTGCCACCTTTATCGAGGTGGTCTGTAGTCAACACCAACAGCGTTAATTCGACAGTCTGTAATAAACAGTGCCACCTTTATTGGGTGGTCTGTAGTCAACACCAACAGCGTTATTATGTAGTCTGTAATAAACAGTGCCACCTTTATTGGGTGGTCTGTAGTCATCACCAACAGCGTTAATACGGTAGTCTGTAATAAACAATGACACCTTTATCGTGGTGGTCTGTGGTCAACACCAACAGCGTTATTATGTAGTCTGTAATAAACAATGACACCTTTATCGAGGTGGTCTGTGGTCAACACCAACAGCGTTATTATGTAGTCTGTAATAAACAGTGCAACCTTTATTGGGTGGTCTGTAGTCATCACCAACAGTGTTAATACGGTAGTCTGTAATAAACAGTGACACCTTTATCGAGGTGGTCTGTAGTCAACACTAACAGCGTTAATACGGTAGTCTGTAATAAACAGTGACACCTTTATCGAGGTGGTCTGTAGTCAACACCAACAGCGTTAATACGACAGTCTGTAATAAACAATGACACTTTTATCGTGGTGGTCTGTGGTCAACACCAACAGCGTTATTATGTAGTCTGTAATAAACAGTGACACCTTTATGTAGTCTGTAATAAACAGTGACACCTTTATCGAGGTGGTCTGTAGTCAACACCAACAGCGTTATTACGTAGTCTGTAATAAACATGGCACCTATATCGTGGCGATCTTTTGTCAACACACTGTAGTTATTGGTGAGTCGGTAGGAAACAGTGACACCTTTATCGAGGTTGTCTGAAATGACGTCATCCCGACAAGTGAGTTAGTTTTAACTTTTATAAACCTCCAGTGACGTCATCCTATTGTTCGCTAGTCGGGTTAAATGTCATGAACAGGGATGTTATAATATCTCGGGGATTTTATCTATACAAAATTTAGCGACATTGTGAATGTCTCTCGTTAAAGTTTTAGTTTGAATGTAATGAGTGAGTGAGTTGTGTTTAACGCCCCTTTTAACAGTTATATCGCGGCTTGTCAGCTTAATTTTAGGAGGAAAGCCTGAAGTGATGCAAGTCTCAGACGTTTACCACTTCGGTGAAACCCACGAGAACAGGTTTGGTTCTGACCAACCTAGAAACGTAATCGGGGCGAACCGGGATTCGAACCCACAATCATAGATTTCACGGCGAATCGCGGCGCCCTAGACGACTGGGCCACCCGTGCCCCAGTTTGAATGTAAACACATTGTTCATGATGCGGGATAACGTAGAGTCACATGACAAATGTTTTGTTTATATTTCGGTCGATTCAACTACCAACCTTCGTATCTGGAGCTCAGTGAGTGAACCAGTTTCGTCGAGTATAGGGGCGCTGATGAACGACTGCTTTTGAGAAACAAATCTGCTTTTGAAGTGCCTGTTCACAACAGAAGATATTTTACGCCCGTTTCCAAAGATTCGTAGTTTGAAACATAAAATTGTTGATAAATGTTGTTTTAAATTTCTTTCTTCGGTTTATAAGTTAGACATAACACTTCCCCTCAGGATTTTAGATTTAAACCTCTCTGATTCCTACACATAACAGTACCGTATTCGACGTATTAAGGGCTCTGATCCAAGAAACGCCCTTCTCACCAAATTCTAGACCAATCTGCAAGTAATCTTAATAAGCGCCCCCTACTAAGACTGAGATTATTCATGACATTCCACATTGTCCTGTGTATATAACATATTTTGTACAGCAGTCGAGTTATTGACCAGTTACTATTGTCGCGAAAGATTAGTTTCATCGACGTTTGAAATAGGTTTATTCACTACCGCTCGAGCTCTGAAATTCGATTTGCTCGTATGTTGTTCAATAAGCGCTCCCTTTGTCAATTTTTTAAGCGTCCGGGGATCTTATTATGGCGAATACAGTATTGCAGTTTTATCACGGCGTGTCAGCTTAATGTGGGAGAAAAAACCCCGAGGTGATTCAGGTCGTGGGGAGACCCACGAGGAGGGTCATATAAACCAAGGATCTGTACAGCGAGTTGCGGCGTCTGCTGGACGACGACTATGCCCCCACACCCTCTGAACTCGGTCGTTAGGGTAGCCAAGTGGTTAAAGAGCTGGCTCAGCACACCGACGTTCCGGGTTCGAATCGGCACATAGGTACACTGTGTGAAGCCTTCTTCTCGTGTCACCCAGCCTTGATTTCGCTGTAATATTTCTAGATGCGGCGTAAAATCCTAACGTAACTCAGTCACTCACTGAAGTTTCAGAAATTATATACTTTTGTAGATATATTGGATAGTTGTTGCGTAGCTTGATGAGTATGGTGGGTATATTTCTGTCACAACAGCTGTAATAAAATATTAAGTTGTTTTTAAATCTCCCTTTTCTGCCCAGTTGATAATATATATGTTTTTTATTTGAAGTATTGACCTTACCTCATGGTTTCTAAAATACTGTAGGGAATACCTCCACCCCCACCCCCTCACTCCCCACCCCCTCTCTCCCCACCCCCCATTCCCTAGATTCCATGCTTGTGGTATGATCGGAATCGTTCTTTGGGCTCTGCTCTCAAGAATTTCATCATGCTAAAAAATAAGCGTTTGCTGTAAGTGTTTCAGTTATTCAACAAATCTTATGAATGCAAATTGTCTTTTCATATCCCAATTTTTGAAGAAATATAAAGAAGTTGTCTATGTTTGGGGTTGCATTCGAAAATCTTCACTAATAAGAGAGATATTTAGTTGCTTTTACATTCCTTATCCTCGTTTTGTAAACTAATATCTTTACTTTAGTCAGAACCCCTGAAGATCCGGGTTAAATTTGGTCTTCAGATCGATGCGCATTATGTGAATCACTGGATTGTTTGATCCAAACTCAATTATTTACAGACCGTCATCATACAGCAGGAATGTTGGTGAGTGCGGCGTTCAATACGAACCAACCAACCAACCAACCAACCAACCAGCCAACCAACCAACAAACAAACAAACAAACAAACAAACACAAACAACAGCTGTTGTCCAGTTGTCCAAGAGCTCGCCATGGTCATGACGCTTTCCACCCCGGACTACTGACGCTGATGGCAAATGGACGAGTGTCTCTTCACACAGAATACATTTGGCCCCGAAACCACAATAACAAACACAGCCTATTTCACTTCCAAATCATTTTTATTTGCAGACAGCTGGGTTTTGTAAAGATCCATGCAATTACCTTTGGGGCATATGGAATGCAACAGAAAGGACAATGTGACAATTGTCAAAATATAGTTTTTGAGTCAAGTCATTGTTACGCATCATATGTCCATGCCCTGTTAGGTACAAGCAGTCAAGTGTTTAGCCAAAAAGTAAGAACGTGTGGTGGCACTATATGTATTTCATCCAAATAAGTTAATTGGATCTGCTTGCTGAGCGAGGACGGAAGGACATTGACCTAGCATCCAAGTTACCTTCGTGTTCAAATCAAAACAAATGGATTTTTACAAGCATTCTTGTACGACCACATTTGGTACAGCAGCATCATTAAACTCAGACACCGTACCCAAATTTGATACCTCTCTCCATCAACGATGAACGGTATCGAATCGGAGTGAAGTTTGCATGTTACGGACGGATGGACAACGGGTTGACAGATGGTATATCATAAGATCACTTGGACCTTTCGATTCGGATCCACTCGGCTTATTCCGTTACCTACGTCATACCCTGGACTGCAGTAGAGGGGTGATATTGAATGATTTCATTTTAAATTGCACACCCACTGATGGCTTTAGTGCCGACAAAATAAGGGGCGGCTTTAAATGGTTGAAGAATATCATATGATACGCAAAAAATTTGATATCTAGCAACGTTTGTATGATGGTCAGACTGCCACCGATTGTGTTACATCGAAGTCACGTGAACAGATGACCTTATGACTCCCACGATTGCTGACCAAGATGTCTTATGGTGTAGAGGTGGGCCAAGTGACCTTTTGTCTTGATAAGATGACAATAAAACTTTCTATGCATGATCGAGATACTGGTGTTATTGTGTACAGTCCCGTGTGAAATGAAAGTGGAAGTGACTATTTTTTTAACACACTACACAAGACCAAAGAACAACACTGGCTTATATCTAGAATGATAAACACATGTTTTAATTAAGTTCTTGACAGGCAAATGGTTTTCCCAAAACACCAAGACATAACGCCAATACATATATCACAATGCTGCAGTGGAATGTTCCTTGTGCTGAGGAATTGTTGTTTACGTTAAGTGTTAAAAACGAATAATCCTATCTTCCTTACGGTATTCACTTCAGGGCTTTATCTAGCAAACTAATATGGGAAAACTATTTAATAATATTAAATAAGCAGCAACTCCCGATATCACTAGTTGACTGCTATTTCTTATGATTTTACTTTGTTTAGTAAAGTTAATACTGGTCTGCATCCGCAGCATCCGGGTACTCTTGACCATGTGTTCTGAGTGATGACCAGCGTACATCACGGATGAATGCACGGGAATTCCAGTAGAAGGTTAATCGAGAGATTTGAGAAAGCAGTATGATGATTTCAGCACATACAAAAGACAAAATTTATAACATTTCACACAAGAAAGGTATTTGCACGACAAAAACCCAGAAGCAGACCCGTCTCCACCGTTTCCCGAATGCCCCAAAATTATGCTACAGAAATGTCCCATGCAATAAGGTACCTGCATTGAAAGGTTATATGCACTTCCGGTTTAATGACATCATTTCTGATTTGTGAAAACATTGTCTAATGCACGACCATTTTAAAGCAGACACTACTATGCCTTTCAAAAGATTACTGAAACAATTAAATGCACTTTTTAGTGATATTACTTCCGGTTTGGAAAAACACATATCTAAGGCATTTGAACTTAAATAAGAACGTTATATGCACTTCCGGTTTGAGGACATACATACCATAAGCAGCGTTACTTTAAAACAGAAAGTCCCATGCTTCAATAGCTAAACTAACAATAAAACCTTTCCATTTCATAAGAAATCTCTACCCAAAAACGTGTCCAGTTCGTTTGATTGTGGAGTTCTTATGATTATGGAAATGATTTTGTCGTTTTTATTTACATGCACTTCTTCACAACTTTGCTCTGGGGTTAAAAAAACCGCATATGCCAAACAGAAAATATTTATAACAGAGAGTACCAAGCTCTAGATTACTTGATAATAACGATTTATGCACTTCCGGTTGCACTGATCTTGATCCTCAAATTTAGCCAATCGCGCATCCTTCATTGTTTTGAGTTGAAAACATAGGTTCTTGCTCTTACAAACATCTCGGACAAACACAGAGGGTTTGTTTAGTACACAAAGAAGCATCTCAATACCTTAGGAATGACAATTCCAGTGACTTTGAACTTTAATTACGGTCGCTCAAAACTTGGCCACTTCCATACCCAATCACTGTGAACACTTGAGTTATCACGAACATCATACATGTTTTGAGTGCATGACCTAGAAAGTGAATTGAACGTCAGTATCTGTCACGTATATTTCAAGAACATTTCAATTGGCAATCCAGCATATAAATCAAATACGATGTCCTTTGGTGGAATTCAACGTAACAACGAAACATGTAGCATGTGTTTCCATTAAACATAGGTTACAGTGACCTACCAGTGATATTACAAGATTATTATCACTTGTCATACTAGGCAGGTAGTCAAACAAAATAATCACTATATGCATACAACTTAAAACAAATCGGCAGAAAAGGTCATTTTAGTGAAATGTGACATTGATTTTCACCAGTCTATAATCCTTAGGATGACCTTGATCACTGACATGTCTTGACAATGTGCCAAAACGTAGATATACATGATAGGATTTCCATAAGGCGTCCAAGCTCCGCGTGGTTTCAAAAAGGAAAGTGGAGCGACGCCGGCAAAACTCGAAAACAAAACACCAAAACATTCCCATTCACAAAGGGCTGAATACCAATTCAAACAAACGACATTTTTCTTGATACTTAACAACAAACTACGTGTTAATCATGAAGGTGCTGACACTAAATACACTCAAGGGCGTGGCTTGTCTTGACCACAAGGGGTATCACAGCCAGTGGATGTTCTTGAACAAATACTAATATAAGCAAGACAGACTTTGATAAATGTAAACTGAAATTGTGGAGTCTTGGGCTTCAAATGTACAGGATGTGGGGGTAGAGGCTGAAGCTTCAGGTGTACATGTTATGAGGGTTGAGGCTTGAGCTTCAGGTGTGCATGTTGTGTGTGTGGAGTCTTTAGCTTCAGGTGTGCATGTTGTGTGTGTGGAGGCTTGAGCTTCAGTTGTGCATGTTGTATTGGTGGAGGCTTGAGCTTCAGGTGTACAGGTTGTGTGTGTGGAGTCTTTAGCTTCTGGTGTGCATGTTGTGTGGGTGGAGGCTTGAGCTTCAGTTGTACATGTTGTGTGAGTGGAGTCTTGGGCTTCAGGTGTGCATGTTGTGTGAGTGGAGTCTTGAGCTTCAGTTGTACATGTTGTGTGAGTGGAGTCTTGAGCTTCAGATGTACAGGATGTGGGGGTAGAGGCTGAAGCTTCAGGTGTACATGTTATGAGGGTTGAGGCTTGAGCTTCAGGTGTGCATGTTGTGTGTGTGGAGGCTTGAGCTTCAGGTGTGCATGTTGTGTGGGTTGAGGCTTGAGCTTCAGGTGTACAGGTTGTATTGGTGGAGGCTTGAGCTTCAGGTGTACAGGTTGTGTGTGTGGAGTCTTTAGCTTCTGGTGTGCAGGTTGTGTGTGTGGAGTCTTTAGCTTCTGGTGTGCATGTTGTGTGAGTGGAGTCTTGGGCTTCAGTTGTATATGTTGTGCGAGTGGAGTCTTGAACTTCAGGTGTACATGTTGTGTGGGTGGAGGCTTGAGCTTCAGTTGTACATGTTGTGTGAGTGGAGTCTTGGGCTTCAGGTGTGCATGTTGCGTGGGTGGAGGCTTGGGCTTCAGTTGTATATGTTGTGTGAGTGGAGTCTTGAACTTCAGGTGTACATGTTGTGTGGGTGGAGGCTTGAGCTTCAGTTGTACATGTTGTGTGAGTGGAGTCTTGGGCTTCAGGTGTGCATGTTGCGTGGGTGGAGGCTTGAGCTTCAGTTGTACAGGTTTTGGGGGTAGAGGCTGACGCTTCAGGTGTACATGTTGTGAACGTGGAAACTTGAGCTTCAGGTGTTCGTGTTGTGGAGGTGGAGTCTTAGGCCGCAGGTGTACAGGTTGTTAGGGTGGAGAATTGAGCTTCAGTTGTACATGTTGTGTGGGTGGAGTCTCGAGTCTCGGGTATGCATGTGGGGGAGGAGTCTTGAGCTTCAGTTGTACATGTTGTGTAGGCGGAGTCTTTGGCTTCAGTTGTACATGTTGTGAGGATAGAGGCTGAAGCTTCAGGGGTATATGTTGTGTGGGTGGAGTCTTGAGCTTCAGGTGTACAGGCTGTGTGGGTGGAGTCTTGAGTTTCAGGTGTACAGGCTGTGAAGGTAGAGACTTGAGCTTCAGTTGTACATGTTGTGTGGGTGGAGGTTTGAGTTTCAGGTGTACAGGCCTTGAGGGTAGAGGTTTGAGCTTCAGGTGTACATGTTGTGTGGGTGGAGACTTGAGCTTCAGGTGTACATGTTGTGTTGGTGGAGGCTTGAGCTTCAGGTGTACATGTTGTGTGGGTGGAGTCTTAGGCTGCAGGTGTACAGGTTGTAATGCTAGAGGCTTGAGCTTCAGTTGTACATGTTGTGTGGGTGGAGGCTTGAGCTTCAGGTGTTTGTGTTGTGTGGATTGAGTCTTAGGCTGCATGTGTACATGTTGTTAGGGTGGAGAATTGAGCTTCAGGTGTTTGTGTTGTGTTGGTGGAGTCTTGTGTACTTGTAGTGTGGATGGAGGCTTGAGCTTCAGGTGTACTTGTAGTGTGGAGGTGTAAGTTTCAGCGTATGGGAGGATGGTTCTGAGTTCTGTGTGGCAGGATGGAGGGTGGCGTTTAATGTGTTGTGTCGGAGGCTGGACGCTTGATTTTCAGGTGTTGTGTGGGAGGGAGTAGACTGGAGTTTAAGGTGTTGTGTGGAAGAGTGGATGGTGGCGTTTCAGGTGCTGTGTGGGATTGAAGATGGTGGAGTTTCAGGTTTTGTGTGGAGTCTGGAGGCTGAGTGTCAGGTGGTGTGTGAGGCTAGAGGCATGAGTTCCAGGGGTTGTGTGTGAGGCTAGAGGCTGGAGTACCAGGTGTTGTGTGAGAGGCTAGAGGCTGGAATACGAGGTGTTGTGTGAGAGGCTAGAGGCTGGAGTACCAGGGGTTGTGTGAGAGGCTAGAGGCTGGAGTACCAGGGGTTGTGTGTGAGGCTAGAGGCATGAGTTCCAGGGGTTGTGTGTGAGGCTAGAGGCTGGAGTACCCGGTGTTGTGTGAGAGGCTAGTGGCTGGAGTACCAGGTGTTGTGTGAGAGGCTAGAGGCTGGAGTACCAGGTTTTGTGTGAGAGGCTAGAGGCTGGAGTACCAGGTGTTGTGTGAGAGGCTAGAGGCTGGAGTACCAGGGGTTGTGTGTGGGGCTAGAGGCATGAGTTCCAGGGGTTGTGTGTGAGGCTAGAGGCTTGAGTACCAGGTGTTGTGTGAGAGGCTAGAGGCTGGAATACGAGGTGTTGTGTGAGAGGCTAGAGGCTTGAGTACCAGGTGTTGTGTGTGAGGCTAGAGGCTGAAGTACCAGGTGTTGTGTGAGAGGCTGGAGGCTCGAGTACCAGGTGTTGTGTGAGAGGCTAGAGGCTGAAGTACCAGGTGTTGTGTGAGAGGCTGGAGGCTGGAGTACCCGGTGTTGTGTGGGAGACTGGAGGCTGGAGTACCCGGTTTTGTGTTGGAGGCATGAGGCTGGAGTACCTGGTGTTGTGTGGGAGGCTGGAGGCTGAAGTACCTGGTGTTGTGTGGGAGGCTGGGTGCTGGAGCACTCGATGTTGTGTCAGAGGCAGGAGACAGGTGTTGCAAGGGTTGTGTGGGAGGGGGGATGGAGGCGGGAGTTTCAGGGGTTGTGTGGGAGGTTGGAGGATTTTGTCATCTAAGATCTATTCACGTATACATTCAGTTCAAATGCCGTTCAAAGATCACAGAACCCCGAGAACAAACCATAAACATGAGATAGATCCATATCACATTTACCCATAAGAAGCCAGCCAAGCCACATACGAGTATTTGGACCCATGACTCTGGTTGTTGAAGTACATGCATCAGCCTTTCACAAGGGCTTAGAATTGATGAAACCGTTGCAGACACTTTCAAGGAGGATTACACTCATGGGTCTGTTGGCCATTTGTCTAGCACCAGGCGTTTTAATTATTGCCTGCAAGATTAATATACATGATAAAGTAAGAGGAAGCAGACTTGTGTTTGAACGAAGTGGGCCACACTTGCTGGGACTGCCAATTTGCTCGAGTCAAGCTCCCCATTGAATGTGATTAAACGGAATGTGTGTACAAACAGGTGTGAAAGCTTTATTTACTTCCCCGTCAGCATCAGCAGAAAGAGTCTGTCCAGAATGCAGTCCCCATGCAGTTGGAGACAGCATGTTGGAGTGTAGCGCTGTTCATAGCCATTTAGGTGGCGACCTGTAAGAGAACAACAGATACAGGAAAATGTTCAGATGCAGCATACACATATGAAACGATGAGGTCATTGAAAGGATGCTGTCGAGAGTCCGGTAATAAAAGAAGGAATGAACGTGTCAGTTTTGTATCGAAATGGAATATGATTGTACAAATCACAACATGTTTTGATACTCTATTATTCTTTTACATGAAGAGTGAGTGAGTGTGTTTTACGTCGTTTTTAGCAATGATACAATGATACGTAGGACGTTCCCTGTATCATTAGATAGTGGTGTCCCTATGTGTGAGTGCTTAATATGTAAACAACCATTGATGCAAATCAGTTGGCACTATATAAAATGGGGCGGTTCACTCGGGCTTTATATTCCTTAGGAATAAAACAGATACATAAAGGCTCGCATAATACAATTCTTATTCCTGATATAGGACATTTACGATACAAAAACACACTCGGCTAATAATCTCTATTTAATCAGACATTATGACTGAGAAGATAACAAGGTATCCATAATCCAACAAGAATCTCCGATTAATCAGACAATCTATCAAGTTCATTTTAAATTTCTGACAAAATAACTCAGGACAGATTATTTATTTATTTCAGAAATAACCGAGGGCTTAAATGTTTTCTGACAAGATATTTCACGAGACATATGGAATATTCTATCTATTATATACTTTTTTTCTGTAGATATTCTCCCTACCTACAGGGACGTTTCACCATTCCTTGTATTTGCGACTTAAAAAATAGTTTCGTCTTAAAAAATATAAACAAAAGTATCAAAATATATATACAAAAACAGCTTTTACAAAAAAATATCCTCGAAAACTAGGAAACCGCTGTTGGAAGCGAAAGAAAACACGCTGGTCAAGTAACAAAAATGGCGCTTTGCAAAACGAACAGTCTCGATTGACAAGTTAAATGAGAAGTTTACAGTTTATAACAAAACATTTTCAAGAGAATAACAAACGGCAAGAAGTGATATTAACTATATTAATGACCGTCTGTCATTATTTTGCCTTGTCAACTAACGTACAAAGGTCCTCAACAGTTTGTATACCGACCAGACACTGAAGATAAAGGGAGATAATATAAGGGAGGTAACTTCTGTATGACAATAGTTCCGTCAACGTGTTATGTTCACTGCAATAGAAGTATCACTTTTCTCAACTTCAGAAAACTCTTTGACGTATAGAATATATCATGTGATTTGAAGCTGCATCCAGGTACGTAGGTACGCTTTTAAAATGATTATTACAGATATTATCTTGTTATTGTTTTAGGGTTATGGTTAGTTGTAATAATAGTTGTAATAATTGTAGTGAGGTGAAATTGGGTTTAATGTCGCGTCAAAGATTATTGCACTTATATAGCGACGTGCATGTACGTGTTTGTGTGGCTGCATGCACTAGTCCGGACTAATGCCGATTTATAGGGCTAGCACACTGAGATACTACCATGCCGCAGTTTAACATGAATACCCCACTCAGACACAGTATACTGACTCCGAGCCGACCAGTCCTTGTTTTAACCCCTTAATGCCGAGCGCCACACAGGGTAACAACAAGTACCATCTTTTAACGTCTTTTGGTATGACGCGGTCGGGGATGGAACCCCGGACCTTCCGCTCTCCGGCCCGACGCTCTACCATGAGAGGGGCGGTCGGGTAGCCTAGTGGTTAAGCGTTCGCTCGAAGACCCGAGACCCGAGTTCGATTCCCGACATGGGTACAATGTGTGAAGCGCCTTTCTGGTGTCCCCCGCCGTGATATTGCTGGAATATTGCTAAAACCGGCGTAAAACCATACTCACTCACTCACTCACTCACTCACTCACTCTACCACTAGACCACGGAGGCGGTCTAATAATGGTAGTAGTTGCTGAAGTAGCAGTAGGTTGTTTGCTATAGTCCAGTCGGCGACCTTTAAATAATATTGTTTACATTCAAATCTAGACCAGATGTGCCGTTGATTGATATTTTGAGAAACGTTCCTCGCCGTCGGGGTACGGTGACACGCAATCTCCCAAGTAAACGAAACAAAATTGTTATACCTATATTAAGAATTTCATTGGTTTATCCATAACGCGTGACTTCGTCTCCTAGAACAACATGGTGTCTGCGAGTGTCATACACGACTCGCCGAACTTTCTGTAAGTCTCGGTCAAATGTTTTATAACAGTAACAACAGTAACGCTTTATAAATGAATTTCGGTATCAAAAACAATTGATTACTTACCGGTCTGTTACTGACCTCATTGTTTGTAGTGGAACTGACGTCATCGTTTGCACTGATTGTTCTCGCCGTGTCCCCATGGTACAAAGAGCAGGTGGTGGTGGTGATGAAGCCATGGTTAACTCTTCCAATATTCCCCTTCATCTCGGTTGTCTCATCCATCTGTATCGGAGTAGATCTGGCATCCTCTGAAGTTCGTTGGTGGCCAGTGTCATCAAGCCTGTGGTTGGTGTTTGTTGCAGTCTTGTATTTCCTTTGTGGCATTTTGCCTCGACCGTCAGAGGACACCGATGAAGATCCCGATGCTAGGTGTTGACAGAAGATTTGGGAGGCAACTCGACGGTAGGATTTGAAGGCCAACAGAAACAGGGGTAGCTTGAAGACAAGGTACGCATAGTTCAGGAAAATAAGGCTGGTTCCAGTAATGGAGAGAACAATGTCATTGTCACTTTTAAAATGAATTTTGAAGAAGTTAAAAACCCATATAGGGATAAATGTTACTATATAGGTGATACATACGACGAGGATGCCCTTTGCTTGACGGACATAAAGCTTGGTAGCGGAGGCGGATGTGATGGAAACGTTGAACATCTCTTTCTTGCGCATATGGAGGCATATGCGTGTGAAGGCGATGATTATCATTGCAAGTGGCAAAATGATGTTAACGAACATACAAATACATACAAACCAGGCATTTTGTTTACTAACATTAAATATATATATGACAGAATCAGGTTCCTGATAGAAGAAGTTGTCTGCTGCAAATACCAGACTCCAACATCCAATCACCACGAGCCAGGATACTACCATGAAGATAGTGATTAGTATTGGTTTGTAGTGGACTTTGTAGAGAATAGGATTGCAGATGGCTATGTGGAGGGCGAAGAGTGTCATGGCCAATGACAGTCCAGACACACAAGTAAAGACGCTCATAACGACCCCGTGTACAAGGATGGCCGTCTGCAGGAGATCTCTGTGAGGGTAGGTGTACATGATCCCATTCATAACAAGCCACGATAGTCCAATTCCTGCGTCAGCAACAGCCTGGTTCATGAGGAGACGTCCTGAAGCTTCTATCATTGTCCTGGCCTTGTAGATCAGCAACATCAAGACAGCGTTACCAAGTACGTTCAGAACATCACAGCACATGAAAGTGATCTCCATGATATGCTGAATGCTATCAAACAAATGATTAGTTTGGTTAGCGTCATGACCTTCGCATCCAGATGACATGTTAGTAGCATTGCATTCTGTGGCTATTTCCCGAGGAGGTAAAATGTCAGAGATGTTAAAACCCACGGCTGATGTGTTGTCCATGTTGGTGTGCTGTCCACTCTTCGGTGAAGTGGCGTCAACATACGCCTGTACATGGCAGCAGGTGCAGCTGACCAATGGCAGACCCTGCCTTGGGTAATCAATAACTGACCAACGATAGGCTAGAGTAATGTGACCACGGAAGTCCCGATAGATTTAAACATTTCTTAGCAACCATAAAGATAATTCATTTTAGTCATACCTCTTTGCAATACCACAAAATTGAAGGTGCATGAATGGAATATTTAGCAATATACAACTTGTAATCGTGTGTCTCGTTTTAAACTAAAAGAAATTAGTTTTAAATCCAATATATTCATTCAGCCAGCTCGAAGGAAATCAGTTAATCAATAACCATCTATTAATATTACCTTTAATCCCGACTCAAATCGTGGTACGGCCGATTTTTGTTCATGTGGTTTGGAAATGATATCTGATCAGAATATTAACAATAAGAGATATAGGGAGTGGAACAACTAACTCACCAGTCATCCAATCAAACTCATAGAAGAACTGCTGCGTTCTTCCATAACACATACTCAAGATGATATCATCGGAATCGTTCTATGGTCTCTGTTTGTAGCAGATATGATTACGGCAAAGCTTTTGTGAGTTAAGTTACAGCGTGAATGCAAATTTGTATAAATGAAGGAGGGGCATATGTTTGGGGTTGCATTACAAAGGTCTCACAAATAAGAAAGATATGTGGTTGCCTTAATATTCGTTATCCTCGTTTTATAAAAGTAATATCTTTACTTATGTTCCAACTTCATTTAGGCAGGTGAGGTGGATGGAATCTTAGAGGGAAACATTCAGTCGATTGATTATCTTCACGCTCTGGAGACAATAGCTATTTGGTATGGTGGTGTTTGTGTCGGGCATGGTGGTGTCGGGGTGTGGTGGTGTCGGGTATGGTGGTATCGGGATGTGGAGGTGTCGGGGTGTGGTGGTGTTGATGTGTGGTCGTGTCGGTTGTGGTGTTGTCGGATGTGGTGGTATCGGGATGTGGAGGTGTCGGGGTGTGGTGGTGTCAGGTG
Source organism: Haliotis cracherodii (assembly GCF_022045235.1). Classification (NCBI taxonomy): domain Eukaryota; kingdom Metazoa; phylum Mollusca; class Gastropoda; order Lepetellida; family Haliotidae; genus Haliotis; species Haliotis cracherodii. Next base: position 23,175,985 of record NW_027266272.1, on the reverse strand, counting down.
TAGTGGTGTTGGGGTGCGATAATGTCGGGGTGTGGTTGTGTCGGGTGTGGAGTTTTTGGCGTGTGGTGGTGTTGTGATGTGGTGGTGTCTGGGTGTGGTGGTGTTGTAGAGTGCAGATATCAGGGTTTGATGATGTCGCGGTGTGATGGTGTTTGGTGTGTGCTGTTTTCTGGTGGTGTCTGGATGTGGTGGTGTTGAGTTTGGTGGTGTTTGGGTTTGGTGGTGTTGGGTTTGGTGATGTTGGGGTTTGGTGGTGTTGGTGTGTTAGTTTTGTTGTGGTGTGTTAGTTTTGTTGTGGTGTTGGGGTTTGGTGGTGTTGGGGTGTGGTGGTGTTGGGTTTTGTGGTGTTGGGGTGTGGTGGCGTTAGGTTTTTCTGGTGTTGTGGTGTGGTGGTGTTTGGTTTTGTGGTGTTGGGGTGTGGTGGTGTTGGTGTGTGGTGGTGTTGAGTTTGGTGGTGTTTGGGTTTGGTGGTGTTGGGTTTTGTGGTGTTGGGGTTTGGTGGTGTTTGGGTTTGGTGGTGTTGGGTTTTGTGGCGTTGGGATTTGGTGGTGTTGGGTTTTGTGGTGGTGTCGGGGTTTGGTGGTGTTGGGATGTGGTGTGTTAGTTTTGTTTTTGTGTGTTAGTTTTGTTGTGGTGTTGGGGTTTGGTGGTGTTGGTTTTGGTGGTGTTGGGGTGTGGTGGTGTTGAGTTTGGTGGTGTTTGGGTTTGGTGGTGTTGGGTTTGGTGGTGTTGTGGTGTTAGTTTTGTTGTGGTGTTGGGTTTGGTGTTGTTAGTGTGTGGTTGTGTTGGGTTTGGTGGCGTTGGTGTGGTGTGGTGTTGGGGTGTGTTGGTGTTATTGTGTGGTGTGTTGGTGTGGTGTTGGGACTCGTTGGTGTTGGTGTGTGGTGGTGTTGGGTTTGGTGGTGTTGGGATGTGGTGGTGTTGGGTTTGGTGGTGTTGGGGTGTGGTGGTGTTGGGTTTGGTGGTGTTGGGGTGTGCTGTGTGGTGTGTGGTGTGTTAGTTTTGTTGTGCTGTGTTAGTTTTGTTGTGGTGTTGGGTTTGGTGTTGTTGGTGTGTGGTTGTGTTGGGTTTGGTGGCGTTGGTGTGGTGTGGTGTTGGGGTTCGTTGGTGTTGGTGTGTGGTGGTGTTTGGTGTGTGGTGGTGTTTGTGTTATTGTGTGGTGTGTTGGTGTGGTGTGGTGTTGGGGTTCGTTGGGGTTGGTGTGTGGTGGTGTTGGGTTTGGTGGTGTTGGTGTGGTGTGGTGTTGGGGTTCGTTGGTGTTGGTGTGTGGTGGTGTTTGGTGTGTGGTGGTGTTTGTGTGTTGTGGTGTTGGGATGTGGTGTTGTTGGGGTTTGGTGATGTTGGTGTTTGGTGTTGTTGGTGTGTGGTGGTGTTGGGGTTTGGTTGTGTTGGGGTTTGGTGGTGTTGGTGTGTGGTGGTGTTGGTGTGTGGTGGTGTTGGTGTGTGGTGGTGTTGGGGTGTGGTGGTGTTGGGGTGTGGTGGTGTTGCGTTTGGTGGTGTTAGTGTTGTGTGGTGTTGGTGTGTGGTGATGTTGGGGTTTAGTGGTGTTGGTGTGTGGCGGTGTTGCGTTTGGTGGTATTGGGGTTTAGTGTTGTTGGTATGTGGTTGTGTTGGTGTGTGGTGGTGTTGGTGTGTGTTGGTGTCGGTGTGTGTTGGTGTTGGTGTGTGGTGGTGTTGGGGTTTAGTGGTGTTGGTGTGTGGTGGCGTTGGTGTGTGGTGGTGTTGGTGTGTGGTGGTGTTTGTTTGTGGTGGTGTGTGGCGGTGTTGCGTTTGGTGGTATTGGGGTTTAGTGGCGTTGGTGTGTGGTGGTGTTGGTGTGTGGTGGTGTTTGTTTGTGGTGGTGTGTGGCGGTGTTGCGTTTGGTGGTATTGGGGTTTGGCAGTGTTTGTTTGTGGTGGTGTTGTGGTGTAGTGTTGGTGTTGGTGTGTGGTGATGTTGTCGTGTGATGGTGTTGTGTGGTGGTGTGTGGTGTTTTTAGGGTGTGATTATGTTGACGTTTGGTGGTGTCGGAGTGTGATGGTGTAGGGTGTGATGCTGAGGGATGGTATTGTCGGTTTGTGGTGTTCTTTGAATGCGCTCGTTCTGGAGTGTGATGATGTCGGGTGTGGTGGTGTTGAGGTGTTGTGTCGGGTGTAGTGGTGCGATTGTGTTGGGGTGTGGTGGTGTCTGCATGTGGTGGTTTTGGAGCGTGGTGGTGTTGTGGTGTGTTTTTGGAGTGTTTTGGTGTCGGGTAAAGTGATGTTAAGGTGCGCTTGTATCGGGGTGTGGTGGTGTTTGGGTGCCGTGGGGATGGGGTGTGGTGTGTTTGGGTGCCGTGGGGATGGGTGGGGTGTGGTGGTGTTTGGGTGCCGTGGGGATGGGGTGTGGTGGTTTTAGGGGTGTGGTGGTGTTTGGGTGCCGTGGGGATGGGGTGTGATGATTTAGGGGTTAGGTGGTGTTTGGATGCTGTGGGTGATGGGATGTGGTGGTGTTTGGTTGCCGTGGGGATGGGGTGTGATGGTTGAGGGACGTGGTGGTGTTTGGGTGCTGTGGGAATGGGATGGGGTGGTGTTTGGGTGCCGTGGGGATGGGGTGTGATGGTTTAGGGGTGTGAGGATGTTGGGGTTCATCTGTATCAAGGTGTGGTTGTTTTAGTGGTGTTGTTTCAGGATGTTTGTTAGCATCAAATGTTAAAAGATATATACCTGCTTACTAGTTTCTTTAAACCATGAGAAGCTATCTATGAAGACAATCAACTTGGATGTGCTAATTAGTCTTCTCCCTGTACATGCTATACGGGAAATTATCTTGAATGATAGGGTCAGATACGGGAAGTACGTGATAATTAGATACAGGAGATATGTAGCAGGTAATAGGTCTAATACACATTAAATACATGAACAGGAAGATAAGGAGCAGTTATGGCTGGCGACACCACTAATTAGGAAAATTCAGATCGTCTTACTTTATAATTTGTATTGATTCTGGTCAACAATAACAGTGAGCGGTATTTATAATAAGTAAGTTAGGCATGTTTACCAAGTCCTTTCAAGTTTATTTGAATAGAATATGTTTAAACTACAAATCAAGGTTGCTGTCCGGAGATTCAAGGGTGCATGGTAGATCATAAAAATGGCTGTCTGGAAACCAGATTTGTATTTTAAACTGGTGAGCCTTTTTTCTCTCTCTAAAACATACATTGCAACAATGTAATTTATAAATACACAAGCTTGAACATCAAGATTGGCACAAAACAGTGAAAGTGTCATGTAAGTCTGCATGTAGGGCTGCAAATAATCCTTGCCATCAAAGCTTTGTTTGTTTGTTTGTTGTATAACGCCGCACTTAGCAATATTCCATCTATATGACGGCGGTCTGTAAATAATAGAGTCTGGACCAGACAATCCAGTGATTGACATCACGATCCACGCCATAGAGATACGACGACATGTATGAACCAAGTCAGCGAGTCTGACCACCCGATCCCGTTAGTCGCCTTTTACGATAAGCATAGTCGCCCTTTACGGCAAGCATGGGTTGCTGAAGACCTATTCTACCCCGGATCTTCACGGGTCTTTGCTATATATGAGACATGATATTGGCTGGAACTGTGTGAAGGTTACATAGCTTGTTAAATGCTGTAGACTGTAGAATTCAAAAAGTACATTTCATCCATAACCATTTACCGTTTAGTTAATTCTAACATGAAGTTCTTATTAACTTATAAATAATGGACTACGTTTTCATCTTGTAAAAGAACCTTCAGGATTAATATAGATTTTTGAATTTGAGTTTTTCCGATAAACTAATTTTTATTATGAATTAAGATTCATTGCAAGCAACTCAAGCTAAATGTATTATTAATGTGTTTAAAATAGTGATAGTGAAGGTGTATGGATGATAAATGTCTGAAAACTTAATTCCGTTCGTGTAAGTTAGTATCTGGTGTGTCTGCCATTTTGAGCGATAGGTGCATAACACCTCGATGGCATACTGTTGACAAAGTGACGTATTACTAGCCTTATTTCCTGACGGTGCTTTATACAAAATTCAACAAAAATAAATTTAATCTGAAATTAAATAATGCCCTTTTCAATATATATTCATAAAGACATCTCGACTTTAAGGTTGTGGTTCACGTGCTTCTTCATGCGCCCCCTACAAATTAGATGTTTGCGTGTTTGTTGGGAGCAGTATACTCATACACGTGTTTTTTTTAATGTCAACAGCACACAATGTTTGTTTAGCTATCAGGTGATCATAAAAGCACTTTTGTTTAACCGTATATAACGCTAACGCAATGTCACGGCTTGCTAAAAATCATGTTCATCAAAACACAATATTATCTCTTTGGAGACGTGATCTACAGCAGGGTCGTCTACGCGTGACTTCAAGTCAACAAGACAACCATATTCGGTTGGTGCATCTTCGGAATCGATGCCAAACTACCACATAAACAGCTAGGACTATTCCTGGTTTGAGAGCAATTAGTGACAGAACCATACGCAACCGGTTGAGGGAGCACAACATCAGGTCCCGATGTCCGGGATACGCCCAATTTTGCTTCCACCTCACCAGCAGTGTGGTGTAGACAGCATCAGAGGATCAGTATGCATGACTAGGACAGTATATATTCTTCACAGATGAGCCAGATTTCATATGGACAGCTCTGATGGTCATGAATGGGTCTTCAGGCGCCCAGTAGAACGTTTAAGCGACGCTTGCGTTAGTCAACGTCGTCAATATAGGGTTGAATTACAACTCTTGGGAAAACGCAACTCATCATTGTTAATGGCAACTTGAATTGCGTACGATGACGGAACGACATCGTTCGAGTTCCAAGCTCTACCCTTGCCGGGACGCAGCGTCACCGTGCAGCAGGATAATGCCCGCCCACATGTTGCACGCGTTGTAGCAGTTTTGGAGGCAGCATAACAGTGTTTCTCGATACCTCTCCCAAATAGGGCATGTCTGCGATGAGATGGAGCGACACCTACACCAGCACTAGAACCAGCCGGTAACGCTAGCTCAGTTGAGCTTATGTTTGGTTGACCTTTGCCACTATATTCGCCGATGTTCTTGTTTCTTCAATCTTCGGGACGGTCGGGTAGCCTAGTGGTTAAAGCAATCGTCACGCCGAAGACCCGGGTTCGATTCCTGACATGGGTACACTGTGTGAAGCCCATTTCTTGTGTCCCCCCGCCGTGATATTGCTGGAATATTGCTAAAAGTGGCGTAAAACCATACTCACTCACTCACTCACTCACTCACTCACTCACTCACTCACTCACTTCTTCAATCTAGCACCACTATCATGGTTTTATTTTCAATAACACAAGATTTACACCACTTTGTAAGAGACACAATTACTTTTTCCCGCTTGTATATCTTTAAATATGCCCGTTCTAGTTTACACATTTTGCATAGTTTTATAGTCATTGTGTCTCGTAATACGTCTGGATGTGCAGGCTATATATGCGTGAAAGCATATCCTGATTTTACTTTATACACTCTTCAAAAAAAGAAACGCACAGGTAGTATGTACTTAATTGAACCTGACTCCACAAAAATCCGGTATATAAATTGGATATATGTTATTGGAAAATGTTGGTGGTCACAACGCAGCCATTGTCGATTTGCAATGTCTTAAACGGTATTGTTTTCACATTTGTTCAAAAAATATCATGGAGGAAAACAGTGAAGCAAAATGCCCTTGCAAGTTATGGCATTCGTAAATCGTGGTAGTGGCTATGAAAAGGCAAGCATAAGCCAATAATTTGTCATTCATTTTTCAAGTTCGAAAATGCTGAGACTCGGGGCTGTCGATCGGAACATCGCCATAGGACGTAACCAAAGAGGGGAATCGCAGTCTTCTGTTGCACTCCACTTCAACGTCCACCACAATACCATTTGCCGCCTTTGGGACCGATACACACAGTTCAATTCCACTGCAGTCCGTCCGAGAACCGGCCAACCAAGAGTTACTACCCCTGCACAGGGTCGCTACATTCGACTGTTCCACCAACGTCATCGCAATGCCACAGCTACGGAGACTGCAGGGCTAATACACATAAATTACGTGTAGAAACAGGAAGATAAGGAGCAGTTATGGTTGGCAACACCACTAATTAGAAGAATTCAGATCATCTTACTTTACAATTTGTATTGATTCTGTGTGACCTTTAAGTTTTGACGTCAACAATAACAGTGAGCGGTATTTATAATAAGTCAGTTAGGCATGTTTACCAAGTCCTTTCAAGTTCATTTGAATAGAATATGTTTAAACTACAAATCAGGTTTGCTGTTCGGGGATTCACGGGTGCATGGACACGTGTTAGTTCATAAAAATGGCTGTCTGGAAACCAGATTTTCAATTTATACTGATGAGCCTTTTATTCTCTCTAAAACATACATTGCAACAATGTAATTTATATATACACAAGCTTGAACATCTAGATTTGCACAAAACAGTGAAAGTGCCATGTAAGTCTGCATGTAGGGCTGCAAATAATCCTTGTCATCAAAACTTTGTTTGTTTGTTTGTTGTATAACGCCGCACTTAGCAATATTCCATCTATATGACGGCGGTCTGTAAATAATAGAGTCTGGACCAGACAATCCAGTGATTGACATCACGATCCACGCCATAGAGATACGACGACATGTATGAACCAAGTCAGCGAGTCTGACCACCCGATCCCGTTAGTCGCCTTTTACGATAAGCATAGTCGCCCTTTACGGCAAGCATGGGTTGCTGAAGACCTATTCTACCCCGGATCTTCACGGGTCTTTGCTATATATGAGACATGATATTGACTGGAACTGTGTGAAGGTTACATAGCATGATAAATGCTGTAGACTGTAGAATTCAAAAAGTACATTTCATCCATAACCATTTACCGTTTAGTTAATTCTAACATGAAGTTCTTATTCACTTATAAATAATGGACTACGTTTTCATCTTGTAAGAAAACTTTCAGGATTAATATAGATTTTTAAATTTGAGTTTTTCCGATAAACTAATTATTATTATGAATTAAGATTCATTGCAAGGAATTCAAGCTAAATGTATTTTTAATGTGTTTAAAATAGTGATAGTGAAGGTGTATGGATGATAAATGTCTGAAAACTTAATTCCGTTCGTGTATATCAGTATCTGGTGTGTCTGCCATGTTGAGCGATACGTGGATGACACCTCGATGGCATACTGTTGACAAAGTGACGTATTACTAGCCTTATTTCCTGACGGTGCTTTATACAAAATTCAACCAAAATAAATTTAATCTGAGATTAAATAATGCCCTTTTCAATACATATTCATAAAGACATCTCGTCTTTAATGTTGTGGTTCACGTGCTTCTTCATGCGCCCCCCACAAATTAGATGTTTGCGTGTTTGTTGGGAGCAGTATACTCATGCACGTGTTTATATTAATGTAAACAGCAGACAATGTTTGTTTAGCTATCAGGTGATCATAAAAGCACTTTTGTTTAACCGTATATAACGCTAACGCAATGTCACGGCTTGCTAAAAATCATGTTCATCAAAACACAATATTATCTCTTTGGAGACGTGATCTATAGCAGGGTCGTCTACGCGTGACTTCAAGTCAACAAGACAACCATATTCGGTTGGTGCATCTTCGGAATCGATGCCAAACTACCACATAAACAGCTGGGACTATTCCTGGTTTGAGAGCAATTAGTGACAGAACCATACGCAACCGGTTGAGGTAGCACAACATCCGGTCCCGATGTCCGGGATACGCCCAATTTTGCTTCCACCTCACCGTCAGTGTGGTGTAGACAGCATCAGAGGATCAGTAGGCAAGACTAGGACAGTATATATTCTTCACAGATGAGCCAGATTTCATATGGACAGCTCTGATGGTCATGAATGGGTCTTCAGGCGCCCAGTAGAACGTTAAAGCGACGCTTGCGTTAGTCAACGTCGTCAATATAGGGTTGAATTACAACTCTTGGGAAAACGCAACTCATCATTGTTAATGGCAACTTGAATTGAGTACGATGACGGAACGACATCGTTCGAGTTCCAAGCTCTACCCTTGCCGGGACGCAGCGTCACCGTGCAGCAGGATAATGCCTGCCCACATGTTGCACGCGTTGTAGCAGAGTTTTGAAGGCAGCATAACAGTGTTGTGCTGCCAGGGCAGGCTGTTTCTCCATACCTCTCCCAAATAGGGCATGTCTGCGATGAGATGGAGCGACACCTACACCAGCTCTGGAACCAGCCGGTAACGCTAGCTCAGTTGGACTGATGTTTGGTTGACATTTGCCACTATATTCGCCAATGTTCTTGTTTCTTCAATCCACGGGACGGTCGGGTAGCCTAGTAGTTAAAGCGTTCGCTCGTCACGCCGAAGACCCGGGTTCGATTCCTGACATGGGTACAATGTGTGAAGCCCATTTCTTGTGTCCCCCCGCCGTGATATTGCTGGAATATTGCTAAAAGTGGCGTAAAACCATACTCACTCACTCACTCACTCACTTCTTCAATCTAGCACCACTATCATGGTTTTATTTTCAATAACACAAGATTTACACCACTTTGTAAGAGACATGTTGCACTGGGCGAACAGGGCAGAAGTTCCAGTCGCTCAAGTTTTGGAAGTCCCAGGACTCCCAGTCTGCTTGGATGTTCCCTGACCGTCCAAAAGTCCCATAAGCCATTGGTTATCCGTACCAACGTTGGAGAGTTGGTCCCTCCCAAACAGTTCAGACATTTATCATAGCATCACTCATCAAACTCTGTTAATGCTCAATAGATTGAAAAAGGATATTTTAACAAGATATTAACAAACTACAGAATAATGTCGTTTGCATGCTTTCAGTTATTACGATATTAAAATTTGCCACAAGAAAAGACGACTAAACGTGCACCAAGGTTGTCAATAACTAATTTCCAAACAAACAATTAAATACTTAAATCATCTTCCCTATCCATTTATTGTAGCTTTGCTTAAGATTGTTGATAACTGTTTTCCCACAACAAAACAAGTTAAACATCGCCCCTATCTATTTATGGTATCTTTGCTTAAGATTATCGATAACTATTTTCCCAAAACAAAACAAGTTAAACATCGCCCCTAACTATTTATTGTATCTTTGCTTAAGATTAACGATAACTATTTTCCCAAAACAAAACAAGTTAAACATCGCCCCTATCTATTTATTGTTTATCATCCAAAACTGGCTCCCACGGGAGATATGATCGCTTGGATGAGATTAAGCGAGACCTGCATCACTTCGGGCTTCCCTCCCACATTAAGCTGAAACGCCGTGATATAACTGTAATACTGTTAAAAGCGGCGTTAAGCCCACCCCACTCACTCACTCACTCTCATTTGTTTCGACGGTGTCCCGGATGTAGCAGCATATGTGTCTTGGGTGTTCTTATTGTAGTCGGCAGTTTCTTGATGCGAGGTGGGTTCGAGTTGGACTTTGCGAAGAGTTGACAACAACAGAGAGGCTTTCTGATTTCTTGCAAGTCTTAATACTCTGGGTCAACATTAATAAACATTTGTACATTACAGTTTACTGAAATATTTCTAGAAGTGTGTTTAACAGTATTTCCTGAATGTCTTTTGGGTTATTTTTCGTTCAACTTTAGTTGGTTTATTCAGTTTTTCAGTATTTAATTTCCTTTTATTACCTTTATTAGTTTTGAACTGTGTTATTAAGATGTTGCCAGATGTTTCGCTTATTGGTTGTGCAGTTGTTCATTTTTCTGTTTGTTTCAACATATAAATAACGATTTTTCTGCGGAGTGAGTGAGTGAGTGAGTGAGTTATATATAAATCAGGCAGGTCACACATTGTAACGATCCGCTCCGTCAGTGTACGATAATGTATTGAATATATGCACAACTCTTAATATTTGCTGGTCGTCTTTTCGTAGACATTTAAAAAAGAAACGCTGGTAAGTGTTTGTGTTGTTGCGTGAACGGTGCAAGGATATATGCTGTTCACTGTCAGTCTTCACCGAGATTGTAATTTAAAACTGATCCTTCTAAAATACTAGCGACTAATAGGAAATCACTCCAGGAAATCCATGTAGGAAACTGACCCAACGGATGAGACGCCTAAATGACACGTCCCAACGATACAAGAAGTTATCAATAGACGAGTCAACACCAATAGTATTGTTACTGTAGTCTGTAATAAACAGTGTCACCTTTATCGAGGTGGTCTGTAGTCAACAACAGCAGTGTTAATGCGGTAGTCTGTAATAAACAGTGACACCTTCATCGAGGTGGTCTGTAGTCAACACAAACAGCGTTAATACGACAGTCTGTAATCAACAATGACACTTTTATCGTGGTGGTCTGTGGTCAATACCAACAGCGTTATTATGTAGTCTGTAATAAACAGTGACACCTTTATCGAGGTTGTCTGTAGTCAACACCAACAGCGTTATAACAGTAGTCTGTAAGAAGCAGTGACACCTTTATCGAGATGGTCTGTAGTCAACACCAACAGCGTTATTATGTATTCTGTAATAAACAGTGGCACCTTTATCGACGTGGTCTGTAGTCAACAACAGCAGTGTTAATACGGTAGTCTGTAATAAACAGTGACACCTTTATCGAGGTGGTCTGTAGTCAACACCAACAGCGTTAATACGACAGTCTGTAATAAACAATGACACTTTTATCGTGGTGGTCTGTCGTCAACACCAACAGCGTTATTATGTAGTCTGTAATAAACAGTGCCACCTTTATCGAGGTGGTCTGTAGTCAACACCACCAGCGTTATAACAGTAGTCTGTAAAAAGCAGTGACACCTTTATCGAGGTGGTCTGTAGTCAACAACATCAGCGTTAAGATGAAAATCTGTAATAAACAGTATCACCTTTATCGGGTGGTCTGTAGTCAACACCAACAGCTTTTTATGTAGTCTGTAATAAACAGTGACACCTTTATCGAGGTGGTCTGTAGTCAACACAAACAGAGTTATTACGTAGTCCGTAATAAACATGGCACCTATATCGTGGCGATCTGTAGTCAACACACTGTAGTTATTGGTGAGTTGGTAGGAAACAGTGACACCTTTATCGAGGTTGTCTGAAATGACGTCATCCCGACAAGTGAGTTAGTTTTAACTTTTATAAACCTCCAGTGACGTCATCCTATTGTTCGCTAGTCGGGTTAAATGTCATGAACAGGGATGTTATAATATCTCGGGGATTTTATTTATACAAAATCAAGCGACATTGTGAATGTCTCTCGTTAAAGTTTTAGTTTGAATGTAATGAGTGAGTGAGTTGTGTTTAACGCCGCTTTTAACAGTTATATCACAGCTTGTCAGCTTAATGTGGGAGGAGAGCCTGAAGTGATGCAGGTCTCAGACGTTTACCATTTCGGTGAAACCCACGAAAACGGGTTTGGTGCTGACAAACCTAGAAACGTAATCGGGGCGAACCGGGATTCGAACCCACAATCATAGATTTCTGGCGTGCCCAAGGGACGCAACTTTGCACAGCGAATCGCGGCGCCCTAGACGACTGGGATACCCGTGCCCCAGTTTGAATGTAAACACATTGTTCATGATGCTGGATGACGTAGAGTCACATGACAAATGTTTTGTTTATATTTCGGTCGATCCAACTACCAACCTTCGTATCTGGAGCTCAATGAGTGAACTAGTTTAGTGCAGTATAGGGGCGCTGATGAACGACTGCTTTTGAGAAACAAATCTACTTTTGAAGTGCCTGTTCACAACAGAAGATATTTTACGCCCGTTTCCAAAGATTCACGGAACGTTAGTTTGAAACATAAAATTGTTGATAAAGGTTGTTATAAATTTCTTTCTTCGGTTTATAAGTTAGACACAACACTTCCCCTCAGGATTTTAGATTTAAACCTCTCTCATTCCTACACATAACAGTACCGTATTCGACGTATTAAGGGCTCTGATCCCAGAAACGCCCTTCTCACCAAATTCTAGACCAATCTGCAAGTAATCTTAATAAGCGCCCCCTTCTAAGACTGAGAATATTCATGACAGTCCACATTGTCCTGTGTATATAACATATTTTGTACAGCAGTCGAGTTATTGGCCAGTTACTATTGTCGCAAAAGATTAGTTTCATCGACGTTTGAAATAGGTTTATTCACTACCGCTCGAGCTCTGAAATTCGATTTGCTCGTATGTTGTTCAATAAGCGCTCCCTTTGTCAATTTTCTAAGCGTCCGGGGATCTTATTATGACGAATACAGTATTGCTGTTTTATCACGGCGTGTCAGCTTAATGTGAGAGAAAAACCCCGAGGTGATTCAGGTCGTGGGGAGACCCACGAGGAGGGTCATATAAACCAAGGATCTTTACAGCGAGTTGCGGCGTCTGCTGGACGACGACTATGCCCCCACACCCTCTGAACTCGGTCGTTAGGGTAGCCAAGTGGTTCGAGAGCTGGCTCAGCACACCGATGTTCCTTGTTCGAATCGGCACATAGGTACACTGTGTGGAGCCTTCTTCTCGTGTCACCCAGCCTTGATTTCGCTGTAATATTTCTAGATGCGGCGTAAAATCCTAACGTAACTCAGTCACTCACTGAAGTTTCAGAAATTATATACTTTTGTAGATATATTGGATAGTTGTTGCGTAGCTTGATGAGTATGGTGGGTATATTTCTGTCACAACAGCTGTAATAAAATATTAAGTTGTTTTTAAATCTTCCTTTTCTGCCCAGTTGATAATATATATGTTTTTATTTGAAGTATTGACCTTCCCTCATGGTTTCTAAAATACTGGAGGGAATACCCCCACCCCCACCACCATCCCCACCCCAACCCCCTCTCTCCCCACCCCCCATTCCTTAGTTTCCATGCTTGTGGTCTGATCGGAATCGTTCTTTGGGCTCTGCTTTCAGCTGATATTTCTTGAAGAATTTCATCATGCTAAAAATAAAGCGTTTGCTGTAAGTGTTTCAGTAATTTAACAAATCTTATGAATGCAAATTGTGTTTTCATAACCCAATTTAGAAAAAATATAAAGAAGCTAAGTTGTGTATGTTTGGGGTTGCATTCCAAAATCCTGACTAATAAGAGAGATATTTAGTTATATTAGATTATTAGATATATTCCTTATCCTCGTTTTGTAAACTAATATCTTTACATTGGTCAGAACCCGTGAAGATCCGGGTTAAATTTGGTCTTCCGAAAAAGAAGGATCTGGTGGTCAGACTCGCTGACTTGGTTGATGCATGTCATCGTATCCCATAACAAACAAACACAAACAACAATCAATAACTGTTGTCCAGTTGTCCAAGGGATCGCTGATTGGAAATGGACGAGTGGCTTTTCACACAGAATACATTTGGTCCCGAAACTTAAATCAAAAACAAACACAGCCTACTTCACTTCCAAATTATTTTTATTTGTCATATTGCAGACAGCTGGGTTATATAAAGAACCATGCAATTGCCTTTGGGGCATATGGAACGCAACAGAATGGACAATGTGACAAATGTCAAAATTTAGTTTTTGAGCCAAGTCATTGTTACGCATTATATGTCCATGCCCTGTTAGGTATAAGCAGTCAAATGTTTAGCCAAAAAGAATGAACGTGTGTTGACACTAAATGTATTTCATCCAAATACGTTAACGTGATCTGCTTGTCGAGCGAGGACGGCAGGACATTGACCTGGCATCCAAGTTACCTTCGTGTTCAAATCAATACACGGATCTGCTGTGAATGTTGTCACAGACATTCTTGTACGACCACATTGGGTACAGCAGCATCATTAAACTCAGATACTGTACCCAAATACTGTACCCAAATACTGTGCCCAAATACTGTATTTCTCTCCATCGACGATGAACCGTATCGAATTGGAGTGAAGTTTGCATGTTACGGACGGATGGACAACGGGTTGACAGATGGTATATCATAAGATCACTTGCGACTTTGCACCTTTGGTTTCGGATCCACTCGGCTTATTCCGTTACCTACGTCATACTCTGGACTGCAGTAGAGGGGTGATATTGAATGATTTCATTTTAAATTGCACACCCACTGATGTCTTTAGTGCCGACAAAATAAGGGGTGGTTTTAAATGGTTGAAGAATATCATATGATACGCAAAAAATCTGATATCTAGCAACGTTTGTATGATGGTCAGACTGCCACCGAAGTGTGACATCGAAGTCACGTGAACAGATGACCTTGTGAAATATGGATTCCCACCAATGCTGACCAAGATGTCCTATGGTGTTGAGGTGGGTCAAGTGACCTTTTGTCTTGATAAGATTACAATAAAACTTTCTATGCATGATCGAAATACCGGCGTATTGTGTACAGTCCCGTATGAAATGAAAGTGGAAGTGACTATTTGTTAACACACTACACAAGACCAAAGAACAACACTGGTTTATATCTAGAATGATAACACATGTTTTAATTAAGTTCTTGACAAGCAAATGGTTTTCTTCAAACACCATACTGTCAACAAATAATCACAGTGCTGCAGCGGAATGATCCCTGACCTGAAGGATTGTTGTTTACGTTAAGTGCTGCAAACGAATAGTCATATCTTCCTTACGTTATTCACTTCAGGGCTTTATCAAGCAAACTAATTTGGGATAACTATTTAATAAAATTAAATAAGCAGCAACTCCCGATATCACTAGTTGACTGTTTTTTCTTACGACTTTACCTCATTTTGTAAAGTTTATACTGGTCTTCATCCACGGCATCCGGGTACTCTGGTTCATTTGTTCTGAGGGATGACCAGCGTACACGGATGCATCCACGGGAATTCCAGTAGAAATTGAATCGACAGATTTGAGAAAACTGTATGGTGTTGAAAGCACGTTTACAATACAAAACCTATAACATTTCACACAACTAGAAAAGTGTTTGCACGACATAAACCCGGAAGCAGACCCGTCTCCACATTTTCCCCGAATGCCCCAAAATTATGCTATTGATATGTCTCATGCAATTAGCAGCCTGGTTCCATGGGTATGTTGCGCTGGCGCTACACTGACCCAGGCAATGGCTACACAATGGCCGCCTCCACTAGAAGAACAAACATGGCAGACACGCCATGTATTTTCTATAGAAATCCTCTAGAACGTGTGGTTAAATTTCTTTCTTAGCATTCTCATGAATGCTCTTGCAATGTATATGTCACGAGAATAACGTCCATTCTCGCTTTTAGTAAAGGAAAACATTATTTAAGCTGTTAGATGAAATATCTGTGTACGAAATTATCTACAAACAAACTACTCAAATAAAGAAATTAAGTTACATTATTGTTCAAGCAAAGGAAAATCCCAGTATGATCTTGATGGTAATGAATAACATTAAATGTGCACAGAAATTGTAATATTTGAGAATAAAAGCTGGAGACATGTGTACTTTCCACTATTTATTTGTGAACTGTTTAACTAGGCGTAATGATTACCAGTACCAATGGAACCTGTCTTGACTAGGAGTACCATAGTTTTATGTTTATGACAATAGACAGATGGGAACATAATACATTTTAACAACAGCTTAGCTTTTCACCAAATATGTCTTTGATAAACTACAGCCCTTGAAAGTGTGTGTTTCAAACATAGTTTCCTATGGTTTTCTTGACAAAATCAGAGGCCACTTTCAGGACAAACTGTTTGGGTGTCTGGATCTCAAACATGGCATTGGTATCTAGTAGAATTTCATGACATAGTGATTTTCCATATCAACTAGAAAACCTGCCAATGGTGTAATTTATAATAAAGTTGTCTATAACCTCATACTGTGTCCTCAGTTGATTAATTGCCACACCAGGACTACTGTTACATTTCTATTTATCATCCTGTTAAAAAGAGAATACACATGGACGTGTATGCCACTGTACTAAATTAATTCAAAATAATGAACATATTCTTTATTATTATGCCATTCACACCCGACATTTTTACAAGCACATACATAGTTAAAAAACACTAGATTGGAATGAATCAATTATTAGATTTATTTATGATTAATTTCATTTTGTACTGAGAAAACCAATGCCCAATAGATGGCTTTTCATGAGAATAAAATCCAAAGGCCAAATGTCAGAACCAATGACAGACGCCATCATTAAATACCATTACGGAACAAAAGTGTTTAATTTTTCTAGTTATTATACTGGGCACTAACTCCTCTAAACCCGCCACTTTACAATGGGAGAAAACGGGGCATAATCGGCGACAATTGCGTAGTCAGATTTTCTAAAATAAAGATGCTAACGGTATTTCATTGACGTGGTCGTTTAATTCCACGTATTATGTATACAATTTCGTGATAACAGTGAGCTGACACGAAATATAAACGCACATAACACTGTTGAAAATGAGGTATGTGTCATTGTTTACATTTCACCCATATGACGACCACTTTCGAGCCTCGAAACAGTTTAAATAATGTTTTCCTTCACTAAAAGTAAGAATGGAAAAAATAAACCACCCGTTCTAGGCTTTTTCTAACGTATATACATGTGGTGTCCGCCATGTTTGTTCGTCTAGTGGAGGTGGCCATTGTGCAGTCATTGCCTGGGTCAGTGTAGCCAGTGGGAACCAAGCTGATGCAATTTGGTACTCTCATTGAAAAGTTATATCCACTTCCGGTTTAATGACATCATTTCCGGTTTGGGAAAACATGTCAATTGACGACCACTTTAAAACAGAAACTACTATGCCTTTCACAAGATTAATGAAAAAATTAAATGCACTTAAATGTCATTACTTCCGGTTTGGGAAAACACATGTCTAAGGCATTTGAACAGAACGTCCTATGCCTGCACTTCCGTTTGGATGCTATCACTTCCGGTTTGAGGATATACAGACCATAAGCAGTGCTACTCTAAAACAGAATGTCCCATGCCTCTATAGCTAAACTAACAATGAAACCCTTAGATTTTCATAAGAAATCTCTGCCCCCCCCCCCCCCCCCCCCCCCCCCCCAAAAAAAAAAAATAAAAATCGAGTTCATTTGATTGTCGAGTTCTTATGATTCTTGAAATGATTTGGTCGTTTTTATTTACATCCACTTCCAGTTTCATAATTTTGCTCCCGAGTTTAAAAAACGCATATGCAATACAAGAAATATTTATGACAGAGAGTACCAACCTCTAGATAAGATTAATGCACTTCCGGTTGCACTGATCTTGATCCTCAATTTTAGCCATAACATCCTTCACTGTTCTGAGTTGAAAACATGTGTTCTTGCACTTACAAACATCTCGGAAAAACACAGAGGGTTTGTTCAGTATACAAAGAAGCATCACAATACCTCAGGAATGACAATTCCATTGACTTTGAACTTCAATTACGGTCGCTCAAAGCCTGGCCATTTCAATGCCCTCCCAAAGGATGACATGTGCCAATCACAGTGAACACTTGAGTTATCACGAACATTATACATTTTTTGAGTGCATGACCTAGAAAGTGAATTTGAACGTCAATATCGGTGACATATATTTCAAGAACATTTCAAAGGGCAATCCAGCATATAAATCAAATACGATGTCCTTTGGTAGCATGTGTTTTTCATTAAAAATAGGCCACAGTGACCTACCACTGATGCCACAAGATTATTATCACTTGTCATACTTAGGTATTCAAACATAATAATCACTATATGCATACAACTTTAAACAAATCGGCAGAAAAGGACATTTTAGTGAAATGTGACATTGATTTTCATCAGACTATAATCCTAAGGATGACCTTGATCACTGTCATGAGTGGGCAATGTTCCAAAACGTAGCCATACATGATAGGATTTCCATGAGACGTCCACACTCCGCGTGGTTTCAAAAAGGAAGGTGGCGGGACGGCGTCACCGGTGTAGTAGGCTCAAACGACTCCCCCTACTTTTGACTCTATGGGTTGTCATTTGAACCTGGGGAGTCACTTGAGCCTCCTCCACCGACAAAACTCGAAAACAAAACACCCAAACATTCCCATTCAAACATACACTCAAGAGCGTGGCGTGTCTTGACCACACAGCCAGTGGGACAGAAGATGTTCTTGCCGTATTGTATACTTATATAAGCAAGAGAGACTTTGGTAAATATAAAATGAAAATGTTTCAAATCAAAATACGCTTAAATGCCAAATACATTTATTTTTGTAATTCTATTTTTATGTCATGAGTCATATCACATTTATGGTTTCGGGTGCTTCAGTACATAAACTGCCGGGCAAAAGAAAGTATACACCCATGTTTGATGGTGACTAAAAATAAAACAAACGTCATATAGCTGGAATATTGTTGAGTGCGGCGTTATACAATAAACAAACAAACTCACATCAGGTGACTCGCACACGACGTCTCAAGGGAAAATAGGGGTCGCAATTTCACAGTGAAGCAGGTATTGTTAGTGTACACTTTCGACATGTCCGGCAGTTTATATCAATGGTGTATATTTCAGTGTATACGCTACAGCTATGTATAAGTGAGTGAGAATGGTTTAACGTCGCTTTGTGTTTCAGTTCGGTGTGGCCGCATAGTGTGAGAGAGAAGCAAGAAAAACCCCACTAAATTCATCAACGAAGTGTGAAACACGAAAACAACAAACATCTTAAAAATAATCAATAAAATGTGAAACAATTAACGGTGAATAATCAAGTATGACACTTTGCTATTAGTCAATTCCTTTTAGCAAAAATAATATCAGCATGACACGCAGAAAAATAAGTATATCTAAGTCCAAGCCTTGAGCTTCAGGTGTACATGTTGTGTGGGTGGAGTCGTGGGCTTCAGGTGTACAGGTTGTGAGGGAGGAGTCTCGAGCTCCAGGTGAACATGTTGTGTTGGTGGAGGCTTGAGCTTCAGGTGTATACTTTGTGAGGGAGTAGTATCAAGCTTCAGGTGTACATGTTGTGTTGGTGGAGGCTTGAGCTTCAGGTGAACATGTTACGTGGGAGGAGTCTCGAGCTTCAGGTGTACATGTTGTGTGGGAGTTGTGGAGAGCTTCAGGTGTACATGTTGTGTTTGTGGAGGCTTGAGCTTCAGGTGTACATGTTGTGTTGGTGGAGGCTTGAGCTTCAGGTGTACAAGTTGTGTGGGAGGAGGCTTGAGCTTCAGGTGTACAGGTTGTGTGGGAGTTGTGGAGAGCTTCAGGTGTACATGTTGTGTTGGTGGAGGCTTGAGATTCAGGTGTACAGGTTGTGAAGGAGGAGTCTCGAGCTTCAGGTGTACATGTTGTGTGGGAGTTGTGGAGAGCTTCAGGTGTACATGTTGTGGTTGTGGAGGCTTGAGCTGCAGGTGTACAGGTTGTGTGGGAGTTGTGGAGAGCTTCAGGTGTACAAGTTGTGTTGGGAGGAGGATTGAGCTTCAGGTGTATGGGTTGTGTTGGTGGAGGCTTGACCTTCAGGTGTACATGTTGTGTGGGAGGAGTGGACAGCTTCAGGTGTACATGGTGTGTGGGAGGAGCTGACAGCTTCAGGTGTACATTTTGTTTGGATAGAGGCTTGAGCTTCAGGTGTACATGTTGTGTTTGTGGAGGCTTGAGCTTCAGTTGTACAGGTTGTGTTGATGGAGGCTTCAGTTTCAGGTGTACAGATTGTGTGGGGATAGTATCGAGCTTCAGGTGAACATGTTGTGTTGGTGGAGGCTTGAGCTTCAGGTGTACAGATTGTGTGGGGGTAGTATCGAGCTTCAGGTGTACAGGTTGTGAAGGAGGAGTCTCGAGCTTCAGGTGAACATGTTGTGAGGGTAGAGGCTTGAGTTTCAGGTGTACACGTTGCGTGGGAGTAGTATCGAGCTTCAGGTTAACATGTTGTATTGGTGGAGGCTTGAGCTTCAGGTGTACAGGTTGTGAAGGAGGAGTCTGGAGCTTCAGGTGTACATGTTGTGTTGGTAGGCTTGAGCTTCAGGTGTACAGGTTGTGTGGGAGAAGTATCGAGCATCAGGTGTAGACGTTGGCTGGAGTGTAAGGTGTTGTGTGGAAGGGAGAAGGGTGGAGTTTCAGGTATTGTGTGGAAGGCTTAAGGCAGGAGTTTCAGGTGTGTTGGAGGCTGGGGGCTGGGGTACCAGGTGTTGAGTGGAAGGAAGCAGACTGGAGTTTCAAGGGTTGTGTGGGAGCCTGTAGTTTCAGGTGTTGTGTTGGAGGCTGGAGGTAGCATTTTTAGGTATTGAGTGTGAGGTTTGAGACTGGAGTTTCAAGGGTTGTGTGGGGGGTTGAGGATTTTGTGACAGAAACCTGATAATCGATCATTGGGTTGGAACGAAGTGGATCACACTTTCTGGGACTGCCAATTTTCACGAGTCTGGTCCCCCTTTAAATATGATTAAACAGAATGTGTGTACAATCATGTGTGAAAGCTTCGTTTACTTCCCTGTCAGCATCAGCAGAAAGAGTCTATCCAGAATACTGGCCCCATGCAGTTGGAGACAGCTTGTTGGAGTGTAGCGCTGTTCATAGCCATTTAGGTGGCGACATGTAAGAGAACAACAGATACAGGAAAATGTTCAGATGCAGCATACACATATGAAACGATGATATGAGTGTAATATTCTTTGACGCAACATCAAACCCCATTTCACCTCCGTATCATAAACATCACTTTAGGAATAACACATATGCATAAAGGCCCGCATAATACAATTCTTATTCCTGATATAGGATATTTACGATACAAAAACACACTCATCTAATAATCTCTATTTAATCAGACAATATGACTGAGAAGATAACAAGGTATCCGTAATCCACCTGGAATCTCTGATTTATCAGGCAATCTATTATGTTTATTTAAAATTTCAAACAAGATAAATCTGGACACAGGATGTATTTATTTCAGCACTAACCGAAGGCTTAAATGTTTTCTGGAATCTAAACAAGTGGATTTTCTTGGATGCCACTAAGATTTGGTGGTAAAGCGCAAATCCAAAACCAAAAAAAACTCCTTGTATGTCAGGATGTAAAATCCCAGTTTATTATAAGGTTATATCTAAGGTTTTTATAGCCATGGGACAGAGAGATAATGTTAATGTCAGATAATCATCATCAAAGATTTGAATAAAACTTGGTATTGGGAGGGTCGTCACTTTTCTTCAATAAATATACACAGCAATAGTCTAGTTTAGTGGGAGCTACATGCATACTGATGGTTGAGAGGGTGTCTTTTTATCAATAAATATATATAGTAATAGTCTTGTGTAGGGGCAGTTACGTGCATATTGATGGCAGAGAGGGAAGTGACTTTTTATCAATGAATATATATAGCAATAGTTTAGTGTAGGGACAGTTACGTGCATATTGATGGCAGAGAGGGAAGTGACTTTTTATCAATGAATATATATAGCAATAGTCTAGTGTAGGGGCAGTTACGTGCATATTGATGGCAGAGAGGGAAGTGACTTTTCATCAATAAATATGCATAGCAATAGTCTAGTGTAGGGGAGGTTTGTGCATATTGATGGCAGAGAGGGAAGTGACTTTTCATCAATAAATATGCATAGCAATAGTCTAGTGTAGTGGCAGTTACGTACATATTGATGGTGGAGGGGGAAGTAACTTTTCATCAATAAATATATATGCTAATAGTCTAGTGTAGGGGTTGTTACGTGCATATTGATGGTTGAGAGGAAAGTGTCTTTTCTGCAATAAATATGTGTGGCAATAGTTTAGTCTAGGGACAGTTTTGTGCATATTGATGGAGGGGCAGTTACGTGCATATTGATGGAGGGACGGTACTGCACATTGATGGAGGGGCAGTTACATGCATATTGATGGTTGAGAGGGAAGTGACTTTTCTTCAATAAATATGTGTGGCAATAGTTTAGTCTAGGGACAGTTTTGTGCATATTGATGGCAGAGAGGGAAGTGTCTTTTCTTCAAGAAATATGTATAGCAATAGTTTAGTCTAGGGACTGTTTTGTGCATATTAATGGCAGAGAGGGAAGTGTCTTTTCTTCAATAAATATGTGTAGCAAAAGTTTAGTCTAGGGACAGTTTTGTGCATATTGATTGTAGAGAGGGAAGTGACTTTTATAAAAAGAAATGCATAGCAGTAGTCTAGTGTAGGGGCAGTGCGTGCATATTGATGAAGGCGTAGTACGTGCATATTGATGGAGGGACGGTACTGCATATTGATGGAGGGGCAGTACGTGCATATTGATTGAGGGGTAGTACGTGTATATTGATGGAGGGGCAGTTTTGGTATATTGATGGAGGGGCAGTACGTGCATATTGATGGTGGAGAAGGAAGTGACTTTTCATCAATAAATATACATAGTAATAGTCTAATCTAGGGGCAGTGCGTGCATATTGATGGAGGGGTAGTACGTGCATATTGATGGAGGGGTAGTACGTGTATATTGATGGAGGGGCAGTTACGTGCATATTGATAGAGGGGCAGTACTGCATATTGATGGTGGAGAGGGAAGTGACTTTTCATCAATAAATATACATAGTAATAGTCTAGTCTAGGGGCAGTGCGTGCATATTGATGGAGGGGTAGTACGTGCATATTGATGGAGGGGCAGTTACGTGCATATTGATGGAGGGGTAGTACGTACATATTGATGGAGGGGCAGTTACGTACATATTGATGGAGGGGCAGTACGTACATATTGATGGAGGGGCAGTTACGTGCATATTGATGGAGGGGTAGTTACGTGCATATTGATGGAGGGGTAGTACGTGCATTTGGATGGAGGGGCAGTTACGTACATATTGATGGAGGGGTAGTACGTGCATTTGGATGGAGGGGCAGTTACGTACATATTGATGGAGGGGCAGTTACGTGCATATTGATGGAGGGGCAGTTACGTGCATATTTATGGAGAGGTAGTACGTACATATTGATGGAGGGGCAGTTACGTGCAAATTGATGGAGGGGTAGTTACGTGCATATTGATGGAGGAGCAGTTACGTACATATTGATGGAGGGGTAGTTACGTACATATTGATGGAGGGGTAGTTACGTGCATATTGATGGAGGGGTAGTACGTGCATTTGGATGGAGGGGCAGTTACGTACATATTGATGGAGGGGTAGTACGTGCATTTGGATGGAGGGGCAGTTACGTACATATTGATGGAGGGGCAGTTATGTGCATATTGATGGAGGGGCAGTTACGTGCATATTTATGGAGGGGTAGTACGTACATATTGATGGAGGGGCAGTTACGTGCAAATTGATGGAGGGGTAGTTACGTGCATATTGATGGAGGGGCAGTTACGTACATATTGATGGAGGGGTAGTTACGTGCATATTGATGGAGGGGCAGTTACGTACATATTGATGGAGGGGCAGTTACGTACATATTGATGGAGGGGCAGTACGTACATATTGATGGAGGGGCAGTTACGTGCATATTGATGGAGGGGTAGTTACGTACATATTGATGGAGGGGCAGTTACGTACCTATTGATGGAGGGGTAGTTACGTGCATATTGATGGAGGGGTAGTTACGTACATATTGATGGAGGGGCAGTTACGTACATATTGATGGAGGGGCAGTTACGTGCATATTGATAGAGGGGCAGTTACGTGCATATTGATGGAGGGGCAGTTACGTACATATTGATGGAGGGGCAGTTACGTGTATATTGATGGAGGAGCAGTTACGTACATATTGATGGAGGGGCAGTTACGTACATATTGATGGAGGGGTAGTTACGTACATATTGATGGAGGGGCAGTTACGTGCATATTGATGGAGGGGCAGTTACGTACATATTGATGGAGGGGTAGTTACGTGCATATTGATGGTAGAAACTAATAGGAAGGACATAACAGTAGGTTGGAGAAGAAAGTAAAATGCAGAAGTAATTTGCAGTTAGAAACAGGATAACCCTACCTGCCCATTTCGCACTACATAACATCATTTGTCTATTTCATGTAATTTGGATCTGCATCCTGACATTTGATTACTTACCGGTCTATTACTGACGTCATCACTTGTATTGGAACTGACGTCATCCTTTGCACCGTTTGGTCTCGCCGTGTCGCCATGGTACAAAGAACAGGTGCTGGTGAAGCCATGGTTAACTCTTCCAATATTCCCCTTCATCTCGGTTGCCTCATTCATCTGTATCGGAGTAGATCTGGCAGCCTCTCCATGGCCTTTGTCATCAAGCCTGTGGTTGATCTTTGTTGCAGTCTGGTCTTTCCCCTGTGGCAATTTGCCTCGATCGCCAGAGGGCCCCGATGAAGATCCCGATGCTAGGTGTTGACAGAAGATTTGGGAGGCAACTCGACGGTAGGATTTGAAGGCCAACAGAAACAGGGGTAGCTTGAAGACAAGGTACGCATAGTTCAGGAAATTAAGGCTGTTTTCAATAATGACGAGAAGAATGCCATTGTCACTTTTATAATTAATGTTGATGAAGTCAAAAACGAACAGGGGACAAAATGTTACAATGTAGGTGATATATACGACAAAGATGCCCTTTGCTTGACGGACATACCGCTTGTTAGCGGAGGCGGATGTGATGGAAACGTTCTCTTTCTTGCGCATGTGGAGGCATATGCGTGTGAAGGCGATAATCATCATTGCAAGTGGCAGAATGATGTTACAGCACAAATCGACAAACCAGGTATTCTGTTTAGTAACATTCCACATTATGATAGAATTACCTTCCTGAATTAAGAAGTTGTCTGCTGTTAATGCTAAAATGCTACATCCAGTGACCACGAGCCAGGATACTACTATGATGATAGTGATTACTTTTGGATTGTTGTTGACTTTGTAGAGAATAGGATTGCAGATGGCTATGTGGAGGGCGAAGAGTGTCATGGCAAATGACAGTCCAGACACACAAGAAAAGACGCTAATGGCGACCCCTTGTAGAAGGATGGCCGTCTGCGGGGGATCTCTCTGAGGGTTGGTGTAAATGTTCCCATAGAAAACAAGCCATGATAGTCCCATTCCTGCGTCGGCAACAGCCTGATTCACGAGGAGGCGTCCTGAAGCTTCCATTTTTGTCGTGGCCTTGTAGATCAGCAACATCAAGACAGCGTTACCAAGTACGTTCAGAACATCACAGCATGTGAAAGTGATCTCTATGATGTGCTGAATGCTATCAAACAAATGATTAGTTTGGTTAGCGTCATGACCTTCGCATCCAGATGACATGTTAGTAGCGTTGCATTCAGTGGCTATTTCCTGAGGAGGTAAAATGTCAGAGATGTTAAAACTCACGGCTGATGTGTTGTCCATGTTGGTGTGCTGTCCACTCTTCGGTGAAGTGGCGTCAACATACGCCTGTACATGGCAGCAGGTGCAGCTGACCAATGACAGACCCTGCCTTGTGTAATCAATAACTGACCAACGATAGGCTAGAGTAATGTGACCACGGAAGTCCCGATAGATTTAAACATTTCTTAGCAACCATAAGGATAATTCATTTTAGTCATACCTCTTTGCAATACCACAAAATTTAAGGTGCATGAATGGAATATTTAGCAATATACTACTTGCTATCGTGTGTCTCGTTTTCAACTAAAAGAAATTAGTTTTAAATCCAATATATTCATTCAGCCAGCTCCACCATACCCGACACCCTGGTGGTGTCGGGTGTTTGGTATGGTAGTGTCGTTTATGGTGGTGTCGGGTGTGATGGTGTTTGTGTCGGGTATGCTGGTGTCGGGTGTGGTGGTGTCAGGGTGTGGTTGTGTCAGGGAAAGGTGGTGTCTTGGTGTGGTGGTGGTGGTGACGGGGTGTGGTGGTGTCGGATGTGGTGGAGTCGGGTATGGTGGTGTCGGGATGTGGTGGTGTTTGTGTCGGGTATGGTGGTGTCGGGGTGTGGTGGTGTTTGTGTCGGGTATGGTGGTGTCGGGTGAGGTGGTGTCGGGTGTGGTGGTGTCGGGTATGGTGGTGTTGGGTGTGATGGTGTCGGATGTGGTGGTGTTTGTGTCGGGTATGGTTGTGTCGGGTGTGGTGGTGTGAGGGTGTGGTTGTGTCAGGGAAAGGTGGTGTCTTGGTGTGGTGGTGTTGGTGTCGGGGTGTGGTGGTGTTGGTCTTGGTGTCGGGTGTGGTGGTGTCAGGGTGTGTTGGTGTCGGGGTGTGGTGGTGTTGGTCTTGGTGTCGGGTGTGTTGGTGTCGGGGTGTGGTTGTGTTGGTTTTGGTGTCGGGTGTGGTGGTGTCGAGGTGTGGTGGTTTTGGTTGCTGTGGTGTTGGCCGGTTTGTGTCAGGTATGGTGGTGTTTGTGTCAGGTATGGTCGTGTCGGGTGTGGCGGTGATGGGTGTGATGGTGTGGGGTGTGGTGGTGTTGGGATGTTAAAGTGTCAGGTTTGGTGATATCAGGATCTGTAGGTGTCGGGTCGTATTGGTGTTGGTGCGTGTTGGTGTTGGTGTGTGGTGGTGTTGGTGTGCGATGGTGTTGGTGCGTGGTGGTGTTGGTGTGTGGTGGTGTTGGTGTGTGTTGGTGTTGGTGTGTGGCAGTGTTGGTGTGTGGTGGTGTTGGTGTGTGGTGGTGTTGGTGTGTGGTGGTGTTGGTGTGTGGTGGTGTTGGTGTGTGGCGGTGTTGGTGTGTGGTGGTGTTGGTGTGTGGCTGTGTTGGTGTGTAGTGGTGTTGGTGTGTGACTGTGTTGGTGTGTGGCTGTGTTGGTGTGTGGCGGTGTTGGTGTGTGGCGGTGTTGGTGTGTGGTGGTCTTGGTGTGCGATGGTGTTGGTAAGTGGTGGTGTTGGGGTGTAGTGGTGTTGGTGTGTGGTGGTGTTGGTGTGTGGTGGTGTTGGTGTGTGGTGGTGTTGGTGTGTGTTGGTGTTGGTGTGTGTTGGTGTTGGTGTGTGACTGTGTTGGTGTGTAGCGGTGTTGGTGTGTGACTGTGTTGGTGTGTGGCTGTGTTGGTGTGTGGCGGTGTTGGTGTGTGGCGGTGTTGGTGTGTGACTGTGTTGGTGTGTGGCTGTGTTGGTGTGTGGTGGTGTTGGTGTGTGACTGTGTTGGTGTGTGGCTGTGTTGGTGTGTGGCGGTGTTGGTGTGTGGCTGTGTTGGTGTGTGGTGGTGTTGGTGTGTGACTGTGTTGGTGTGTGGCTGTGTTGGTGTGTGACTGTGTTGGTGTGTGGCTGTGTTGGTGTGTGGTGGTGTTGGTGTGTGACTGTGTTGGTGTGTGGCTGTGTTGGTGTGTAGTGGTGTTGGTGTGTGTTGGTGTTGGTATGTGGTGGTGTTGGTGTGTGGTGGTATTTGGTTTGGTGGTGTTGGTGTGTGTTGGTGTTGGTGTGTGGTGGTGTTGGTGTGTGGTGGTGTTTGGTTTGGTGGTGTGTGGCGGTGTTGGTGTGTAGTGGTGTTGGTGTGTGTTGGTGTTGGTGTGTGGTGGTGTTGGTGTGTGGTGGTGTTTGGTTTGGTGGTGTTGGTGTGTGATGGTGTTGGTGTGTGATGGTGTTGGTGTGTGATGGTGTTGGTGTGTGGCGGTGTTGGTGTGTGGCGGTGTTGGTGTGTAGTGGTGTTGGTGTGTGTTGGTGTTGGTGTGTAGTGGTGTTGGTGTGTAGTGGTGTTGGTGTGTGGTGGTGTTGGTGTGTGGTGGTGTTTGGTTTGGTGGTGTTGGTGTGTGGTAGTGTTGGTGTGTGGTGGTGAGGGGTTTGGTGTTGTTGGGTTTAGTGTTGTTGGGATGTGGTGGTGTTGGGTTTGGCGGTGTTTGTTTGTGGTGGTGTTGTGGTGTAGTGTTGGTGTTGGTGTGTGGTGATGCTGTCGTGTGATGGTGTTGTGTGGTGGTGTGTGGTGTTTTTAGGGTGTGGTTATGTTGAAGTTTGGTGGTGTCGGAGTGTGATGGCGTAGGGTGTGATGCTGTGGGAGGGTATTGTCGGTTTGTAGTGTTCTTTGAATGCGGTGGTTCTGGAGTGTGATGATGTCGGGTGTGATGGTGTTGAGGTGTTGTGTCGGGTGTGGTGGTACGATTGTGTTGGGGTATGGTGGTTTTTGAGTGTGGTGGTGTTGTGGTGTGTTTTTGGAGTGTTTTGGTGTCATGTGTGGTGGTTTTTGAGTGTGATAGTCTAAAGTGTGGTGGTGTTGAGGTGTGGTGGTGTGGTGGTGGTGGTGTGGTGGTGTCGGGTGTGGTGGTGTTGAGGTGTGGTGGATGTCAGATGTGATTGTGGTTTTGTGATGGGGCAGTTTTTGGTAAAGTGATGTTAAGGTGGGGTTGTATCGGGGTGTGGTAGTGTTTGGGTGCCGTGGGGATGGGATGTGTTGGTTTAGGGGTGTGGTGGTGTCTGGGTGCCGTGGGGATGGGGTTTGATGGTTTAGGGGAGTTGTGGTGTTTGGGTGCCATGGTGATGGGGTTTGATGGTTTAGGGGCGTGGTGGTGTTGAGGTGCTGTGGGGATGGGATATGATGTTTTAGGGTCGGTGGTGTTTGGGTGCCATGCTGATGGGGTTTGATGGTTTAGGGGTGTGGTGGTGTATGGGTGCTGTGTTGATGCGTTGTGATAGTTTAGGGGTGTGGTGGTGTTTGGGTGCCGTGGGGATGGGGTGTGATGGTTTAGTGGTGTGATGGTGTTTGGGTGGTGTGGGGATGGGATGTGATGGTTTAGGGGTGTGGTGGTGTTGGGGTGCCGTGTTGATGGGTTGTGATGGTTTAGGGGTGTGGTGGTGTTTAGGTGCCGTAGGGATGGGGTGTGATGGTTTAGGGGTATGGTGGTGTTTGGGTGCTGTGGGGATGGGGTGTGATGGTTTAGGGGTGTGGTAGTGTTTGGGTGCCGTGGGGATGGGATGTGATGGTTTAGGGGTGTGGTGGTGTTTGGGTGCCGTGGGGATGGGTGTGGTGGTTTCAGGTGTGTGGTGGTGTTTGGGTGCCATGGTGATGGGGTTTGATGGTTTAGGGGAGTTGTGGTGTTTGGGTGCCATGGTGATGGGGTTTGATGGTTTAGGGACGTGGTGGTGTTGAGGTGCTGTGGGGATGGGATATGATGCTTTAGGGTCGGTGGTGTTTGGGTGCCATGCTGATGGGGTTTGATGGTTTAGGGGTGTGGTGGTGTATGGGTGCTGTGTTGATGCGTTGTGATAGTTTAGGGGTGTGGTGGTGTTTGGGTGCCGTGGGGATGGGGTGTGATGGTTTAGGGGTGTGATGGTGTTTGGGTGCCGTGGGGATGGGATGTGATGGTTTAGGGGTGTGGTGGTGTTGGGGTGCCATGTTGATGGGTTGTGATGGTTTAGGGGTGTGGTGGTGTTTAGGTGCCGTGGGGATGGGGTGTGATGGTTTAGGGGTATGGTGGTGTTTGGGTGCTGTGGGGATGGGGTGTGATGGTTTAGGGGTGTGGTAGTGTTTGGGTGCCGTGGGGATGGGATGTGATGGTTTAGGGGTGTGGTGGTGTTTTGGTGCCGTGGGGATGGGTGTGGTGGTTTCAGGGGTGTGGTGGTGTTTGGGTGGTGTGGGGATGGGATGTGGTGGTGTTTAGGTGCCGCAGGGATGGGGTGTGATGGTTTAGGGGTGTGGTGGTGTTTGGGCGCTGTGGGGATGGGATGTGACGGTGTTCGGGTGCCGTGGGGATGGGGTGTGATGATTTAGGGGTGTGGTGGTGTTTGGGTGCTGTGGGGATGGGATGTGGTGGTGTTTGGGTGCCGTGGGGATGGGGTGTGATGGTTTAGGGGTGTGGTGGTGTTGGGGTGCCGTGTTGATGGGTTGTGATGGTTTATTGGCGTGGTGGTGTTTGGGTGCTGTGGGGATGGGATGTGACGGTGTTCGGGTGCCGTGGGGATGGGGTGTGATGATTTAGGGGTGTGGTGGTGTTTGGGTGCTGTGGGGATGGGATGTGGTGGTGTTTGGGTGCCGTGGGGATGGGGTGTGATGGTTTAGGGGTGTGGTGGTGTTGGGGTGCCGTGTTGATGGGTTGTGATGGTTTATTGGCGTGGTGGTGTTTGGGTGCTGTGGGGATGGGATGTGACGGTGTTCGGGTGCCGTGGGGATGGGGTGTGATGGTTTAGGGGTGTGGTGGTGTTTGGGTGCTGTGGGGATGGGATGTGGTGGTGTTTGGGTGCCGTGAGGATGGGGTGTGATGGTTTAGGGGTGTGACGGTGTTGGGGTTCATCTGTATCAAGGTGTGGTTGTTTTAGTGGTTTTGTTTCAGGATGTTTGTTAGCATCAAATGTTAAAAGATATACCTGCTTACTAGTTTCTTTAAACCAAGAGAAGCTATCTATGAAGACAATCAACTTGGATGTGCTAATTAGTCTTCTCCTTGTACATGCTATACGGGAAATAATCTTGAATAATAGGGTCAGGAATGTGAAGTACATGCTAATTATATATAGGAGATATGTAGCAGGTAATAGGTCTAATGTACATTAATTACGTGCAGAAGCAGGAAGATAAGGAGCAGTTATGGCTGGTGACAATACTAATTAGGAGAATTCAGATCGTCTTACTTTATAAATTGTATTGATTCTGTGTGACCTTTAAGTTTTGACGTCAACAATAACAGTGAACGGTGTTGATGATAAGTCAGTTAGGCATGTTTACCAAGTCCTTTCAAGTTCATTTGAATAGAATATGTTTAAACTACAAATCAAGGTTTGCTGTTCGGGGATTCACGGGTGCATGTACACGTGTTAGTTCATAAAAATGGCTCTCTTGAAACCAGATTTTTAATTTATACTGATGAGCCTTTTATTCTCTCTAAAACATACATTGCAACAATGTAATTTATATATACACAAGGTTGAACATCTAGATTTGCACAAAACAGTGAAAGTGTCATGTAAGTCTGCATGTAGGGCTGCAAATAATCCTTGCCATCAAAGTTTTGTGTGTTTGTTTGTTGTATAACGCCGCACTTAGCAATATTCCATCTATATGACGGCGGTCTGTAAATAATAGAGTCTGGACCAGACAATCCAGTGATTGACATCACGATCCACGCCATAGAGGTACGACGACATGTATGAACCAAGTCAGCGAGTCTGACCATCCGATCCCGTTAGTCGCCTTTTACGATAAGCATAGTCGCCCTTTACGGCAAGCATGGGTTGCTGAAGACCTATTGTACCCCGGATCTTCACGAGTCTTTGCTATATATGAGACATGATATTGGCTGGAACTGTGTGAAGGTTACATAGCATGATAAATGCTGTAGACTGTAGAATTCAAAAAGTACATTTCATCCATAACCATTTACCGTTTAGTTAATTCTAACATGAAGTTCTTATTAACTTATAAATAATGGACTACGTTTTCATCTTGTAAAAGAACCTTCAGGATTGATATGGATTTTTAAATTTGAGTTTTTCCGATAAACTAATTTTTATTATGAATTAAGATTCATTGCAAGCAACTCAAGCTCAATGTATTTTTAATGTGTTTAAAATAGTGATAGTGAAGGTGTATGGATGATAAATGTCTGAAAACTTAATTCCGTTCGTGTAAATCAGTATCTGGTGTGTCTGCCATATTGAGCGATACGTGCATAACACCTCGATGGCGTACTGTTGACAAAGTGACGTATTACTAGCCTTATTTCCTGACGGTGCTTTATACAAAATTCGACCAAAATAAATATAATCTGAAATTAAATAATGCCCTTTTCAATACATATTCATAAAGACATCTCGACTTTAATGTTGTGGTTCACGTGCTTCTTCATGCGCCCCCCACAAATTAGATGTTTGCGTGTTTGTTGGGAGCAGTATACTCATGAACGTGTTTATATTAATGTAAACAGCAGACAATGTTTGTTTATCTATCAGGTGATCATAAAAGCACTTTTGATTAACCGTATATAACGCTAACGCAATGTCACGGCTTGCTAAAAATCATGTTCATCGAAACACAATATTATCTCTTTGGAGACGTGAACTATAGCAGGGTCGTCTACGCATGACCTCAAGTCAACAAGACAACCATATTCGGTTGGTGCATCTTCGGAATCAATGCCAAACTACCACATAAACAGCTAGGACTATTCCTGGTTTGAGAGCAATTAGTGACAGAACCATACGCAACCGGTTGAGGTAGCACAACATCCGGTCCCGATGTCCGGGATACGCCCAATTTTGCTTCCACCTCACCGGCAGTGTGGTGTAGACATTATCAGAGGATCAGTAGGCAAGACTAGGACAGTATATATTCTTCACAGATGAGCCAGATTTCATATGGACAGCTCTGATGGTCATGAATGGGTCTTCAGGCGCCCAGTAGAACGTTAAAGCGACGCTTGCGTTAGTC
This sequence comes from Haliotis cracherodii, assembly GCF_022045235.1. NCBI lineage: Eukaryota > Metazoa > Mollusca > Gastropoda > Lepetellida > Haliotidae > Haliotis > Haliotis cracherodii. The sequence continues at coordinate 23,143,908 of NW_027266272.1, read as the reverse complement.
AACGTCGTCAATATAGGGTTGAATTACAACTCTTGGGAAAACGCAACTCATCATTGTTAATGGCAACTTGAATTGAGTACGATGACGGAACGACATCGTTCGAGTTCCAAGCTCTACACTTGCCGGGACGCAGCGTCACCGTGCAGCAGGATAATGCCTGCCCACATGTTGCACGCGTTGTAGCAGAGTTTTGAAGGCAGCATAACAGTGTTGTGCTGCCAGGGCAGGCTGTTTCTCCATACCTCTCCCAAATAGGGCATGTCTGCGATGAGATGGAGCGACACCTACACCAGCTCTGGAACCAGCCGGTAACGCTAGCTCAGTTGGACTGATGTTTGGTTGACATTTGCCACTATATTCGCCAATGTTCTTGTTTCTTCAATCTAGGGGACGGTCGGGTAGCCTAGTAGTTAAAGCGTTCGCTCGTCACGCCGAAGACCCGGGTTCGATTCCTGACATGAGTACAATGTGTGAAGCCCATTTCTTGTGTCCCCCCGCCGTGATATTGCTGGAATATTGCTAAAAGTGGTGTAAAACCATACTCACTCACTCACTCACTCACTTCTTCAATCTAGCACCACTATCATGGTTTTATTTTCAATAACACAAGATTTACACCACTTTGTAAGAGACATGTTGCACTGGGCGAACAGGGCAGAAGTTCCAGTCGCTCAAGTTTTGGAAGTCCCAGGACTCCCAGTCTGCTTGGATGTTCCCTGACCGTCCAAAAGTCCCATAAGCCATTGGTTATCCGTACCAACGTTGGAGAGTTGGTCCATCCCAAACAGTTCAGACATTTATCATAGCATTAGTCATCAAACTCTGTTAATGCTCAATAGATTGAAAAAGGATATTTTAACAAGATATTAACAAACTACAGAATAATGTCGTTTGCATGCTTTCAGTTATTACGATATTAAAATTTGCCACAAGAAAAGACGACTAAACGTGCACCAAGGTTGTCAATAACTAATTTCCAAACAAACAATTTAATACTTAAATCATCTTCCCTATCCATTTATTGTAGCTTTGCTTAAGATTGTTGATAACTGTTTTCCCACAACAAAACAAGTTAAACATCGTCCCTATCTATTTATTGTATCTTTGCTTAAGATTATCGATAACTATTTTCCCAAAACAAAACAAGTTAAACATCGCCCCTATCTATTTATTGTATCTTTGCTTAAGATTAACGATAACTATTTTCCCAAAACAAAACAAGTTAAACATCGCCCCTATCTATTTATTGTTTATCATCCAAAACTGGCTCCCACGGGAGATATGATCGCTTGGATGAGATTAAGCGATATCTACACTGTAGATATCGCTGCAATAAAATTACATCACAATGGTTTGCAGAACCATACACGTGCACGTGCTCGTGGGTGTCACAAAATGTGGTAAACGTCTGAGACCTGCATCACTTCGGGCTTCCCTCCCACATTAAGCTGAAACGCTGTGATATAACTGTAATACTGTTAAAAGCGGCGTTAAACCCACCCCACTCACTCACTCACTCTCATTTGTTTCGACGGTGTCCCGGATGTAGCAGCATATGTGTCTTGGTTGTTCTTATTGTAGTCGGCAGTTTCTTGATGCGAGGTGGGTTCGAGTTGGACTTTGCGAAGAGTTGACAACAACAGACAGGCTTTTTGATTTCCTGCAAGTCTTAATACTCTGGGTCAACATTAATAAACATTTGTATATTACAGTTTACTGAAATATTTCTAGAAGTGTGTTTAACAGTATTTCCTGAATGTCTTTTGGGTTATTTTTCGTTCAACTTTAGTTGGTTTATTCAGTTTTTCAGTATTTAATTTCCTTTTATTACCTTTATTAGTTTTGAACTGTGTTATTAAGATGTTGCCAGATGTTTCGCTTATTGGTTGTGCAGTTGTTCATTTTTCAGTTTGTTTCAACATATAAATAACGATTTTTCTGCGGAGTGAGTGAGTGAGTGAGTTATATATAAATCAGGCAGGTCACACATTGTAACGATCTGCTCCGTCAGTGTACGATAATGTATTGAATATATGCACAATTGCAACTCGTAATATTTGCTGATCGTCTTTCCGTAGACATTTAAAAAAGAAACGCTGGTATGTGTTTGTGTTGTTGCGTGAACGGTGCAAGGATATATGCTGTTCGCTGTCAGTCTTCACCGAAATTGTAATTTAAAACTGATCCTTCTAAAATACTAGCGACCAATAGGAAATCACTCCAGGAAATCCATGTAGGAAACTGACCCAACGGATGAGACGCCTAAATGACACGTCCCAACGATACAAGAAGTTATCAATAGACGAGTCAACACCAATAGCGTTGTTACTGCAGTCTGTAATAAACAGTGCCACCTTTATCGAGGTAGTCTGTAGTCAACAACAGCAGTGCTAATGCGGTAGTCTGTAATAAACAGTGACACCTTCATCGAGGAGGTGGTCTGTGGTCAACACCAACAGCATTATTATGTAGTCTGTAATAAACAGTGCCACCTTTATCGAGGTGGTCTGTAGTCAACACCAACAGCGTTAATACGACAGTCTGTAATAAACAGTGCCACCTTTATTTGGTGGTCTGTAGTCAACACCAACAGCGTTATTATGTAGTCTGTAATAAACAGTGCCACCTTTATTGGGTGGTCTGTAGTCATCACCAACAGCGTTAATACGGTAGTCTGTAATAAACAATGACACCTTTATCGAGGTGGTCTGTAGTCAACACCAACAGCGTTAATACGACAGTCTGTAATAAACAATGACACTTTTATCGTGGTGGTCTGTGGTCAACACCAACAGCGTTATTATGTAGTCTGTAATAAACAGTGACACCTTTATGTAGTCTGTAATAAACAGTGCCACCTTTATCGAGGTGGTCTGTAGTCAACACCAACAGCGTTATTACGTAGTCTGTAATAAACATGGCACCTATATCGTGGCGATCTGTTGTCAACACACAGTAGTTATTGGTGAGTCGGTAGGAAACAGTGACACCTTTATCGAGGTTGTCTGAAATGACGTCATCCCGACAAGTGAGTTAGTTTTAACTTTTATAAACCTCCAGTGACGTCATCCTATTGTTCGCTAGTCGGGTTAAATGTCATGAACAGGGATGTTATAATATCTCGGGGATTTTATTTATACAAAATTTAGCGACATTGTGAATGTCTCTCGTTAAAGTTTTAGTTTGAATGTAATGAGTGAGTGAGTTGTGTTTAACGCCCCTTTTAACAGTTATATCACGGCTTGTCAGCTTAATTTTAGGAGGACAGCCTGAAGTGATGCAGGTCTCAGACATTTACCACTTCGGTGAAACCCACGAGAACAGGTTTGGTTCTGACCAACCTAGAAACGTAATCGGGGCGAACCGGGATTCGAACCCACAATCATAGATTTCACGGCGAATCGCGGCGCCCTAGACGACTGGGCCACCCGTGCCCCAGTTGGAATGTAAACACATTGTTCATGATGCGGGATGACGCAGAGTCACATGACAAATGTTTTGTTTATATTTCGGTCGTTTCAACTACCAACCTTCGTATCTGAAGCTCAATGAGTGAACCGGTATCGTGGAGTATAGGGGCGCTGATGAACGACTGCTTTTGAGAAACAAATCTGCTTTTGAAGTGCCTGTTCACAACAGAAGATATTTTACGCCCGTTTCCAAAGATTCACGGAACGTTAGTTTGAAACATAAAATTGTTGATAAATGTTTTTTTAAATTTCTTTCTTCGGTTTATAAGTTAGACATAACACTTCCCCTCAGGATTTTAGATTTAAACCTCTCTCATTCCTACACATAACAGTACCGTATTCGACGTATTAAGGGCTCTTATCCAAGAAACGCACCTCTCACCAAATTCTAGACCAATCTGCAAGTAATCTTAATAAGCGCCCCCTACTAAGACTAAGATTATTCATGACAGTCCACATTGTCCTGTGTATATAACATATTTTGTACAGCAGTCGAGTTATTGGCCAGTTACTATTGTCGCAAAAGATTAGTTTCATGGACGTTTGAAATAGGTTTATTCACTACCGCTCGAGCTCTGAAATTCGATTTTCTCGTATGTTGTTCAATAAGCGCTCCCTTTGTCAATTTTCTAAGCGTCCGGGGATCTTATTATGGCGAATACAGTATTGCAGTTTTATCACGGCGTGTCAGCTTAATGTGGGAGAAAAACCCCGAGGTGATTCAGGTCGGGATGAGACCCACGAGGAGGGTCATATAAACCAAGGATCTGTACAGCGAGTTGCGGCGTCTGCTGGACGACGACTATGCCCCCACACCCTCTGAACTCGGTCGTTAGGGTAGCCAAGTGGTTAAAGCGCTGGCTCAGCACACCGACGTTCCGGGTTCGAATCGGCACATAGGTACACTGTGTGAAGCCTTCTTCTCGTGTCACCCAGCCTTGATTTCGCTGTAATATTTCTAGATGCGGCGTAAAATCCTAACGTAACTGAGTCACTCACTGAAGTTTCAGAAATTATATACTTTTGTAGATATATTGGATAGTTGTTGCGTAGCTTGTTGAGTATGATGGGTACATTTCTGTCACAACAGCTGTAATAAAATATTAAGTTGTTTTTAAATCTTCCTTTTCTGCCCAATTGATTATATATATGTTTTTTATTTGAAGTATTGACCTTACCTCATGGTTTCTAAAATACTGTAGGGAATACCTCTACCCCCACCCCCTCTCTCCCCACCCACTCTCTCCCCACCCCCCATCCCCTTGATTCCATGCTTGTGGTATGATCGGAATCGTTCTTTGGGCTCTGCTTTCAAGAATTTCATCATGCTAAAAATAAAGCGTTTGCTGTAAGTGTTTCAGTTATTCAACAAATCTTATGAATGCAAATTGTCTTTTCATATCCCAATTTTTGAAGAAATATAAAGAAGTTGTCTATGTTTGGGGTTGCATTCGAAAATCTTCACTAATAAGAGAGATATTTAGTTGCTTTTATATTCCTTATCCTCGTTTTGTAAACTAATATCTTTGCTTTAGTCAGAACCCCTGAAGATCCGGGTTAAATTTGGTCTTCAGATCGATGCGCATTATGTGAATCACTGGATTGTTTGATCCAAACTCAATTATTTACAGACCGTCATCATACAGCAGGAATATTGGTGAGTGCGGCGTTCAATACGAACCAACCAACCAACCAACCAACCAACCAGCCAACCAACCAACAAACAAACAAACAAACAAACACAAACAACAGCTGTTGTCCAGTTGTCCAAGAGCTCGCCATGGTCATGACGCTTTCCACCCCGGACTACTGACGCTGATGGCAAATGGACGAGTGTCTCTTCACACAGAATACATTTGGCCCCGAAACAAGACACAATAACAAACACAGACTATTTCACTTCCAAATCATTTTTATTTGCAGACAGCTGGGTTGTGTAAAGATCCATGCAATTACCTTTGGGGCATATGGAATGCAACAGAAAGGACAATGTGACAATTGTCAAAATATAGTTTTTGAGTCAAGTCATTGTTACGCATCATATGTCCATGCCCTGTTAGGTACAAGCAGTCAAGTGTTTAGCCAAAAAGTAAGAACGTGTGGTGGCACTATATGTATTTCATCCAAATAAGTTAATTGGATCTGCTTGCTGAGCGAGGACGGAAGGACATTGACCTAGCATCCAAGTTACCTTCGTGTTCAAATCAATACAATTGTATTTTTACAAGCATTCTTGTACGACCACATTGGGTACAGCAGCATCATTAAACTCAGATACCGTACCCAAATTTGATACCTCTCTCCATCAACGATGAACGGTATCGAATCGGAGTGAAGTTTGCATGTTACGGACGGATGGACATCGGGTTGACAGATGGTATATCATAAGATCACTTGGACCTTTCGATTCGGATCCACTCGGCTTATTCCGTTACCTACGTCATACCCTGGACTGCAGTAGAGGGGTGATATTGAATGATTTCATTTTAAATTGCACACCCACTGATGGCTTTAGTGCCGACAAAATAAGGGGCGGCTTTAAATGGCTGAAGAATATCATATGATACGCAAAAAATTTGATATCTAGCAACGTTTGTATGATGGTCAGACTGCCACCGATTGTGTTACATCGAAGTCACGTGAACAGATGACCTTATGACTCCCACGATTGCTGACCAAGATGTCTTATGGTGTAGAGGTGGGCCAAGTGACCTTTTGTCTTGATAAGATGACAATAAAACTTTCTATGCATGATCGAGATACTGGTGTTATTGTGTACAGTCCCGTGTGAAATGAAAGTGGAAGTGACTATTTTTTTAACACACTACACAAGACCAAAGAACAACACTGGCTTATATCTAGAATGATAAACACATGTTTTAATTAAGTTCTTGACAGGCAAATGGTTTTCCCAAAACACCAAGACATAACGCCAATACATATATCACAATGCTGCAGTGGAATGTTCCTTGTGCTGAGGAATTGTTGTTTACGTTAAGTGTTAAAAACGAATAATCCTATCTTCCTTACGGTATTCACTTCAGGGCTTTATCTAGCAAACTAATATGGGAAAACTAGTTCATAATATTAAATAAGCAGCAACTCCCGATATCACTAGTTGACTGCTATTTCTTATGATTTTACTTTGTTTGGTAAAGTTAATACTGGTCTGCATCCGCAGCATCCGGGTATTCTTGACCATGTGTTCTGAGTGATGACCAGCGTACATCACGGATGAATCCACGGGAATTCCAGTAGAAGGTTAATCGAGAGATTTGAGAAAGCAGTATGATGATTTCAGCACATACAAAAGACAAAATTTATAACATTTCACACAAGAAAGGTATTTGCACGACAAAAACCCAGAAGCAGACCCGTCTCCACCGTTTCCCGAATGCCCCAAAATTATGCTACAGAAATGTCCCATGCAATAAGGTACCTGCATTGAAAGGTTATATGCACTTCCGGTTTAATGACATCATTTCTGATTTGTGAAAACATTGTCTAATGCACGACCATTTTAAAGCAGACACTACTATGCCTTTCAAAAGATTACTGAAACAATTAAATGCACTTTTTAGTGATATTACTTCCGGTTTGGAAAAACACATATCTAAGGCATTTGAACTAAAATAAGAACGTTAGATGCACTTCCGGTTTGAGGACATACAAACCATAAGCAGCGTTACTTTAAAACAGAAAGTCCCATGCTTCAATAGCTAAACTAACAATAAAACCTTTCCATTTCATAAGAAATCTCTACCCAAAAACGTGTCGAGTTCGTTTGATTGTGGAGTTCTTATGATTATGGAAATGATTTTGTCATTTTTATTTACATGCACTTCTTCACAACTTTGCTCTGGGGTTAAAAAAACCGCATATGCCAAACAGAAAATATTTATAACAGAGAGTACCAAGCTCTAGATTACTTAATAATAACGATTTATGCACTTCCGGTTGCACTGATCTTGATCCTCAAATTTAGCCAATCGCGCATCCTTCATTGTTTTGAGTTGAAAACATAGGTTTTTGCTCTTACAAACATCTCGGACAAACACAGAGGGTTTGTTTAGTACACAAAGAAGCATCTCAATACCTTAGGAATGACAATTCCAGTGACTTTGAACTTTAATTACGGTCGCTCAAAACTTGGCCACTTCGATACCCAATCACAGTGAACACTTGAGTTATCACGAACATCATACATGTTTTGAGTGCATGACCTAGAAAGTGAATTGAACGTCAGTATCTGTCACGTATATTTCAAGAACATTTCAATTGGCAATCCAGCATATAAATCAAATACGATGTCCTTTGGTGGAATTCAACGTAACAACGAAACATTTAGCATGTGTTTCCATTAAACATAGGTCACAGTGACCTACCACTGATATTACAAGATTATTATCACTTGTCATACTAGGCAGGTAGTCAAACAAAATAATCACTGTATGCATACAACTTAAAACAAATCGGCAGAAAAGGACATTTCAGTGAAATGTGACATTGATTTTCATCAGTCTATAATCCTTAGGATGACCTTGATCACTGACATGTCTTGACAATGTGCCAAAACGTAGATATACATGATAGGATTTCCATAAGGCGTCCAAGCTCCGCGTGGTTTCAAAAAGGAAAGTGGAGCGACGCCGGCAAAACTCGAAAACAAAACACCAAAACATTCCCATTCACAAAGGGCTGAATACCAATTCAAACAAACGACATTTTTCTTGATACTTAACAACAAACTACGTGTTAATCATGAAGGTGCTGACACTAAATACACTCAAGGGCGTGGCTTGTCTTGACCACAAGGGGTATCACAGCCAGTGGATGTTCTTGAACAAATACTAATATAAGCAAGACAGACTTTGATAAATGTAAACTGAAATTGTGGAGTCTTGGGCTTCAAATGTACAGGATGTGGGGGTAGAGGCTGAAGCTTCAGGTGTACATGTTATGAGGGTTGAGGCTTGAGCTTCAGGTGTGCATGTTGTGTGTGTGGAGTCTTTAGCTTCTGGTGTGCATGTTGTGTGTGTGGAGTCTTTAGCTTCTGGTGTGCATGTTGTGTGTGTGGAGTCTTTAGCTTCTGGTGTGCATGTTGTGTGGGTGGAGGCTTGAGCTTCAGTTGTACATGTTGTGTGAGTGGAGTCTTGGGCTTCAGTTGTACATGTTGTGTGAGTGGAGTCTTTAGCTTCAGGTGTGCATGTTGTGTGTGTGGAGGCTTGAGCTTCAGGTGTACAGGATGTGGGGGTAGAGGCTGAAGCTTCAGGTGTACATGTTATGAGGGTTGAGGCTTGAGCTTCAGGTGTGCATGTTGTGTGGGTGGAGTCTTTAGCTTCAGTTGTATATGTTGTGCGAGTGGAGTCTTGAACTTCAGGTGTGCATGTTGTGTGTGTGGAGGCTTGAGCTTCAGGTGTACATGTTGTGTGGGTGGAGGCTTGAGCTTCAGGTGTACATGTTGTGTGAGTGGAGTCTTGAGCTTCAGGTGTACATGATGTGGGGGTAGAGGCTGAAGCTTCAGGTGTACATGTTGTGAACGTGGAAACGTGAGCTTCAGGTGTTCGTGTTGTGGAGGTGGAGTCTTAGGCCGCAGGTGTACAGGTTGTTAGGGTGGAGAATTGAGCTTCAGTTGTACATGTTGTGTGGGTGGAGTCTCGAGTCTCGGGTATGCATGTGGGGGAGGAGTCTTGAGCTTCAGTTGTACATGTTGTGTAGGCGGAGTCTTTGGCTTCAGTTGTACATGTTGTGAGGGTAGAGGCTGAAGCTTCAGGGGTACATGTTGTGTGGGTGGAGTCTTGAGCTTCAGGTGTACAGGCTGTGTGGGTGGAGTCTTGAGTTTCAGGTGTACAGGCTGTGAAGGTAGAGACTTGAGCTTCAGTTGTACATGTTGTGTGGGTGGAGGTTTGAGTTTCAGGTGTACAGGCCTTGAGGGTAGAGGTTTGAGCTTCAGGTGTACATGTTGTGTGGGTGGAGACTTGAGCTTCAGGTGTACATGTTGTGTTGGTGGAGTCTTAGGCTGCAGGTGTACATGTTGTGTTGGTGGAGGCTTGAGCTTCAGGTGTACATGTTGTGTGGGTGGAGTCTAAGGCTGCAGGTGTACAGGTTGTAATGCTAGAGGCTTGAGCTTCAGTTGTACATGTTGTGTGGGTGGAAGCTTGAGCTTCAGGTGTTTGTGTTGTGTGGATTGAGTCTTAGGCTGCATGTGTACATGTTGTTAGGGTGGAGAATTGAGCTTCAGGTGTTTGTGTTGTGTTGGTGGAGTCTTGTGTACTTGTAGTGTGGATGGAGGCTTGAGCTTCAGGTGTACTTGTAGTGTGGAGGTGTAAGTTTCAGCGTATGGGAGGATGGTTCTGAGTTCTGTGTGGCAGGATGGAGGGTGGCGTTTAATGTGTTGTGTCGGAGGCTGGACGCTTGATTTTCAGGTGTTGTGTGGGAGGGAGTAGACTGGAGTTTAAGGTGTTGTGTGGAAGAGTGGATGGTGGCGTTTCAGGTGCTGTGTGGGATTGAAGATGGTGGAGTTTCAGGTTTTGTGTGGAGTCTGGAGGCTGAGTGTCAGGTGGTGTGTGAGGCTAGAGGCATGAGTTCCAGGGGTTGTGTGTGAGGCTAGAGGCTGGAGTACCAGGTGTTGCGTGAGAGGCTAGAGGCTGGAATACGAGGTGTTGTGTGAGAGGCTAGAGGCTGGAGTACCAGGGGTTGTGTGAGAGGCTAGAGGCTGGAGTACCAGGGGTTGTGTGTGAGGCTAGAGGCATGAGTTCCAGGTGTTGTGTGTGAGGCTAGAGGCTGGAGTACCCGGTGTTGTGTGAGAGGCTAGTGGCTGGAGTACCAGGTGTTGTGTGAGAGGCTAGAGGCTGGAGTACCAGGTTTTGTGTGAGAGGCTAGAGGCTGGAGTACCAGGTGTTGTGTGAGAGGCTAGAGGCTGGAGTACCAGGGGTTGTGTGTGGGGCTAGAGGCATGAGTTCCAGGGGTTGTGTGTGAGGCTAGAGGCTGGAGTACCAGGTGTTGTGTGAGAGGCTAGAGGCTGGAATACGAGGTGTTGTGTGAGAGGCTAGAGGCTTGAGTACCAGGTGTTGTGTGTGAGGCTAGAGGCTGAAGTACCAGGTGTTGTGTGAGAGGCTGGAGGCTCGAGTACCAGGTGTTGTGTGAGAGGCTAGAGGCTGAAGTACCAGGTGTTGTGTGAGAGGCTGGAGGCTGGAGTACCCGGTGTTGTGTGGGAGACTGGAGGCTGGAGTACCCGGTTTTGTGTTGGAGGCATGAGGCTGGAGTACCTGGTGTTGTGTGGGAGGCTGGAGGCTGAAGTACCTGGTGTTGTGTGGGAGGCTGGGTGCTGGAGCACTCGATGTTGTGTCAGAGGCAGGAGACAGGTGTTGCAAGGGTTGTGTGGGAGGGGGGATGGAGGCGGGAGTTTCAGGGGTTGTGTGGGAGGTTGGAGGATTTTGTCATCTAAGATCTATTCACGTATACATTCAGTTCAAATGCCGTTCAAAGATCACAGAACCCCGAGAACAAACCATAAACATGAGATAGATCCATATCACATTTACCCATAAGAAGCCAGCCAAGCCACATACGAGTATTTGGACCCATGACTCTGGTTGTTGAAGTACATGCATCAGCCTTTCACAAGGGCTTAGAATTGATGAAACCGTTGCAGACACTTTCAAGGAGGATTACACTCATGGGTCTGTTGGCCATTTGTCTAGCACCAGGCGTTTTAATTATTGCCTGCAAGATTAATATACATGATAAAGTAAGAGGAAGCAGACTTGTGTTTGAACGAAGTGGGCCACACTTGCTGGGACTGCCAATTTGCTCGAGTCAAGCTCCCCATTGAATGTGATTAAACGGAGTGTGTGTACAAACAGGTGTGAAAGCTTTATTTACTTCCCCGTCAGCATCAGCAGAAAGAGTCTGTCCAGAATGCAGTCCCCATGCAGTTGGAGACAGCATGTTGGAGTGTAGCGCTGTTCATAGCCATTTAGGTGGCGACCTGTAAGAGAACAACAGATACAGGAAAATGTTCAGATGCAGCATACACATATGAAACGATGAGGTCATTGAAAGGATGCTGTCGAGAGGTCCGGTAATAAAAGAAGGAATGAACGTGTCAGTTTTGTATCGAAATGGAATATGATTGTACAAATCACAATATGTTTTGATACTCTATTATTCTTTTACATGAAGAGTGAGTGAGTGCGTTTTACGTCGTTTTTAGCAATGATACAATGATACGTAGGACGTTCCCTGTATCATTAGATAGTGGTGTCCCTATGTGTGAGTGCTTAATATGTAAACAACCATTGATGCAAATCAGTTGGCACTATATAAAATGGGGCGGTTCACTCAGGCTTTATATTCCTTAGGAATAAAACAGATGCATAAAGGCTCGCATAATACAATTCATATTCCTGATATAGGACATTTACGATACAAAAACACACTCGGCTAATAATCTCTATTTAATCAGACATTATGACTGAGAAGATAACAAGGTATCCATAATCCAACAAGAATCTCCGATTAATCAGACAATCTATCAAGTTCATTTTAAATTTCTGACAAAATAACTCAGGACAGATTATTTATTTATTTCAGAAATAACCGAGGGCTTAAATGTTTTCTGACAAGATATTTCACGAGACATATGGAATATTCTATCTATTATATACTTTTTTTCTGTAGATATTCTCCCTACCTACAGGGACGTTTCACCATTCCTTGTATTTGCGACTTAAAAAATAGTTTCGTCTTAAAAAATATAAACAAAAGTATCAAAATATATATACAAAAACAGCTTTTACAAAAAAATATCCTCGAAAACTAGGAAACCGCTGTTGGAAGCGAAAGAAAACACGCTGGTCAAGTAACAAAAATGGCGCTTTGCAAAACGAACAGTCTCGATTGACAAGTTAAATGAGAAGTTTACAGTTTATAACAAAACATTTTCAAGAGAATAACAAACGGCAAGAAGTGATATTAACTATATTAATGACCTGTTTTTCTTATTTTGCCTTGTCAACTAACGTACAAAGGTCCTCAACAGTTTGTATACCGACCAGACACTGAAGATAAAGGGAGATAATATAAGGGAGGTAACTTCTGTATGACAATAGTTCCGTCAACGTGTTATGTTCACTGCAATAGAAGTATCACTTTTCTCAACTTCAGAAAACTCTTTGACGTATAGAATATATCATGTGATTTGAAGCTGCATCCAGGTACGTAGGTACGCTTTTAAAATGATTATTACAGATATTATCTTGTTATTGTTTTAGGGTTATGGTTAGTTGTAATAATAGTTGTAATAATTGTAGTGAGGTGAAATTGGGTTTAATGTCGCGTCAAAGATTATTGCACTTATATAGCGACGTGCATGTACGTGTTTGTGTGGCTGCATGTACTAGTCCGGACTAATGCCGATTTATAGGGCTAGCACACTGAGATACTACCATGCCGCAGTTTAACATGAATACCCCACTCAGACACAGTATACTGACTCCGAGCCGACCAGTCCTTGTTTTAACCCCTTAATGCCGGGCGCCACACAGGGTAACAACAAGTACCATCTTTTAACGTCTTTTGGTATGACGCGGTCGGGGATGGAACCCCGGACCTTCCGCTCTCCGGCCCGACGCTCTACCATGAGAGGGGCGGTCGGGTAGCCTAGTGGTTAAGCGTTCGCTCGAAGACCCGAGACCCGAGTTCGATTCCCGACATGGGTACAATGTGTAAAGCGCCTTTCTGGTGTCCCCCGCCGTGATATTGCTGGAATATTGCTAAAACCAGCGTAAAACCATACTCACTCACTCACTCACTCACTCACTCTACCACTAGACCACGGAGGCGGTCTAATAATGGTAGTAGTTGCTGAAGTAGCAGTAGGTTGTTTGCTATAGTCCAGTCGGCGACCTTTAAATAATATTGTTTACATTCAAATCTAGACCAGATGTGCCGTTGATTGATATTTTGAGAAACGTTCTTCGCCGTCGGGGTACGGTGACACGCAATCTCCCAAGTAAACGAAACAAAATTGTTATACCTATATTAAGAATTTCATTGGTTTATCCATAACGCGTGACTTCGTCTCCTAGAACAACATGGTGTCTGCGAGTGTCATACACGACTCGCCGAACTTTCTGTAAGTCTCGGTCAAATGTTTTATAACAGTAACAACAGTAACGCTTTATAAATGAATTTCGGTATCAAAAACAATTGATTACTTACCGGTCTGTTACTGACGTCATTGTTTGTAGTGGAACTGACGTCATCGTTTGCACTGATTGTTCTCGCCGTGTCCCCATGGTACAAAGAGCAGGTGGTGGTGGTGATGAAGCCATGGTTAACTCTTCCAATATTCCCCTTCATCTCGGTTGTCTCATCCATCTGTATCGGAGTAGATCTGGCATCCTCTGAAGTTCGTTGGTGGCCAGTGTCATCAAGCCTGTGGTTGGTGTTTGTTGCAGTCTTGTATTTCCTTTGTGGCATTTTGCCTCGACCGTCAGAGGACACCGATGAAGATCCCGATGCTAGGTGTTGACAGAAGATTTGGGAGGCAACTCGACGGTAGGATTTGAAGGCCAACAGAAACAGGGGTAGCTTGAAGACAAGGTACGCATAGTTCAGGAAAATAAGGCTGGTTCCAGTAATGGAGAGAACAATGTCATTGTCACTTTTAAAATGAATTTTGAAGAAGTTAAAAACCCATATAGGGATAAATGTTACTATATAGGTGATACATACGACGAGGATGCCCTTTGCTTGACGGACATAAAGCTTGGTAGCGGAGGCGGATGTGATGGAAACGTTGAACATCTCTTTCTTGCGCATATGGAGGCATATGCGTGTGAAGGCGATGATTATCATTGCAAGTGGCAAAATGATGTTAACGAACATACAAATACATACAAACCAGGCATTTTGTTTACTAACATTAAATATATATATGACAGAATCAGGTTCCTGATAGAAGAAGTTGTCTGCTGCAAATACCAGACTCCAACATCCAATCACCACGAGCCAGGATACTACCATGAAGATAGTGATTAGTATTGGTTTGTAGTGGACTTTGTAGAGAATAGGATTGCAGATGGCTATGTGGAGGGCGAAGAGTGTCATGGCCAATGACAGTCCAGACACACAAGTAAAGACGCTCATAACGACCCCGTGTACAAGGATGGCCGTCTGCAGGAGATCTCTGTGAGGGTAGGTGTACATGATCCCATTCATAACAAGCCACGATAGTCCAATTCCTGCGTCAGCAACAGCCTGGTTCATGAGGAGACGTCCTGAAGCTTCTATCATTGTCCTGGCCTTGTAGATCAGCAACATCAAGACAGCGTTACCAAGTACGTTCAGAACATCACAGCACATGAAAGTGATCTCCATGATATGCTGAATGCTATCAAACAAATGATTAGTTTGGTTAGCGTCATGACCTTCGCATCCAGATGACATGTTAGTAGCGTTGCATTCTGTGGCTATTTCCCGAGGAGGTAAAATGTCAGAGATGTTAAAACCCACGGCTGATGTGTTGTCCATGTTGGTGTGCTGTCCACTCTTCGGTGAAGTGGCGTCAACATACGCCTGTACATGGCAGCAGGTGCAGCTGACCAATGGCAGACCCGCCTTGGGTAATCAATAACTGACCAACGATAGGCTAGAGTAATGTGACCACGGAAGTCCCGATAGATTTAAACATTTCTTAGCAACCATAAAGATAATTCATTTTAGTCATACCTCTTTGCAATACCACAAAATTGAAGGTGCATGAATGGAATATTTAGCAATATACAACTTGTAATCGTGTGTCTCGTTTTAAACTAAAAGAAATTAGTTTTAAATCCAATATATTCATTCAGCCAGCTCGAAGGAAATCAGTTAATCAATAACCATCTATTAATATTACCTTTGATCCCGACTCAAATCGTGGTACGGCCGATTTTTGTTCATGTGGTTTGGAAATGATATCTGATCAGAATATTAACAATAAGAGATATAGGGAGTGGAACAACTAACTCACCAGTCATCCAATCAAACTCATAGAAGAACTGCTGCGTTCTTCCATAACACATACTCAAGATGATATCATCGGAATCGTTCTATGGTCTCTGTTTGTAGCAGATATGATTACGGCAAAGCTTTTGTGAGTTAAGTTACAGCGTGAATGCAAATTTGTATAAATGAAGGAGGGGCATATGTTTGGGGTTGCATTACAAAGGTCTCACAAATAAGAAAGATATGTGGTTGCCTTAATATTCGTTATCCTCGTTTTATAAAAGTAATATCTTTACTTATGTTCCAACTTCATTTAGGCAGGTGAGGTGTATGGAATCTTAGAGGGAAACATTCAGTCGATTGATTATCTTCACGCTCTGGAGACAATAGCTATTTGGTATGGTGGTGTTTGTGTCGGGCATGGTGGTGTCGGGGTGTGGTGGTGTCGGGTATGGTGGTATCGGGATGTGGAGGTGTCGGGGTGTGGTGGTGTTGATGTGTGGTCGTGTCGGTTGTGGTGTTGTCGGATGTGGTGGTATCGGGATGTGGAGGTGTCGGGGTGTGGTGGTGTCAGGTGTAGTGGTGTTGGGGTGCGATAATGTCGGGGTGTGGTTGTGTCGGGTGTGGAGTTTTTGGCGTGTGGTGGTGTTGTGATGTGGTGGGGTCTGGGTGTGGTGGTGTTGTAGAGTGCAGATATCAGGGTTTGATGATGTCGCAGTGTGATGGTGTTTGGTGTGTGCTGTTTTCTGGTGGTGTCTGGATGTGGTGGTGTTCGGGGGTGTTGGTGTTGTGATGTGTTAGTTTTGTTTTGGTGTTGGTGTGTGGTGGTGTTGAGTTTGGTGGTGTTTGGGTTTGGTGGTGTTGGGTTTGGTGATGTTGGGGTTTGGTGGTGTTGGTGTGTTAGTTTTGTTGTGGTGTGTTAGTTTTGTTGTGGTGTTGGGGTTTGGTGGTGTTGGGGTGTGGTGGTGTTGGGTTTTGTGGTGTTGGGGTGTGGTGGCGTTAGGTTTTTCTGGTGTTGTGGTGTGGTGGTGTTTGGTTTTGTGGTGTTGGGGTGTGGTGGTGTTGGTGTGTGGTGGTGTTGAGTTTGGTGGTGTTTGGGTTTGGTGGTGTTGGGTTTTGTGGTGTTGGGGTTTGGTGGTGTTTGGGTTTGGTGGTGTTGGGTTTTGTGGTGTTGGGATTTGGTGGTGTTGGGTTTTGTGGTGGTGTCGGGGTTTGGTGGTGTTGGGATGTGGTGTGTTAGTTTTGTTTTTGTGTGTTAGTTTTGTTGTGGTGTTGGGGTTTGGTGGTGTTGGTTTTGGTGGTGTTGGGGTGTGGTGGTGTTGAGTTTGGTGGTGTTTGGGTTTGGTGGTGTTGGGTTTGGTGGTGTTGTGGTGTTAGTTTTGTTGTGGTGTTGGGTTTGGTGTTGTTAGTGTGTGGTTGTTTTGGGTTTGGTGGCGTTGGTGTGGTGTGGTGTTGGGGTGTGTTGGTGTTATTGTGTGGTGTGTTGGTGTGGTGTGGTGTTGGGGTTCGTTGGTGTTGGTGTGTGGTGGTGTTGGGTTTGGTGGTGTTGGGATGTGGTGGTGTTGGGTTTGGTGGTGTTGGGGTGTGGTGGTGTTAGGTTTGGTGGTGTTGGGGTGTGCTGTGTGGTGTGTGGTGTGTTAGTTTTGTTGTGCTGTGTTAGTTTTGTTGTGGTGTTGGGTTTGGTGTTGTTGGTGTGTGGTTGTGTTGGGTTTGGTGGCGTTGGTGTGGTGTGGTGTTGGGGTTCGTTGGTGTTGGTGTGTGGTGGTGTTTGGTGTGTGGTGGTGTTTGTGTTATTGTGTGGTGTGTTGGTGTGGTGTGGTGTTGGGGTTCGTTGGGGTTGGTGTGTGGTGGTGTTGGGTTTGGTGGCGTTGGTGTGGTGTGGTGTTGGGGTTCGTTGGTGTTGGTGTGTGGTGGTGTTTGGTGTGTGGTGGTGTTTGTGTGTTGTGGTGTTGGGATGTGGTGTTGTTGGGGTTTGGTGATGTTGGTGTTTGGTGTTGTTGGTGTGTGGTGGTGTTGGGGTTTGGTTGTGTTGGGGTTTGGTGGTGTTGGTGTGTGGTGGTGTTGGTGTGTGGTGGTGTTGGTGTGTGGTGGTGTTGGGGTGTGGTGGTGTTGGGGTGTGGTGGTGTTGCGTTTGGTGGTGTTAGTGTTGTGTGGTGTTGGTGTGTGGTGATGTTGGGGTTTAGTGGTGTTGGTGTGTGGCGGTGTTGCGTTTGGTGGTTTTGGGGTTTAGTGTTGTTGGTGTGTGGTTGTGTTGGTGTGTGGTGGTGTTGGTGTGTGTTGGTGTCGGTGTGTGTTGGTGTTGGTGTGTGGTGGTGTTGGGGTTTAGTGGTGTTGGTGTGTGGTGGCGTTGGTGTGTGGTGGTGTTGGTGTGTGGTGGTGTTTGTTTGTGGTGGTGTGTGGCGGTGTTGCGTTTGGTGGTATTGGGGTTTAGTGGCGTTGGTGTGTGGTGGTGTTGGTGTGTGGTGGTGTTTGTTTGTGGTGGTGTGTGGCGGTGTTGCGTTTGGTGGTATTGGGGTTTGGCAGTGTTTGTTTGTGGTGGTGTTGTGGTGTAGTGTTGGTGTTGGTGTGTGGTGATGTTGTCGTGTGATGGTGTTGTGTGGTGGTGTGTGGTGTTTTTAGGGTGTGATTATGTTGACGTTTGGTGGTGTCGGAGTGTGATGGTGTAGGGTGTGATGCTGAGGGATGGTATTGTCGGTTTGTGGTGTTCTTTGAATGCGCTCGTTCTGGAGTGTGATGATGTCGGGTGTGGTGGTGTTGAGGTGTGGTGTCGGGTGTAGTGGTGCGATTGTGTTGGGGTGTGGTGGTGTCTGCATGTGGTGGTTTTGGAGCGTGGTGGTGTTGTGGTGTGTTTTTGGAGTGTTTTGGTGTCGGGTAAAGTGATGTTAAGGTGCGGTTGTATCGGGGTGTGGTGGTGTTTGGGTGCCGTGGGGATGGGGTGTGGTGTGTTTGGGTGCCGTGGGGATGGGTGGGGTGTGGTGGTGTTTGGGTGCCGTGGGGATGGGGTGTGGTGGTTTTAGGGGTGTGGTGGTGTTTGGGTGCCGTGGGGATGGGGTGTGATGATTTAGGGGTTAGGTGGTGTTTGGGTGCTGTGGGTGATGGGATGTGGTGGTGTTTGGTTGCCGTGGGGATGGGGTGTGATGGTTGAGGGACGTGGTGGTGTTTGGGTGCTGTGGGAATGGGATGGGGTGGTGTTTGGGTGCCGTGGGGATGGGGTGTGATGGTTTAGGGGTGTGAGGATGTTGGGGTTCATCTGTATCAAGGTGTGGTTGTTTTAGTGGTGTTGTTTCAGGATGTTTGTTAGCATCAAATGTTAAAAGATATACCTGCTTACTAGTTTCTTTAAACCATGAGAAGCTATCTATGAAGACAATCAACTTGGATGTGCTAATTAGTCTTCTCCCTGTACATGCTATACGGGAAATTATCTTGAATGATAGGGTCAGATACGGGAAGTACGTGATAATTAGATACAGGAGATATGTAGCAGGTAATAGGTCTAATACACATTAAATACATGAACAGGAAGATAAGGAGCAGTTATGGCTGGCGACACCACTAATTAGGAAAATTCAGATCGTCTTACTTTATAATTTGTATTGATTCTGGTCAACAATAACAGTGAGCGGTATTTATAATAAGTCAGTTAGGCATGTTTACCAAGTCCTTTCAAGTTTATTTGAATAGAATATGTTTAAACTACAAATCAAGGTTGCTGTCCGGAGATTCACGGGTGCAT
Organism: Haliotis cracherodii; assembly: GCF_022045235.1. Lineage (NCBI taxonomy): Eukaryota > Metazoa > Mollusca > Gastropoda > Lepetellida > Haliotidae > Haliotis > Haliotis cracherodii. The sequence goes on along the minus strand of NW_027266272.1, from coordinate 23,124,708 downwards.
GGTAGATCATAAAAATGGCTGTCTGGAAACCAGATTTGTATTTTAAACTGGTGAGCCTTTTTTCTCTCTCTAAAACATACATTGCAACAATGTAATTTATAAATACACAAGCTTGAACATCAAGATTGGCACAAAACCGTGAAAGTGCCATGTAAGTCTGCATGTAGGGCTGCAAATAATCCTTGCCATCAAAGCTTTGTTTGTTTGTTTGTTGTATAACGCCGCACTTAGCAATATTCCATCTATATGACGGCGGTCTGTAAATAATAGAGTCTGGACCAGACAATCCAGTGATTGACATCACGATCCACGCCATAGAGATACGACGACATGTATGAACCAAGTCAGCGAGTCTGACCACCCGATCCCGTTAGTCGCCTTTTACGATAAGCATAGTCGCCCTTTACGGCAAGCATGGGTTGCTGAAGACCTATTCTACCCCGGATCTTCACGGGTCTTTGCTATATATGAGACATGATATTGGCTGGAACTGTGTGAAGGTTACATAGCTTGTTAAATGCTGTAGACTGTAGAATTCAAAAATTTCATCCATAACCATTTACCGTTTAGTTAATTCTAACATGAAGTTCTTATTAACTTATAAATAATGGACTACGTTTTCATCTTGTAAAAGAACCTTCAGGATTAATATAGATTTTTGAATTTGAGTTTTTCCGATAAACTAATTTTTATTATGAATTAAGATTCATTGCAAGCAACTCAAGCTAAATGTATTTTTAATGTGTTTAAAATAGTGATAGTGAAGGTGTATGGATGATAAATGTCTGAAAACTTAATTCCGTTCGTGTAAGTTAGTATCTGGTGTGTCTGCCATTTTGAGCGATAGGTGCATAACACCTCGATGGCATACTGTTGACAAAGTGACGTATTACTAGCCTTATTTCCTGACGGTGCTTTATACAAAATTCAACAAAAATAAATTTAATCTGAAATTAAATAATGCCCTTTTCAATATATATTCATAAAGACATCTCGACTTTAATGTTGTGGTTCACGTGCTTCTTAATGCGCCCCCCACAAATTAGATGTTTGCGTGTTTGTTGGGAGCAGTATACTCATACACGTGTTTTTTTTAATGTCAACAGCACACAATGTTTGTTTAGCTATCAGGTGATCATAAAAGCACTTTTGTTTAACCGTATATAACGCTAACGCAATGTCACGGCTTGCTAAAAATCATGTTCATCAAAACACAATATTATCTCTTTGGAGACGTGATCTACAGCAGGGTCGTCTACGCGTGACTTCAAGTCAACAAGACAACCATATTCGGTTGGTGCATCTTCGGAATCGATGCCAAACTACCACATAAACAGCTAGGACTATTCCTGGTTTGAGAGCAATTAGTGACAGAACCATACGCAACCGGTTGAGGGAGCACAACATCAGGTCCCGATGTCCGGGATACGCCCAATTTTGCTTCCACCTCACCGGCAGTGTGGTGTAGACAGCATCAGAGGATCAGTATGCATGACTGGGACAGTATATATTCTTCACAGATGAGCCAGATTTCATATGGACAGCTCTGATGGTCATGAATGGGTCTTCAGGCGCCCAGTAGAACGTTAAAGCGACGCTTGCGTTAGTCAACGTCGTCAATACAGGGTTGAATTACAACTCTTGGGAAAACGCAACTCATCATTGTTAATGGCAACTTGAATTGAGTACGATGACGGAACGACATCGTTCGAGTTCCAAGCTCTACCCTTGCCGGGACGCAGCGTCACCGTGCAGCAGGATAATGCCCGCCCACATGTTGCACGCGTTGTAGCAGTTTTGAAGGCAGCATAACAGTGTTTCTCGATACCTCTCCCAAATAGGGCATGTCTGCGATGAGATGGAGCGACACCTACACCAGCACTAGAACCAGCCGGTAACGCTAGCTCAGTTGAGCTTATGTTTGGTTGACCTTTGCCACTATATTCGCCGATGTTCTTGTTTCTTCAATCTTCGGGACGGTCGGGTAGCCTAGTGGTTAAAGCAATCGTCACGCCGAAGACCCGGGTTCGATTCCTGACATGGGTACACTGTGTGAAGCCCATTTCTTGTGTCCCCCCGCCGTGATATTGCTGGAATATTGCTAAAAGTGGCGTAAAACCATACTCACTCACTCACTCACTCACTCACTCACTCACTCACTTCTTCAATCTAGCACCACTATCATGGTTTTATTTTCAATAACACAAGATTTACACCACTTTGTAAGAGACACAATTACTTTTTCCCGCTTGTATATCTTTAAATATGCCCGTTCTAGTTTACACATTTTGCATAGTTTTATAGTCATTGTGTCTCGTAATACGTCTGGATGTGCAGGCTATATATGCGTGAAAGCATATCCTGATTTTACTTTATACACTCTTCAAAAAAAGAAACGCACAGGTAGTATGTACTTAATTGAACCTGACTCCACAAAAATCCGGTATATAAATTGGATATATGTTATTGGAAAATGTTGGTGGTCACAACGCAGCCATTGTCGATTTGCAATGTCTTAAACGGTATTGTTTTCACATTTGTTCAAAAAATATCATGGAGGAAAACAGTGAAGCAAAATGCCCTTGCAAGTTATGGCATTCGTAAATCGTGGTAGTGGCTATGAAAAGGCAAGCATAAGCCAATAATTTGTCATTCATTTTTCAAGTTCGAAAATGCTGAGACTCGGGGCTGTCGATCGGAACATCGCCATAGGACGTAACCAAAGAGGGGAATCGCAGTCTTCTGTTGCACTCCACTTCAACGTCCACCACAATACCATTTGCCGCCTTTGGGACCGATACACACAGTTCAATTCCACTGCAGTCCGTCCGAGAACCGGCCAACCAAGAGTTACTACCCCTGCACAGGGTCGCTACATTCGACTGTTCCACCAACGTCATCGCAATGCCACAGCTACGGAGACTGCAGGGCTAATACACATAAATTACGTGTAGAAACAGGAAGATAAGGAGCAGTTATGGTTGGCAACACCACTAATTAGAAGAATTCAGATCATCTTACTTTACAATTTGTATTGATTCTGTGTGACCTTTAAGTTTTGACGTCAACAATAACAGTGAGCGGTATTTATAATAAGTCAGTTAGGCATGTTTACCAAGTCCTTTCAAGTTACTTTGAATAGAATATGTTTAAACTACAAATCAGGTTTGCTGTTCGGGGATTCACGGGTGCATGGACACGTGTTAGTTCATAAAAATGGCTGTCTGGAAACCAGATTTTCAATTTATACTGATGAGCCTTTTTTTCTCTCTAAAACATACATTGCAACAATGTAATTTATATATACACAAGCTTGAACATCTAGATTTGCACAAAACAGTGAAAGTGCCATGTAAGTCTGCATGTAGGGCTGCAAATAATCCTTGCCATCAAAGCTTTGTTTGTTTGTTTGTTGTATAACGCCGCACTTAGCAATATTCCATCTATATGACGGCGGTCTGTAAATAATAGAGTCTGGACCAGACAATCCAGTGATTGACATCACGATCCACGCCATAGAGATACGACGACATGTATGAACCAAGTCAGCGAGTCTGACCATCCGATCCCGTTAGTCGCCTTTTACGATAAGCATAGTCGCCCTTTACGGCAAGCATGGGTTGCTGAAGACCTATTCTACCCCGGATCTTCACGGGTCTTTGCTATATATGAGACATGATATTGGCTGGAACTGTGTGAAGGTTACATAGCATGATAAATGCTGTAGACTGTAGAATTCAAAAAGTACATTTCATCCATAACCATTTACCGTTTAGTTAATTCTAACATGAAGTTCTTATTCACTTATAAATAATGGACTACGTTTTCATCTTGTAAAAGAACCTTCAGGATTAATATAGATTTTTAAATTTGAGTTTTTCCGATAAACTAATTATTATTATGAATTAAGATTCATTGCAAGGAATTCAAGCTAAATGTATTTTTAATGTGTTTAAAATAGTGATAGTGAAGGTGTATGGATGATAAATGTCTGAAAACTTAATTCCGTTCGTGTATATCAGTATCTGGTGTGTCTGCCATGTTGAGCGATACGTGGATGACACCTCGATGGCATACTGTTGACAAAGTGACGTATTACTAGCCTTATTTCCTGACGGTGCTTTATACAAAATTCAACAAAAATAAATTTAATCTGAGATTAAATAATGCCCTTTTCAATACATATTCATAAAGACATCTCGTCTTTAATGTTGTGGTTCACGTGCTTCTTCATGCGCCCCCCACAAATTAGATGTTTGCATGTTTGTTGGGAGCAGTATACTCATGCACGTGTTTATATTAATGTAAACAGCAGACAATGTTTGTTTAGCTATCAGGTGATCATAAAAGCACTTTTGTTTAACCGTATATAACGCTAACGCAATGTCACGGCTTGCTAAAAATCATGTTCATCAAAACACAATATTATCTCTTTGGAGACGTGATCTATAGCAGGGTCGTCTACGCGTGACTTCAAGTCAACAAGACAACCATATTCGGTTGGTGCATCTTCGGAATCGATGCCAAACTACCACATAAACAGCTGGGACTATTCCTGGTTTGAGAGCAATTAGTGACAGAACCAAACGCAACCGGTTGAGGGAGCACGACATCCGGTCCCGATGTCCGGGATACGCCCAATTTTGCTTCCACCTCACCGGCAGTGTGGTGTAGACAGCATCAGAGGATCAGTAGGCAAGACTAGGACAGTATATATTCTTCACAGATGAGCCAGATTTCATATGGACAGCTCTGATGGTCATGAATGGGTCTTCAGGCGCCCAGTAGAACGTTAAAGCGACGCTTGCGTTAGTCAACGTCGTCAATATAGGGCTGAATTACAACTCTTGGGAAAACGCAACTCATCATTGTTAATGGCAACTTGAACTGAGTACGATGACGGAACGACATCGTTCGAGTTCCAAGCTCTACCCTTGCCGGGACGCAGCGTCACCGTGCAGCAGGATAATGCCCGCCCACATGTTGCATGCGTTGTAGCAGAGTTTTGAAGGCAGCATAACAGTGTTGTGCTGCCATGGCCGGCTGTTTCTCCATACCTCTTCCAAATAGGGCATGTCTGCGATGAGATGGAGCGACACCTACACCAGCTCTGGAACCAGCCGGTAACGCTAGCTCAGTTGGACTGATGTTTGGTTGACATTTGCCACTATATTCGCCAATGTTCTTGTTTCTTCAATCTAGGGGACGGTCGGGTAGCCTAGTGGTTAAAGCGTTCGCTCGTCACGCCGAAGACCCGGGTTCGATTCCTGACATGAGTACAATGTGTGAAGCCCATTTCTTGTGTCCCCTCGCCGTGATATTGCTGGAATATTGCTTAAAGTGGTGTAAAACCATACTCACTCACTCACTCACTCACTCACTTCTTCAATCTAGCACCACTATCATGGTTTTATTTTCAATAACACAAGATTTACACCACTTTGTAAGAGACATGTTGCACTGGGCGAACAGGGCAGAAGTTCCAGTCGCTCAAGTTTTGGAAGTCCCAGGACTCCCAGTCTGCTTGGATGTTCCCTGACCGTCCAAAAGTCCCATAAGCCATTGGTTATCCGTACCAACGTTGGAGAGTTGGTCCCTCCCAAACAGTTCAGACATTTATCATAGCATCACTCATCAAACTCTGTTAATGCTCAATAGATTGAAAAATGATATTTTAACAAGATATTAACAAACTACAGAATAATGTCGTTTGCATGCTTTCAGTTATTACGATATTAAAATTTGCCACAAGAAAAGACGACTAAACGTGCACCAAGGTTGTCAATAACTAATTTCCAAACAAACATTTAAATACTTAAATCATCTTCCCTATCCATTTATTGTAGCTTTGCTTAAGATTGTTGATAACTGTTTTCCCACAACAAAACAAGTTAAACATCGCCCCTATCTATTTATTGTATTGTTGATTAAGATTATCGATAACTGTTTTCCCAAAACAAAACAAGTTAAACATCGCCCCTATCTTTTTATTGTATCTTTGCTTAAGATTAACGATAACTATTTTCCCAAAACAAAACAAGTTAAACATCGCCCCTATCTATTGGATGAGATTAAGCGATATCTACACTGTAGATATCGCTGCAATAAAATTACATAACAATGGTTTGCAGCACCATACACGTGCACGTGCTCGTGGGTGTCGCCAAATGTGGTAAACGTCTGAGACCTGCATCACTTCGGGCTTCCCTCCCACATTAAGCTGAAACGCTGTGATATAAATGTAATACTGTTAAAAGCGGCGTTAAACCCACCTCACTCATTCACTCACTCTCATTTGTTGCGACGGTGTCCCGGATGTAGCAGCATATGTGTCTTTGGTGTTCGTATTGTAGTCGGCAGTTTCTTGATGCGAGGTGGGTTCGAGTTGGACTTTGTGAAGAGTTGACAACAACAGACAGGCTTTCTGAATTCCTACAGTTTACTGAAATTACAGTTTACTGAAATATTTCTAGGAGTGTGTTTAACAGTATTTCCTGAATGTCTTTTGGGTTGTTTTTCGTTCAACTTTAGTTGATTTATTCAGTTTTCAGTATTTAATTTACTTTTATTACCTTTATTAGTTTTGAACTGTTTTATTAAGATGTTGCCAGATGTTTCGCTTATTGGTTGTGCAGTTGTTCGTTTTTCTGTTTGTTTCAACATATAAATAACGATTTTTCTGCGGAGTGAGTGAGTGAGTGAGTGAGTGAGTGAGTTATATATAAATCAGGCAGGTCACACATTGTAACGATCCGCTCCGTCAGTGTACGATAATGTATTGAATATATGCACAACTCTTAATATTTGCTGGTCGTCTTTTCGTAGACATTTAAAAAAAAAACGCTGGTAAGTGTTTGTGTTGTTGCGTGAACGGTGCAAGGATATATGCTGCTCGCTGTCAGTCTTCACCGAGATTGTAATTTAAAACTGATCCTTCTAAAATACTAGCGACTAATAGGAAATCACTCCAGGAAATCCATGTAGGAAACTGACCCAACGGATGAGACGCCTAAATGACACGTCCCAACGATACAAGAAGTTATCAATAGACGAGCCAACACCAATAGCGTTGTTACTGTAGTCGGTAATAAACAGTGCCCCCTTTATCGGTCTGTAGTCAACAACAGCAGTGTTAATGCGGTAGTCTGTAATAAACAGTGACACCTTCATCGAGGTGGTCTGTAGTCAACACCAACAGCGTTATAACAGTAGTCTGTAAGAAGCAGTGACACCTTTATCGAGGTTGTCTGTAGTCAACACCAACAGCGTTATAACAGTAGTCTGTAAGAAGCAGTGACACCTTTATCGAGATGGTCTGTAGTCAACACCAACAGCGTTATTATGTATTCTGTAATAAACAGTGGCACCTTTATCGACGTGGTCTGTAGTCAACAACAGCAGTGTAAATACGGTAGTCTGTAATAAACAGTGACACCTTTATCGAGCTGGTCTGCAGTCAACAACATCAGCGTTAATACGACAGTCTGTAATAAACAATGACACTTTTATCGTGGTGGTCTGTGGTCAACACCAACAGCGTTGTTATGTAGTCTGTAATAGACAGTGACACCTTTATCGAGGTGGTCTGTAGTCAACAACATCAGCGTTAAGGCGGAAATCTGTAATAAACAGTATCACCTTTATTGGGTGGTCTGTGGTCAACACCAACAGCTTTTTATGTAGTCTGTAATAAACAGTGACACCTTTATCGAGGTGGTCTGTAGTCAACACAAACAGCGTTATTACGTAGTCTGTAATAAACATTGACACCTATATCGTGGCGATCTGTAGTCAACACACTGTAGTTATTGGTGAGTCGGTAGGAAACAATGACACCTTTATCGAGGTTGTCTGAAATGACGTCATCCCGACAAGTGAGTTAGTTTTAACTTTTATAAACCTCCAGTGACGTCATCCTATTGTTCGCCAGTCGGGTTAAATGTCATGAACAGGGATGTTATAATATCCCGGGGATTTTATTTATACAAAATCCAGCGACATTGTGAATGTCTCTCGTTAAAGTTTTAGTTTGAATGTAATGAGTGAGTGAGTTGTGTTTAACGACGCTTTTAACAGTTATATCACAGCTTGTCAGCTTAATGTGGGAGGAGAGCCTGAAGTGATACAGGTCTCAGACGTTTACCATTTCGGTGAAACCCACGAGAACGGGTTTGGTGCTGACAAACCTAGAAACGTAATCGGGGCGAACCGGGATTCGAACCCACAATCATAGATTTCTGGCGTGCCCAAAGGACGCAACTCTGCACAGCGAATCGCGGCGCCCTAGACGACTGGGCCACCCGTGCCCCAGTTTGAATGTAAACACATTGTTCATGATGCTGGATGACGTAGAGTCACATGACAAATGTTTTGTTTATATTTAGGTCGATCCAACTACCAACCTTCGTATCTGGAGCTCAATGAGTGAACTAGTTTAGTGCAGTATAGGGGCGCTGATGAACGACTGCTTTTGAGAAACAAATCTACTTTTGAAGTGCCTGTTCACAACAGAAGATATTTTACGCCCGTTTCCAAAGATTCACGGAACGTTAGTTTGAAACATAAAATTGTTGATAAATGTTGTTTTAAATTTCTTTCTTCGGTTTATAAGTTAGACATAACACTTCCCCTCAGGATTTTAGATTTAAACCTCTCTGATTCCTACACATAACAGTACCGTATTCGACGTATTAAGGGCTCTGATCCAAGAAACGCACCTCTCACCAAATTCTAGACCAATCTGCAAGTAATCTTAATAAGCGACCCCTACTAAGACTGAGAATATTCATGACAGTCCACATTGTCCTGTGTATATAACATATTTTGTACAGCAGTCGAGTTATTGACCAGTTACTATTGTCGCAAAAGATTAGTTTCATCGACGTTTGAAATAGGTTTATTCACTACCGCTCGAGCTCTGAAATTCGATTTGCTCGTATGTTGTTCAATAAGCGCTCCCTTTGTCAATTTTCTAAGCGTCCGGGGATCTTATTATGGCGAATACAGTATTGCAGTTTTATCACGGCGTGTCAGCTTAATGTGGGAGAAAAACCCCGAGGTGATTCAGGTCGTGGGGAGACCCACGAGGAGGGTCATATAAACCAAGGATCTTTACAGCGAGTTGCGGCGTCTGCTGGACGACGACTATGCCCCCACACCCTCTGAACTCGGTCGTTAGGGTAGCCAAGTGGTTAAAGAGCTGGCTCGGCACACCGACGTTCCGGGTTCGAATCGGCACATAGGTACACTGTGTGAAGCCTTCTTCTCGTGTCACCCAGCCTTGATTTCGCTGTAATATTTCTAGATGCGGCGTAAAATCCTAACGTAACTGCGTCACTCACTTAAGTTTCAGAAATTATTTACTTTTGTAGATATATTGGATAGTTGTTGCGTAGCTTGATGAGTATGGTGGGTATATTTCTATCACAACAGCTGTAATAAAATATTAAGTTGTTTTTAAATCTGCCTTTTCTGCCCAGTTGATAATATATATGTTTTTTATTTGAAGTATTGACCTTACCTCATGGTTTCTAAAATACTGTAGGGAATACCTCCACCCCCACCCCCTCTCTCCCCAACCCCTCTCTCCCCACCCCCTCTCTCCCCACCCCCTATTCCCTAGATTCCATGCTTGTGGTATGATCGGAATCGTTCTTTGGGCTCTGCTTTTCAGCTGATATTTCTTGAAGAATTTCATCATGCTAAAAATAAAGCGTTTGCTGTAAGTGTTTCAGTTATTCAACAAATCTTATGAATGAAAAGACGACTAAAACGTGCACCAAGGTTGTCAAAAACTAATTTCCAAACAAACAATTAAATACTTAAATCATCTTCCCTATCCATTTATTGTAGATTTGCTTAAGATTGTTGATAACTGTTTTCCCACAACAAAACAAGTTAAACATCGTCCCTATCTATTTATTGTATCTTTGCTTAAGATTATCTTTGCTTAAGATACTGTAGATATCGCTGCAATAAAATTACATCACAATGGTTTGCAGCACCATACACGTGCTCGTGGGTGTCACCAAATGTGGTAAACCTCTGAGACCTGCATCACTTCGGGCTTTCCTCCCACATTAAGCTGAAACGCTGTGATATAACTGTAATACTGTTAAAAGCGGCGTTAAGCCAACCCCACTCACTCACTCACTCTCATTTGTTTCGACGGTGTCCCGGATGTAGCAGCATATGTGTCTTGGGTGTTCTTATTGTAGTCGGCAGTTTCTTGATGCGAGGTGGGTTCGAGTTGGACTTTGCGAAGAGTTGACAACAACAGACAGGCTTTTTGATTTCTTGCAAGTCTTAATACTCTGGGTCAACATTAATAAACATTTGTACATTACAGTTTACTGAAATATTTCTAGAAGTGTGTTTAACAGTATTTCCTGAATGTCTTTTGGGTTGTTTTTCGTTCAACTTTAGTTGGTTTATTCAGTTTTTCAGTATTTAATTTCCTTTTATTACCTTTATTAGTTTTGAACTGTGTTATTAAGATGTTGCCAGATGTTTCGCTTATTGGTTGTGCAGTTGTTCGTTTTTCAGTTTGTTTCAACATATAAATAACGATTTTTCTGCGGAGTGAGTGAGTGAGTGAGTTATATATAAATCAGGCAGGTCACACATTGTAACGATCCGCTCCGTCAGTGTACGATAATGTATTGAATATATGCACAACTCTTAATATTTGCTGGTCGTCTTTTCGTAGACATTTAAAAAAGAAACGCTGGTAAGTGTTTGTGTTGTTGCGTGAACGGTTCAAGGATATATGTTGTTCGCTGTCAGTCTTCACCGAGATTGTAATTTAAAACTGATCCTTCTAAAATACTAGCGACTAATAGGAAATCACTCCAGGAAATCCATGTAGGAAACTGACCCAACGGATGAGACGCCTAAATGACACGTCCCAACGATACAAGAAGTTATCAATAGACGAGTCAACACCAATAGCGTTGTTACTGCAGTCTGTAATAAACAGTGACACCTTCATCGAGGTGGTCTGTGGTCAACACCAACAGCATTATTATGTAGTCTGTAATAAACAGTGACACCTTTATCGAGGTGGTCTGTGGTCAACACCAACAGCGTTAATACGACAGTCTGTAATCAACAATGACACTTTTATCGAGGTGGTCGGTAGTCAACACCAACAGCGTTATTATGTAGTCTGTAATAAACAATGACACCTTTATCGTGGTGGTCTGTAGTCAACACCAACAGCGTTATTATGTAGTCTGTAATAAACAATGACACCTTTATCGAGGTGGTCTGTGGTCAACACCTACAGCGTTATTATGTAGTCTGTAATAAACAGTGCCACCTTTATTGGGTGGTCTGTAGTCATCACCAACAGTGTTAATACGGTAGTCTGTAATAAACAGTGACACCTTTATCGAGGTGGTCTGTAGTCAACACTAACAGCGTTAATACGGTAGTCTGTAATAAACAGTGACACCTTTATCGAGGTGGTCTGTAGTCAACACCAACAGCGTTAATACGACAGTCTGTAATAAACAATGACACTTTTATCGTGGTGGTCTGTGGTCCACACCAACAGCGTTATTATGTAGTCTGTAATTAACAATGCCACCTTTATCGTGGTGGTCTGTGGTCAACACCAACAGCGTTATTATGTAGTCTGTAATAAACAATGACACCTTTATCGAGGTGGTCTGTGGTCAACACCAACAGCGTTATTATGTAGTCTGTAATAAACAGTGCCACCTTTATTGGGTGGTCTGTAGTCATCACCAACAGCGTTAATACGGTAGTCTGTAATAAACAGTGACACCTTTATCGAGGTGGTCTGTAGTCAACACTAACAGCGTTAATACGGTAGTCTGTAATAAACAGTGACACCTTTATCGAGGTGGTCTGTAGTCAACACCGACAGCGTTAATACGACAGTCTGTAATAAACAGTGACACCTTTATCGAGGTGGTCTGTAGTCAACACCAACAGCGTTAGTACGTAGTCTGTTATAAACATGGCACCTATATCGTGGCGATCTGTTGTCAACACACTGTAGTTATTGGTGAGTCGGTAGGAAACAGTGACACCTTTATCGAGGTTGTCTGAAATGACGTCATCCCGACAAGTGAGTTAGTTTTAACTTGTATAAACCTCCAGTGACGTCATCCTATTGTTCGCTAGTCGGGTTAAATGTCATGAACAGGGATGTTATAATATCTCGGGGATTTTATTTATACAAAATCAAGCGACATTGTGAATGTCTCTCGTTAAAGTTTTAGTTTGAATGTAATGAGTGAGTGAGTTGTGTTTAACGCCCCTTTTAACAGTTATATCGCGGCTTGTCAGCTTAATTTTAGGAGGAAAGCCTGAAGTGATGCAGGTCTCAGATGTTTACCACTTCGGTGAAACCCACGAGAACGGGTTTGGTTCTGACCAACCTAGAAACGTAATCGGGGCGAACCGGGATTCGAACCCACAATCATAGATTTCACGGCGAATCGCGGAGCCCTAGACGACTGGGCCACCCGTGCCCCAGTTTGAATGTAAACACATTGTTCATGATGCTGGATGACGTAGAGTCACATGACAAATGTTTTGTCTGTATTTAGGTCGATTCAACTACCAACCTTCGTATCTGGAGCTCAGTGAGTGAACCAGTTTCGTCGAGTATAGGGGCGCTGATGAACAACTGCTTTTGAGAAACAAATCTGCTTTTGAAGTGCTTGTTCACAACAGAAGATATTTTACGCCCGTTTCCAAAGATTCACGGAACGTTAGTTTGAAACATAAAATTGTTGATAAATGTTGTTTTAAATTTCTTTCTTCGGTTTATAAGTTAGACATAACACTTCCCCTCAGGATTTTAGATTTAAACCTCTCTGATTCCTACACATAACAGTACCGTATTCGACGTATTAAGGGCTCTGATCCAAGAAACGCACCTCTCACCAAATTCTAGACCAATCTGCAAGTAATCTTAATAAGCGACCCCTACTAAGACTGAGATTATTCATGACAGTCCACATTGTCCTGTGTATATAACATATTTTGTACAGCAGTCGAGTTATTGACCAGTTACTATTGTCGCAAAAGATTAGTTTCATCGACGTTTGAAATAGGTTTATTCACTACCGCTCGAGCTCTGAAATTCGATTTGCTCGTATGTTGTTCAATAAGCGCTCCCTTTGTCAATTTTCTAAGCGTCCGGGGATCTTATTATGGCGAATACAGTATTGCAGTTTTATCACGGCGTGTCAGCTTAATGTGGGAGAAAAACCCCGAGGTGATTCAGGTCGGGGTGAGACCCATGAGGAGGGTCATATAAACCAAGGATCTTTACAGCGAGTTGCGGCGTCTGCTGGACGACGACTATGCCCCCACACCCTCTGAACTCGGTCGTTAGGGTAGCCAAGTGGTTAAAGCGCTGGCTCGGCACACCGACGTTCCGGGTTCGAATCGGCACATAGGTACACTGTGTGAAGCCTTCTTCTCGTGTCACCCAGCCTTGATTTCGCTGTAATATTTCTAGATGCGGCGTAAAATCCTAACGTAACTCAGTCACTCACTGAAGTTTCAGAAATTATATACTATTGTAGATATATTGGATAGTTGTTGCGTAGCTTGTTGAGTATGATGGGTACATTTCTGTCACAACAGCTGTAATAAAATATTAAGTTGTTTTTAAATCTTCCTTTTCTGCCCAGTTGATTATATATATGTTTTTTATTTGAAGTATTGACCTTACCTCATGGTTTCTAAAATACTGTAGGGAATACCTCCACCCCCACCCCCTCACTCCCCATCCACTGTCTCCCCACCCCCCATTCCCTAGATTCCATGCTTGTGGTATGATCGGAATCGTTCTTTGGTCTCTGCTCTCAAGAATTTCATCATGCTAAAAATAAAGCGTTTGCTGTAAGTGTTTCAGTTATTCAACAAATCTTATGAATGCAAATTGTCTTTTCATATCCCAATTTTTGAAGAAATATAAAGAAGTTGTCTATGTTTGGGGTTGCATTCGAAAATCTTCACTAATAAGAGAGATATTTAGTTGCTTTTATATTCCTTATCCTCGTTTTGTAAACTAATATCTTTACTTTAGTCAGAACCCCTGAAGATCCGGGTTAAATTTGGTCTTCAGATCGATGCGCATTATGTGAATCACTGGATTGTTTGATCCAAACTCAATTATTTACAGACCGTCATCATACAGCAGGAATATTGGTGAGTGCGGCGTTAAATACGAACCAACCAACCAACCAACCAACCAACAAACAAACAAACAAACAAACAAACAAACACAAACAACAGCTGTTGTCCAGTTGTCCAAGAGCTCGCCATGGTCATGACGCTTTCCACCCCGGGCTACTGACGCTGATGGCAAATGGACGAGTGTCTCTTCACACAGAATACATTTGGCCCCGAAACAAGACACAATAACAAACGCAGCCTATTTCACTTCCAAATCATTTTTATTTGCAGACAGCTGGGTTTTGTAAAGATCCATGCAATTACCTTTGGGGCATATGGAATGCAACAGAAAGGACAATGTGACAATTGTCAAAATATAGTTTTTGAGTCAAGTCATTGTTACGCATCATATGTCCATGCCCTGTTAGGTACAAGCAGTCAAGTGTTTAGCCAAAAAGTAAGAACGTGTGGTGGCACTATATGTATTTCATCCAAATAAGTTAATTGGATCTGCTTGCTGAGCGAGGACGGAAGGACATTGACCTAGCATCCAAGTTACCTTCGTGTTCAAATCAATACAATTGTATTTTTACAAGCATTCTTGTACGACCACATTTGGTACAGCAGCATCATTAAACTCAGATACCGTACCCAAATTTGATACCTCTCTCCATCAACGATGAACGGTATCGAATCGGAGTGAAGTTTGCATGTTACGGACGGATGGACAACGGGTTGACAGATGGTATATCATAAGATCACTTGGACCTTTCGATTCGGATCCACTCGGCTTATTCCGTTACCTACGTCATACCCTGGACTGCAGTAGAGGGGTGATATTGAATGATTTCATTGTAAATTGCACACCCACTGATGGCTTTAGTGCCGACAAAATAAGGGGCGGCTTTAAATGGTTGAAGAATATCATATGATACGCAAAAAATTTGATATCTAGCAACGTTTGTATGATGGTCAGACTGCCACCGATTGTGTTACATCGAAGTCACGTGAACAGATGACCTTATGACTCCCACGATTGCTGACCAAGATGTCTTATGGTGTAGAGGTGGGCCAAGTGACCTTTTGTCTTGATAAGATGACAATAAAACTTTCTATGCATGATCGAGATACTGGTGTTATTGTGTACAGTCCCGTGTGAAATGAAAGTGGAAGTGACTATTTTTTTAACACACTACACAAGACCAAAGGACAACACTGGCTTATATCTAGAATGATAAACACATGTTTTAATTAAGTTCTTGACAGGCAAATGGTTTTCCCAAAACACCAAGACATAACGCCAATACATATATCACAATGCTGCAGTGGAATGTTCCTTGTGCTGAGGAATTGTTGTTTACGTTAAGTGTTAAAAACGAATAATCCTATCTTCCTTACGGTATTCACTTCAGGGCTTTATCTAGCAAACTAATATGGGAAAACTAGTTCATAATATTAAATAAGCAGCAACTCCCGATATCACTAGTTGACTGCTATTTCTTATGATTTTACTTTGTTTGGTAAAGTTAATACTGGTCTGCATCCGCAGCATCCGGGTACTCTTGACCATGTGTTCTGAGTGATGACCAGCGTACATCACGGATGAATGCACGGGAATTCCAGTAGAAGGTTAATCGAGAGATTTGAGAAAGCAGTATTATGATTTCAGCACATACAAAAGACAAAATTTATAACATTTCACACAAGAAAGGTATTTGCACGACAAAAACCCAGAAGCAGACCCGTCTCCACCGTTTCCCGAATGCCCCAAAATTATGCTACAGAAATGTCCCATGCAATAAGGTACCTGCATTGAAAGGTTATATGCACTTCCGGTTTAATGACATCATTTCTGATTTGTGAAAACATTGTCTAATGCACGACCATTTTAAAGCAGACACTACTATGCCTTTCAAAAGATTACTGAAACAATTAAATGCACTTTTTAGTGATATTACTTCCGGTTTGGAAAAACACATATCTAAGGCATTTGAACTTAAATAAGAACGTTATATGCACTTCCGGTTTGAGGACATACATACCATAAGCAGCGTTACTTTAAAACAGAAAGTCCCATGCTTCAATAGCTAAACTAACAATAAAACCTTTCCATTTCATAAGAAATCTCTACCCAAAAACGTGTCGAGTTCGTTTGATTGTGGAGTTCTTATGATTATGGAAATGATTTTGTCGTTTTTATTTACATGCACTTCTTCACAACTTTGCTCTGGGGTTAAAAAAACCGCATATGCCAAACAGAAAATATTTATAACAGAGAGTACCAAGCTCTAGATTACTTAATAATAACGATTTATGCACTTCCGGTTGCACTGATCTTGATCCTCAAATTTATCCAATCGCGCATCCTTCATTGTTTTGAGTTGAAAACATAGGTTCTTGCTCTTACAAACATCTCGGACAAACACAGAGGGTTTGTTTAGTACACAAAGAAGCATCTCAATACCTTAGGAATGACAATTCCAGTGACTTTGAACTTTAATTACGGTCGCTCAAAACTTGGCCACTTCCATACCCAATCACTGTGAACACTTGAGTTATCACGAACATCATACATGTTTTGAGTGCATGACCTAGAAAGTGAATTGAACGTCAGTATCTGTCACGTATATTTCAAGAACATTTCAATTGGCAATCCAGCATATAAATCAAATACGATGTCCTTTGGTGGAATTCAACGTAACAACGAAACATGTAGCATGTGTTTCCATTAAACATAGGTCACAGTGACCTACCAGTGATATTACAAGATTATTATCACTTGTCATACTAGGCAGGTAGTCAAACAAAATAATCACTATATGCATACAACTTAAAACAAATCGGCAGAAAAGGATATTTTAGTGAAATGTGACATTGATTTTCATCAGTCTATAATCCTTAGGATGACCTTGATCACTGACATGTCTTGACAATGTGCCAAAACGTAGATATACATGATAGGATTTCCATAAGGCGTCCAAGCTCCGCGTGGTTTCAAAAAGGAAAGTGGAGCGACGCCGGCAAAACTCGAAAACAAAACACCAAAACATTCCCATTCACAAAGGGATGAATACCAATTCAAACAAACGACATTTTTCTTGATACTTAACAACAAACTACGTGTTAATCATGAAGGTGCTGACACTAAATACACTCAAGGGCGTGGCTTGTCTTGACCACAAGGGGTATCACAGCCAGTGGATGTTCTTGAACAAATACTAATATAAGCAAGACAGACTTTGATAAATGTAAACTGAAATTGTGGAGTCTTGGGCTTCAAATGTACAGGATGTGGGGGTAGAGGCTGAAGCTTCAGGTGTACATGTTATGGGGGTTGAGGCTTGAGCTTCAGGTGTGCATGTTGTGTGTGTGGAGTCTTTAGCTTCAGGTGTGCATGTTGTGTGTGTGGAGGCTTGAGCTTCAGGTGTGCATGTTGTATTGGTGGAGGCTTGAGCTTCAGGTGTACAGGTTGTGTGTGTGGAGTCTTTAGCTTCTGGTGTGCATGTTGTGTGTGTGGAGTCTTTAGCTTCTGGTGTGCATGTTGTGTGTGTGGAGTATTTAGCTTCTGGTGTGCATGTTGTGTGTGTGGAGTCTTTAGCTTCTGGTGTGCATGTTGTGTGGGTGGAGGCTTGAGCTTCAGTTGTACATGTTGTGTGAGTGGAGTCTTGGGCTTCAGTTGTACATGTTGTGTGAGTGGAGTCTTTAGCTTCAGGTGTGCATGTTGTGTGTGTGGAGGCTTGAGCTTCAGGTGTACAGGATGTGGGGGTAGAGGCTGAAGCTTCAGGTGTACATGTTATGAGGGTTGAGGCTTGAGCTTCAGGTGTGCATGTTGTGTGGGTGGAGGCTTGAGCTTCCGGTGTGCATGTTCTGTGGGTGGAGGATTGAGCTTCAGGTGTACAGGTTGTATTGGTGGAGGCTTGAGCTTCAGGTGTACAGGTTGTGTGTGTGGAGTCTTTAGCTTCAGTTGTATATGTTGTGCGAGTGGAGTCTTGAACTTCAGGTGTGCATGTTGTGTGTGTGGAGGCTTGAGCTTCAGGTGTACATGTTGTGTGGGTGGAGGCTTGAGCTTCAGGTGTACATGTTGTGTGAGTGGAGTCTTGAGCTTCAGGTGTACATGATGTGGGGGTAGAAGCTGAAGCTTCAGGTGTACATGTTGTGAACGTGGAAACGTGAGCTTCAGGTGTTCGTGTTGTGGAGGTGGAGTCTTAGGCCGCAGGTGTACAGGTTGTTAGGGTGGAGAATTGAGCTTCAGTTGTACATGTTGTGTGGGTGGAGTCTCGAGTCTCGGGTATGCATGTGGGGGAGGAGTCTTGAGCTTCAGTTGTACATGTTGTGTAGGCGGAGTCTTTGGCTTCAGTTGTATATGTTGTGAGGGTAGAGGCTGAAGCTTCAGGGGTACATGTTGTGTGGGTGGAGTCTTGAGCTTCAGGTGTACAGGCTGTGTGGGTGGAGTCTTGAGTTTCAGGTGTACAGGCTGTGAAGGTAGAGACTTGAGCTTCAGTTGTACATGTTGTGTGGGTGGAGGTTTGAGTTTCAGGTGTACAGGCCTTGAGGGTAGAGGTTTGAGCTTCAGGTGTACATGTTGTGTGGGTGGAGACTTGAGCTTCAGGTGTACATGTTGTGTTGGTGGAGTCTTAGGCTGCAGGTGTACATGTTGTGTTGGTGGAGGCTTGAGCTTCAGGTGTACATGTTGTGTGGGTGGAGTCTAAGGCTGCAGGTGTACAGGTTGTAATGCTAGAGGCTTGAGCTTCAGTTGTACATGTTGTGTGGGTGGAAGCTTGAGCTTCAGGTGTTTGTGTTGTGTGGATTGAGTCTTAGGCTGCATGTGTACATGTTGTTAGGGTGGAGAATTGAGCTTCAGGTGTTTGTGTTGTGTTGGTGGAGTCTTGTGTACTTGTAGTGTGGATGGAGGCTTGAGCTTCAGGTGTACTTGTAGTGTGGAGGTGTAAGTTTCAGCGTATGGGAGGATGGTTCTGAGTTCTGTGTGGCAGGATGGAGGGTGGCGTTTAATGTGTTGTGTCGGAGGCTGGACGCTTGATTTTCAGGTGTTGTGTGGGAGGGAGTAGACTGGAGTTTAAGGTGTTGTGTGGAAGAGTGGATGGTGGCGTTTCAGGTGCTGTGTGGGATTGAAGATGGTGGAGTTTCAGGTTTTGTGTGGAGTCTGGAGGCTGAGTGTCAGGTGGTGTGTGAGGCTAGAGGCATGAGTTCCAGGGGTTGTGTGTGAGGCTAGAGGCTGGAGTACCAGGTGTTGCGTGAGAGGCTAGAGGCTGGAATACGAGGTGTTGTGTGAGAGGCTACAGGCTGGAATACCAGGGGTTGTGTGAGAGGCTAGAGGCTGGAGTACCAGGGGTTGTGTGTGAGGCTAGAGGCATGAGTTCCAGGGGTTGTGTGTGAGGCTAGAGGCTGGAGTACCCGGTGTTGTGTGAGAGGCTAGTGGCTGGAGTACCAGGTGTTGTGTGAGAGGCTAGAGGCTGGAGTACCAGGTTTTGTGTGAGAGGCTAGAGGCTGGAGTACCAGGTGTTGTGTGAGAGGCTAGAGGCTGGAGTACCAGGGGTTGTGTGTGGGGCTAGAGGCATGAGTTCCAGGGGTTGTGTGTGAGGCTAGAGGCTGGAGTACCAGGTGTTGTGTGAGAGGCTAGAGGCTGGAATACGAGGTGTTGTGTGAGAGGCTAGAGGCTTGAGTACCAGGTGTTGTGTGTGAGGCTAGAGGCTGAAGTACCAGGTGTTGTGTGAGAGGCTGGAGGCTCGAGTACCAGGTGTTGTGTGAGAGGCTAGAGGCTGAAGTACCAGGTGTTGTGTGAGAGGCTGGAGGCTGGAGTACCCGGTGTTGTGTGGGAGACTGGAGGCTGGAGTACCCGGTTTTGTGTTGGAGGCATGAGGCTGGAGTACCAGGTGTTGTGTGGGAGGCTGGAGGCTGAAGTACCTGGTGTTGTGTGGGAGGCTGGGTGCTGGAGCACTCGATGTTGTGTCAGAGGCAGGAGACAGGTGTTGCAAGGGTTGTGTGGGAGGGGGGATGGAGGCGGGAGTTTCAGGGGTTGTGTGGGAGGTTGGAGGATTTTGTCATCTAAGATCTATTCACGTATACATTCAGTTCAAATGCCGTTCAAAGATCACAGAACCCCGAGAACAAACCATAAACATGAGATAGATCCATATCACATTTACCCATAAGAAGCCAGCCAAGCCACATACGAGTATTTGGACCCATGACTCTGGTTGTTGAAGTACATGCATCAGCCTTTCACAAGGGCTTAGAATTGATGAAACCGTTGCAGACACTTTCAAGGAGGATTACACTCATGGGTCTGTTGGCCATTTGTCTAGCACCAGGCGTTTTAATTATTGCCTGCAAGATTAATATACATGATAAAGTAAGAGGAAGCAGACTTGTGTTTGAACGAAGTGGGCCACACTTGCTGGGACTGCCAATTTGCTCGAGTCAAGCTCCCCATTGAATGTGATTAAACGGAATGTGTGTACAAACAGGTGTGAAAGCTTTATTTACTTCCCCGTCAGCATCAGCAGAAAGAGTCTGTCCAGAATGCAGTCCCCATGCAGTTGGAGACAGCATGTTGGAGTGTAGCGCTGTTCATAGCCATTTAGGTGGCGACCTGTAAGAGAACAACAGATACAGGAAAATGTTCAGATGCAGCATACACATATGAAACGATGAGGTCATTGAAAGGATGCTGTCGAGAGGTCCGGTAATAAAAGAAGGAATGAACGTGTCAGTTTTGTATCGAAATGGAATATGATTGTACAAATCACAATATGTTTTGATACTCTATTATTCTTTTACATGAAGAGTGAGTGAGTGTGTTTTACGTCGTTTTTAGCAATGATACAATGATACGTAGGACGTTCCCTGTATCATTAGATAGTGGTGTCCCTATGTGTGAGTGCTTAATATGTAAACAACCATTGATGCAAATCAGTTGGCACTATATAAAATGGGGCGGTTCACTCGGGCTTTTATTCCTTAGGAATAAAACAGATACATAAAGGCTCGCATAATACAATTCTTATTCCTGATATAGGACATTTACGATACAAAAACACACTCGGCTAATAATCTCTATTTAATCAGACATTATGACTGAGAAGATAACAAGGTATCCATAATCCAACAAGAATCTCCGATTAATCAGACAATCTATCAAGTTCATTTTAAATTTCTGACAAAATAACTCAGGACAGATTATTTATTTATTTCAGAAATAACCGAGGGCTTAAATGTTTTCTGACAAGATATTTCACGAGACATATGGAATATTCTATCTATTATATACTTTTTTTCTGTAGATATTCTCCCTACCTACAGGGACGTTTCACCATTCCTTGTATTTGCGACTTAAAAAATAGTTTCGTCTTAAAAAATATAAACAAAAGTATCAAAATATATATACAAAAACAACTTTTACAAAAAAATATCCTCGAAAACTAGGAAACCGCTGTTGGAAGCGAAAGAAAACACGCTGGTCAAGTAACAAAAATGGCGCTTTGCAAAACGAACAGTCTCGATTGACAAGTTAAATGAGAAGTTTACAGTTTATAACAAAACATTTTCAAGAGAATAACAAACGGCAAGAAGTGATATTAACTATATTAATGACCGTCTGTCATTATTTTGCCTTGTCAACTAACGTACAAAGGTCCTCAACAGTTTGTATACCGACCAGACACTGAAGATAAAGGGAGATAATATAAGGGAGGTAACTTCTGTATGACAATAGTTCCGTCAACGTGTTATGTTCACTGCAATAGAAGTATCACTTTTCTCAACTTCAGAAAACTCTTTGACGTATAGAATATATCATGTGATTTGAAGCTGCATCCAGGTACGTAGGTACGCTTTTAAAATGATTATTACAGATATTATCTTGTTATTGTTTTAGGGTTATGGTTAGTTGTAATAATAGTTGTAATAATTGTAGTGAGGTGAAATTGGGTTTAATGTCGCGTCAAAGATTATTGCACTTATATAGCGACGTGCATGTACGTGTTTGTGTGGCTGCATGTACTAGTCCGGACTAATGCCGATTTATAGGGCTAGCACACTGAGATACTACCATGCCGCAGTTTAACATGAATACCCCACTCAGACACAGTATACTGACTCCGAGCCGACCAGTCCTTGTTTTAACCCCTTAATGCCGGGCGCCACACAGGGTAACAACAAGTACCATCTTTTAACGTCTTTTGGTATGACGCGGTCGGGGATGGAACCCCGGACCTTCCGCTCTCCGGCCCGACGCTCTACCATGAGAGGGGCGGTCGGGTAGCCTAGTGGTTAAGCGTTCGCTCGAAGACCCGAGACCCGAGTTCGATTCCCGACATGGGTACAATGTGTAAAGCGCCTTTCTGGTGTCCCCCGCCGTGATATTGCTGGAATATTGCTAAAACCGGCGTAAAACCATACTCACTCACTCACTCACTCACTCACTCACTCTACCACTAGACCACGGAGGCGGTCTAATAATGGTAGTAGTTGCTGAAGTAGCAGTAGGTTGTTTGCTATAGTCCAGTCGGCGACCTTTAAATAATATTGTTTACATTCAAATCTAGACCAGATGTGCCGTTGATTGATATTTTGAGAAACGTTCTTCGCCGTCGGGGTACGGTGACACGCAATCTCCCAAGTAAACGAAACAAAATTGTTATACCTATCACTGCAAACACGAAAACGTCGTTTTTTTCCGTATATGGTCATTGGACGGAAAAACGACGTTATTTGGACGTTTTCAAACCATCGTTTTTCCGTCCAAATAACGTCGTTATTTGACATCGGAATTTACTGGGAGAGAACGATAGCGTTAAGCTCCTCCCTTTCTTGATTGACATTGTCAATCAAGCAACAGAGTCTACCGGTATTTCTACTTCTCAGATTTCATTGGTCAGTCCCCGCGTGTTAGATTACAGGCCCGCGTTTGACGCTGCACTCGAAGCTCTTAGCGGAAGTACTGAAATCAATCGTTCTGCGCATGCGGATTACTTAATGTCTTGACCAAATTTTCCGTTCTGTGCATGCGCGATTTCGCGTATTGTTTCCTAGATTTAATGTCACCACTATTTGACAATGGTTCATAAACACAGTCACGTGAAGGTTCGGAATCGTAACGAGTAACTCCATTTAAATTTAAGAGGATTCCCAGTGATATGGGAGATTCCAAGATGAAACTATTCTTTGGCTGTCTAGGCTGCCACCCAAACCGATCTAAACGGGACCCGATAGCTTATTGTATGCTATATAGTCATATGGAAGTGGACAAGAACTATACATTGTATTCCGGCCGATTGTTCTTGCATTTACTTATAAGTCAGGAAAATGGACTTAAAAGGGGAGTTGTTGAATGTAATTATTTTAATTATTAAATGTTGCCTATACACTAATCTGGACGAACTTCTCATTGCTCTGTTTATGTCATCCTATATACTATTAGTATGTTACCGTTCTAAAGTCAACCTCTCACATAACATTATATTGTTCATAGTATCAAAGTTTAATCAACAATATCAAGAGTAGCGATTTAAACCACTGAAACGCCCAAACACAAGGCTGTTATCAAGCGTTAGTGCAGACGTGATGCATCGTAAAAACTGTATCGTGATGTCTTTAGAAATTCAATTATTACTACGAGATAGTACGGCAAACGCTGACTCACCGGTGGAACAAAGACAATATCGCTAATACAGATATAACGTATTTGAATGTTAATACTAAAGACAAACAATCATTATTTTTGCAGTGACGATATAACACGTATACACGTTTATTGTTAACTTTCATCAGTTTTGCTCTTCATTTTAATAACTTTGTTTTCACATATATATGTAGCAATACCCAACAAGCATGTCATACATAATTATGGGGCAGTTTTCAATCTTGTACTGACTTACCCTGGTGTTAATGAGCGAAGTTTATTGGCTTGTGTGTAAAACCCCGTTTTTCTGGTAATCCTATTATTACTTAGTTTATTTCTATCTAATGACACCCTGTTCTCTGGATCATGGCTCCGTGACTATCCATAGCAATTAAGATGACCATTCAGTTCAAGTAAATGAATGAGTTTGTTTTGACGCTACAGTCAGTCAAAAAACCAATGCTGTGAGGTTTGATAACACACTTCTACCAGGTCGAACATCCTGGATCCTCATTTTCTGACCTAAATAACCTGGACAGGAAATACTGCTGATAGCCTCTGGTCAACTCAGCCGCGCCACCGCAGAATGTTCGTCCAACTCTGCAGGGGGCATTCTCAGTGGCTTCAAACGCGCTGAAATGTTTTCGCCTTGCATCCAAGATGGTGGACAAGTGAAATCGTATGAAATTTGGCTATTTTAGGTCCTATCTCTTTTTTGATTACCCAATAAAGTCAATTCATAGTTACACGGTTGTGAAGAAGCTTACAACTTTATAAGACTTATTCATCTCATTCCAAAAAAGCTACTCGCGCTCACATAAAGTTGTAGTTATTATGTCACACTTTTATTTCTTTAAAAATATATTACATGTTCAACAATAACAATTAAGATGAACATTCAATTTCCGATATAAGTAAATGAATAAGTGTGTTTTACGCCACAATCAGTCAAAGACCAACGTTGTCCGGTCTGATGACACACAATCTACCAGGTAGCACATTGTGTACACCCTATCCCCATTGAAGTCTCCACTGTGGGTATTCCTGGGGACGAAAAGGCCCCATGTACCTAGGAATTTCATCAATACATTCATGCGCGGCATTCTCTGCCTAAAGAAGATCATATAGTTAACATGCTAATCCAACTCGAACTACCATCCCGCTCAAGATGAATGTTTTATGTAACATCCAACAGGCCCACATTTACGCACGCACGCACGCGCACACACATATTTGGATTTACCAATCCCTGAATTGAGAAGACGTGCGTTACGAAGCTCCTCCAAGTCATCATCAATATCCGTATATGTCTGTGATATCATTACCCATCCAAAGCCGAATATACATTTATTGTGTTTTCTTGACAACAAATGTTATAATTGGGATAACACTTTCTGAGTAAAGTACAGATTCTCGTACTTTCTTAGGTTGAGCCCTGTCCGGGATTTGAACCCACACTGTGAGTGAGGCACCCAATCGCCAGAACACAAAGTTGGCGATCTAACCCAGCCACCGAACCAAAAATGTTAGTCCAGATGACGTATACTTTCTGTACTCCTCTGACAAGAGAAAAATGGCACGGCTTCTATGACCGAAAGCTTTGAACCAACAATGCCTTTAAGAAAGTGGTCAACAGTAACACACATTATATTTGGATACCACCTTCTCAGTAAACTACATATTTTTAGGGTGGAGATAATAGACGTTGATGGTTGATTATCAATGGACAAATTAAACTGACTGATATAGAAGATTTAACGTGCGCTTTCCGACTACAGCGTATTTCGCACACGGGCCTGGTCGGACCATTTAGTGTATTCCGAGAAGGGTGAAAGTGGTGTGTGCAACCCAAGAGGGGGCTTTTAGGGGTTGCTTATATTGATTTTTTGAAATTTTTAAATTTGGAATAAATGCCGAGGTGGGTGGAGGAGGGAACTAAGGGAGCCGAGTGAGGTGGGTGTTTGTATGTTTATTGGATTTTGGATTGGTAGATTAATTAATTTTTAGATGCGCTTAATTAGGTCTGTTTTGATTAGGAATACGCCTAGGGCCTTGAAGTTTTCTAGTTTATTTTGAGGGTTTAGTATTTCATCTAGAGTAGGAACCTTATTTAGATTGAGGGCGGTTTGTAGTGTGGTTCTGTGTGTTTGATAGTGGGTGCAGTGAATGAGTGCGTGTTCTGTGGTTTCGGGTTGTTTGCAGTGGGGGCAGTTGCCTGTGGTGTGTCTTTTAAGTTGTTTTAGGTGGTTATTTAGGTTGGTGTGTCCTGTTTGGAGTTTTGTAATTAATCTGTCAATTTTTTTAGAGGGGTGTAGGATTTTAGGTTTGGCTAGTGGTTTTCTGAGCACTTTTTTGATTTGGCTATTTGAGTTTTGATATTGATTATGCCATTTTTTGGTTATTTTTTGTTTGTTTACACTTTTAATTTCTGATTTTGAGATGGGTAGGTTTAGGCTTATTTCTGGTATTTTGAGAGATAATTTAGCTGCTTTATCGGCGCTTTCATTGCCGTAAATTCCTACGTGGGCGGGGATCCACAAGAAGGTTATTTGTTTGCCTGCTTTTGTTAGGTCGTTGGAGCTTTTAAGTATTTGGTTTATTAATTTAGGTCGTTTTTTGGTATTTTTGTTTTGGAGGGCTTGTAGTCCACTAAGGGAGTCAGTGAGAATTAGGATTTTTTTTTTGTTTTTAGATTGTTGGTTATGCAGGGCTGAGGCCATGCCCATAAGTTCGGCCGTGAATATAGATTGGTTGTTAGGGAGTCGGTAAGATTGTGTGGATATAACTGGTTGTGTGGTATGGACTCCGAAGCCTGTGTGGTTGGAGATCGGGTCTGAAGATCCGTCAGTGTATATGTGACACCAATTTGGCCAATTTTCGTGTATGTATGCAAGTGTGGTGGTTTTAGCTATGTTTGGGTCGGTTTGTTTATTTATTTGGTTAGCTAGCGTTGTGTCTATTTGGGGTATTTTGAGTTTAGGGGTGAAGATATTTGATTTTTTGCAGTTTTGTTTAAGATTTTGAGTTTGGTGTTCATTGAGGTAGTTAGTTATTCTTTGGGATATTGGGGTGAGTAAGGGGTGTTTGCGAGCTAGAGCTTGGTTTCTTGGGCTAATGTTTTGGTTAAGTAGGTTTTGGATGAGAGGGTTTGTTTGGGACGCGGCCCAGAAATTAAGGCTTAGATGTTCCCTGCGTAGATTTAGTGGCATTTCTCCTGTAAGGGCCTGAAGTGAGGTGTAGGAGGTGCCATGTTGGGTGCGTGTAATTAGTTTGAGAGCCTGATATTGTATTGAGTCAAGTTTTTTAGAAAGAGAGTTGTTTAGGGTATTGTATATGGCACAGCCGTAGTCTAGTTTTGATCTAATTAGTGTTGTATATAGTGAGAGGAGGGTATCTTTGGAGGCTCCCCAGTTAGAGCCGGTGAGACATCTTAATGTGTTAAGGTCTTTGCTGCATCTAGTTTTTAGGTTTTGGACGTGAGCCTCCCAGGTGAGGTGTTGATCGAAAATAAGTCCTAAGAATTTTGTTTGTTTTTAGAATTTGATTGTTTGGTTGTTTAGCTGGAGGATTGGGTAGGCAGGTTTCATGTTTTTATGTTTGAATACTACTCCTGTTGTTTTATCTGAGTTAAGGGAGAAGCCCCATTTGTCTGCCCATTGTTGTATTTTATTTAGAGATTTTTGGATTAAGTTTTCTGCCATTTTAATGCTTTTAGTGCGGATCCATAGGGCTCCGTCATCCGCGAATTTTGAAGTGTTTAGTTTAGGGGATAATCCCTCGAATAGATCATTTATCATTATATTGAAGAGGGTTGGGCTGAGGATGCTGCCCTGGGGAGTGCCATTTTCTAGGGGACACTGGTCCGATAGTGTATGGTCTATACCCACGGTAATTTTGCGATTGTTTAGGAAATCTTGGATGAAGTTTATTATTTGACCTTTTAGTCCTATTTTTTTTAGTTTTTGTATTAGCCCGTGGTGCCATACCATATCGAAAGCTTTAGAGAAGTCGAGGAATATGCCTATGGTGTATTGCTTGTTTAGCTGTCCTGTTTTTATATCCTGTTCTAGTCGGGCAAGGTTATCGAGAGTTGATCGGCCAGGAGTGAAGCCGCTTTGGTCAGGATTTATGATGTTGTTTTGGTCTAGGTAGTGCTGTGGCCTATTTTTAGTCATAAGTTCCATTATTTTGCAGAGATTTGAGGTTAAGGAGATGGGCCTATAGGAGTTTGCCTGATCTGCTGGTTTATTTGGTTTAGGTATTGGGATTACTAGAGCTTCCTTCCATGAGGATGGGACCTGTCCGTTTAGGTAGACTAGGTTGTATAGTTTAAGTAAAGTTTGGAGTAGTTTGGTAGGTAAGTGTTTGATTATTTGGTAAGAGGTGAGGTCTAGGCCAGGGGCTGTTCCTTTTTTTCTATTGTTTAGTACGTGATTTAGTTCTTCTATGGTGTAAGGTTGATTTATTTCTAGGTTGTCTTGTCTGTTTTCTTTGGAGAATTTGGTTTCTTTATTTAGTTTATCTTGGAATTTCTTACTGAAGTTACTGTTGCTGCTAACTTTAGAGAAGTGTTTGGCTAGGTTGTTGGCCTTTTGGGTGGGGTTAGTTGAGTTGTTTATATTGGGGCTTTTTTTGTGCCGTTTGATGCCTCGGATGGCGTGAATTTTGCGCCACACCTTCCTAGCGTCGGTGTGGTGATTTAGCTCCTCACAGAATTTTTTCCAGTTTTTGGTTTTAGCAGTTTTAACTAGGTTTTGCACTTGGTGGTTAAGTTCATGAGCTGTTTTGAGATGAGAGGGGTCTCGTTTAGCTCTGTTGAAAGCTGATTTGCGTTTTAGTCTAGTTAGCTCTATTTCCTCATTCCACCAAGGGACAGTGGGTTTTCCTGGGTTGGATGATTTGAAGGGGATTGCGGATTTGGCTGCGTTGATTATGAAGTTAGTTAGGTTTTGACAGAATGTTTCGGGGTCTGTTGTTTCTAAATCGTTTAGATTAGCTTTGTTGCATAATTCTTGGAATTGGTCCCAGTTGGCGTTTTTGTACTGAAATTTAGGTTCCTGTTTAGGGGTTTGATTTGGTATTTTTATATTTCCTAGGGTTATATTTATGGGAAAGTGGTCGCTGCCTAGAGGTACTGGGTGGACGTCCCACATCAGACTTTGTGCTAAGTCTGGCGTACATATTGTTAAGTCGATAGCCGACATGGTGTGGTGGGTTTTGTCGTATCTAGTTGGTTGGTTATTGTTTAATAGTATTAGGTCATTTTTTTCGATCCACTCTGATATTAGTTGTCCATGGTTGTCTAGTTTATCTGCAATGCCCCAGGTAGGATGATGGGCATTGAAGTCTCTTAGGAAGATGGTTGATTTATTTCCTAATTGGTAAAGGACATCTAGGTCTGTATCTTTAATTGGTTTTAGTGTTGAGTGATAGATGTTAATGATTTTTATTTTTTGGTTATTGATGGTGACTTGGATTCCATTAGCTTCTAGATTAGGAGTGTTTACTTTAACTTCCTCGTAGTTAATATCCTCTCTAACGTAGATGATTAGACCTCCTCCTGTTCTGCCTGGCATGGTTTTGGACCTGTCGGTTCTCACTGCGTTATAATTTGGTAGGTTGAATTTTGTTTTATGTGAGAATTTGGTTTCTTGAATACAAGCTACATGGGGACCTTTATCTATTTTGAATTTAGCTTTGAGTTCAGAACCATGGCCGGCGAGGCCATTGGCATTCCATTGAAAAATGTTTAGGCCTTCCATTGGGAAACTGGGTGGATTTATGTTTGGTTTAGGCTTGGTTTAGGTATTTACTTTAGTAGGTTATTGAGGTTGCTGCTGAAACGGTCGAAAGAGGTGGTGACGAGTTTTAGTTTATGTGCTACACCAAAGAAGGCTTTGGAGCTGGCTTCTGGATTAGACTGCTTTAACACGTAAGCTAGTAGGAGGACTAAGTTGTTTAGATTTTTGCTTGCTACGTTTTGGGTGAGTTTTTTTCTATAGCTTTTGGTTTTTGGGGCTGACAAGGTAAGCTCGTTTATTTCCTCTGAGGATGTGTACTCGTCCTCTTCGGTTAAGTTGTCTTTAGTTTGGTCAATCTGTTCGGTGGTGGGTTGCATGCTGGGTTTGGGTGCGAGAGTCTGAGTGGTTTCTGTAGTTTCCCTGTTGACTGGGTGTTCGGGGGTTGCCTGTAGGTTTGGGAGTGTTGTTGCCCTTGTGGCTGTGATGGCTTGTGTTGGTGCTGGTTGTGTGGTGGTCGTTGTGCGTTGGGTTTTGCTTGCGGGTGTAGATGTGGTAATTGTAGGGTGAGAGGCGGGGAGGGTGAGAGTGTGAGTTTGTGGGATGTGTGGGGTGTTTGTTTCATTTGCGATGTATGCGTCTCGCTGATTTTGGTCCCATACGGAGACTGGGTATACTGTTTTGCGTGCGTGAGTGTTGTTGTTTGAGGGTGGTGTTGGTAGTAGTGGTTTGTATGCTTGCGGTGTGTGTTTTTTGGTTTGGATTTTGGCCGTGTTTATGTCTATATGTCTGTTGGCCTGTTGGGTGAGTGATAGTCTGTGGGGGCATTGGTTCGAGAGTGATGAGTGTTTTATGGATTTGCAGTGGATGCACCAGGGTGTGCATATGCCTGGGCAGTCCGTTTGAGCACAGTTTTTGCATTTAGTTTTTTTGAAAGTACATTGGTTAGCGGTGTGATTATATTGTAGGCAATTAGAACATTGCTTTACTTGCTTGATGTATGGTTTGACCTCTAAGTTATGGTTAGCGCCGAAAGTGATATGTTTGGGGGCTTCAGGGTGTTTAGCTGTTTTTTTGAAGTTTATTATTACAATAGGTGTGGGGGTGGTTTTCCCGTTTCTGTTTGATTTAATCCTGCGGAGGCTAGTTATTTGTGGTTGGGTTTGGATAGTGTTAGCTTCTTTGGCGTATATGTCGAGGTCCTCGTCGGTTTCCCTTGGGTGCACTCGAATAACTCCCCTAGTGTATATTTGCCAGTTAGGTTTAGAGCTATTTACGGTGAATTGGAATATTTGTTTAATTTTAGTTGCTGCTATGTAGGATTCTTGATTTGGGAAGATTATCTGATATCCTTTGAAACTACGTTTGATGTTTAGGTAATTGATTTTTTGTTGCCTTAGCCACATGCCTATTTTATTTATGGTCAGTGTTGGAGCTAGTTGTACTGAGGGGGTGGCCGAAAAAAAGTAGAGGGCACAAATTAAAGCCAAAACTTAACTTATGAATGATTGGTAATGGGAAATGGACAATGGGCAAACGGGAGGCGGGGTAATCAGCGCCATGCCAGTTATCTGTTGGCTTCCCTTGTTGCGTTCCCTTCTTTGCTATCTTTTTACTTTTGTTGTTCTTACAGGTACAAATATATGTTCTCTGCCTCATAGCATTTAATAATATGCACCTGATGAAGGAGAAAGTATATATTCCGAAACGCAGTGTTCCTCCGTTGACATCCATAAATATTTTTCCTTGTGTGTATCAGTTCTTAATGCCCTTCAAAGACTCAATCTAGCTTTGTTTTTAAAAGTGGTGATATTTGCGTAGAATATAATATGGTCATGCCTATATACATTTGGGTCTTTGTCTACATAAGCATTTAGACATACAATTTAGAGCTAAGGACATTGCTAATTCTGCAGGCATGAAGTACGTCATAGCAAGCTGTGATCTTTATTCATACTTTAGTTATTCGTAATGGAGATCTGTAACTGAAGTTTACCGTAATCTTCGGCAACTCTCACCTCCTGACCAGCTGAACGTCTTAGTGCATTCAGATGCCATTGTAAAATTCCAGGCTGCCCCTCTTTCTGTGATGTTTTGACGGATGAAATCTATTGCGTTATAATAATCTCTGTTTGCTGATATATAATATGTACATGTAACATATTTACGATATTTTAAACGTGTAATTCGATGCATATGCAATGCAATGTGAACATAAGTGCGGATGCACGAAGGCGGTTATAGTCATAGTTATACTGCGATGGATGTAGGGGAATGGTAGGGGGGTGTATGTATGTATGAAAGCACGAATACCGATACATGAGGGCGGATATAGTTATAGTTCGATGGATGTTGGGGAATGGTGGGGGGATGGATTATGTATGAAAGCATGCGCATGGATCCATGATGGCTGACGTAGACATAATGGTGGGGAAAGAAGAATGTGATGTGTGAGTGTGTGTGTGTGTGTGTGTGTGCGTGCGTGCAAGCGTTGTGATACGAGGGTTGGCGAACATGTTGTCAGATGATTGTGTGAGTAAGTTAAGTGGTTGAGGATGTGGCAGGTATGAGTATTGATACATGCTGACTTGGGGTTGGGGGACTGGGTGTGCCTGTTCTGAGGTCTTTTGTTTCACTCACTTATAGTGTTTTCTTTCACTCAAATACTGTTTTACGCATTTTAATGACTGCAACTGTAGTGACTCAAAGGTCATACTGGCCGGGCATTCAACATATCTACCCCAACTACATACGTAGCCATTTTTATGGTGTACAATTCTTCTTCTGCCTCACACACACACACACACACACACACACACACACACACACACACACACACACACACACACACACACACACACACACACACACACACACACACACACACACACACACACACACACACACACACACACACACACACACACATTAATTGTTTTATTAAATGTATCTTCGAGAGTCAGTAAGAAACTAGAAATAACTGCCTTTGTTCTGTAAACCTCACCAAGTTTCAGCTTTCGCCTCTTCCTTTGTGGACTGAGGTTTCACATTTGTAAAATGATCTCTCTTATCTGTCTGTACCATCAACTTAACTGCCCTCACCCCCTGCAGTTTTCCTGTCCCATATTGCCAAGCAGGTGACCCACAAGGAGGAATACCGCCCTCCCTCAGTCCAGTGATACTGTGCCTAGCACAATATGTTGGGAATACGTAGCCTTGCTGTGGGCAAACATTTTGTAACAATTTGGCAAACTTTGATATGTAAACAGCAAATATTATTCAGTTTTATTTCAACAAAAACGGAAAAAATCGGATCCTACTTATTTTGTGGATACCATAACAATAAATCAAGCCAATAGATCGTTTGAGCTGGCATGAATATAAAAAATAATTAGCAAGTCGATAGTCATAATTCCCTCTGTTGGTCCCACGTGAAATGTTCTTCATGAATAGAATAGATGGCTGATAGACGTTCGACCGAATAATATCATATGCTAACTTCAACTGTTCATCTAATTTCCATGAATGTATGTTACATAGTTCATATGTTCATGGGCTTCTTCACTAAATGTATAGTGTGGAGGACTACTTCACTTGAGGACAAGTAACATAAATAATGATGATAATTATGATAGTATTGCCATTATTATTCCTTCAGATTATTAAAAAAAAGTTATTATGTTTTCATAGAGAGAAAGAGGTATGGAGATTGTGAGATTATTTTTAGCATCGGAATTGTTAACATAATTCTTAAAGATATTATGTTTTGTTTGTTTATTGTTAAATGCTGCACTCAGCAACGTAAGGATATTAAAACATTACATTTAGGTTCAGTTGCATTTTTATATTTGTATCATTTTGCAAATGTTACAGAGACCTGATAAGGGATATATAATAATGTATAGTCGCTATTCTTAAAGTAAGAATATGTTAGATTTATCAACCAGAAATATTGCACACAAGAGGATAATCATATTTCATGACACAATTTTTTAACGTCGAAGTCAACGATATTTGTGTATGTTATTGCTACATGACACAGATACGTCATGATAAAGCAATTAGAAATTGGCATTTGATGATATAAGATAGCTACGCGATAAATCACAAAGAACAAAGAAGGAAGCGATATTTATTTCACGATAAAACATTGTTCTATCATGACGTCATTTATTGAGATTCGAACATGCACTCGCAACTTGAAAAGTAAAATTTGTAAATTTGACCTTATTTTTGAGAGGTATGTGTCTAGTGAGTTGTTCCCAATAAATTTTACTGGAGAATCCGAAAATGAGAGTGATATGACAATCGGTATTGGGAGAAAAGGTACAGATGATTGACGAGAAAATTGTGAGAATATGCGGGACCAAACTCAAATCCTAAAATGGATTTATCTAGCATGGCCGCTGTCGGATTCTATTCAAGGAATCATCATTATTTAAGTACGGGTAAATATTGTAAAGCGTGTATTTTTTCCTAATTTAACATCCTAAAAGAGGCTGTACGTAATGTTGATATCTCATATAGAAATAAACGAGTCTCGGTCGTTGTTTATCGTACAATAAACAACTCCCACTCGTCGTTTGTTTCTTAATAACATGACCATATACACTAACATTATATCTTTTCATGTTTATCGGTCAACAAAAGCTACATAAGCATTTCCATTATCATGAGAAACCCTTGCCAAAATTAAAGTAGCGCCAACTGCACCATTGCGACAACATCAGGAGCATGTTTCATGATTCATTATAATAAATGATGACATTGGATGCTCGCAAAAACGCGAGCTCATTCCGATCCACTAGTTGCACCCGCCACAAACACATCCAAAGGCAAGCCAATCGTTCACCCGAAAAGGCAGAGAATTGCATCTGATATCATTTTTGTCATTGATACGTCAAACCTGGAAATGCCGTCTACACGTCCAACACAAAGCCCAAGCCAGGACCCAAATCCTTCAAACCCGGCCAAAGTTCTGTTAATTACATACATTTCCCCCTAACCTTAAATAATCTATACTAGTTCTGAAGTAAATCGTATTTACCCGTATGAATCGTCTTATGTTATTTATTGCCGATAAACAGAATATGCACACTTTCTGAAAGTACTGTGTGATAAGTCACGCACCAAACCTATACTCTCGATATACATGCTGCTCTTACTTAAAAAAGAATATTGGGTTAACAAGATACGTATATTAAAGTACCATGCTTTCCTGATGTGCTCTCATTCTAATTTGAAATAATGGCATAAATAGTTACCACTCATCTTTCAATATTTTTCAAATTTGGGTTAATCACGAACATATTTGAATATGTACAACATCTTTACTTACTTATCTTTATACTTAAAGGCATCAGGTTTGTCTGTCATAAGACCCCGAAACAAATATGTCCAACACAGCCCAATATTTGGCTCTTGGCTCCTTGTTCTTATATTTTATAAGTATTGTTTAAACAACTGTTTTTTTCTGTAAAATATGTTCATTTCAGAAATTAGATGTTATTCTAGCATTAGGTCTGTGGTACGTTTACTGCATCAGCATTACATTAAAACGATATTACATTATATAAATCCATACAGAGGAAATGCTTAACATTTATCTTTTAAGGAAGAGTGCAGGACGACTTGCTTTATACATATAAATGTGGACATATATGTATGGACATTTGGATGATACAGATATACCTCCTTAAAGATAGTGTTCGTAGATGACTGTAGAAAATGGAATAATTATGTGAGTAATCGGGTTAATACCACGTTCGGCAATATTTAGCCATATTGCGATATTGGTTTTCAACATACAAGACGGACCATGAAATTATGACTTGAATTTGGACCTGACTTTCTGGTGTGATGTAACACCCCAGAATCTCCGGTAGAAAAAGGGCTCAAAGCACGAATTAAGATCACGAGGTGATACTGATGTATGCATCTGGGTATATATCTGCGTAGTATTACTACCTTAATTCATCAGTATATATGTATTTTGCAAAAAAGGATATTATAGGATCGACGCTGACATGCGCATATAACCTATTCACCAGTGCTGTAATATTTCATTTCTTCTGACACATATCGACACAAGAAATTATATCTAAATTTAAAAGGAGCTCAAGTGGGATAGAATTTTGAATCTGAACCTGTTGAATAAGGCTTGTTTCATTTTGGGCTATAGCATTGCCGCAAGGCCTGGGCGGAAGGGAACACCTGTTTGCACCCATCAGATACCAATCACAACTTCTCTCTCCAAACGAAAACAAAATACGATAAATGTCGGAAGTGTATCCTTCTAATTTTCTATTTAGATACATGTTTTAACTTTAAAGTAATTATATGTATCTCATGTATTATTGGTATCTGTGATGCTGGTACCGTTTTGTTGCCATTGTGTAGCTTTTGTGGAGTTATTATGAATATCAAATACATGCCTTGAAATATGGACTTGTGAAAGAACTCATCATTGAATCATTTGCATTTAAATTAATGCATATACCATTTACTTGGCGTGTATGGACATATTATCCATCTACTTATACACACTTATTATGGATAAAAAAAAGAATTTCATTGTACTTTATTATTTAAAAAAATACCCGTGAAGATCCGGGTTAGAATAGGCATTCAACAACCCATGCTTCTACGAAGGCGACTTGGCTCGCTGACTTGGTTGATGCATGTCATCGTATCCCAAATGCGTAGATCGGTGCTCTTGATGATAATGACTAAATGTTTGGTCCAGACTGGATTATTTACGAACCACCGTCATAGAGCTGGTATATTGCTGAGTGCGGCGTTAAACAACAAACAATCAAACAAAATCTATATAATTATTAAACACCTTCCAACAATGAGAAATTAAACTTATATTTTCTAAATATTCTGTTATTTTTATAACATAATTTGATTCATAATTAAATTATTGCGTTGCTTTCTTCCCTGTCATTCAATGTGCATGTTCAAACCCCTAAACTTTTAATATTTCATTTTTCATAAATGGCTACGTTAGTGCGTTGCCTAGATCTCTCGTTACCTACTCACAAGAATAGATT
Organism: Haliotis cracherodii; assembly: GCF_022045235.1. Lineage (NCBI taxonomy): Eukaryota > Metazoa > Mollusca > Gastropoda > Lepetellida > Haliotidae > Haliotis > Haliotis cracherodii. The sequence goes on along the minus strand of NW_027266272.1, from coordinate 23,088,112 downwards.
AAAATAATTTGTTTTACTATCATATTTCTGTTTATCTAATTCATAATACGAAATTGATAATTCATTTATAATAGTATAGATCATATTCGTGTATATCACTATCTGATGCTAAGGTTTTATTTCAGAAAATATAATTAATTCAAAATGTAGAAAGATACACAATTTGCCATTATTTGACTTTTAAACTGTACAAAGTATGATATAATGATCCGAATACCTGTAACGGGTAGTATTTAAGAAAGAAATATTTGTCGAGAAGTCCCATTTTTCAGATATGCCCTTCAGTAGTATTATTGCATATCTCCAGAGAGAGGTTTACATTGTAGTTCTCATTATTTGTGGATAATTCAAAAAGCAACATAGAAAATATATATGCTACCATGACGAAAGAATACAGAGTATACATAACTCGCAATTCTATATTTTCAGCAAACAGCCCAAAACCGAAACTCCACAACATATCCGATTACACTGATTAAGGCTGTCCCAGTTCTCCATGCGATACTGACGCCCGTTCGTCTCCCAGACCATACAGAATAAATTTAAAAGGAATCCAGCTCAAGTCTAGAACGATTTGGCAAGCCTAGATTGCCTTAATTCTATCCATGAAAGTAAGCATTAATAAAAAAAAATATTGTTCTTGTCTGCTTCAGATTATATTTTGTAGATACTTATTTTAACTAGGAAAATTGTACTGACACCGGCGCTGTCCCTATTGAAGCTATCCATAAGAATTTCGAATTGCCGTCCATTGTTCGATGTTAATACATCGATGACAAGTGAGGATATCATAAAGTAATCGTTGATGCCGCGCTACACTTTGATAAAAATTATAATCAAGTTGACTGGTGTGTACATTACTACAGTGAACATGTACATGATCATGCCCTAATAATCAAATGCCGTAATGTCAAATACTAATGTATTATTGTGTGATGAATTTAACTGGATCAGTGGTAACATGTGATATTAATATTCAATCAATTTCTTTCCTGGTTGGTCCATCCATGTCTACAAAATGAAAATAATACAATTAAAATGGAGCATAGAATAATTCTTAATTTCAGGCTAGAGCTGTGGAAATCTAGACTTTCCCAATCATTATAGACTTGAGTTGGTCTGTTTTACATTATTCTCTTGGGTCAACGTCACAGCTCATACCATACACTAACAAGACCAGCTTGCCCCCCGCCGGAGCGCCTGGATTTTGGTTATATCATCTAACATGGCAAACTCTGCTCTTAAGTAAACAAGAACCTAATCAGCGAGGGGTCCTTTGTCATCCCTATGTGGCTGCTTATAAAAATTTGATATCTTTTCCCAAAGACCTGGTTAATAATATATTTTCTGCTGAATATTCGAAACAAATAGAGTGAGTTGGTACTACATGTACATATGTATACGGTTCTATTTTAAATGACTGCAGCGCTCCATTATGAAAACAGTTTGATTTAACGCCGCTCTCAGCAGTATTCCAGTGATATATGACGGCGATCTGTTGTATATGAAATATATGCAAATTGAATCTTGAATCTTGAAAGTTGTAACATGTCCGCAAATAAGTATCACATGCAGTATACAGTATATCAACTGCAATATACTGTATACATCAGTATACAGTGTGTCGCGAGCTCTGCGCTGGGCTGGAGCACACATTTCCTACACCTCTCCCTTCGGCAAACACATCACGAGGGTTGCAACGAGGTCACAGGTCAGGCGTGCACTCGTGAGTTGTCTAATACGGTCAAGAGTAAGATCTTCCGGAAGACCACTGCACTGGAGGTATGTGGATTATTGAGGAGGTACTACGTGTTTGGAACTGGGAGTTGAACACTAAGCACTTTTAGAGAAGAGCTCTCAATAAAACGTTATGGACTCGCGGACGGACTTGTGTTTTCATTTCAAGACGTACATTTATCAGGTTGAACTTCCTAACTGTAACAATAACTGAACTTTACGCCTTTTATACACATTTGTGATGGGGCGACAATGCGACAACGAGACATATTTTGACCTTGAAAATGTCGCGTTACGGCATCGTCGCCCTTTTGTAAAATAACGAAAAGGATTATCAAAGAGCGACAATGCGAACACGCGACAATGCGAGAAATGGCCAATTGTCGCGCTTTTGTTAATTTTGACACGTTTTGCTTGTTTTTGTAAAGGCGTCAATGCGACAATGCGACAACGAGACAATGTCCCTTCCATAGTAATCCGTGCAAATAAAACAGTAATGAAATAGAAGTCTGACATGCCAGTTAAAAGATAGAGTGTTGCAGCTTCTGATTTCATAGATCTTCAAGAAGGGTTATCAATAATGGGATGGGTGATGAGTTCAACTGCATACGCTGTGATTAACAATAATGCTCCGAGTCAATACATTTTGTCAAATGTATGACATGTATTACGTGAATGAACATATTGTTTATACTCGTCCATGTTTTTGACGGACAAAATAATTTACATGCTCGGTAAAACTGAGGACGGGCATCATTGTGTGTTTCCGTGCTTTGTTCAGGTGAACAATTGACTTGTCCTTGCATGTTTTGTGACGGGTGCCACTTGTGTGGCAGGATACGCTCACCTTTTCCCGAACACCCATTGGATGACCTGAACCACTTCGGATTTTTATCACACATCAGTCTGATACACCATGATATAACTGAAATACTGAAATACTGTACAGTTGAAAATGATGTTTAATGCGATTACCGTAGTGTGTTATTGCAACTGTTCATATTTTGTGCAGTGATGTTATGTAATATGTAAAAGAAAGCATATTAAATTATCCAACTGATTTGAATAATATACTTGCGTCAGTGTATTTTATTAACGCCCCAAATCGTAATTTAAACACATAAAATAACAGATCACGCATGGTGCCTTGACTTACTACTAGATTTAATGGGCCACCCCGGAATAAAATAGTTCCCCCCAAAGCGAGCAACATATGTTTTAGTAGGTTTACAAGAAATATATTCCAAACAATATCCTCATTAGATGAGAAGATCTTTTGCAGAATTACCTCAGTAAGTCAATTACAATGACAGAGCGTCGTAATACATTTACATCAAGTACAATACGTCAAAATGGCCGACACGATAAACGGGACGGGAGATATTTTCGAAGTTGTTAATTAACCTGTGGCTATTTCAAGCCTCTGGCATCACTGATCAATTGTCCGATCATTGAAAGGTGATTGTGAAGATGTGTCAAATAGATACTAAGGTAAATTCATAGATTTCTGTAAATTGTCACTGCGACAATTTGGATTTATTTTCGTGTTTTTTCTCTCTGGGATGGGTTGCAGCGAGGGTATCCTTAAATGGGCTTGCAACCACGCTTCTGTTTGAATTCGTACCAGGGAATTCCAAGGATTTTCCCCAGGAATGTGGAAGTAGTCAGTGTTTACGCCTTTTCAAGAATACAGTCACGTGAAGAACGTCATGTGACCGACCTCGCGCCCAAGTCGTATATCTTGTAAACTTCACATTAAAAAATTAGTTATTGTTATAACCAAATAAAACACAACCCATTATCCGATAGGGGTAACTGTACATAGCCGTTACCACAATAAACTTAGTAACATTGTTTGGTTTGACTTCTTGGCGCGTGTCTGAATTCCATTAACATGTAACATATCCTAAAACTAGCTTATCAGCAAATCTCGCTGCACTAGGCGCGACAGATACTAGAGCAAGGCATGCCAGAAATACGAAACCTAAAGCTTCGGAAAGGAAGCCTTGGACATCACGTGCGTCGGGGGACCAGCGCCATCTGATTGGCCGTTAACAGTTGTACAAGGCGGAGCAAAAAGCATCGTTTTTCCGTCCATTTTACGCTTGAAAAACTCGACCCTTTTCTGGACACTTTCTAGACGCTGACCAATTAATCAATTTTAATGAATTTTTAGTCGTTTTTCCGTCCAATGACCATATACGGGAAAAAACGACGTTTTCGTGTTTGCAGTGTATATTAAGAATTTCATTGGTTTATCCATAACGCGTGACTTCGTCTCCTAGAACAACATGGTGTCTGCGAGTGTCATACACGACTCGCCGAACTTTCTGTAAGTCTCGGTCAAATGTTTTATAACAGTAACAACAGTAACGCTTTATAAATGAATTTCGGTATCAAAAACAATTGATTACTTACCGGTCTGTTACTGACGTCATTGTTTGTAGTGGAACTGACGTCATCGTTTGCACTGATTGTTCTCGCCGTGTCCCCATGGTACAAAGAGCAGGTGGTGGTGGTGATGAAGCCATGGTTAACTCTTCCAATATTCCCCTTCATCTCGGTTGTCTCATCCATCTGTATCGGAGTAGATCTGGCATCCTCTGAAGTTCGTTGGTGGCCAGTGTCATCAAGCCTGTGGTTGGTGTTTGTTGCAGTCTTGTATTTCCTTTGTGGCAATTTGCCTCGACCGTCAGAGGACACCGATGAAGATCCCAATGCTAGGTGTTGACAGAAGATTTGGGAGGCAACTCGACGGTAGGATTTGAAGGCCAACAGAAACAGGGGTAGCTTGAAGACAAGGTACACATAGTTCAGGAGAATAAGGCTGGTTCCAGTAATGGAGAGAACAATGTCATTGTCACTTTTAAAATGAATTTTGAAGAAGTTAAAAACCCATATAGGGATAAATGTTACTATGTAGGTGATACATACGACGAGGATGCCCTTTGCTTGACGGACATAAAGCTTGGTAGCGGAGGCGGATGTGATGGAAACGTTGAACATCTCTTTCTTGCGCATATGGAGGCATATGCGTGTGAAGGCGATGATTATCATTGCAAGTGGCAAAATGATGTTAACGAACATACAAATACATACAAACCAGGCATTTTGTTTACTAACATTAAATATATATATGACAGAATCAGGTTCCTGATAGAAGAAGTTGTCTCCTGCAAATACCAGACTCAAACATCCAATCACCACGAGCCAGGATACTACCATGAAGATAGTGATTAGTATTGGTTTGTAGTGGACTTTGTAGAGAATAGGATTGCATATGGCTATGTGGAGGGCGAAGAGTGTCATGGCCAATGACAGTCCAGACACACAAGTACAGACGCTCATAACGACCCCGTGTACAAGGATGGCCGTCTGCAGGACATCTCTGTGAGGGTAGGTGTACATGATCCCATTCATAACAAGCCACGATAGTCCAATTCCTGCGTCAGCAACAGCCTGGTTCATGAGGAGACGTCCTGAAGCTTCTATCATTGTCCTGGCCTTGTAGATCAGCAACATCAAGACAGCGTTACCAAGTACGTTCAGAACATCACAGCACATGAAAGTGATCTCCATGATATGCTGAATGCTATCAAGCAAATGATTAGTTTGGTTAGCGTCATGACCTTCGCATCCAGATGACATGTTAGTAGCATTGCATTCTGCGGCTATTTCCTGAGGAGGTAAAATGTCAGAGATGTTAAAACTCACGGCTGATGTGTTGTCCATGTTGGTGTGCTGTCCACTCTTCGGTGAAGTGGCGTCAACATACGCCTGTACATGGCAGCAGGTGCAGCTGACCAATGACAGACCCTGCCTTGTGTAATCAATAACTGACCAACGATAGGCTAGAGTAATGTGACCACGGAAGTCCCGATAGATTTAAACATTTCTTAGCAACCATAAGGATAATTCATTTTAGTCATACCTCTTTGCAATACCACAAAATTTAAGGTGCATGAATGGAATATTTAGCAATATACTACCTGTTATCGTGTGTCTCGTTTTCAACTAAAAGAAATTAGTTTTAAATCCAATATATTCATTCAGCCAGCTCCGCCATACCCGACACCCTGGTGGTGTCGGGTATGGTGGTGTCGGGTGTTTGGTATGGTGGTGTCGTTTATGGTGGTGTCGGGTGTGATGGTGTTTGTGTCGGGTATGGTGGTGTTTGGTGTGGTGGTGTCAGGTGTTTGGTATGGTGGTGTCGTTTATGGTGGTGTCGGGTGTGATGGTGTTTGTGTTGGGTGTGGTGGTGTCGGGTGTGGTGGTGTTTGTGTTGGGTATGGTGGTGTCGGGTATGGTAGTGTCGGGGTGTGGTGGTGTCGGGTATGGCGGTGTTTGGTGTAGTGTGTTGTGTATGGTGGTGTCAAGGTGTGGTGGTGTTTGTGTCGGGTGTAGTGTGTCGTGTATGGTGGTGTTGGGTGTGATGGTGTTTGTGTCGGGTGTGGTGTGTCGTGTATGGTGGTGTTTGTGTCGGGTATGGTGGTGTCAAGATGTGGTGGTGTTTGTGTCGGGTGTGGTGTGTCGTGTATGGTGGTGTCGGGTGTGGCGGTTTTGGGTGTGGTGGTGTTTGTGTCGGGTATGGTGGTGTTGGGTGTGGTGGTGTCGGGCGTGGTGGTGTCGTTTATGGTGGTGTTTGTGTCGTGTATGGTTGTGTCGGGTGTGGTGGTGTTTGTGTCAGGTATGGTGGTGTTGGGTGTCGTTGTGTCGGGTATGGTGGTGTCGGGTATGGAGCATCTTCCCGAGGCAAGAGAGTTTAAAAGTCCAGTTTCCACCCTTGCCGAACTAGGCTGGAATTACTGGGCTCGATCGTAGCGCCACTAGTGGCTATTACGAGTTATGTCCTGTCCATACCTCTCCTATTGACCAATCAGATTCAACCTCTCGTGTCACTTGCATTTGCTTCAAACAAAACGCTGGCGCCCACTCAAGACGATCTGATTGATAATCAAGATATACTAGTATATTGTGATAAAACGAGTCTTACATCGCGAAGTGCAAATCACGTGAGCACCTTCATTAAAAGCGTGAAAAGATTGAGAAAATATCTGTTGACAGCGACTTAGCGGTGCACATGCTTTGCAAATCCTGCAGTCGACCGAAATCTGCATGACACTTTACGAACGGGATTTCGATTTCAGTGCGCGATTTTGATTGGACTATATAGACTCGTTAGTCCAGCCAAAATGTAACTCCATAATACCAGCCTAGTTCGGCAAGGGTGGAAACTGGACATTTATAGTCAGTTAACTCACTTGCCTCGGGAAGATGGGTATGGTGGTGTCAGGGTGTGGTGGTGTTTGTGTCGGGTGTGTTTGTGTTGGGTATGGTGTAGTCGGGTATGGTGGTGTCGGGTGTGGTGGTGTTTTTATCGGGTATGGTGGTGTCGGATGTGGTGGTGTCGGGTATGGTGGTGTCGGGATGTGGTGGTGTTTGTGTCGGGTATGGTGGTGTTGGGGTGTGGTGGTGTTTGTGTCTGTCGGGTATGGTGGTGTTGGGTGTGGTGGTGTCGTTTATGGTGGTGTCGGGGTGTGGTGGTGTCGTTTATGGTGGTGTCGGGGTGTGGTGGTGTCGGGTATGGTGGTGTTGGGTGTGGTGGTGTCGGGTATGGCAGTGTCGGGTGTGATGTGTCGTGTATGGTGGTGTTGGGTGTGGTGGTGTTTGTGTCGGGTGTGGTGGTGTCGTTTATGGTGGTGTCGGGGTGTGGTGGTGTCGGGTATGGTGGTGTTGGGTGTGGTGGTGTCGGGTATGGCAGTGTCGGGTGTGATGTGTCGTGTATAGTGGTGTTGGGTGTGGTGGTGTTTGTGTCGGGTGTGGTGGTGTCGGGTATGGTGGTGTTGGGTGTGGTGGTGTTTGTGTCGGGTATGGTGGTGTCGGATATGGTGGTGTCGGGTATGGTGGTGTTGGGTGTGGTGGTGTCGGCTGGTTGGTGTCAGGTATGGTGGTGTCGGGTATGGTAGTGTCAGGGTGTGGTGTGTCATGTATGGTGGTGTCGGGGTGTGGTGGTGTTTGTATCGGGTATGGTGGTGTCGGGTATGGTGGTGTTGGGTGTGGTGGTGTCGGCTGGTTGGTGTCAGGTATGGTGGTGTCCAGTATGGTAGTGTCAGGGTGTGGTGTGTCATGTATAGTGGTGTCTGGTGTGGTGGTGTTTTATGTCGGGTATGGTGGTGTCGGGTATGGTAGTGTCAGGGTGTGGTGTGTCATGTATGGTGGTGTCGGGGTTTGGTGGTGTTTGTGTCGGGTGTCATGGTGTCGGATTTGGTGGTGTTTGTGTCGGGTGTGGTGGTGTCGGGGTGTGGTGGTGTTTGTGTCGGGTGCAGTGGTGTCGGGTATGGTGGTGTTGGGTATGGTGGTGTCGTTTATGGTGGTGTCGGGGTGTGGTGATGTCGGGTATGGGAGTGTCGGGTGTGATGTGTCGTGTATGGTTTTGTCGGGGTGTGGTGGTGTTTGTGTCGGGTGTCATGGTGTCGGATTTGGTGGTGTTTGTGTCGGGTGTGGTGGTGTCGGGTATGGTGGTGTTGGGTATGGTGGTGTCGGGTATGGTGGTGTCTGGTGTGGTGGTGTTTGTGTCGAGTATGGTGGTGTCGGGTATGGCGGTGTCTGGTGTGGTGTGTCATGTATGGTTTTGTCGTGGTGTGGTGGTGTTTGTGTCGGGTACGGTGGTGTCGGCCGGTTGGTGTCAGGTATGGTGGTGTCGGGTATGGTGGTGCAGGGTATGGTGGTGTCTGGTGTGGTGGTGTTTGTGTCGGGTATGGTGGTGTCGGGGTGTGGTGGTGTTTGTGTCGGGTGCGGTGGTGTTGTTTATGGTGGTGTCGGGGTGTTTTGGTGTCGGATATGGTGGTGTCGTTTATGGTGGTGTCGGGGTGTGGTGGTGTCGGGTATGGCTTTGTCGGGGTGTGGTGGTGTTTGTGTCGGGTATGGTGGTGTCGGGGTGTGGTGGTGTAAGGGTGGGGTTGTGTCAGGGAAAGGTGGTGTCGGGGTGTGGTTGTGTTGGTGTCGGGGTGTAGTGGTGTCGACCGGTTGGTGTCAGGTATTGTGGTGTCGGGTGTGGTGGTGTTGGGTGTGATGGTGTCGGGTGTGGTGGTGTTGGGTGTGGTGGTGTTGGGTGTGGTGGTGTCGGCCGGTTGGTGTCAGGTATGGTCGTGTTTGTGTCGGGTATGGTCGTGTCGGGTGTGGTGGTGTTGGATGTGATGGTGTCGGGTGTGGTGGTGTAGGGTGTGATGGTGTCGGGTGTGGTGGTGTTGGGATGTGGAGGTGTCGGGTGTGGTGGTGTTGGGATGTGGAGGTGTCGGGTGTGGTGGTATCAGGATGTGGAGGTGTCGGGTCGTATTGGTCCTGGGTGTGGTGGTATAGGGATGTTGGGGTGTGTTGATGTCGGGTATGGTGGTGTTGTTGTCGGGTGTGGTAGTGTTGGGATGTTGAGGTGTCGGGGTGTGGTGATATCAGGATGTCGAGATGTTGGGGTATGGTGGTGTCGGGGTGTGGTGGTGTCGGGGGGTTGTGGTATCGGGATGTGGAGGTGTGGGGTGTGGTGTTGGGTTTGGTGGTGTTGGTGTGTGGTGGTGTTGGTGTGTGGTGGTGTTGGTGTGTGATGGTTTTGGTGTGTGATGGTTTTGGTGTGTGGTGGTGTTTGGTTTGGGGGAGTTTGGTTTGGTGGTGTTGGTGTGTGGTGGTGTTGGGATGGTGGTGTTGGGTTTGGTGGTGTTGGGGTTTGGTCTTGTTGGGGTTTGCTGTTGTTGGGTATGGTGGTGTCGGGTATGGCGGTGTCTGGTGTGGTGTGTCATGTATGGTGGTGTCGGGGTGTGGTGGTGTTTGTGTCGGGTACGGTGGTGTCGGCCGGTTGGTGTCAGGTATGGTGGTGTCGGGTATGGTGGTGTCGGGTATGGTGGTGTCTGGTGTGGTGGTGTTTGTGTCGGGTATGGTGGTGTCGGGTATGGCGGTGTCGGGTGTTGGTGTGTGATGGTTTTGGTGTGTGGTGGTGTTTGGTTTTGGGGACTTTGGTTTGGTGGTGTTGGTGTGTGGTTGTGTTGGGATGGTGGTGTTGGGTTTGGTGGTGTTGGGGTTTGGTCTTGTTGGGGTTTGGGGGTGTTGGGTTTGGTGGAGTTGGGTTTGGGGGTGTTGGTGTGTGATGTTGTTGAGTTTGGTGTTGTTGGTGTGTGGTGGAGTTGGGTTTGGTGGTGTTGGTGTGTGGTGTTGTTGAGTTTGGTGGTGTTGGTGTGTGGTGGTGTTGGGTTTGGTGGTGTTGGTGTGTGGTGGTGTTGCTTTTGGTAGTGTTGGGGTGTGGTGGTGTTGGGTTTGGTGGTGTTGGGTGTGGTGGTGTTTGGTGTGTGGTGGTGTTCGTGTGTGATGGTGTTGGGTGTGGTTGTGTTGGGTTTGGTGGTGTTGGTGTGTGGTGGTGTTGGGTTTGATGGTGTTAGGGTGAGGCGGTGTTTTGGTTTGGTGGTGTTGGGGTTTGGTGTTGTTGGGGTTTGGTGGTGTTAGGTGTGGTGGAGTTGGGTTTGGTGGTGTTGGTGTGTGGTGGTGTTGGGTTTGGTGGTGTTGGTGTGTGGTGGTGTTGGGATGTGGTGGTGTTGGGATGTGTTAGTGTTGGGATGTGGTGGTGTATGGATGTGGTGGTGTTGGGATGAGGTGGTGTTGGGATGTGGTGGTATTGGGATGTGGTGGTGTTGGGATGTGGTGGTGTTGGTGTGTGTTGGTGTTTGTGTGTGGTGGTGTTGGGTTTTGTGTTGTTGGGGTTTGGTGTTGTTGGGTTTGATGGTGTTGGTGTGTGGTGGTGTTGCGTTTGGTGGTGTTGGTGTGTGGTGATGTTGCTGTGTGGTGTTGGGGTTCGGTGGTGTTGGTGTGTTGTGGTATGGGGTGTGATGGTATTGGGATGTGGTGGTGTTGGGGTGTGGTGGTGTTGGGATGTGTTGGTGTTGGTGTTGAGATGTGTTGGTGTTGGGATGTGGTGGTGTTGGGATGTGGTGGTGTTGGGATGTGGTGGTATTGGGATGTGGTGGTGTTGGGATGTGGTGGTGTTGGGATGTTTTGGTGTAGGGATGTGGTGGTGTTGGGATGTGGTAGTGTTGGTGTGTAGTGGTGTTGGTGTGTGGTGGCGTTGGGGTTCGGTGGTGTTGGTGTGTGGTGGTATGGGGTGTGGTGGTATTGGGATGTGGTGGTGTTGGGATGTGGTGGTGTTGGGATATGGTGGTATTGGGATGTGGTGGTGTTGGGATGTGGTGGTGTTGCGTTTGGTTGTATTGGGGTTTGGTGGTGTTGAGGTTTGGTGGTGTTGGGGTTTGGTGTTGTTGGGTTTGGTGTTGTTGGTGTGTTGTGTTGGGTTTGATGGTGCGATTGTGTTGTGGTGTGGTGGTGTCTGCATCTGGTGGTTTTGGAGTGTGATGGTGTTGTGGTGTGTTTTTGGAGTGATGTGATGTTGGCGCTTGGTGGTATTGGAGTGTGATAGTCTAGAGTGTGGTGGTGTTGAGGTGTGGTGGTGGTGGTGTGGTGGATGTCAGATGTGATTGTGGTTTTGGGATGGGGTAGTTTTTGGTTTGAGTGGTTGAGTGGTATATGAATGTAGTGTGTTTTAGGGGTGTCGTGGTGTTGACCTGTTGATACATTATCAGTAAAGTGTAGAGGTGTGTCTGTTGATACATTATAGGCAAAGAGTAGAGATGTGTCTGTTGATACATTATAGGCAAAGAGTAGAGGTGTGTCTGTTGATACATTATAGGCAAAGAGTAGAGATGTGTCTGTTGATACATTATAGGCAAAGACTAGAGGTGTGTCTGTTGATACATTATCGGGAAAGAGTAAAGGTGTGTCTGTTGATACATTATCGGCAAAGAGTAGAGGTGTGTCTGTTGATACATTATCAGTAAAGAGTAGATATGTGTGTGTTGATACATTATAGGCAAAGAGTAGAAGTGTGTCTGTTGGTGCATTATCAGCAAAGAGTAGAGATGTGTCTGTTGATACATTATCGGCAAAGAGTAGAGATGTGTCTGTTGATACATTATAGTCAAAGAGTAGAGGTGTGTCTGTTGATACATTATAGTCAAAGAGTAGAGGTGTGTCTGTTGATACATTATAGGCAAAGAGTAGAGGTGTGTGTTGATGCATTATAGGCAAAGAGTAGAAGTGTGTCTGTTGATACATTATCAGTAAAGAGCAGAGATGTGTCTGTTGATACATTATAGGCAAAGAGTAGAGGTGTGTCTGTTGATACATTATCGGCAAAGAGTAGAGGTCTGTCTGTTGATACATTATCGGCAAAGAGTAGAGGTGTGTCTGTTGATACAAATATGTCTCATGCACCATTCTCTTTCAACATAGATACAAGATGATATGTGAATATCCCATGTTGCAGCTGAAGTAGTTTGACAGCCCTGTCCCTGTTCGATCACAAGCAGACAATCTTTACACATTGAAATTAAAATGTTCAATATTTTCCCTCTGGGACCATTATTGTTTAGTTGATTCAATGGAACATCGTGATGGACGCAATCAAAAGTAAGTAAAGTCAATAAATAGACAATAAAATTAGCAATTTCGTTTAGATAGATACTTTTGTGCAATAGCTTGTAGAGTAAAAACTTGATCCACAGTAGAATATCCTGGTCTGATTCCAGCCTGGGTTTCATCAGTGAAACTATTGATGTCGCACCATATCTGTAGTCGTTAGTTGATGACTGTTGTAGACACTTAACATATGGAATTTATTAAAGATATTCCTCTGTAGTTTCCTGTATTGTCTTCATCACCAGACTTTGAGAAGGGACAGATGATACTTTTCCACCGTTGATGAGTAATTAAAGAGTATTGTCAGTATGGGGGTTAATTATATAGTGCCTTGTTTACTTTGGGAATTTGCTTGCAATGCCACCCTCTCCAGGAGCTTAGACAGCATGAGGTCTTATAGATTTCCTCTTCAGATAATGGTTTGTATAAATCCCCTGTAAAGCGCTGACATTAATGTATTCGTTTACTGCGTTCTCAACTTCTGTTTTTGTATTATAGTCCGGACTGTAGTCATGATGTCAGTCGTTTGATAGGCATTGTTTAGAAATTGACGGATGACAAAGTAGACATAATTTATGGATAACAACTTCTTTAATACTGTTATGGCCACGTTTCGGGATAGATCCTTATTTACTTGACAACGGTGTAAGAATCTATACCGAAACGCCACCTTTACTGTATTAAAGTTGTTATCCATAAATTGTGTCTACTTTGTTATGATGTCAGTCCTTTAAAACGCTCAATCCATATATTACACGATATGTATAATCACCCCTCGTCCCTCCAAGGTGACAAAGAAATCAATAATGTGTTTAAGGTACTTTGCTAAAAAAAAAATTACTTTTAACAATTAGGGCAATATGTGATCGTTTGAAAAATCGCGGTAAATACATATACTTGTAGTTATTTGGATATTACAACTTACATGACTTGAATTGTGTTGAATGAATTGTAGTTGTTACAACGCACGTGCGTTTCTTTGCATTTAGGCTCCGAAATGTTTTCGCACCGAGTTTGATCGCTGACGATCTTAGCAAAACTTCCTTGAGTTTAATATCAATTTTGTAATGTACTTAGATAAATAATTTAAAGTACTAGTAAATTGAAAAAGTTTCTCAGGTCATCCATAATTTAATAGTCTTATATATCGAACATGTCTAAATTAACAAGAGAGAAGTCAGCTGGGTTTGCCTATTTTAAGCATGTAGACTTTTACGATAACAAGACTTCCGATATTCAACAATCATGGTTTAGGGCTAATGTCTACTCTGAGTTGCTTTGATTTATCAAACTGTATATATAGATATAAAACTGTCTTGAACTAAATCTGATAATGAATTACGTCATATCTGAATCTATTTTACAAACTCATTGTTCGGAGCTGCATGTGTGAAGGACAAACGTAATGTCTGCAAAATCCTATTACATTATTGTTCTCTGGAGACAATTCAGTGAGTGAGTATGGTTTTACGCCGCTTTTAGCAATATTCCAGCATTTTCATGGCGGGTGACACCATAAATAGGCTGGAGACAATTCAAGAATAATACTTTTTCACAAACAATGCCATAAAATATATACTTATCTGGTGTTTGATGTCTGCTGTTCAAAACAGTGGTATATATGCCGTGTTAATTTGCCTTGTTTTCAAGACAAACAATTTGGGGTTTTTTGGATAGAGGAGCCGAACATCCTTAATTAAACTGTTGGTGCTAAAATTACTGTTTTTTCAACAAATAATATTTTTTTAAATATCCCTGACAACCAGAAAACAAATTCCCGGACTCATAACTTTCCGTATTCCTCCATGTCACAACAAGATCGTCTCTTACTGCTGTGATACAGCGACTGGTTCAGAAATATCACAACCGGAGTTTGTAAATGAAGAGCCAGCGCCTTCCATTTCCGCTATTGGTTTTATCCTATTCGTCAACAACATTGATACCCTTTGGCTTCATAATGGGTCTCACATATACACATTAAAGTCGAGTAATGACAGCTGTTCAATTAATATAATAGCACTAATTGATCTCATGATATTCGGAGCTTCCGCCAAGACCTCTTCTGGGATATGTCATCAGCAACCTTAGAGAGTTCAGCATGTCTGTCTTAACTGACTTTTCTTTACATTGTCTGATGTAGATTTATGTACAAAGTCATTAGCCGAGACTGTTTGGAGAAATGGATCGTGGGTTTATGTTATCTTTAAGAAATCAATATTGATGGCAAATGTTTGATGTGATATTTAACTTGGTCTGAAATATATCAGCTTGTTTCTGAAGAGCCAGTGCCTTCCATTTCCACCATTGCTTTTGCCCTATTCGTCAACAGCATTGTATTTGTTATACCCTTTGGCTTCATAATGAGTTTCACATATGCACATCTCAGTCGGGTAATGCCAGCTGTTAATGTAATACAATCACACTGATTAATCTTTTGAAATTCGCAGCTTTCGCCAAGACATCTTCCGGGATGTCTGTCTTTACTGAATTTTCTTTACATTGTCCGATGTAGATTAATGTACAAAGTCATTAGCCGAGACTGTTTGGAGAAATGTATCGTGGGATTATATTATCTTCAAGAAATTAATATTGATGGCAAATGTTTGATGCGATATTTAACTTGTTCTGAAATATATGAGCTTGTTTCTGTCATAATAATTCTACTTTGGAGTCAGAGAATAAAAAAAATCTATTGAGATTTCTATTTGCTATTTATCGTACGAGAATGCAATGGACTGAGAACTGTTAAATAACCGGGGACTCTTTTCCCTGTCTCCATGACATGGAGATGGCACAGTAATTACTGTAGAAGAGAAGTTTCCATCAAGGCAATTTATTTATACATGAACAAATATTTCTGTTCAAAGTGGCGTTATACCAAGTTATATTTAAACGAACATAACATGTTCACAAACAATTCTTTACTCGTAAACAGCTTTCAAATGCTTCTTACTCCAGCCAGTCCCGGAGACTGTCTGTCTGAAAGACGAAAAGCCCCGATGTGCGTACCCGTATCTCCTGCTGAAGGATGAGATGATCCGATGTTCGTACCTGTATCTCCTGCTTAAGAATGAGAAGATCCGACGGTCGTACCTGTACCTCCTGCTGAAGGATGAGATGATCCGATGTTCGTACCTGTAACTCTGGCTGAAGGATGAGAAGATCCGATGTTCGTACCTGTAACTCTGGCTGAAGGATGAGATGATCCGATGTTCGTACCTGTATCTCCTTCTGAAGGATAAGGAGATCCGATGTTCGTACCTGTAACTCTGGCTGAAGGATGAGATGATCCGATGTTCGTACCTGTATCTCCTACTGAAGGATGAGAAGATCCGATGTTCGTACCGGTAATTCTGGCTGAAGGATGAGATGATCCGATGTTCGTACCTGTATCTCCTGCTGAAGGATGAGATGATCCGATGTTCGTACCTGTAACTCTGGCTGAAGGATGAGAAGATCCGATGTTCGTACCTGTAACTCTGGCTGAAGGATGAGATGATCCGATGTTCGTACCTGTAACTCTGGCTGAAGGATGAGATGATCCGATGTTCGTACCTGTATCTCCTGCTGAAGGAAGAGAAGATCCGATGTTCGTACCTGTATCTCCTGCTGAAGGATGAGATGATCCGATGTCCGTACCTGTAACTCTGGCTGAAGGATGAGAAGATCCGATGTTCGTACCTGTAACTCTTGCTGAAGGATAAGATGATTCGATGTTCGTACCTATAACGCTGGCTGAAGGATGAGATGATCCGATGTTCGTACCTGTAACTCTGGCTGAAGGATGAGAAGATCCGATGTTCGTACCTGTAACTCTGGCTGAAGGATGAGATGATCCGATGTTCGTACCTGTAACTCTGGCTGAAGGATGAGAAGATCCGATGTTCGTACCTGTAACTCTGGCTGAAGGATGAGATGATCCGATGTTTGTACCTATAACTCTGGCAGAAGGATGAGAAGATCCGATGTTTGTACCTGTAACTCTGGCTGAAGGATGAGATGATCCGATGTTCGTACCTATAACTCTGGCAGAAGGATGAGATGATCCGATTTGCGTACCTATAACGCTGGCTGAAGGATGAGAAGATACGATGTTCGTACCTGTAACTCTGGCTGACGAATGAGAAGATCCGATGTTCGTACCTGTATCTCCTGCTGAAGGATGAGATGATCCGATGTTCGTACCTGTAACTCTGGCTGAAGGATGAGATGATCCGATGTTCGTACCTGTATCTCCTGCTGAAGGATGAGATGATCCGATGTTCGTACCTGTACCTCCTGCTGAAGGAAGAGAAGATCCGATGTTCGTACCTATAACGCTGGCTCAAGGATGCGATGATTCGATGTTCGTACCTGTATTTCAGGCTGAAGGATGAAATGAACCGATGTTTTCTACCTGTATGTCCGACTGAAATGATCCAATGTTCGTACCTGTAACTAAAGCTGAAGGATTGGGACTCCCCCCCCCCCTTTTTTTAGCAATATTCCAGCAATAATACAGCGGGGGGTACATGAAATCGGCTTGACACATTGTAACCATGAGGGAAATCGAACCCGGGGTTTCGGTCTGTTGAGCGAACGCTTTAATCACAAAGCTACCTCCTTGATTATCCAGTGTATCATATCTTCATTCGTTAAGGATAAATATTCTGGACCCATTCGCCACCTACATCGCTCTTATCCACAAACCCAAAGCTGACATTCTCAAGCTCATAAGCTTGAAATCAACAACCAAACAAAATGACTCTTCTGAACGCGAGTTCGTCAAAGATTAACATTCAAAACAGCAGCCTCGTACGAATCTTGTTTATTTCCAATCCGCCCTGATCATCGTGTATTTCTACTACATGTATGGTTCGATGCAAGATCAAAGGCGCCGCCCACCATTTATTAGACAACAGACAGTCGTACCCTCCCAGTGTGGCCAGACAGACAGACAGACATAATTGTTCATTTAAGTCTCACTCAGTTGATAAAACAAAGTATAAAATGCATGAAAACTAAAACCATGACCAATCGCCCAGCGATTTATGAGAGATTATATACATATAGTTAAGCCAATGTATAAACAGTAAACAGGCATTAAGATACACAATAAAAAGGATAGAATTATTTATACAAAGTTAAACGACGCTTTAATAAAATACTTTGGCAGGTTGTGGCAACGTGAAAGATAAGATCCTTGTCAGTTAAAACATAGCGAAACTTCTCTTGCATATTGAGATACTGCAAGTTAGCGTTTTGTTGACATTTGGTTAAGACATCTCTCCGTTCTTCTTCGTATACTGGGCATAATAGAAGGACATGCATCTCATCTACGATCTCATTGACACAGTTGAAGCAAAATCTCTGATCGCTCGGAATACCCTCGTAGCGACCCGTCTCTATTCGAACGGATGTGTGGACACCGACGGCTATCTCCCATTAGTTAGACAGCCAGTTGTTAGACAGCCAGTTGTCAGACACTGCAGTAGGGCATTAATTAGGGCAGTACCCATAAAAATGGTACAGTCCTACTCAGTGAACAAATTAGGCATGTCTTAAGGTTCATTTCTCTACTAATTTTCTACTTTATTGTTATAGTTATTTACTTGATTGCTACTCCAGTTGCATGTTGTACTCTGATTATAAGTTATTATGTTAATCCAATATGTAGTGTTTGATCTTTAAAACTTGTTGACAATGAAGAACTTCTCAACTAGACTACGACTCAAGTTACACTTGCACTTAGCTGCTTGTTATAATAACATTCTTAATATAAAACAATTAATCTTTTACTATCAATTTGCCAGAGTCTACTCAGTTTAACCAACTGTGATATAAATATTATTACTGGCAGATCATGGTAGCATTATCATAATGGCTTGGTTAGGAAAAGTGGAATATATTATGTCACAGAGAGGCACACCCCAGATTCTTCTGGATGGATATCTCTACAACCGAAATCGAGAAAGACAGACCAGCACCCACTGGAGGTGTGTTATCGAGACCTGCACTGGTAGATGCACAACAAGTGACGACTTCCTCCGGAACCAGACTGAGCACAACCATCCACCAGAACATGTCAACAAACTCAAGTTCCTCGGCACACTTCGAAAGCGCGCCCGTGAAGAAACAACCAAGATGCACTCCCTCTACAATGACCAGCTAGCACAAGAAGATGACAACGAGATACCCCTTCTGCCTTCCTTCAGAGGTCATCAGACGTATTGAACATGCGGAAAGAAGCAGACTCGTCCAGGTCAACTTTGGAGCAGCACCACCCAGCCACAAGCGAGTGTATCGCGAGATCGACCACCGGATCATCAGATTGAAAGACCATCTATGCCTTGGTCAGAAGACTCCAGTTCAGTTTTTAGATGCTGTGGGCCACCTCCTGAAACTTGCCTAAAGACCTTAGTCTGACAACAGGATGAACCGAGTATGACGTGTACATATCATGATTAAATTTAATATATGTGTATATACATCTGAGGTAACAGCCAAATCTGAGATGAACGTTTATAAAATAAGTACATCTGACTTAACACGTCTTTTGGTTTTGTTATATCTTGATGTTTAGCTATGGGTCATTCCATTATCAATCAAGGTAACAGCATTGCACTTTGTTGTGCACTCAACCAGAAAAATTGTTATTTTAAGGTGTCTAACATCTGGCTGTCTAACTAATGGGAGGAAACCCCGCCGACCTGCCTACGCCTCCCTGAACACAGGGTCCACACTGGGAATCGCTTTGAACAACCACCCCACCCTGTCGGAAGGAGTCATCTAATCGGTCGAATGATTTTTGTGATAGCTGTGAAAAAGTTGTATGTCATGTATTTTATTGTTTTTGACAGTCCACTTATTTGCTAAAGACTATTACAATCACGTATAAGACAGCATAGGCAATGGAACCGAAATGTAATATGTCCAGGAAACATCTGTTATGTATTAGATAATGGTATTCAGATGCCCAGAAATGTTGGTTTATTCCCAATGTGGCCCTTCCCAGTGTGACCACCGTGTCTTAATTGGTTACGGTGAAAATCCCCACTGAGACCTTCAGGTTTGATGATGGCAACAACATCCGGACTGTGTTGTGAACTAGTTGGTAATCCCTCCTTCCTCAATTACTTAATTAATTACGATCAGTTGTCCCAGTGTGGACACTGTGGTTTATTGAATTCCCTGTGGGGACACTGTGTTCAGTGAGGCGTAGACAGGTCGGTGGCCTCACTGGGAGGTTACTAAAATGTTATATCTTTAGATCACGAGGGCGTAACATTACAGTGTTTTGTGATACACGAGAGTTGGGACACTGGCTTGGTTACACAAAAAACATGCGGTTTGCAATCAGTTACATGAGAAATTAGTTTTCAGTCTTGTTTGACAACGGTATAAGGATCTATAGCGAAGCGTCGATTTTTAAAAGTAATTAAAGAAGTTGTTATCCATAACTTGTGCCTACTTAGTGTTAAAAAAAATTGTTTAATCGGTACCGATTATACTAACAGTGTACTTTTAAATTTTATACCTTAACAGAATTTGATGATGCTTTCTTCATCATGTTCAGTCATTTCCAATATCTTCCACTCGTTATTAGAAACAGTTAAAAAAAACATTTGCATTCTCCCTCAATCCCATCCTCCATGCACGCAAAATGTAAAATATATACTTGGTTAGGTCTGTATGTAATGCATACAATAAACTTGGTTAGGATGCAGTAATTTAAAGGGGCACTGATCTAAAGCAATTCGCCGGGACTGGTTGTTTTCCCCGTGAGTACCCGGATGATATAGCAGAAATCTAGACCTGTGCTGTGCCATAAGCGCATTTGTCACTTTTATTGATAGTACATGAGCAACTTACTTTTTGCTCACTGCCGTCACTATTCGGCTTGAAAATGTATATCTGTAATTGAATTGTTTGAGTTTATGACAGAAATGTTTGAATATTCATGAATATTGATTTTTGCACTACTTGATAAATTCAAAATTTCCCAAGATGCCAGTGCCAGAAGGCGGTGGCTCGTGGGCCAATCCGGTGGATTTATTGATCTTTGATTGGTACTTCTGCCTGAGCATACCCTCCTGGTATCCCTAGTGCCGTCTGTTGGATATCCACAGACGTGTGGCATCGTCCCCGTAAACACTCCATGGTGGATGGGGAGCTAGGAGGGTGAATCACATTTAATACTACCATGGCACCCCCACTAAAAAAAACGCTCACACGAATCTGATGATTCGTTCTCTTCCGAGGATGAGGATACTCATAAACGTCTCACAAATCCTGAGTATTGGTCTCGATTTCTTGTAATGTCTGTTTCAGATGGTGGTCCTCAATCCGTTTGCCATAGCAAAGGGCATAGAAGGTTTGGCTGGCGATGTGACGGAAGTGAAAAAAACTACGATCTGGTTCTCTTCTAACTGAATGCAGAAAACCCATTCAATTTCAAATCCTCTTATCGATCAAATCACTAAAAAAAGTACTCACGGAATTGGAAAAAAACTGTTTTTCTCAATTTAAAAATCGACACAAAGTGTTACGTCGCTGTTAATACGAAATAACAAAACAACTCGAAAAGTACTAGTCTGGATTTGCTAGTTTGATCTCAGTGAACAATACAAAATGTACTTTACAGGAGGTAATTTGTCGTCACTTTCAACATTCAAAAATAAAACTAAGTCCAAATTGACATAGCAGAAACAGACTAAAGCTGGTTACTGTAACTTAAGGGTTGATACATTATATCCAAATCCCTTGAGATGCTCCGCTTGCCAAACGTATGAGCCATGGATCGAAGTCATGCCATGTCCCAGCTGAATGTCATCGATGTGCTGGAACATGTGAAAACAGTACCATTTGTGATAAACCTCCACTCTGTGTCAACTGCTCTAGAAACCACCCCTCTTCATCTAAGGAATGTCCAACTTAGAAACTCCAGTCTAAAATTTCACGAGTCAAGCACGAACGCAACATTTCTTTTTTCGATGCCAAAAAGATTGTTCTTGATCAGGAACATCCAGGTCCAACCTAATCTACTGATCTTTCCACTTCAACTTTAACTCAAGAACAGTCATCACTTATATTAGCTCAACCATCTAACTCAGACAAAAGTATCAAACAAATTAAGTCCAAACCAAAAGCAGAA
Organism: Haliotis cracherodii; assembly: GCF_022045235.1. Taxonomy (NCBI): domain Eukaryota; kingdom Metazoa; phylum Mollusca; class Gastropoda; order Lepetellida; family Haliotidae; genus Haliotis; species Haliotis cracherodii. Next base: position 23,066,733 of record NW_027266272.1, on the reverse strand, counting down.
TCCTAGAAAAGGTATCAGAGTGGTAGAGCCTCAAAAGGGGCAGAAAATAAGATCCAACTTTTTAATAAGTATGGATCACTTGAGGACATGGATGTATCCGACATCAGCCATCAAAGGGCACAAAGCTTGTCGCCCTCAAGCAAGGTGAGGGGTAGATCTCCTGTCAATACCCCGAAAAGATAGTTTCTTCAACTAATATTGTACAGTGGAATTGTAGAGGGATAAAGACTAATTTTAATGAATTACATCTATTAGTCCAAGATTTTAATCCATCAGCATTCTGCTTACAAGAGACATATTTGAAGCGGACAGACCATTTTAACTTACGTCAGTTCAGTGCATATCATTCGTTTTCTTTTCCAGGTGATAGGGCCACTGAAGGATCTTCAGTCGTTGTGCGACAGAATGTTATCCACAGTCCTGTTGTACTTAAAACTAATCTGCAAGCCGTTGCAGTGCGACCTACTTTGCACGTTGCATTTACATTGTGTTCTCTATATATTCCGCCGTCGTCAGCTCTCCTGTAGTCTGGTCTTCAAAATCTTTACGATCAACTCCCTAAGCCATGTATAATCATGGGTGACTTAAATGGTCATAATCCACTCCTCGTGAGCTAAGGCCCGGTCGTCTAAGGCGCCGCGATTCGCTGTGCAGAGTTGTGTCCCTTGGGCACGCCAGAAACCTGTGGTTGTGGGTTCGAATCCCGGTTCGCCCCAATTATGTTTCTAGGTTTGTCAGCACCATACCCATGCTCGAGGGTTTCACCGAAGTGGTAAACGTCTGAGACCTGCATCACTTCGGGCTTTCCTCCCACATTTAGCTGACACGCGATATAACTGGAATACTGTTAAAAGCGGCGTTAAACCCAACTCACTCACTCAATCACTCGCCCAGGTGGCGCGTATCCAACATGGTGAGCCACTTTCCGTAAACAATCTTGGAGACAGCAAAGCGCACGTGAGGCATGTGGTGTAAGAATCTGTAGTGATGAAGCTATGTACCGTGATATAAACCATGGTTCCATACACTCATAGAACCTGAACATATGATTGTGAGAAAACAACATTGCTTTGATATTGGTATATACATAATATTGCCTTCCTTGCTTGTGATGCTAGCCAGCTCCGTGCTTTTACTCCACGATAAGTTAGGTGTAAACATTAGACCAAGGTATCTGTAATGATAAGCAACATTTATCTTTTCACCTGTGAAGTACGATTGTTCTTTATGTCTAAGTGGTCCACCATTTTAAATACTTTCTAGGGCTTTCTAAGTTGATTTATGAATATGAAGTATAGTTCAGGACTTAAAATGCTACCCTGACGGGTACCCATGTTGCAGCTGAAGTAGTCTGACATTCTTTCTCCTGTCCGAAGACAAGCAGACCATCTTGCATACGTAAGTATATATTTTCCCTCTGGCAGCAATGTTATTTAGTTGATTCAGTTGATCACATCGTGATGGACGCAATCAAAAGCTTAAATAAAGTCAATAAATAGACAATAAATCTGCAAGTTCGTTTGGATAGATACTTTTGTGCAATATCTTGTAGAGTCAAAACTTGATCCACAGTCGAATATCGTGGTCTGATTCCAGCCTGGGTTTCATCAGTGAAACTATTGATGTCGCACCATATCTGTAGTCGTTAGTTGATGACTGTTGTAAACACTTAACATATGGAATTTATTAAAGATATTCCTCTGTAGTTTCCTGTATTGTCTTTATCTCCAGACTTTGAGAGGGGACAGATGATACTTTTCCCCCATTGGTGAGTTATTAAAGAGTATTGTCAGTATGGGGGTTATATCAATGTCATCCTCTCCAGGAGATGTGTTGTTGTGATGTACTGTAGCTCCGTAGTCTAGTAGTCTTCCGGAGAGCGGAAGGTCCGGGGTTCGATTCCGCGTCATACCATCAGCCGTTGAAAGATGGCACTTATTGTTACCCTACCTGGCGCTCGGCATTAAGGGGCTAAAACAAGGACTAGTCGGCACGGAGTCAGTATACTGTGTCTGAGTGGGGTATTCATGATCAACTGCAGCGTGGTGTCTCAGTAAGCTAGCACTATTAAAAGGGTATTAGTCAGGACTATTCCAAGGACACACACACACAAACACACACACACACACACACACACACACACACACACACACACACACACACACACACACACACACACAGAACAGAACAGAACTTTATTACGCTCAGGCCGAGATCCTCGGCATATGAGGTACAAAAGACAGCAAAATACACATTATAATAGCGGATATGTGGTTAGCCGGAAGAGTTTACAATTTGCATTACATATTTACAGAATTTACTAAGGTAATTTAATACAGATATCTCTTTACAAGTGAAAAGTCTTTGAAATTTAATCATATTAGGTCTTTTAGAATATGTAGGTGGGATATACAAAATTCTTTCTTTATTAAAAAAAGGAACTTTAAAAATATAGTGAAATTCATCTCCAATATCATCAATAAAACACGGTTTACATTTTCTTTCACAAATAGGTATCCCATTCCATCTTCCTTTTTCAATTGGTAAGTGGTGGCATGAAGTACGAAATAAAAGTAGAGGGATAGCTTTATTTAGGGGTAGGAACGTCAGATAATTTTCTAATTCAAATTGTGGTTTCAAGAGAGAATAGACTACACTTTTTGTTTAATTTTCCACCTCAGAGCTCCAGATTTGTTTAGCATGATCAGTTAAAATAGAGTGAGCTGTTGCTTTGAGCCAGGAAGATGAAACAGGAGACTGTGACAACCATACATAACTTAAACCAATATTGTTTAGAACATTTTGAATACATGAAACACAGACACACAGACAGACAGACACACACACACACACACGCACACACGTGCATGCACGTCACTATATAAATAAATCACAACAGCGGTAGTCAACACAAACGACATTCATCATCCATAATCGTGATACTTCGTGATTCCCTTTCAAGTATTGTGGAAATAAGACTTGTGTTGACTTGGGTTCACTGGAGAACATGGGCAGAGATATAAGGATTTTACGTACGCATCGGAAGTTCAAGCAGTAGACATAAATATTTCCATTTGAGAAAGATTTTGGTTTTGAGACAGGAAAGTTGTTTATTTTGGAAGAAGTACCAGATATGATACATACCACCAGCGGCCACATTTCAGTAAAGAGATCACGTGAGATGACAATTAGAACGATTCGGCGTCGTAACTTTGGCATGAAATACGAGGTAACTGAAGTAACACGGAAATGTTCCGAATGTATCTGTCGTCTGCACTTCCGGTACCTACAAACAAAACACCTGGCAATATGCCAAAACAGCGCAAGCCACCTCACATAACACAGTCTGCCTTAATATTCAGTACAACAAACATTTTAAACACGTTCGAGTTTCGAGTCCGACGGATTCTTACATAAATTGGTTGATTGTCTTTGTGACATGTGACCGACCGACTTCCTCACGAGAAGAGGTTTCGACATATGTAGCAGTGACATTTTGAGGGTATTTTAATGTCTTAACTTGGTTTCTTTGTATATATCTATTTTACAATTATTGGATGTAACATGGTGTTTTATATTTTATGGTTTAAAGGAAAATAAGAATTAAAATAATGTATGTCATAAAAAGGTTGTTAAAAATATTGATGGTTGGTGGCAGTATTCTAATGTTTGTTGTTTTAAGCGAATGGCAATAAGATTGAAATTATTTACAGACAACCGTCATTTAGCTGGAATATTCCTGAGTGCGACATTAAACAACAAACAAACAAACAAACAAATATACAAACAAACACTTCAGTCAGGCAAATGAGGTGGATGGAATCTAAGATCAAAATCTAAATACGCTTAAGTGCCAAATACATTTATTTTTGTAATTCTATTTTTATTTCATGAGTCGTGTTGCATTTATGGTTTCAGGTACTAAGTAAGGATAAGATATATGGATAAACAACTTCTTTATTACAATTAGGAGCGACGTTTTGGTGTAGGTTCTAACACCGTTATCAAGCAAGTGATGTACAGAGCATGGTTGTCAAGTATATAAAATATGGTGAATCCAGTAATATAAACAAAAGGATTATGACTGATTGGGGTCTTTGGTGCGTTGATGGTCGGCGGGGGTATGAAAGAGCCTTGGTCACGGTTGATTGACGGTAGGAGTCTTTTGATGTACTTTCTTGTAGTTTTCTGATTTTAAAGTCTTTGATGTTGGTGGCGAGGGCTTTGACCTCAAACCCCAGAGACTTCAAAATCAGAAAACTACACCGAAACGTCGCTTCTAATTGTAATGACGAAGTTGTTAATCCATATATCTTATTCTTACTTAGTACTCCAACTTCTAAAGTTGGTTTCAGGTACTTCAGTACATATACTGCGGGGCAAAAGAAAGTATACACCCATGTTTGATGGTGACTAAAATGAAACAAACACGAAATGGTTATCAGATGGTGATGTCTTTGATTCGAGTATCCTAGGCTATATGACATGCATCAGACCAATGAGTATCTTACAACAGGTGACGTGCACACGACGTCTCAAGGAAAATGGGGGTCGCAATTTCACAGTACGCCAGTGATGAGTAGAGTGAAGCAGGTATTTTGAAGTGTACACTTTTCTTATGTCTTTCTTATTTTGAAGTGCCAGCGGAATTCAAATTGGAGGATGGTGGTCGGGTAGCCTTGTGGTGAAAGCGCTCGCTCGTCACGCTGACGACATGTGGTCGATTCCCGACATGGGTACAATGTGTGAAGCCCATTTCTGCTGCCCCCCGCCGTGATATTGCTGGAATATTGCTAAAAGCGGCGTAAAGCCATACTCACTCACTCAAATTGGCGGTCAGCGGATACTGGAACGACAAAGGGACGTAACTTTGTTTAAATCAGTTTGACTGTTACGCCTGGTCACAATTCTCACGGTGTTGATTTCGGGCTAATTGTTTATAAGAAACACGCGTTTACCGAACTGACGGATATTACGAACTGTTTTTTGGTCCCGTCCATTTGCTGTATATAGGCTCTATATGTGCCTATAACAAACTAAACTGAGGGGTCCCTTTTAGTTCGTTATAACCGTAGTTTACTGTTTATCGAAAAAAAACAATACAGGTAGTTAAACTGTGAATACTGGTGAGTGAACGAATACAGTTTATATAGCTGTTGTGAGATCAGTTTGTAAACAACTAGTAGAAAATTCAGTTAACCACATAAACAACTCGTCAAATATACGAGATATTATATACATCGTAGTATATTGCAACCCTTGTGATGCACGCCGTTTGTTGTATGAATGAGTGAGTTGGGTATAACGCCGCTTTGAACAGCATTTCAGTTATATCACGGCGTGTCAGCCAGAAGTGATGCATGACTTACACTTTTACCACGGGTATGATGCTGCCAAACCTAGGAACATCAGGGCGAATCTCGGATTCGAACGCATGACCATAGGTTCCTGGCAAATCTAAGGGACGCAACTCTGCACAGAGAACGGATATGATAATGACATGATCATGTATGCAGTATGCAGTGAACCTCATCTGAAGCATTCAGACACATATTTGGAAGGCAGATTGTATATTACATCCAGTGTCGCTGGCGTGTAATGAGATAACGATGTAGTAGATTTAACGCCGCTTTGAAGAGTGTTTCTGTTATGTCACGTGTGAGTTTGATGTTGGATCAAAGTGTAGCACGAGTCCTGGAGCTCCTGCTATGGTTTCCTGTATCACCGTGTAGCACAAGTCCTGGAGCTCCTGCTATGGTTTCCTGGATCACCGTGTAGCACGAGTCCTGGAGCTCTTGCCATGGTTTCCTGGATCGCCGTGTAGCACGAGTCCTGGAGCTCCTGCTATGGTTTCCTGGATCGCCGTGTAGCACGAGTCCTGGAGCTCCTGCTATGGTTTCCTGGATCACCGTGTAGCTCGAGTCCTGGAGCTCCTGCTATGGTTTCCTGGATCACCGTGTAGCACGAGTCCTGGAGCTCCTGCTATGGTTTCCTGGATCACCGTGTAGCACGAGTCCTGAGGCTCCTGCTATGGTTTCCTGGATCATCGTGTAGCTCGAGTCCTGGAGCTCCTGCTATGGTTTCCTGGATCACCGTGTAGCACGAGACCTGGAGCTCCTGCTATAGTTTCCTGGATCACCGAGTAGCACGAGTCCTGGAGCTCCTGCTATGGTTTACTGGATCACCTTGTAGCACGAGACCTGGAGCTCCTGCTATAGTTTCCTGGATCACCGAGTAGCACGTGTCCTGGAGCTCCTGCAATGGTTTCCTGGATCACCTTGTAGCACGAGTCCAGGAGCTCCTGCCATGGTTTCCTGGATCACCGTGTAGCTCGAGTCCTGGAGCTCCTGCTATGGTTTCCTGAATCACCGTGTAGCACGAGTCCTGGAGCTCCTGCTATAGTTCCTGGATCACCGTGTAGCACAAGTCCTGGAGCTCCTGCTATGGTTTCCTGAATCACCGTGTAGCAGGAGACCTGGAGCTCCTGCTATGGTTTCCTGGATCACCGTGTAGCACGAGTCCTGGAGCTCCTGCCATGGTTTCCTGGATCAGCGTGAAGCACGAGTCCTGGAGCTCCTGCTATGGTTTCCTGGATCACCGTGTAGCACGAGTCCTGGAGCTCCTGCTATAGTTCCTGGATCACCTTGTAGCACAAGTCCTGGAGCTCCTGCTATGGTTTCCTGAATCACCGTGAAGCACGAGTCCTGGAGCTCCTGCTATGGTTTCCTGGATCACCGTGTAGCACGAGTCCTGAGGCTCCTGCTATGGTTTCCTGGATCATCGTGTAGCTCGAGACCTGGAGCTCCTGCTATAGTTTCCTGGATCACCGAGTAGCACGAGTCCTGGAGCTCCTGCTATGGTTTACTGGATCACCTTGTAGCACGAGACCTGGAGCTCCTGCTATAGTTTCCTGGATCACCGAGTAGCACGTGTCCTGGAGCTCCTGCAATGGTTTCCTGGATCACCTTGTAGCACGAGTCCAGGAGCTCCTGCCATGGTTTCCTGGATCACCGTGTAGCTCGAGTCCTGGAGCTCCTGCTATGGTTTCCTGAATCACCGTGTAGCACGAGTCCTGGAGCTCCTGCTATAGTTCCTGGATCACCGTGTAGCACAAGTCCTGGAGCTCCTGCTATGGTTTCCTGAATCACCGTGTAGCAGGAGACCTGGAGCTCCTGCTATGGTTTCCTGGATCACCGTGTAGCACGAGTCCTGGAGCTCCTGCCATGGTTTCCTGGATCAGCGTGAAGCACGAGTCCTGGAGCTCCTGCTATGGTTTCCTGGATCACCGTGTAGCACGAGTCCTGGAGCTCCTGCTATAGTTTCCTGGATCACCGTGTAGCACGAGACCTGGAGCTCCTGCTATGGTTTCCTGGATCGCCGTGTAGCACGAGTCCTGGAGCTCCTGCTATGGTTTCCTGGATCACCGTGTAGCACGAGTCCTGGAGCTCCTGCTATAGTTCCTGGATCACCTTGTAGCACAAGTCCTGGAGCTCCTGCTATGGTTTCCTGAATCACCGTGAAGCACGAGTCCTGGAGCTCCTGCTATGGTTTCCTGAATCACGTGTAGCACGAGTCCTGGAGCTCCTGCCATGGTTTCCTGGATCACCGTGTAGCACGAGACCTGGAGCTCCTGCTATGGTTTCCTGAATCACCGTGTAGCACGAGACCTGGAGCTCCTGCTATAGTTTCCTGGATCACCGTGTAGCACGAGACCTGGAGCTCCTGCTATGGTTTCCTGGATCACCGTGTAGTACAAGTCCTGGAGCTCCTGCTATAGTTTCCTGGATCACCGTGTAGCACGAGTCCTGGAGCTCCTGCTATGGTTTCCTGAATCACCGTGTAGCACGAGTCCTGGAGCTCCTGCCATGGTTTCCTGGATCACCGTGTAGCACGAGTCCTGGAGCTCCTGCTATGGTTTCCTGAATCACCGTGTAGCACAAGTCCTGGAGCTCCTGATCTGGTTTCCTGGATCACCGTGTAGCACGAGACCCGGAGCTCCTGCTATGGTTTCCTGGATTACCGTGTAGCACGAGACCTGGAGCTCCTGCCATGGTTTCCTGGATCACCGTGTAGCACGAGACCTGGAGCTCCTGCTATAGTTTCCTGGATCACCGTGTAGCACAAGTCCTGGAGCTCCTGCTATAGTTTCCTGAATCACCGTGTAGCACGAGTCATGGAGCTCCTGCCATGGTTTCCTGGATCACCGTGTAGCACGAGTCCTGGAGCTCCTGCCATGGTTTCCTGGATCACCGTGTAGCACGAGTCCTGGAGCTCCTGCCATGGTTTCCTGGATCACCGTGTAGCCTGAGTCCTGGAACTCCTGCCATGGTTTCCTGGATCACCGTGTAGCACGAGTCCTGGAGCTCCTGCCATGGTTTCCTGGATCACCGTGTAGCACAAGTCCTGGAGCTCCTGCTATAGTTTCCTGGATCACCGTGTAGCACGAGTCCTGGAGCTCCTGCTATAGTTTCCTGGATCACCGTGTAGCACGAGTCCTGGAGCTCCTGCTATAGTTTCCTGGATCACCGTGTAGCACGAGACCTGGAGCTCCTGCTATGGTTTCCTGGATCGCCGTGTAGCACGAGTCCTGGAGCTCCTGCTATGGTTTCCTGGATCACCGTGTAGCACGAGTCCTGGAGCTCCTGCTATAGTTCCTGGATCACCTTGTAGCACAAGTCCTGGAGCTCCTGCTATGGTTTCCTGAATCACCGTGAAGCACGAGTCCTGGAGCTCCTGCTATGGTTTCCTGAATCACGTGTAGCACGAGTCCTGGAGCTCCTGCCATGGTTTCCTGGATCACCGTGTAGCACGAGACCTGGAGCTCCTGCTATGGTTTCCTGAATCACCGTGTAGCACGAGACCTGGAGCTCCTGCTATAGTTTCCTGGATCACCGTGTAGCACGAGACCTGGAGCTCCTGCTATGGTTTCCTGGATCACCGTGTAGTACAAGTCCTGGAGCTCCTGCTATAGTTTCCTGGATCACCGTGTAGCACGAGTCCTGGAGCTCCTGCTATGGTTTCCTGAATCACCGTGTAGCACGAGTCCTGGAGCTCCTGCCATGGTTTCCTGGATCACCGTGTAGCACGAGTCCTGGAGCTCCTGCTATGGTTTCCTGAATCACCGTGTAGCACAAGTCCTGGAGCTCCTGATCTGGTTTCCTGGATCACCGTGTAGCACGAGACCTGGAGCTCCTGCTATGGTTTCCTGGATTACCGTGTAGCACGAGACCTGGAGCTCCTGCCATGGTTTCCTGAATCACCGTGTAGCACGAGACCTGGAGCTCCTGCTATAGTTTCCTGGATCACCGTGTAGCACAAGTCCTGGAGCTCCTGCTATAGTTTCCTGAATCACCGTGTAGCACGAGTCATGGAGCTCCTGCCATGGTTTCCTGGATCACCGTGTAGCACGAGTCCTGGAGCTCCTGCCATGGTTTCCTGGATCACCGTGTAGCACGAGTCCTGGAGCTCCTGCCATGGTTTCCTGGATCACCGTGTAGCCTGAGTCCTGGAACTCCTGCCATGGTTTCCTGGATCACCGTGTAGCACGAGTCCTGGAGCTCCTGCCATGGTTTCCTGGATCACCGTGTAGCACAAGACCTGGAGCTCCTGCTATAGTTTCCTGGATCACCGTGTAGCACGAGACCTGGAGCTCCTGCCATGGTTTCCTGGATCACCGTGTAGCACGAGTCCTGGAGCTCCTGCTATAGTTTCCTGGATCACCGTGTAGCACGAGTCCTGGAGCTCCTCCTATGGTTTCCTGGATCACCGTGTAGCCTGAGTCCTGGAGCTCCTGCTATGGTTTCCTGGATCACCGTGTAGCACGAGTCCTGGAGCTCCTTCTATGGTTTCCTGGATCAGTGTGTAGCTCTTAATTGTAATAAAGAAGTTGTTCATCCATAAATTCTTATCCTTACTTAGTACTCCAACTTCTAAATGCCTATCAAAGAAATAATGTTCTATACGAATATACAAAACTATCGGACCAAGGGCAACAGGTGGAGCTGTTTTGGATCCCTTCTCACATATTTATTCATGGAAATGAGAAAGCAGACACACAGGCGAAGCTCGCTCTAGACAAAGCGGAGATACAACCTTTTCCCTTTTGTAAACTAGAGACATAAAATCAAAATCAAAGTCTCAAGAACCCAAAGATGGCAAGCCCAGTGTCAAGTAAGATTGGCAGATATCTCTGCAACATTCAACCCAAGATCCACCAAAAGCCATACTCACACTCATATGAAAAAAGTTGAAATATCCATCTCACGTCACAAAAAGCACTATGACAAGATTTGTCCATTTTGCAATCAACCTGAATCCATTGCTCACTTGTTACTAGAATGTCAAGACAATGCCCCAGCCCGGGTAAGGTTAAAACAAGAATTGCAGTTAGATCCGATATCTGTTGTAGATCTCCTAAAGCCAAGAGATGCAATAGCGAAGGCCAACTCTATTTCTGAGAGATGGACATCTACTAGAACGTTTAGAAACAGAGCAGCCAAAGATAAAATTGAAATTATATCAATATACGAAAATAGAGTGGAATATACAAAAACAGACATTCTATGAATACCAAACTCACAATAGACACGTGTACCCTACGTACACAAATGAGTCAACCAAAATTGGCAGAAGGCGACCTCTAAAACACTTAAAGCAAACAACATTGTCTCTTTACACTACAGGATTGGATAGGCCGTTCTGGGCGGTGTGCTACGAGGTGGTCTCGTTCGAAACTCAGGTTTTGTCAGTAAGGGGTTTCGGGACACTGAATCGATCTAACTTCCGACTTAGTGTGGATGTACTGACCTACACTTAGTAGCTAGGGTTTGTAATGCTCAGTTTTTTTCTAGTAATCCGTGGATTACAAGCCTTCCCGTGATTGTTTAGCAATTTTGGAATTTTAGAGTTTCATTGTTCAGTGAGTGACAGAATCTGTATTCAATCAGACTTGTTTGATTTTCAGACGTACTCGTCTATTTTGTAGCCTAAGTGACTTAGTTGTTATTACTGTAATATAGTTGCTTAGCTAAGCCGCGTGGTTTTTTTGCTGATGTAATTAATCAGTGGTCTGTGTCAGCGCAGACTGGGTTTATCTGATCTTTTATTATTATTATTATTATCTTATATTATCTAATATCTATTAGTACAATTAGCTGCTTTTTATAAACCTGTGAACCTATCACCACGTTTTCATCACTACTTTATATGCATGTCATAGTATTCCAATTGCGTGGATCGATGCTCATGTCAGTCACTGGAGTGTCTGGTCCAGACTCGATTATTTACAGACCGCCGTCATATATAGCTAATAATATTGCTGAGTGTGGCGTTAAATAATAAACAATACAACACAATGTATTTGTTTGATGACACCCCTGATCATTGGAGCACATCTCCGTGATAAACAACTTTTACGAGAAATGTGTGTCGCCAGCTGGGTTCGAACCCGCGAAGTCCACGCCGAAGGTTAACGAATGTAGTCTTCTGTCACGGGGACATGGATGAAACTCGTGATTTGGTAGCTTTTCGGTCAGAGAACAGTTAGAAAAGACATTACTCTCATCTTAATCCGGGATGTGCTTGCTCATAATTAGTTCGTCAACATGGGCAAGTAATATTTAGGTGTTAAATGTGTTCAAGTTTGACCTGTATGAATTGTATACTTGCCACGGGAAGTGCATTTCATAGTCCTAGACGCCAAAGAGTGAGGTGCAAGTGGGAAAGGCTCGGCGAATAGGCTGGTGAGAAAGTTCTGAGTCTGACTAACTTTCAACTACATGTAGCTATACATAGTGATACATGCACACCCAGGCTGGGTTCGAAGAACTTCCTCACCTACCAAACACGCCAGACCTGGCACCAAGTGATTTCCACCTGTTTCCTAAACTGAAAGAACACCTTCGTGGAAAGCGCTATGACGACAACGATGACCCCAGGGCTGCCGTGAATGGGTTTTCTTCAGGATGGCTTCAGAAAACTTCATCCTGACTTGAATGGAAAAGCTTCACTATCGATATGAGAAGTGTATTGAAAACCTTCGAGATAATGTTGCAAAATACAGTTAAAACACTTTCACAATTTTTGGTTTTATTTGTTAGGCCTTGAACTTTTTGACCATCCCTTGCACACTTCACGTGCAACGCGTAGGGCAGTCTCACACAGTTCTCGAATATCTTTCTTAAATTCGATTAAAAAACATCGTTGTTTGAAACATTTTAGGTGTTAGGGTTCTTTGAATTAATGTAATCCATGGTTGACGGGACACATGCTCTGCAAATCCTTCAATCGACCGAATTTCTGCACGGCAGTCGCCATGTTGTTTATGAACCGAATGTCAATTTCGTTACGCGATTTTGATTGGACTATGCATAGACTCGTTAGTCCAGACAACATATAACATAATTGACTCCTAGTTCGGCAAGGGTGGAAACTAATGAGACTGCCAAAAACAAAGGCAATCAAAAAGAAACAAATCTTCAGAGGCATTAACCTTGTAAGCTGTTTAGGCAAATAAGCAAATGTAGATGTGGACAGAATACTCCTGGTATTCAACTTATACGTAGGAGTGTTGCGAATATTGAGGAGGATGACGTCTTATGTAAACACTGTCATGTAACTGAGGATGAACTTCATGTTATATACAACTGTCCTCTTTATGCAAGTCGGCGGGAAATGTATATCCCAAAGACAGTTTATCATAATTAGTTTTGTTTGGAAAGACTCTGTCAACTATCCAACAACGATGCAATGATAAATTTTGCAAAATTTCTAATGCACGTGTTCTCAACACACACACGCACGCATGCACGCGCGCGTGCACACACACACACACACACACACACACACACACACACGCAAAAGTATCAGTTAGGTAACTCTTAGATAAATATAATGTAAATGTATTTTGTACAATGGGTCAAATGGCCTTATACAAATATATCTGCCTGTCTGTCTGTCTGTCTGTCTGTCTGTCTGTCTGTCTGTTTAGGCAAGCTCTTGACCACTATAATCCTTAAAGCCTCCAATCGTATTCTGATCATGTTAATTTTCTAGGTCTTAACCAAGCGGGATTCAGGCAAGGCTATTCAACAACAGATTACAACAGAGAGAAGGAAACAGACGCTAACCCTGTGCCATTTCCGTGACAGTGCGTTGTATATCGTCGGTAGGTTCTGCCTTGTGGTTAGAGAGATGGGAAACGAGTACGGATGCAGGAATAGACGGAGTACTTCAGCGTGAGGCTGTGGGTCTCAGATCGCATCCGCGTTCTAGTGGATAGAGCGTCTGTCCGGAGAGCGGAAGCTCGTGGGCTCCATTCCAAAGGATGTTAAAATATGGTACTTGTTGTTACCCTGCATTAAGGGGCCGGCATTAAGGGGCTAAAACAAGGCCTGGTCGGCTCGGAGTCAATACACTTTGTCTGAGTGGGGTATTCATGTTGAACTGCGGTATGGTGTCTCAGTGGGCTAGCACTATAAACTCGGCATTAGTCCGGACTAGTACAAGCAGCCCCCCACCCCACCCCACCCGACCCCTCCTCATCCCACCTCACCCCACCTCACCCAACCCCACCCCACATACACGCGACGTTTTACCCCATTTCACCTCACATCACCTCGTGGGACTCGTTCGTGCAAGATTTCACATAACAGCGATGGCAATGTTGTTTATAAAGGACAAAGGATTATATCTCTTGAATGAATGTATGTTTATTTTTGGTGTTCTTTGTTGTTCTCCATCACGTATGAGATAAATGTGGTATTCGGCAATACGAAAATCCTATTTTTGATTTATTTCACTAGTACTCGACACAAAACGTTGTTATCTCTAATTTCTCACTATAATCTTGTTGAGCATGACGTCATTTGTTGTAGTATTACGCCAATGCATTTTTAAATGATGTGATGTTACGTAGTCATCGCTATGCATGTAGACTGACTCTACCAATACAACCGTACAAAATGTCAATGACAAAGTTACTAAATCGGTCATCTTCGTGCGACTGATTTGACTTAATCACTTTTGATTTTGCTTATATGCAAATGATATATTTCGACATTGTGTGGAGATTAAATAGCCTTTTTGTGGAAATAATGTGGAAAAGATATACCCGTTATTTGGAAGAAATACATCTGTTTTGTGGAAAAGATATACCCGTTATTTGGAAGAAATACATCTGTTTTGTGGAAAAGATATACCCTTTATTTGGAAGAAATACATCTGTTTTGTGGAAAAGATATACCCGTTATTCGGAAGAAATACATCTGTTTTGTGGAAATGATATAGCCGTTGTCTGTATGATATAGCCGTTATGTTGAAATGGTGTAGCCGTTATGTTGAAATGGTGTAGCCGTTATGTTGAAATGGTGTAGCCAATATGTTGAAATGGTGTAGCCATTATGTTGAAAAGGTGTAGCCGTTATGTTGAAAAGGTGTAGCCAATATGTTGAAATGATGTAGCCATTATGTTGAAATGGTGTAGCCATTATGTTGAAATGGTGTAGCCAATATGTTGAAATGGTGTAGCCAATATGTTGAAATGGTGTAGCCGTTATGTTGAAATGGTGTAGCCGTTATGTTGAAAAGGTGTAGCCGTTATGTTGAAATGGTGTAGCCAATATGTTGAAATGGTGTAGCCAATATGTTGAAATGGTGTAGCCGTTATGTTGAAATGGTGTAGCCAATATGTTGAAATGGTGTAGCCGTTATGTTGAAATGGTGTAGCCAATATGTTGAAATGGTGTAGCCATTATGTTGAAAAGGTGTAGCCATTATGTTGAAAAGGTGTAGCCGTTATGTTGAAATGATGTAGCCATTATGTTGAAATGGTGTAGCCAATATGTTGAAATGGTGTAGCCAATATGTTGAAATGGTGTAGCCGTTATGTTGAAATGGTGTAGCCGTTATGTTGAAAAGGTGTAGCCATTATGTTGAAAAGGTGTAGCCATTATGTTGAAAAGGTGTAGCCATCATGTGAAAATGGTGTAGCCATCATGTGAAAATGGTGTTGCCATTATGTTGAAATGGTGTAGCCGTTATGTTGAAATGGTGTAGCCAATATGTTGAAATGGTGTAGCCATTATGTTGAAAAGGTGTAGCCGTTATGTTGAAAAGGTGTAGCCGTTATGTTGAAATGATGTAGCCATTATGTTGAAATGGTGTAGCCATTATGTTGAAATGGTGTAGCCGTTATGTTGAAATGGTGTAGCCGTTATGTTGAAAAGGTGTAGCCGTTATGTTGAAAAGGTGTAGCCATTATGTTGAAAAGGTGTAGCCATTATGTGAAAATGGTGTAGCCATCATGTGAAAATGGTGTAGCCATTATGTTGAAATGGTGTAGCCGTAATGATGTAGCAGTTGTGTGGAAATAACAAAGTTGTTATGTAGAAATAATATGGTCATGATGTGGAAAATCATAAAGTCAATACTGCTGCCGTGGATGGGTTTTTTTCAGGATGGCTTCAGAAAACTTCATCCTGACTTGAATTGAAAAGCTTCACTATCGATATGAGAAGTGTATTGAAAACCTTGGAGATAATGTTGCAAAATACTGTTAAAACACTTTCACACGTTTTTGTTTTATTTGTTAAGCCTTGAACTTTTTGACCATCCCTTGCACACTTCACGTGCAACGCGTAGGGCAGTCTCACACAGTTCTCGAATATCTTTCTTAAATTCGATTAAAAAACATCGTTGTTTGAAACATTTTAGGTGTTAGGGTGCTTTGAATGAATGTAATCCATGGTTGACGGCACACATGCTCTGCAAATCCTTCAATCGACCGAATTCTGCACGGCAGTCGCCATGTTGTTTATGAACCGAATGTCAATTTCGTTACGCGATTTTGATTGGACTATGCATAGACTCGTTAGTCCAGACAACATATAACATAATTGACTCCTAGTTCGGCAAGGGTGGAAACTAATCTTTTACAGTCGGGAAGATGCTACTCACTAATGAGACTGCCAAAAACAAAGGCAATCAAAAAGAAACAGAAATCTTCAGAGGCATTAACCTTGTAAGCTGTTTAGGCAAATAACCAAATTTAGATGTGGACAGAATACTTCTGGTATTCAACTTATACGTCGGAGTGTTGCGAATATTGAGGAGGATGCCGTCTTATGTAAAACTGTCATGCAACTGAGGATGAACTTCATGTTATATACAACTGTCCTCTTTATGCAAGTCGGCGGGAAATGTATATCCCAAAGACAGTTTATCATAATTATTTTTGTTTGGAAAGACTCTGTCAAATATCCAACAACGATGCAATGATAAATTTTGCAAAATGTCTAATGCACGTGTTCTCAACACACACACAGTGTTCTAGCACTATAAATCGGAATCAGTCCGGTACAAGTACAAGCAGCCACACACACACACACACACACACACACACTAACTAACTAACTAGCTAACTAACTAACACACACACACACACACACACACACACACACACTAAC
Organism: Haliotis cracherodii; assembly: GCF_022045235.1. NCBI lineage: Eukaryota > Metazoa > Mollusca > Gastropoda > Lepetellida > Haliotidae > Haliotis > Haliotis cracherodii. The sequence continues at coordinate 23,050,270 of NW_027266272.1, read as the reverse complement.
ACACACACACTAACACACACACACTAACACTAACACACACAAAGTATCAATTAGGTAACTCTTAGATAAATATAATGTAAATGTATTTTGTACAATGGGTCAAATGGCCTTAGACAAAATTAAGAAATCTGTCTGTCTGTCTGTCTGTTTAGGCAAGCTCTTGACCTCTATAATCCTTAAAGTCTCCAATCGTATTCTGATCATGTTAATTTTCTAGGTCTTAACCAAGCGGGATTCAGGCAAGGCTATTCAACAACAGATTATAACAGAGAGAAGGAAACAGACGCTAACCCTGTGCCATGTCCGTGACATCGCGTTGTAGATCGTCGGTAGGTTCTGCCTTGTGGTTAGAGAGATGGGAAACGAGTACGGATGCAGGAATAGACGGAGTACTTCAGCGTGAGGCTGTGGGTCTCAGATCGCATCCGCGCTCTAGTGGATAGAGCGTCTGTCCGGAGAGCGGAAGCTCGTGGGCTCCATTCCAAAGGATGTTAAAATATGGTACTTGTTGTTACCCTGCCTGGCGCCCGGCATTGAGGGGCTAAAACAAGGCCTGGTCGGCTCGGAGTCAATACACTTTGTCTGAGTGGGGTATTCATGTTGAACTGCGGTATGGTGTCTCAGTGGGCTAGCACTATAAACTCGGCATTAGTCCGGACTAGTACAAGCAGCCCCCACTCCACCCCACCCCACCCCACCCCACCCCCCACTCATACACGCGACGTTAAACCCCATTTCACCTCAAATCACCACGTGGGACTCGTTCATGCAAGATTTCACATAACAGCGATGGCAATGTTGTTTATAAAGGACAAAGGATTATATCTCTTGAATGAATGTATGTTTATTTTTGGTGTTCTTTGTTGTTCTCCATCACGTATGCCATAAATGTGGTATTCGGCAATACGAAAATCCTATTTTTGATTTATTTCACTAGTACTCGACACAAAACGTTGTTATCTCTAATTTCTCACTATAATCTTGTTGAGCATGACGTCATTTGTTGTAGTATTACGCCAATGCATTTTTAAATGATGTGATGTTACGTAGTCATCGCTATGCATGTAGACTGACTCTACCAATACAACCGTACAAAATATCAATGACAAAGTTACTAAATCGGTCATCTTCGTGAGGCTGATCTGACTTAATCACTTTTGATTTTGCTTATATGCAAATGATATATTTCGACATTGTGTGGAGATTGAATAGCCTTTTTGTGGAAATAATGTGGAAAAAATACATCCAAAATTTGGAAGAAATACATATGTTTTGTGGAAAAGATATACCCGTTATTTGGAAGAAATACATCTGTTTTGTGGAAAAGATATACCCGTTATTTGGAAGAAATATATCTGTTTTGTGGAAAAGATATACCCGTTATTTGAAAGAAATACATCTGTTTTGTGGAAATGATATAGCCGTTGTCTGTATGATATAGCTGTTATGTTGAAATGGTGTAGCCATTAGGTTGAAAGGGTGTAGCCGTTATGTTGAAATGGTGTAGCCGTTATGTTGAAGTGGTGTAGCCATTATGTTGAAATGGTGTAGCCGTTATGTTGAAATGGTGTAGCCATTATGTTGAAATGGTGTAGCCGTTATGTTGAAATGATGTAGCCGTTATGTTGAAAAGGTGTAGCCGTCATGTTGAAATGGTGTAGCCGTTATGTTGAAAAGGTGTAGCCATTATGTTGAAATGGTGTAGCCATTATGTTGAAATGGTGTAGCAATTATATTGAAATGGTGTAGCCGTTATGTTGAAATGGTGTGGCCGTTATGTTGAAATGGTGTAGCCGTTATGTTGAAATGGTGTAGCCATTATATTGAAATGGTGTAGCCATCATGTTGAAATGTTGTAGTCGTTATGCCATTATGTTGAAATGGTGTAGCCGTTATGTTGAAATGATGTAGCCGTTATGTTGAAAAGGTGTAGCCGTCATGTTGAAATGGTGTAGCCGTTATGTTGAAAAGGTGTAGCCATTATGTTGAAATGGTGTAGCCATTATGTTGAAATGGTGTAGCAATTATATTGAAATGGTGTAGCCGTTATGTTGAAATGGTGTGGCCGTTATGTTGAAATGGTGTAGCCGTTATGTTGAAATGGTGTAGCCATTATATTGAAATGGTGTAGCCATCATGTTGAAATGTTGTAGTCGTTATGTTGAAATGATGTAGCCATTATGTTGAAATGGTGTAGCCATTATGTTGAAATGGTGTAGCCGTTATGTTGAAATGGTGTAGCCATTATGTTGAAATGGTGTAGCCATTATGTTGAAAAGGTGTAGCCGTTATGTTGAAATGGTGTAGCCGTTATGTTGAAATGGTGTAGCCGTTATGTTGAAAAGGTGTAGCCGTTATGTTGAAATGGTGTAGCCATTATGTTGAAATGGTGTAGCCGTTATGTTGAAATGGTGTAGCCATTATGTTGAAATGGTGTAGCCGTTATGTTGAAAAGGTGTAGCCGTTATGTTGAAATGGTGTAGCCGTTATGTTGAAATGGTGTAGCCGTTATGTTGAAAAGGTGTAGCCGTTATGTTGAAAAGGTGTAGCCGTTATGTTGAAATGATGTAGCCATTATGTTGAAATGGTGTAGCCGTTATGTTGAAATGGTGTAGCCATTATATTGAAATGGTGTAGCCATTATGTTGAAAAGGTGTTGCCATCATGTGAAAATGGTGTAGCCATTATGTGAAAATGGTGTTGCTATTATGTTGAAATGGTGGAGTCATTATGTGGAAATGGTGTAGCCGTAATGATGTTGCAGTTGTGTGGAAATAACAAAGCTGTTATGTAGAAATAATATGGTCATGATGTGGAAAATCATAAAGTTAATACTTATAAAATCACATGGACCTTTTTACTTGAAAAATGATCTGAACAAGGCATTACTAGCGATGCGTAAGCAAAAAACACATTGACAGCCATAACGTAGGCATGGGTTCAAGTGTAAAGAATGTACCATGTGTTATCTGATACGATCTGTGGGTGTGTTTCGACATTACATACAATCGTGTTTTCAAGCGAGAGTTACCTCCCTTCAACCGTCGAGCCGACAGGCTCCTTCCCAGCGCGTCCCACCTTCGTTACCCTCTCAGTAACGTCAGCGATAGTACAGAGAGCTCCGCGAACGGGATATCGCTGTGAGGAGCTTGGCCTTGTTCCATGTCAGCGTATTGCATCATGGCCCGAGTTAGTGATGAAGACAAGACGCGATGACCCTGCCCCCTGGACTTAACATCAAGCACTTCACCAGTGATGGACGCACGGGCCGGGTTTTTTAAAGTGTATTTCCTCCCCTCCTTATTTCTGTGAATTCCCAGGAGCGAGATTGGCATGACTTTGAACTTAGAATGCTGAACTTCAAATTTTAGTTGTTCAATAAATCTGTCAATTATTGTTATATCAACATTTTACATGAAGAAATATGATTGCGAAACAGGTCATAGTGCCAATAAAATCATATTTCTAAAAAATATTACAGACATTACAATCAAACATCAGGTGCAGTATTATTAGAAATACAAAGTTAGTAAATCAAACAGAATAATGACTACAAATCTTTTCTAAGTTAAACAATATTGCAGTTAAGCGTCAATATCAAATCATATCCAGCCATTATGTCAGAAAATAAAGTTGCTGATGTATAACAGTATTTAAAAAAGTCTAAACGAAATGACTTGATAATGTCCTTCAAATTTATCACATAAAACCTTATTGTGCAAAAAATCTGGTTATTTCACAATATGTAAAATATATGGGGTGCAATCATCGAACATACTTTCGAAATATCATCGAAAAAATTATATTTGTGTACGACATTCACAGACTGTTGCACAATTAGTGTCAAAACATTTGTATTCTTCAAAACAAATGGCGGAGTCATTTGAGCCTGGGGAGTTATCTGCGCCTACGACGGGGGGAGTCATTTGAGCCTGGGTAGTTATCTGAGCCTACGACAGGGGAGTCGTTTGAGCCTGGGAAGTTATCTGAGCCTACGACGGGGGAAGTCGTTTGAGCCTGGGAAGTTATCTGAGCCTACGACGGGGGAAGTTGTTTGAGCCTGGGAAGTTATCTGAGCCTACGACGGGGGAAGTTGTTTGAGCCTGGGGAGTTATCTGCGCCTACGACGGGGGGAGTCATTTGAGCCTGGGTAGTTATCTGAGCCTACGACAGGGGAGTCGTTTGAGCCTGGGTATTTATCTGAGCCTACGACGGGGGAAGTCGTTTGAGCCTGGGAAGTTATCTGAGCCTACGACGGGGGAAGTTGTTTGAGCCTGGGAAGTTATCTGAGCCTACGACGGGGGAAGTTGTTTGAGCCTGGGAAGTTATCTGAGCCTACGACGGGGGAAGTCGTTTGAGCCTGGGTAGTTATCTGAGCCTACGACGGGGGAAGTCGCTTGAGCCTGGGAAGTTATCTGAGCCTACGACGGGGGAAGTCGTTTGAGCCTGGGAAGTTATCTGAGCCTACGACGGGGGAAGTCGTTTGAGCCTGGGAAGTTATCTGAGCCTACGACGGGGGAGTCGTTTGGGCCTGGGAAGTTATCTGAGCCTACGACGGGGGAAGTCGTTTGAGCCTGGGAAGTTATCTGAGCCTACGACGGGGGAAGTCGTTTGAGCCTGGGAAGTTATCTGAGCCTACGACGGGGGAAGTCGTTTGAGCCTGGGTAGTTATCTGAGCCTTCGACGGGGGAGTCGATTGAGCCCGGGAGGTTATCTCAGCCTTCGACGGGGGAGTCGTTTGAGCCTGGGAGGTTATCTCAGCCTTCGACGGGGGAGTCGTTTGAGCCTGGGAAGTTATCTGAGCCTTCGACGGGGGAGTCGTTTGAGCCTGGGAAGTTATCTGAGCCTTCAACGGGGGAGTCGTTTGAGCCTGGGAGGTTATCTCAACCTTCGACTGGGGAGTCGTTTGGGCCTGGGAGGTTATCTCAGCCTTCGACGGGGGAGTCGTTTGAGCCTGGGAGGTTATCTCAGCCTACGACGGGGGAGTCGTTTGAGCCTTGGTAGTTATCTGAGCCTACGACAGGGGAGTCGTTTGAGCCTGGGAAGTTATCTGAGCCTACGACGGGGGAAGTCGTTTGAGCCTTGGTAGTTATCTGAGCCTACGACGGGGGAGTCGTTTGGGCCTAAGGGGAGTCATCTGAGTCTCCTACACCGGCACATTACCTGGCACACGTTGAATGACTACAGAAGACGGCATCTCATTTCGTGATATGCTGAGTCGCTTACACCAAAACAATCTAAAACATTGACAAGGGAGCGCAGCTCTAGCTTTTCAGATTCTGGCAAGTTGGAATAATGTTTTGGAGTTTACACCGGTAAACTGACTAAACTGTTTTGTGAACCGCTGGTGGTTGTTGGAGGCGTTAAACCGAATCTTAAGAAAAGAGTTTTATAAGAATTGGCTACGTGAAGGTGGGTAGGGCCCTGACCAGAGAGTGGGTACCAAACTTCTTCGCAGTGTGACTCAGTTACTCAGTAATTCCAGCGTTACCATCCCCTTGAACGCACAGTAGCTCACTTGAAAATACAGCAAAACAGTGTTTATCACCAATAAAAAGTTCCTTTTTCTGCCAGATTTTAATTTACTTTTCAATTTGGAGGAGTGAGTGAGTTGGGTTTAACGCCGCTTTTAACAGTATTACAGTTACATCGCGGCTTAATGTGGGAGGAAAGCCCGAACTGATGCAGGTCTCAGACGTTTACCACTTCGGTGAAACCCACGAGCACGGGTATGGTGCTGACAAACCTAGAAACAAAATCGGAGCGGACCGGGAATCGAACCCACAATCATAGGTTTCTGGCGTACCCAAGGGACGCAACTCTGCACAGCGAATCGCGGCGCCTAAGACGACTGGGCCGCCTGTGCCACTCAATTTGGAGGACACTGAGCCACAAACACGTCCATTGTGTGTCTCCATCCTGTCTGTCTGACATAACTGCATTTGGTTTAGTTGACTATTTACAATGGCTATGTATGATAGATTAGCATAGCGACATGACAACCACTACATTCGTTTCAAGATGGAAGCCCTTTACGTCCAAGTTAAAAATATATAGCAATATTCTTTAGAAAGCTTACAGTAAGTAGAATACAAATATAGGCGGGGAGTTACCCCTGTCTACTGTTTAAAAAAATCAAAAAGAGCCTAGTCCTTCTTTGCTATCACATATTGCACGCGCCGTCGAACAGGAGGAACTGCAGACGACAGTTCAATTCTTGCACATGTTTCATATGACAATTGTTAACGTGTCATACGTCAGAGATAGACTATCTCAGATTCCGCATTAACGAGGGGTCGGACTAGGAAGTGCGGTTGCTCACTACGCGGGAAACATTGGCTGTTCTATAAGCCATGAAGGCGCGCGAGACAGTGTGCTGGTGCAGCACCTCCTCCTGAAAGAGACTGGTTCGATTCCCTACGGTTCGTGAGGTTTACGTGTACCGGTTGTACCTTAAAGAACTGGAGGATTACAAATTATGAGGAAGAATAGGTAGTTGGAAGGGAGTCCCTAGAAACCTTTTATTGTGTCCTTTTTGTAAAAAATAGTACAGACGATGAGTGAGTGAGTGAGTGAGTGAGTATGGTTTTACGCCGCTTTTAGCAATATTCCAGCAATATCACAGCGGGGTACACCACAAATGGGCTTCACACATTGTACCCATGTCGGCAATCTAACCCGGGTTTTCGGCGTGACGAGCGAACGCCTTAACCACAAGGCTACCCGACCGCCCCTTACAGACGATGAGCTACATTCTATGTTAGTATACCAAATTTATAATAATTTTAGTCAAACATATTTTTCCTACACTACTTTTAAAATGAATATTCTCTCAGATCTCTACTACAAACATCTGACATTTAAACCTTGTCATTAAGTGCTAAATACATAAAAGATGTCCTATCATGACGTTCTATTATATAATAATTCTAACTGTAAATTAACTGCACTTTTTACCTCTTGTTATTGAAGATCCGGGGTATAATAGGTCTTCAGCAACCCATGCTTGCCTTAAAAGGCGACTATACTTGTCGTAAGAGGCGACTAACGGGATCAGGCTCGCTGACTTGGCTGATGCATGTTATCATATGGATCGTGGATCGATGCTCTTGATGTCAATCACTGGATTGTCTGGGCCAGACTCGATTATTCACAGACAGCCGTCATAAAACTGGAATATTGCCGAGTGGGGCGTTAAACAATAAACAAAGTTGTTTTTGTACCACCGCTGTGTGTATACTTCAGGTATCTATATAGTACTTTATAAAGCCTTTATGCTGAAATAAACTGAAGTAAATTACTTTGTACAGTGTTCTAAGCGTTCCACGTTATGCTGACTGCACTGGCGTAAAATGCGGTGTGAAACCACCCCATCGTAACGCAGAAGACTGCCCCACATTTACGCTCATAGCGGTAGCCTATGTAACAAATCTGAAACAGAATATAGCCTAATATCCCGCGCTTTCTGTGGCACTATCGACCATCAGGATCAATACATTCCACCGCCCACGTGCGCGGGACCTGGCTCGGTGCCAACATTCTGCCGGGCAGCGTAAAAACGACTACAACTCCTCTGCCGGTTGTACGACAGCAACACCACGTCTACATTACTAGCCTGCGTGCTATCGGTGAACGCGGAGGCTGAAAGATGGGGGGCTTGGCGCCATGTTACGTCTGAAATTATATGGAAATGTTTGTTTGTAAGAAAGATTATGATTGTTTTACATATCTGAGGCGTTTTGTCATGGATTTGGGGGGGGGAATATTGGCAGATTTCGAGATCTGCATGTTTCTCCACGTCGGCCTATGGCCGCCACCTCATCGCAAAGTAAAGTCACAGTATGGGGACTACCTGGCTGTGATACTTTCGTTTTCCAACAAGATCACGCTGCAGTAAAGGTTAATGCCAGCCAACCGTTTTGCCAATGATGATTTTGTCTCCCTGTTGGCATGTCCTTTATAATCAGCACGACATTAAAGTATCTGGTTGGCCGCTTATACAAGGGTGTGTGTGTGTGTGTGTGTTGTGTGTGTGTTGTGTGTGTGTTGGGGGGTGGGGGGGGTGGGGGGGGGGTGGGGGGGCAATTCACTCTCAGAGAAAATTGGCAAATGGGTGAATGGTACTGTTTTGTTTTACGCTAACATTGGTGATATTCCCGCCATTACTCGACTTGAAAACAAGATCGAAGGCGCCTCGTCAGCATCAGGAACGAACGATTTATGCACAGAGGCTATCGTTACTATCGTCCCTCGTTTTGATTGAGATTTCACTTCCTTTTACAAATTATTGCCGCCGTAGGAACATGAATGTTCTGAAATCTTAGAACATTATGCAAGCGGAACTTCCATATTACGACGTCTTGGACAATACTGCATGCAGAATATGCATATATTGTCGACTTGGGCAATAATGCATGCAGATATCCATATATAGACGACTTGGGCAATAATGCTTGCAGATATCCATATATAGACGACTTGGGCAATAATGCTTGCAGATATCCATATATTGTCGACTTGAACAATAATGCATGCAGAACATGCATACATTGACGAGTTGGACAATAATGCATCCAGAACATGCATATACTGACGACTTGACAATATTGCATGCATAACATGCATTCACTGACGACTTGGACAATAATGCATGCAGAACATGCATTCACTGACGACTTGGACAATAATGCATGCAGAACATGCAAACACTGACGACTTGGACGATAATGCAAGAGGAACTAAGTCGATCCTGTCATCAATGTTATCATGAGGTATGTCATCGACAGCTGATAAATGACACCCCATCAATCAGGTAATTAACTGATAATCAATATGCATGTGGAGTTTGAGTCCCTGGACTACTTTTCATATGTCATTTGTCCGTTTTATGCAGTAAAACTTCGTTAGAATGGACACTGTGAAATCTGAACGGTTAAAAGTAGTTATTACTCTTCAATACACGGTCTGTTTGTCAAACAACACATAACATACCAGGTTTGGGATACGTATATCGACCATCCAGCCCTAACCATGGATTATGCATATCATCAGCGCGTAACGATTTACATATGTGTGCACACGCTTATGCAAAGAGAACGTCTTTGTTCCACGAATCCATAAAACGTTCTAAGAATGAAAAATACACCAATAATGACTTGGTTGCATATTCTCCGTCACTTTCACTTCTAAGGGTGATTTTAGTCCACACAACCCTCACATCTAATAAGCACAACGTTATGTATCCGCCATCTTAAGCACTTTACAGTGTGTACTCTTAGACGGGTATTAGTTTTCGCAACAAGAGCTATTGATTGGAGCAGTATCGAATAGGCAGCTGGTATAAAATGAAACAACCCAAAGGTTGATCGAAGAGGGTTGTAATAAATTCGAAAAGAAAGTCCTTTAAATTTTAGAAAATGAATGACTTTACGTGTATTGAATGGGTATTTCGTTTCAACAGCTCCCCCGACTGGGGCTGGGGAAAGGTGCTGAGCTGATTAGGCTCCCGGCTCCATGGGTCAGTCAGTGCGGAGCCTCTGTTGTGAATCAGTCTGAAGTTTACGCTCCAAGTGAGAGACATTTATTATGTAACGCCACTTAACACATTGGAGATAAAAGTTCTAAGATGAGTTTATTTAAGAATCCGAACACTACGTGCTGAGACACGAGAATCAATATATTCACACAATGGTAGGACAGAATAGCGACCTTAATAGGAAACGTTATTATAGATGTAACGAGTCATTGATGGGTCGACTGTAGGAACCGTTCGTTCAGAGTGAGTGAGTCAGTTTGGTTTAACGCTGCTTACAACAGTATAGTTACATCACGTCATGTCAGCTAATACTTTTACCTCTTTGGTGAAACCCACGAGTGCATAACATTTCAAGGCGTTATGAGAGGAGGGATCTGATTGGGTCAGTGATCCACCATTACCCGTTTGTCATCATCTGATTGGTTGCAATGTTGTTCAATCATCAACACTCAGCGGACCTCAATCTCAGGTCATCTCAGCACTAATCGGAAGAAACCTAAAACATAACTCGATTTACTAGTTTAACCACGGATCAGTATAACCCCGTTGTTTAACTAGTTTACGTGACTATCACATAACACAATACAGCCTGGCGGCCGTAGTGATTGTACTCCTAATTTCTACTAGCCATAAAAATAAGTTCCAATTTTTTTTCGCACGTTATGGTGTACCAACTAATTTACAAGGGCGGGGATCGGTCGGTATTTCGTTTACAGTGAAATCTTGCAATATCACCAGTCCACTGCTGCCCTTGGTATTTTGCTGGAATATTACTGATTGTGACGCGGTTTTACGAGAGGTAGAAGGCGAGTGGATGTCTACATCAATACATAATCAAACCGACTGAAACCAAAATAAATTACGGAAACAGCTGAAACCAGTCAGCTGTGGGAACGTAATGTTCAAAACACAATTCAACCATGACACCCAATCAATTTCATCCCCGTCGAAGAACAATTTCTTGTTTGTTTCGGGACGGACGGGTAGCCTTGTGGTTAAAGCGTTCGCTCGTCCCGCCGAGGAGCCGGGTTCGACATGGGTACAATGTGTGAAGCCCATTTGTGGTGTCCCCCGCCATGATATTGCTAAAAGAGCCGTAAAACCTCACTCACTCACTCACTCACTCTTGTCTGTTTCATTTCAGACACATCGGTCTTAATGTACTGAAATAATATCAAACTTTAATGCATATGACGATATTATCATTTTATTCGTCTCCCATTCCACACAACAAACTGATGCCAGTGTTTTCAGACAAACTACCGAGTGTTAGTACCGAAACCGATATCCTACAAAATGTTTTTCTTGTGTTAATATCATAAACTGCCTACAGAACTTGTAAATAGATTAAAGATAACATTTCCTGCTCTGGTGGCGAAATGAATAGATGATTACGACATAAATATAAAGAAACATGAAACTTCACCGTATAATCCCGACAACAGCACTTGGCCCATGTGTCTGTAGGTTTCTGTCAGTGTTAACGTATTGAACGACATCACGGGGGCGACGTGCCGGCTTCAGTTGACCAAAACACTTCCTACAGCTATAGCCACACCTTCCAGGGCAGACCGCCTCCGTGGTCTAGTGGTAGAGTGTCCGCCCGGAGAGCGGAAGGTCCGTGGTTCGATCCCCGACCGCGTCATACCGAAAGACATTAAAAGATGGTACATGTTGTTACCCGTCTGGCGCTCGGCATTACGGGGCTAAAACAAGGACTGGTCGGCTCGGAGTCAGTATACTGTGTCTGAGTGGGGTATTCATGTTAAACTGCGGCATGGTATCTCAGTGAGCTAGCACTATTAATCGGCATCAGTCCGGACTAGTACAAGCAGCCACACAAACACACACACGTACATGCACGTCGCTATATAAGTGCAATAATCTTGGGCGCGACGTTAAACCCCATTTCACCAGGCATGACCTACAATTCTATAATATCAATAATACAAACGCACTTTTCTTATTAATGCGACTAATCACGCATGTTTGCGATTCAATAACGTTTCGTATGCAAGGGCATAGGTCGATAACCTGGAATCATATTAAAATTTGGAAACATGGACTTTCAAGGACGTGACATATTTCAAGGTCATTTAGAGGATCGCGCAGGGAAGGTACCAGAAGGGCAAGAGGCTTAATTATTTACTGAATTATTATTGTGTCAAACTGCCGATGCGGCTTCAAACAACATCTACCAGCCCCCTAAGATGACGTATGTATGGATTGCGGGCGGGGACGTAATACTGGGATGACGTCTGGATGGATAACGTGCGGGGACATAATGCCGGGATGGAGATGGCGATAGTGTAGTTCCAACTCCCTGATCGACACTATGACCTGGGCTCCAACAGACACGCGTGGGCCACAAATCCAAGTTTAGTATATCGGTATGTAACGGGCACAGCTGGAAATTGATTGGTAATACTTGATGCCACGGTGCACGGAACGACCATGCACTCAGTGGGGGCCTGGGAATTCAATCTCAGTTTGTTGACGGTAGCTTCTCGTTGCAAGAAATTGGAAGAATATGAAACTGAATGTAATCGAATTCTCAATTCACTGCCGCTGGGAAACTGCTGAGTGAGCACCTTGACCCGCTGTAAAATGAAATAAGCTAATAGAGCGATTGTCCTAAATTTTCTCAGCGTCAAATATCGACAACCTCTCCCTTCGTTGCTGCATTCTAAGAAACCTGCTCATAGATCATTTCCACATAAAGTGTAGTAGTAGAAACACGATGAGATAATACAAACGTTGGGCCCTGACGTTTATATAATCAGCCCTGATGATGGATATTGATTGAATAGATTGTAGAAAAGCCTGGGAGCTTTTGCAGGGTCTTCATTGAAGGTTGTTCTGGTCGATACTTTCTCGCGCCTACTGTGTTCATCCGCGGCAAAGGATCTTTCGGAACGACCGTCGTAAGTTTTTTGGATCTCATATTACCTCTTTATACAGCGCGCCCCGGTTATAACGTCACATCGATCCCCATGCTGCATGGCACTGTCTAAACATTGACATGGAACGGTGCTAGGATATACGTGGATGTGTATCCCAGCTAAGTCATCAGACTTTTAAAGTCATTATTTTTTAGAATAAGAATCAGTATTGAAACCAATTACGACATGAATTAAGAGAATATTGTTTACGCACTTTCTATTAAACGCGGGGCGGTCGGGTAGCCTAGAGGTTAAAGCGTTCGCTCGTCACGCCGAAGACCGGGGTTCGATTCCCGACATGTGTACAATGTGTGAAGCCCATTTCTGGTGTCCCCCACCGTTATATTGCTGGAATATTGCTAAAAGCGGCATAAAACCAAACTCACTCACTTCTATTAAACTCACATTGTTTTGTGTTATCAAACAGCAGTGTTCTGTGGGAATGTAGGTCGAAAATTTACGTTTTTGGTGAAACCGTCAAGCAGTGGTTTGGATCTGAAATTCGAACCACGAACGGCTGCGGTATTCATTGAAGTCTGTTTCCGCCGGAAGCTGTGGTCACGTGATATCAGCACGCGTCACATGGCCCTGAAGGCACATAGGTCTAATGCGCCTCTGTATGTAGCTTTCCTAAGTTTAAATCAAGGAAAGCCTAGACTAGAATTCACTATGACTTCTTATTCAGGGCTCTGATATATATAACGGTCTAAATATTGCTTGTATTCAAACCATATTACACAAGGACTACAATAAATCTTGGTTTCAAACGTGTTGCTGATTACAAAATCTGTTTTCAAGCCTGAAAACGGGCGCGCGTAGAGAAACAAACACACACACACACACACACACACACACACACACACCTTAACATATATTTAATATATACCGATGGAAATTTAAACGGGAGCATTAGTATGTCCTATCTGGTTTGTTTGTTTGTTTAACGCTGCAATATACCATCTATATGACGGTGCTCTGTAAATAATCGAGTCTGGACCAGACTATCCAGTGATTGACACCATGAGCATCGAACCACGCAATTGGGATACGACGACATGCATCAACCAAGTCAGCGAGCCTGACCATACGATCCCGTTACTCGCCTCTTCTCTTACGACAAGCGTAGTCGCCTTTTATGACATGGGTTGATGGAGGCCTATTCTACCCCTCATCTTTAGGGATGTATGTCCTATCTGAAAAAAACACACCCTCAACATTGATCATTATTGCACATACGCAGTTTACTTTAGAGTACAAGTGCTGTTTAAACAGTGACCTGTTGTTATAAAATGATAGCATTGTTTAGCAATATTTCATCTGTCATTCCACGACAGATGACATCAAGTTGAGGTTTCACATTTCCAAAGTTAATTCTTTACGTCTGACACTGACAAGAAAACACAACAATCGACCGTTGGCTACAGCGTCATCAGACAATGGAACTTAAGCGTCTTAGACACAACACACAAACATGGTTTCCGGGTCTGTTCTACCTCGGGGATTGTATTGTTAAGCGTGTGCAAATGAGTGTTAGAACTCGCTGTACCACTGAGGCAGAACCTTAAGTTAGCCATGCCTTCACTGCAGGCGTCAATTATTGATGCCAAGCGAGTAGATGTAGACGTGCGTGGGATGGAGCTTCATCGGCTAGGACACGGTCAGGCTAAGATGGGTGGATGAAGACATATGACTGTGTTGGGTTTAACGCCGTGCAGTATTTTAGTTCGATCACGGCGTGTCTGTTTTTAGTTGGCGATAACTAAAGGGGGTGCAGATCGTTGACGTTATAACCACATGAAACCCCAAGGTGCTGACAGATCAACGATCATATCTGACGAAATTTGCATTCGAACCAAACGGATCCTGGCGTCGCTAAGGGACGTAACTCTGTACAAGGAATTGCGATTCTACGACCACTTTTCCTTCCGTGGCTCTGAAGTTTTACTATAATGATAGTAGTGACATAAAGACTGATTGTACTAACCCTGGCGTGTGCAGGTTATATAATGCTAGCCCACTGAGATACCATGCCGCAGTATAACATAGATATACCCACTTAGACACAGTTAACTGACTCCGAGCCGACCAGTCCCATATTTATCCCCTTAATGCCCAGCGCCAGTAGGGTAACAACAAGTACCATATTTAACGTATTTTGGTATGATGCGGCCGGGGGTCGAACCCCCGACCTTCCACTCTCCTGGCAGATGCTCTATCCACTACACCACGGAGTTTGTCATAACCATTCGGCCATCCCCAGGCACCAGGCTCTCTGAGCGAATTACTAGTGAAAAAGTAGTTCAATATGTTTTTAGTATAGATACTATTTAAACCATAACCGAAACAATAATTCAAAGGTATGTGATGGTGACGTCAAACTTCAGTTTGGGTGATCTTATTGGAACTGTGATTCGACTCCAGTAACAGAACAGACAATCGGGCGACATTAATGTTGCGTTGCCATAGCGACCATACATTCCTGGATTTACGTCGTGACGTCTTGTGTAGCTATGGTGACACGTGACGCACGTAGACATCTTCCCTCTCCATCACTATATCCCAAGTGATATAGATCGGGTAAGGCAAGCTAAAGTGAAAGCGTAAAGATCTAATCCTAACGCTACACCGATGAGGATATTACGCTGAATGTAAGTCTGATGTCGCCGCTCAACGACCACGTTCCTGCGTCTCCACGTAGGGGTGGTGATGTGACCTAGTGGTAACAGCGTTGACTCAAGACCGGGTTCGGTTCCAACAATGTATGAAGCACAAACTGAATCGCTACCAAATATTTTGGTTTCCCCCGCCGTGTTATTGCGGAATATTTCTAAAAGCGGCGCAAAACCACATTCACATCCTCACTAACTAATAAATACATTTGTTATCTGGAATGAACATATTTTAAAATTAACAATATTGATCAATTATATTAAAACAAAGAAGAAAGGAGCCCAGAGAATTTCTCCAAATGTACATTTTCGGATATATTTTTGCTGGGTCTGCGTTGGATATTTCTGGAGCAGTTAGAGCTTACATATACCTCTTTGTATAATTATTTACATGAGTGAGTGAGTGAAAAGGGGTTTACTCTGCATTTAACAACAATTCGGCCACATCACTGATGGGAGACAAACAATGGGTTATTGTTGCATGAAATACGGCTATTGTGTCATCTCCTGACAAGATTCCCGCGTAGAATAGGTTTTCAGCAACCCATACTTGCTGTAAAAGGCGACTAACGGGATCGGATGGTCAGGCTCGCTGACTTGGTTGATACATGTCATCGATCCAAATTGCGTGGATCGATGCTCATGATGTCAATGAGTGGATTGACTCTAGACTCGATTATTTTACAGAGCGCCGTCATATAGCTGGAATATTGCTGGGTGCGGCGTAAAACAACAAACAAATAAACAAACAAACAAACATAGGTAGACGTATCAGTGGGCGAGATCGTGAGAGAGTTCATTAATCCAAATTGTATCAAAATTATTTTCTTCTAGAATTATGAAAAAAACACAGTTACATTATATACTATAAGAACATACGCTAAAACACTCAGTTAATCATAACATCTCTACTATATGCTATATAGGCCTGAAACTGATGAAGAAACACGATAACGGCAACTGATAATGAATAAATGAAACTGTTAGGCCCAGCATGGGACAGCAAGATGCTGGTGATAGGAGTTAAAAGCTTTCTGGTTTGTCAGATCGTTACAGGATACGAGTTTACGATGGAGTGAGGTTTACTGATTGTCTATCAATATTCCCGCAATATCTCAACGAGGGACACCCACTACGGACTTCACACAATATATCCATGTGATCAATCCAACCCGAGGTTTTCCGCTTGACTGGTTTAACCACTAGGTTATTCTGACACAGTACGAGGGCGACGAGCGCTGGTCAAAAAGTTCTAAGCCTAACAAGCAAAACCAAAATTGGCGAACGCGTTTTTAATATTATTTTTCAGTATAAACTCCAATACACTTCTTAAATCGATAGTTAAGCTTTTCAATTCGAGTCAGGAAGAAGTTTTCTGAAGCCACCCTGAAAAACCCATTTGAGGTCATTCGTTGTCGTCACAGCGCTTTCCACGAAGATGTTTAGGGAACAGGTGGAAACCATTTGGTGACAGGTCTGGCGAGTATGGAGGGTGAGGAAGTTCTTCAAACCCAAATTGTCTCAGCAACTGTCTCAGCTTTTGCAAGTCGAAATATTCGAGAAGAGGTATTGTCATGAAATAGTAGAACTCCGGCAGTCAGCATTCCTCGCCCCTTTTCTTTGAAAGAATCTTTCAGGCGATAAAGCAAATCAGCATAGCAGGCAGCGGTAATCGCCTAGTATTGACTTTCTAAGTAATCAAAGAATCATCCCAGAATACAGTGGCCATAACTTTCTTGACTGATCTTGAAGACTTGAATTTCTTTGGTGCCGGACAAGTGGAATGGTGCCATTCCATGGATTGATATTTTGACTCGGGATCACTTTGGTAGACCCATGTTTCATCACCCGTCACTAATCTATTTTTAAATTTTACGAAATCCTCCCCAATTAGCTTTAAATTTTCTCTGGCAATGTCAGTTCCTTTTTTTTCTTGAGAACAGAACACAAAGTGAGCGATCTAACCCACTCAGCCACCCATCGCTGACTTTGTGTGCTGGCGATCAGGTGCCTCAGTCTGGCAGTGTGGGTTCGAATCCCGGACGGGACTCAACCCAACAAAGTACGAGAATCTGTACTTTAGAAGAAAGAGTTATCCCAAATATAACATTTGTAACACGGACTAACATGTTTTCTCTTTTATATGAGTGAGTGAGTGAGTGAGTATGGTTTTACGCCGCTTTTAGCAGTCTTCCAGCAACATCACGGCGAGGGACACCAGAAATGGGCTTCACGCATTAATACCCATGTAGGGAATCGAACCCGGGTCTTCGGCGTGACGAGCGAACGCTTTAACCACTAGGCTACCCGACCGCCCCTTCTCTTTTATATGATCAGCTACTTTATTGCATCATATACTAGTATTAAAGACACTTATGTGAACCCAAGTTGTAGCGTTGCCTTTACGCAAGTATCTCGGTGTATGTATGCGTGTGTTTCTGTTTGGGCGTTGCCTTGGTAACTTGAGGGGGTGTGTTTGCTCTCCCTTAGGTATGAATGGGTTTTCAATGAAGATATTTACAACTTCACAACACGCACATAATTACCATAATGGTTAGTCGATGTTCGATTGTCGCCAGGTCATCGTGACCTGGTGGGCGAGGTAGTTACGGTAGGACGTAGTGATGTAACTTGTACCTACGTCCTATCTGAACTGTTCCCGTGTTGAATAACAGTATTGACCGGTGTTACGCGAGGCCAGATGTCGAGGTAAGAGCTTACTCGGCTGACCAAATCAACGGTGAGTGCTTCGGATAGTTTCTGAAGAATCCACAAGAGTGTTTTGTTTTGTTTGTTGTTTAACGCCGCATTCAACAATATTCCATCTATATGACGGCGGTCTGTAAATAATCTTGTCTGGACCAGACAATCCAGTGATTGACATCATGAGCATCGATCTATACGCAATTGGGAGACGATGACATGTATCAACCAAGTCAGCGAGCCTGACCACCCGATCCCGTTAGTCGCCTCTCACGACAAGCATAGTCACCTTTTACGACAAGCATGGGTTGTTGAAGACCTATTCTAACCAGGATCCTCACGGATCGTGGGTGAGTGAGTGAGTTAGGTAGGTAGGTGGGTGGTGGTTTGGTTTGATGGGTGGATGAGTGAGTAATTGACTGTCTGCGTCGTGCGTGCGTGTGTGCGTGAGTGAGTGAATGCATTCGTGCGTGGATGAGTGAGTGGGGTATAACGCCGCTATGAACTGTTTCAATTATTCCACGGCGTGTCAGCTTGATGTAGCTAAAGTACAGTAAACTACGGTTATAACGAACTCAAAGGGACCCCTAATTTTAGTTCGTTATAACCGAATTTCGTTATAAGCATATATTCACGTATTGTAACCATATGGGGAATCGAACCCGGGAAGTTATACAGCAACAACAACGCCCACAGAACTAAAGGAATGTACAGATGACGTGCAATTACAAAACGCCCCATTGTAAATAACACAGCTATTTCGCCCATGTAAAGAATCCGTTATTGCGTTTATCATACCAGTGATTGTTTCAACATTCAGGGCGTGTCTGTTGTAATAAGATTGATTCTAATAGCGGGATTCGGTCAGGGTGACTTGCTGGAGCGCATTGTACAACTACGCATAAAAGACATTTTAAATGTCAATCACAGACTCATGACAGATTCATAAAACATGATCTAGTCGATAGCTTCATATAGAATACAATCTCCATTGTACGTTCATGTTGGACATATGACACAGTTGCCCTTTAAAATATTTGTATGCTTTAGTTGTTCTACTGTATATGGATATGCCACATTGGCTTTTTTGTATGCCTCCTATTTGTAATGGACTCATTTAGACTTTTAATATACATGCTTCAAATAAGTTAAATACTCTTAACAGGGGCAAACGATTATGTTTCTTCACTCAAGTGAGTGAGTGAGTATGGTTTTACGCCGCTTTTAGCAATGTTCCAGCAACATCACGGCGGGGGACACCAGAAATGGGCTTCACACATTGTACCCATGTCGGGAATCGAACCCGGG
Organism: Haliotis cracherodii; assembly: GCF_022045235.1. Lineage (NCBI taxonomy): Eukaryota > Metazoa > Mollusca > Gastropoda > Lepetellida > Haliotidae > Haliotis > Haliotis cracherodii. The sequence goes on along the minus strand of NW_027266272.1, from coordinate 23,031,113 downwards.
TCTTAGGCGTGACGAGCGAACGCTTTAACCACCAGGCTACCCGACCGCCCCTTCTTCACTCAAGAGTGAGAGAATGAGTAAGTTGGTTTAGCATCGTTTTAAATATTGTCTCAGTTAGTTTCAAAATGACAAAGATGCTAAATGTGTACCTCATTGTGAAACCCACAAGCACAAGTGATATTGTGTATCACTTTATGAAACCCATAAGCATAGGTGATAGATGTGAAACCCATAAGCATAGATGATATATGTGAAACCCATAAGCATAGGTGATAGATGTGAAACCCATAAGCATAGATGATAGATGTGAAACCCATAAGCATAGGTGATAGATGTGAAACCCATAAGCATAGATGATAGATGTGAAACCCATAAGCATAGGTGATAGATGTGAAACCCATAAGCAAAGATGATAGATGTGAAACCCATAAGCATAGGTGATAGATGTGAAACCCATAAGCATAGATAATAGATGTGAAACCCATAAGCATAGGTGATAGATGTGAAACCCATAAGCATAGGTGATAGATGTGAAACCCACATGCATAGGTGATAGATGTGAAACCCACATGCATAGGTGATAGATGTGAAACCCATAAGCATAGGTGATAGATGTGAAACCCATAAGCATAGGTGATAGATGTGAAACCCATAAGCATAGGTGATAGATGTGAAACCCATAAGCATAGATGATAGATGTGAAACCCATAAGCATAGGTGATAGATGTGAAACCCATAAGCATAGGTGATAGATGTGAAACCCATAAGCATAGGTGATAGATATGAAACCCATAAGCAAAGATGATAGATGTGAAACCCATAAGCATAGGTGATAGATGTGAAACCCATAAGCATAGGTGAAAGATGTGAAACCCATAAGCATAGGTGAAAGATGTGAAACCCATAAGCATAGGTGATAGATGTGAAACCCATAAGCGTAGATGATAGATGTGAAACCCATAAGCATAGATGATAGATGTGAAACCCATAAGCATAGGTGAAAGATGTGAAACCCATAAGCATAGGTGATAGATGTGAAACCCACAAGCACGGGTCACGTGTTGAAATACAAGCATCCAAAATCATCTTAAGAATCACAGATGCAAACAAACTGTCGAATCCTGTGGAAACATGGGAAGATATTCAGTGTGATTTTTACTTGAGGTTTGCCACAACACAGTTAACGAATTGACTTCTTTCATCGTGCCAGCCTCTTGGTGAACACTCTAGCGAGTCAAGAGAGGCAGAGTGAAGTGCTTCATTTTAATTCAGCTGACATTCAGATTGTAGGGCTCAGCTGGTGTTCAAGACAACCTGCCGACAAATTGTGGAGATCTTCATCTACCCCAATCATTGGCCTTCCGCGTGGCTGTTTTCTCCGACATACGGAAATAACCGAATTGAGCCGAGGAAAGTGAACGTGACAGGGCGCCCATGCTAGTCAATAGTGAATCACTTTAGTTCAAATGTTGGCATTAATTTTGCTTCAAAACTAATTTATTTATAAAATAACGTATTTACCCTCCAGCTTTGATTCTGATTTCGTCAATTTAGTATCTTGAAATTTCAACATAACATCTTGAAATTTGAAGTTAGTATCTTGAAGTTTCAAGAAAAAACATAAAAAACAAATGCCCCTTAAAAGTCTTCCGTAAGTGACACATGTAACTGATTTTATTTTATACTTCACTGTGATAGACTGAGTTTTACGAAGTTGAGAAAATCGGATATTTTCATTGCAGTGAACATAACATTTCTTATTTCACTGCTGTGAACACAACACTTTGACGGAACTATTGTAATATAAGAGTTACCTCCCCCCGAATTGTCTCCCTTTATCTTAAGTGTATGGTCCGTTCACAAACTGTGGACTTTCGTGACCCTAGATAGATTGTGTTACTTTTGTTTATATATTTTTTTAAGATTTTGCAAACACAAAACTACTTTTTAGTCGCAATTACAAGGGATGGTGCACCGCCCCTGTGTATTAGGTGGGGAGAATTTACGTTTCAAGGTTTTACATTTGTAATGAAACAATTTAATTTTCCTGTTGACAACTACACAAAAGGTATATAATAAATAAAATATTCCATGTGTCTCGTGAAATATCATGTCTCTCTCATCTCATGAAGGGAAAAAGGAGATATTTTCACTCGTGGCTAGGCGTAAAAATCACTCCTTCCCCCCGTAACACGATGAGAGAAACATGATATTTCACGAGACATGTGAAATATCCTCTGCATATCATTAGTTGTTAAAGAATCTATTGGTCAGTCGCTGTGTTGAAAAAAACCCATATCGTGACGTCATAGTGATTGTTGTGACGTCACGTACTTGTCACGTCACAAGTGACCCTGTTCCAGTTTCCCTTACTAATTAAGGATTGACTGTGTATTTCTTTCGGTTCATTGAGGCATGAATCGAAAAACTGATTCATACCTCAATGAACCGAAAAAAATATACAGTCAATGCTTATAATTAAATTCGACAACGTAAAACATGTTTTATCTACAATAGTTTAACCCAAAACAGTTGCATATATCAAAACAGACAAAAATGACGACATTGATAAACATTCCAGGTGTAGGAATACATACAGTGGCGTGACATGAATCAGGTGATCGTTTAATTTATGCACATAACTTGACACGCCTACACAGTCAGTAGCCAATCAACGGAGAGTGGGATTAAAACAATGTTCATTGGACCTGTCAATTAAGGCAGGAGGCGAAAAGAACTGCAACAGTCCGACTGTAACGAACCGGAAGAAATATGCCCGAGAGAAGGCGGCTGTTTCAAATAACATGGTCATTTACTTCATGATTCAAACATTACTTCCCTGATTACGGTAAAACACAGTTGGAGAAATGCTAGTTAGAAATGAAACCCGAAGACATGAAAGTTGAACCGAGGCGAGCGGGAAAAAAACAGGCGAGCGAGCCTGCACGTTTGCTGATTCATTCATTCTCGGCCTTCGGTTTCAAAGGGTAGTTTTGACAATGAATATGCATGAAAGTCGCTAAATGTCCTGTGCATGACGATACACGTGAGCAGAAAGGGAGTTCCCTCGACTGTAATATTGGGATTCCCAGACATTCCGCAGTAATAAAAGTAGTGCGCCGCGGTGGGCGTGGCTTAATTCTTTATATTCATTGGGAAATGAATGCAATAACACGTGACCAATTCAGCTAATCAAAATGCAGGAATTTCAATGAACACAACGAAAATGTAATTATTTCAGGTTGTGCTACAACCAATGCATCTATTCCCTAGGCTTCATCACAAACGATAAACATTTGGCTGACAATCAACCCAAATTGGCATTGGACCAGATACCTTTTTTATGCATGATTAGTTACATTTAATGAGGTATACCAATCAAGCCATGTATCATTAATGTTAATTGGGCTCTTTACAGGTCGTAGTTAATTGGCATGTAGACGCCATTAACAACCTTTGTTCAGAGGTCACACAGGCAATTATGGGAAGCAAATCCTTTCTCGATTCACCATCTACAACAGTGCTTGTGTCACGTGTTTGTACAGAGACGTCCACTGTCAATGTGAGCGCCAGACAGGGTAACAACAAGTACAATCTTTTAACGTCTTTTTGTATGACGCGGCCCGGGATCGAACCCTGGACCTTCCGCTCTCCGGGCGGACGCTCTACCACTAGACCACGGGGGCGGTCACTAAATATGGAGTTACAAATCAACGAGAAAAGCATGGTTAGCTGAAGATTAAAACAGAGGTGAGGGGAGGTGAAATGGGGTTTAAATGACGCGTCCAAAATGTTTACACTTATAGAGCGATATGCATCCACATGTGTGTGGCTGCTTGTACTAGTCCGGACTTATGCCGATTTATAGTGCTAGCTCACTGAGATAGCATGCAACAGTTTAACACAAATACCTCAGTCAGATACAGTATACGACTCCGAGCCGACCAGTCCTTGTTTTAGTCCCTTAATGCCGACGCCAGACAGGGTAACAACAAGTACAATCTTTTAACGTCTTTTTGTATGACGCGGCCCGGGATCGAACCCTGGACCTTCCGCTCTCCGGGCGGACGCTCTACCACAAGGCCACGGAGGCGGTCACTAAATATGGAGTTACAAATCAACGAGAAAAGCATGGTTAGCTGAAGATTAAAACAGAGGCGAGGGGAGGTGAAATGGGGTTTAAATGACGCGACCAAAATGTTTACACTTATAGAGCGATATGCATCCACATGTGTGTGGCTGCTTGTACTAGTCCGGACTGATGCCGATTTATAGTGCTAGCTCACTGAGATAGCATGCCACAGTTTAACACAAATACCTCACTCAGATACAGTATACGACTCTGAGCCGACCAGTCCTTGTTTTAGCCCCTTAATGCCGACGCCAGACAGGGTAACAACAAGTACCATCTTTCAATGTCTTTTGGTATGACGCGGCCGGGGATGGAACCCCGGACCTTCCGCTCTCCGGGCGGACGCTCTATCACTAGACAACAGAGGCGGTCAGATCAAAACAGAATGTACATCGAAATTAGTGTTGTCTGCAAAGTATATTTGAACGGGACAAACTCAATCGGGACAGCAACATTTTCCCGAACACAATACTGTGTTTACTGACACACAACACTTCATGGAAATGGAAAATTGAACCTGATCTGGAGCGATTATGTTTTTACGCCGCTTTTAGCAATATTCCAGCAATATCACGGCGGGGGACACCACAAATGGGCTTCACACACTGTACCCATGTCGGGAATCGAACCAGGGTCTTCGGCGTGACGAGTGAACGTTTTAGCCATTAGGCTACCCCACCCATATGACACCTAACCTCATTTCGACTGCAGCAGTATTACATACATGACAATGGCAGTCTTCCCAGATACCCCATGCCATCGACCGGTCCCAATGGATATGATAGACTGTATGATTTCAAATTTAAGTGAGTGAGTGAGTTGGGTTTAACGCCACCTATTACAGTATTTAGGGGCGGTCGGGTAGCCTAGTGGTTAAAGCGTTCGCTCGTCACGCCGAAGACCGGGGTTCGAGTCCCGACATGGGTACAATGTGTGAAGCCCATTTCTGGTGTCCCCCGCCGTGATATTGCTGGAATATTGCTAAAAGCGGCTTAAAACCAAACTCACTCACTATTACAGTATTTCTGTTATATCACGGCGTGTCAGCTTAATTTGGAGGTAATCCCGAAGTGATGCAGGTCTTAGACGTTTACCACTTGGGTGAGACCCACGAGCACGGGTATGGTGCTGACAAACCATAATCGGGTCGAACCGGGATTCGAACCAGCAATCATATTTTTCTGGCGTGCCGAAGGGACACAACTCTGCACAGCGAATCGCGGCTCCTTAGACAGGAGTAAGGGTGCAACTCAGGGAATCGGCATGCCTATATGGCACTGTGACACTAGCCGAACAATAAAGAAATTACCAACTCCAGGACAGCAATAACCCCACAAACGTCCACAGCAACAGCCATAACAACAACTAACAGCAATGACTTATAAAAAGAACCAACAGACGTAGACCCTTACAACGACCCACAGCAATATCCATGACAACCCACAGCAATAACCATGACAACAACCCAAAGCAATGTACCAAATCTAACCCCCAGACCTATGTTCCGAATCTATACCCCAGATCTATGTCCCAAATATGTATCCCACAGCTTATAGCCCACACCTATGTCCCAAATCTATACCCCACAACTATAGCCCACACCTATGTCACAAATCTATACCCCACAACTATAGCCCACGCCTATGTCCCAGATCTATAACCTACAACTGTAGCCCACACCTATGTCACAAATCTATAACCTACACCCATGTCCCAAATCTATACCCTACAACTATAGCCATGTCTATGTCCCAGATCTATAATCTACACCTATTTCCCAAATCTATACCCAACAACTATAGCCCACTCCTATGTCCCAAATATATAACCTACACCCATGTCCCAAATCTATACCCCACAGCTACAATACACAGATAGAACCGACAGTAATAACCCACAGCTACAGCCCACTGTTCTAAGCCACAGCTACAACAAATAGCTATAAGCCGCGGCAACAACATTCATTTATAACACATGGCCATAACTGCTAGCAAGCTTTAATTTGCAATCATTGGAACAGCATGGAGCACGACTGTTGAATCTAAGCCTGGAATGCTGACGCATCACGGCCGTGTACCTAAATGAGCCGGAGTGAAATGTCAAAGTGATTTATATACTTGTAATTACATTTCTATTTATACTATCGACCTTGGTAATAATCCAAGTTCAAGTATGCCACATGTTTGCCTAATTGTCGTGTGGTGATGTTAATGACACATACGTCCATTAAGACATCTGACGCCAATGCGCAGCCTCAACGCAGGTGCGGGAAATTTCACCGACGTCCGTGTACGTCGTTACGTCGACGAAGTGCCATCCAGTATCTGAGCCAGGTAATAAATTGTTATAACAATAAAGAATAACATCAACGAAGCTTATATAGCTCTACACTCCGCAGACACAAACAGAATCACGTTGTTTTCAGACGTTGTTTAAATGTCACGAGATTTGAAGACGTTCGTAGTTCCATCGGGAGGGAGTTCCAGCTTGCACATCAAATGACCAGTTTAGAGTGTCCATTTTTGGTACAACTGGCGGTTGACGGGAGCGGAATGATCCGGCTCGAGTGTAGAGTTTAATCGAGAGAGATATCCACGCTATATTATTGGTGCACTGGAGTGAGTGAGATTGGTTTTACGCCGCTTTTAGCAATATTCCAGCAACATCACGGCGGGGTATACCAAAAATGGGCTTCACACATCGTACTAATTTCGGGAATCGAACCCGGGTCTTCGGCGTGACGAGCGAACGCTTTACCCACTAGGCTACCCGACCGCCCCATTGGCGCACTGGGACGTTAGGGACATTATTTTACCATTCGTTCTTTCCTTCACTCGCAGCCAGTATAGTGAGTTCAGCACAGGATTGTGCAATGGGGTTAAACGTCGCGTCAAAGATTATTGCACTTATATAGCGACGTGCATGCATGTGTGTGTGTGTGTGTGTGTGTGTGTGTGTGTGTGTGTGTCTGCTGGTACAAATCCGGACTAATGCCGATTTTATAGTGCAATCCCACTGAGTACCCCACTCAGACACAGAATACTGACTCCGAGCCTACTAGTCCTTGTTCTAATGCCGAGTGCCCAGACAGGTCAACAACAAGTACCATATTTTAATGTCTTTTGGTATGACGCGATCGGGGATCGAACCCCGGACCTTCCGCTCTCCGGGCGGACGCGCTACCACTAGACCACGGAGGCGGTCTCAGCGCAGGGGATATATGAGGTGATGTAGGTGACCAAGAAGCAACATGAGCAGCAATGTAGTTTATGCATGATCACCTTTGACGTACCACTGAGTCGGCTATTTCAATAGTATATTCTTGACTGGACAAGGGATTGGATAAAAGATGGCGGATTTTACCGATGGTACCTAGGGTGAAAGTACACTTTCTTTCAAATGTTCTTGACATCTTTGTCCTTTTTTTAGGTTGGCACCAAGAACTACGTCCAAATTAGTTAAGACACTTAAAAATGTTATAAATGAGCTCTCGACAGCTGTCCATTACATGTTTTTATTTAATATTTATATATTTATTACAAATGTCTAAGTTCTCGTCGAGTTATGTCTGAAATATTGCAGATGTGACGTTAAATTCTAACTCACTCACTCACTCGACAGGCGCTGTCGTGGTCCTGGAAGCAAGACTTTGATCTTAATGTCGCTTAGCTTCAGTATATTGCTGGTGATCCGGGATTTTATCGATGTACCGATATTCAAACACTTCAGGGACGCCATGATGGATCTTCTGTATCAATGTTGGAATCGAACCCGTTCTTCGTGTCAAATTAGTTAAGATACTTAAAAATGTTATAAATGAGCTCTCGACAGCTGTCCATCACATGATTTTATGTAATATTTATATATTTATTACAAATGTCTAAGTTCTCGTCGAGATATGTCTGAAATATTGCCGATGTGACGTTAAATTCCAATTCACTCACTTACTCACTCACTCGACAGGCGCTGTCGTGGTCCTGGAAGCAAGACTTTGATCTTAATGTCGCTTAGCTTCAGTATATTGCTGGTGATCCGGGATTTTATCGATGTACCGATATTCAAACACTTCAGGGACGCCATGATGGATCTTCTGTATCAATGTTGGATACGAACCCGTTCTTCGACGTAACGAGTGAACGTTTTTTTTTTAAACTTATAGAATCAATAATTTATCCCTATTGTTTGTCATACGTACAGCCTCCACTATATCATTCAAGGTCATTCACTTCAGTATGCTGTGTAGAATACGTCTCATCACATTTTCGAATTAATTTAATAATTTCTTTTTCTATTTTGGACATCATGCGTCATATTTTCTCATATTTCATCAATTTTGATGAAAATGAAATTGTGGTTTATTTACAATCTGAACAATATCAATATAAGTCTTGTTACAGAAATGTGAATGTCAATTTATTGGCACTGCATAGTCAATATTTACTGAAGCTTCCATCTGTGTTTCAATAATTCAAAGCTTTGAAAAGTCAAATGTTCTTTCAAGTACTTAAATTACAGAAAACTTGGCGTCAGTGACAAATGTGTAGAAAATAGCATAATTGTTAAGGTACTGCGCAAGTTGTTTTTCATCAACTTACGATTCTGACAAGTCCACGCTTGAAATCAATATGGCAACCGATTTCACAACTTACAAAAATAGTTCTATGTCAGCTTCATCAACGTCAACAAACTGGGGAAATTGTTTCCAAAATGATACGTGATTCATCAAAAGACCACCGGAATTTCGTCTCAGGTTCAGTGATGTCGCCTTATGTTACACTACTATTAGTCGCTTGGGGAATAGTGTGTAATTTGCTGGTCAGTTGATTATTAGCTTGAGTCAGCCATGTTAGAGGTTGGTCATAGCCGTGATCGATATCGATGTCGGGGCAGTGCTTCCTTGCGGGCGCGACATGGACGGCACCGTCACCTGACTCTTTTAACCCCTGTCATCTCGAAGATCACAATTTTATGACTAACCAAATACATTTAAAAAATAATATCTGATTTCTTACATACAAAATGAGTCTTGTTTTAAATATTTATGATCCCTTTTTCATTTCGTGAATGTTGGGGAATCTTAGTTCATTAAGACTAGCTGATATACCAAAGTTGTGATCAATTAGTCCTTTCATGTTGTAATTTCGAAGCATTTCAGTAACTGCGTAATAAATGCATGTTCAAAAACTCAACTCCCTGGTATGTTTGTTTGTTTGTTTGTTCACTGGATTGTCTGGTCCAGACACGATTATGTAGACACCGCTGGTATAGCTGGTATAGTGCTGAACGTGGCTTTAAACAACAAACAAACCAAAACTAAACATTCATACATACGAAAACCACAGGAACTCAATGATAGCGTGTATAACAAAATATATTCGTAAAAAAAAAATCACACCCCTCTATATACATAGAGACTATGTATATAGAGGGGTGTGATTATTTTCTATACGAATATATTTTGTTATAGACGCTATCATCGAGTTCCTGTGACGAAAACTAGGAACTTGTAAACTTATTAAAGTAAACTATCTCATTCGGTGATGTATATTCAACAAAATTACACCATTACTAAACGACAATTTCGGAATCACAGAACACACCTCGTGTTTGCCCGGCCCCCGGACAATGAAGTGTTATTCACGTTTCATATATACAGATGCAAAAAGAAAATTGAGCAACAAAAATAACTTATTTACTGATTACTGTCTGGCAAAGACAATTCTTTCGGTGTTCTGTATACTGAGACATGTTCAACTGAAATGTTTACTTCACTTCAAGTTGTATCACATAGAATATCAAAAGAATAATTACTAACTTAAGTTTTTGTATTTTGTTTTCTGGGACTTAACCTATCAATATCCGCTTATCTATCATGTAGAGAGGACATTTATATATCGGAAATCAACTAGATTGTCATACAAACATTAAAAGGGAGATAACTGCTACGCGTCACACCAAAACAATTTCCACACGCCCTGCACGTGCTTTCAGATGATTGACCACTGACAAAACCATGGAAACGAATAAAATAAATCCATATCGATCACTCATAGTTCTGACTGACCAGCATTTATTAATAGCACCTTATGAAGGAGATATTTCGTGATATTTCCAAACGACCAAACCTCACATAGGACGTCTGCTGACCAAGGTCACATGGCCACTTGAAACAGTCACTTTCGCGTGATAATAGCTGACGTCAGACCATGACTAACGAACTTGCACTTTGCAAAGTTAAATGATTAAATCCAGTTTAATCATAAATTCTAGCGCATTACACCTTTTTAAGCGCCAGTCAGTTCTAAGTCTTGCAGTGTTTACGGAAACGGAAACACCCAGTGAGACTTTCAGAAATGACGCTTTCAGTATCGTATCTGATTCAGTGGTTGAATCTAAGAATTAGTTGAATCAAGTCTTATGGTGAGGTAATTTGAGTCCTCAATATACAACAATTTTACCCCCTACTGTTTTTTATCCATATTGGCAGGATGGATCAATCAGAACATATTGTACTAATAGTTTTATCTTTGGCCAACCAATATTGTTGGTTGCAGAACAGACCGCAAGTAGAGATTCCGTGTTAGACTGGGCCCCCGCCAACCCCTGCTGGTCGTAAGTCGCCACGTAATGAATGGGGTGGTCAGACTGAGGCATGAGTGACAACTTAGAGCTTGGACGCAGTGTTGGGAGGCTTGTGTCACAACTTGGAGGCAGTGTTAGGAGGCTTGTGTCACAACTTGGAGGTAGTGTTAGGAGGCTTGTGTCACAACTTGAAGGGAGTGTTAGGAGGCTTGTGACAACTTGGAGGCAGTGTTAGGAGGCTTGTGTAACAACTTGGAGGCAGTGTTAGGAGGCTTGTGTCACAACTTGGAGGCAGTGTTAGGAGGCTTGTGTAACAACTTGGAGGCAGTGTTCGGAGGCTTGTGTCACAACTTGGAGGCGGTGTTATGAGCCTTGTGTCACAACTTGGAGGCAGTGTTAGGAGGCTTGTGTCACAACTTGGACGCAGTGTTAGGAGGCTTGTGTCACAACTTGAAGGGAGTGTTAGGAGTCTTGTGACAACTTGGAGGCAGTGTTAGGAGGCTTGTGTCACAACTTGGAGGCAGTGTTAGAAGGCTTGTGTCACAACTTGGAGGCAGTGTTAGGAGCCTTGTGTCACAACTTGGAAGCAGTGTTAGGAGGCTTGTGTAACAACTTGGAGGCAGTGTTAGGAGGCTTGTGTCACAACTTGGAGGCGGTGTTATGAGCCTTGTGTCACAACTTGGAGGCAGTGTTAGGAGGCTTGTGTCACATCTTGGAGGCAGTGTTAGGAGGCGTGTGTCACAACTTGGAGGCGGTGTTAGGAGGCTTGTGTCACAACTTGGAAGCAGTGTTAGGAGGCTTGTGTCACAACTTGAAGGCAGTGTTAGGAGGCTTGTGTGGCAACTTGGACGCAGTGTTATGAGGCTTGTGTCACAACTTGGAAGCAGTGTTAGGAGCCTTGTGTCACAACTTGGAAGCAGTGTTAGGAGGCTTGTGTCACAACTTGGAGGCAGTGTTGGGAGGCTTGTGTCACAACTTGGAGGCAGTGTTAGGAGGCTTGTTTCACAACTTGGACGCAGTGTTAGGAGGCTTGTGTCACAACTTGAAGGGAGTGTTAGGAGGCTTGTGTCACAACTTGAAGGGAGTGTTAGGAGGCTTGTGTCACAACTTGGAGGCAGTGTTAGGAGGCTTGTGTCACAACTTGGAGGCAGTGTTAGGAGGCTTGTGTCACAACTTGGAGGCAGTATAAGGAGGCTTGTGACACAACTTGGAGGCAGTGTTAGGAGGCTTGTGACAACTTGGAGGTAGTGTTAGGAGGCTTGTGTCACAACTTGAAGGGAGTGTTAGGAGGCTTGTGTCACTTCTTAGAGGCGGTGTTATGAGCCTTGTGTCACATCTTGGAGGCAGTGTTAGGAGGCTTGTGTCACAACTTGGAGGCAGTGTTAGGAGGCTTGTGTCACAACTTGAAGGCAGTGTTGGGAGGCTTGTGTCACATCTTTGAGGCAGTGTTAGGAGGCTTGTGTCACTTCTTGGAGGCAGTGTTAAGAGGCTTGTGTCACAACTTGGAGGCAGTGTTAGGAGGCTTGTGTCACAACTTGGAGGCAGTGTTAGGAGGCTTGTGTCACTTCTTGGAGGCAGTGTTAGGAGGCTTGTGTCACATCTTGGAGGCAGTGCTAGGAGGCTTGTGTCACAACTTGGAGGCCGTGTTAGGAGGCTTGTGTCACAACTTGGAAGAACAGGAAGAACACACATTCTTCTGTGTCAGGGATACAGTCATCTACATGAGTGATGTTTAAAGCCTAAATCTGGACAAACCATTAAATTTATTCACATTGAAAAGGTATAAAATATTCCATGTTTTAACAAGCAAAGAAAAAAGACTCAAGCCTATCAAAGACAAAACATAGATAGGCATTGGGTATTTTCAAACGTGTGGTTGAAAGGACCGTACATGCTGTAAGCTCTGGCACAGCCATGCTTTCGAGGCCATTTAGTCCCGATAATTAAACTGGATAAATATCTGCCCTTTTGTCAACCGCTGCAGAGTTTATGTCCCTGTAACCAACACAGGTCTGTCTCCCATTGCAACCGACCTTGTGATGTAACAGCTCCCACGTGTGTACAGGTTACCGAAATGAAACCAAGAAACCACGTGTGTATATAGGAACTGCACTGTTCTGTCTGCTCTGCGCAGAATAATTCTCGGAAATTGACTCACGTTTCTGTGAAATTAAATTCCGTGACCATTATGTCATTATGACGCAACGTCTATGGTGGTGTACATACAACAGGTCCCCCCCCCCCCCCCCCCCCCCCCCCCCGCCGCCACTCACAGCCCCCTCCCCCCTCCCTTCACTGGTGGTACCGCGTTAGAGGCTTGTCTAGACTACAGTCCGTCGATGGGGTTGGCATGACATGTTCATGTCGCGGCTTGATGTTGTACTGCGTCGTTACTGTCAGCGGATCACATTCACACGTTTTTCTATTAACTATATCTAGTGTTTATTGACACCGCATGATAGATAACCCAACCTTACTGCGTAGTAATAAATCTTTTTTGTTTTCGTGTATTGTAGTATTAATAATCATATCTTGTCTTGTTACAAATATAACATTCTAGAGGGAAAATATTTTAGAGGCTTTTGAGTGAGTGAGTGAGTGAGTGAGTGAGTGAGTATGGTTTAGCAATATTCCAGCAATATCTTGGCGCGGGAGTTTAGCTTGTGAATAATGAATGCATGCTTTATCTTTATGATTTGACTTTTTTGTATTTTTTTGCATTGCGTGAACAATGGATTTAAATATTCTATGTATCTATCAGCCTCACAGGGGCCGATTCTCGCAGGTTCGAATCCATTATAGGGGGCACGGGTGGTCCAGTCGTCAAAGGCGCCGCGATTCGCTGCGCAGAGTTGCGTCCCATGGGCACGCCAGAAACCTATGATTGTGGGTTCGAATCCCGGTTCGCCCCGATTATGTTTCTAGGTTTGTCAGCACCATACCCGTGCTCGTGGGTTTCACCGAAGTGGTAAACGTCTGAGACCTGCATCACTTCGGGCTTTCCTCCCACATTAAGCGTACACGCTGCGATATAACTGGAATACTGTTAAAAGCGGCGTTAAACCCAACTCACTCACTCACTCACTCGAATCCATTCTTCATGACAATTATGATCCTCTGTTTGTCAGGACCATGAATGTTCGAGTTCGTTTCACGTGTTTCTCGTGGTGAACGTCAAATGTCCTTGGTCCAATATAAAAGTGGCTGGCCGTGTATACTCAACAACAGAAAGAAACGCATAACCAGATGTATAATGCGTGAAGTAACACACATTAACTGCATATCTTTACACACATTAACTGCATATCTAAACACTCACTTGATGAGTGATGCCATACCACAAACATCACAACAGTGGACACGTGGGTGGTATATTGTGAGTGAGTATATTGCTTTTCCTCGCTTTCAGTATAACGACAAGGGACACCAGAAACAGGCTTTCACACATTGTACCCATGTGGGGACTCGAACCCGGGTCTTTGGCGTGACGAGCGAACGCTTCGACCACTAGACTACCCTACCTCCCCGAGCAGTATATATGCCATTACACGGAAAATGACAGTGGTCAAAGTCATCAGAGGTAAATATTTCGTGTGTCCACAATTAGTAGTAACTGCGCTTCCTGTCCAAGGACGAAATGGAAGTACGGATCATACGTTAGCGATCAATAGCCCACCCTGCCCGTACTGCATCTGCAAGTTGTTGCAGTGTCTGTTGTTCAGGATGACGCTGTCCATGGCGAATAAACTCGCCCCGTTAGTGTTCTATCGGCACCAGGGGCGGTCGGGTAGCCTCGTGGTTTAAGCGTTCGCTCGTCACGCCGAAGACCCGGGTTCGGTTGTCTACATGGGTACAATGTGTGAAGCACATTTCTGGTGTCTCCCTACGTGATATTGCTGGAATATTGCTGAAAAAGGGTAAAAACCAAACTCACTCACTCTATCGGTTCTAAATCTTGGGATTTAGAGGCCATGTAGGACCTGTATATTGTGGTTTGGTAGCAAAGCTGCTGAAACACGTGCCGTATGTGGTCAAGGATTGTCGTGTTGAAGACATGGGCCATGGTGGGAAATACGTGTCGCTGTAGGATTTCGTCACAATAGTGTAGAGCCGTTCAGTTGCCATGCACTTGAATCAGGCGTGTTTTACAAGTATGGGATATTGCCGCCCACATCAGGTCGCTGCCACATCTGTCCACATCCCATATGTCGTTGTTTGCAATATGTGTATGGCGTTGTCGTTGCATCCTGGGTCTCCCATCTGCTAAATCTCCATCGTTGTGTGGGCTATACTGTGGGTGCTTGCCACCACTGACGTCACCGTTGACCTGCTGTTTGCAGAGATGGTATTGTACATCTCTGCCTTCCCGTGGAGATCGGGGGTAGAATAGGTCTTCAGCAACCCATGCTTGCCGTAAAAGGCGACTTTGCTTGTCGTAAAAGGCGACTAACGTTATCGGGTGTTTGACTTCACAGACAACGTATTTGACATTTGGTCGTTGATGCGTTTGGTTTATTCCAACAATGACATTATTAAGTCGGTACCAAATGACGGCATATGCTTGCTTACCATATCGCTTGTATGGAAATGGCATTCATTTCTTTCGAGAAGACTTTCCTCAGCTGCTTTCAATGAGATGAAATAAATACATTTATACGACGCATCCAGAGAACGACAACCACAACTACATCTCGCCACAATTGAATTTCAATCATCAAATGGGTTTTCACTTTTATATCCTTGGTTGTGATCAAACATGACCAAATCCCTTATGTATGGACAATATTCCACACAATTCGAATAAAATCATGGCATTGTTGGATAGCGCTGTCGCTCCTTGAGAGGACAGAGTGGAGCCGGAAGCTGACGAGGGAGTTCTCTCTTAAACTGCGTCCTCACTGAATAATTGAACGAGTTTTGAAATCTTCAAAAAATTGAAAATTGAAAATTGAAAACCACCGAGACTTGAACGCGTGCGAATATTTCTTTGAAGCTGCTACTATATTGATCGTTGTCTCATGTGTGCATAGAACGTTTCCTATACACTTTTAATTCCTGGTTGGGCTGTGTTTTCAGTGAAAAAGAGAACAAGATGAGAGTGCGTAAGTAGGGTTTAAAACTACTACAGCAGATAAAAGTTCAACTAGTAGTAGTGAGTTAGTAAGTATGGTTAACGCCATGTTTAGCAATATTTCAGCCACAACACAGCGGGAGGCACCAGAGTGAGTGAGTGAGTGAGTTGGGTTTAACGTCGCTTTTAACAGTATTCCAGTTATATCGCGGCGTGTCAGTTTGATGTGGGGGGAAAGCCCGAAGTGAGGCAGGTCTCAGACGTTTACCACTTGGGTGAAACCCACGAGCACGGGTATGGTGCTGACAAACCTAGAAACGTAATTGGGGTGAACCGGGATTCAAACCCACAATCATAGGTTTTTGGCGTGCCCAAGGGACGAAACTCTGCACAGCGAATCGCTGCGCCCCGGGGAGACACGAGAAATGGGCTCACCCCTGTTGGGAATTGAACCCGAGTCATCGGCGTGACGAGCGAACGCTGTACCACTAGGCTACCCTTATTGGACAGTGTTATTTAAGTCGAATGCCTACTAAGGCTGAAGCGGTGTTTTATGCCGTGTGTCAGTGTGTGGGTCGGGGGAGGGGTGTGGGGTGGTGGGTGGGTGGGTGGGGGAGGGTGGGTGATAGAGCGCTTATTACAAGACTGACACAGATGGGCGTAAGGCTGTAAGAGCTGTCTCTGTTTAACGTAAGGTCGGTATTCTGTGCGTGTGTTTGCCTGCGTTCGCGTGCGTGTTCGTGTGCGATACATTTAGCAGTCGCCTAACGACAAGCAAAGGTTGCTTGGGACCAGTTCTTACTCGGTTTCCCATCGGGGTCAGTGTGGGCCTACACATGCGTAAAAGCTGAAATAAGACCCTGCTTTGTTTCACTCGAATTATCTGCCCTAGATTGAATAATTAAATTGTCTGCCTTGCGTCAACATTGAAACATATACCACAGGCTGTTAGTTCAACAAGTATGTCTGGCCGGGGCCTACATACTGTGCCAAGCCTCTCCAGGAACTGAGTTCCCACATTCCTATTTTTCATGTTTACCCAATCCAACTTTTCTGTTGGCTGTATACATGGCAGAAGTGCCTTGTTTAGGTAAACCTTTCATTTGTCCTCGTTCATTGGAGAATGTTGACGACAAAATATCGAGTGAAATTTGCTGAGTTGGCAGATTCCCAGAATCAATATGAATCTCTTCGCTCTCTGTTTCTGTTAGACTCTCCAGGGATAAAAGCGTCCTTGGTATTTTTAGATCGAATAAACAAAAGCCGATTTGATGGGAAAGCTAGGAGACGCAATTTAAGCCGGAGGTCAGCGTAACTGCGGAAATGGACATTTTGTAGAAGGATTCCAGATATTAACGTCATATACTAGGAACTGGTCAAATGGCAGTTCAAGCCAGTTTGTGTCGGTTATATCACACTTAGCCGGTCTCTAGGTTTAGCGTCTATATCTGTATATATCTACCATTAAATAATTACCATATTACGTAGAAACGATGTCTCAATTTCATAAAAGGCACACGGCGTTTGGGCAGCATAGCGGTTAAAGCGTTCTCCCGTCACGCCGACGGCCCGAGTTCAATTTCCTACATGGGTACAATGTGTGAATAATATTCTCCAGCCTATTTCTGGTGTTCCCCGTCGTGCTATTGCTGAATATTGCTAAAAGCGGCGTAAAACCATACTCAATCACTCAAGACCTACACATGAGCCGTAGACAATGGGGCCTATCTATTTAAGGCTAACAATACCATCAGTTGCGAAAGCCATATAAAATGAAGGCTTTGGATGAAAATGTTTGGAAATATTGTAAGATAAAAGTCGACATTAAATTAAGCACGGTTTTTCTATATCAATTCAAAAACACTTTTCAGTCTGTAGCGTTGTAAACATATGCTGGAACAAATAAATTTGCCTTATGATTGAGAAAAGGAAAATGTCCGCCGTCTCCTATCAGAGAAACATTCGTGTCATATAATCATCAATAATATTAATATATTTATTTATTTTTAAAACAAAAACAAAAGAAAAACAGCAGACATGCATCAACATTATCTGTTTTGTCTGTTCCCTCAACGACTTCTTTAGACGGGATATTGTCTTACCCCAAAAATAGGAGCATCTACACAGTATAATGTGACCTGTTCATTTTGATCCGATAACAGCCATGAGCTCGCTGTTGCTTGTAACACAGTAGGACTTGGTTCTGTGAACAAAGTAGCGATTCAGCGCGTGTATTACTATTCAATTATTAGAGCACTAGTCTTGATCGGTATCTAGTAACATCTGGGGTTTTTTTGGTTTTGCTATTATTGTGAAGCGGGAGAGTGGTTCAATGTGGTTTTACGCCGATTTAGCAACAGTGTACAGCTATATAACGAAGTGAGGTATGGAGAGGGTCCTCAGAAAAGTGTTCTACAAACTGCATCGGAAATCGGTCTTCGGCGTGACGAGTAACCATGGGGCTATCCCATTGCCCCTAAGAACGATCACAAGGCTTTCTTTCTACCCCTAAGAGCGACAACGGGTCTCTCCCACTGCCTCCAAGAACGCCTATATGGCTATCCCCCTGCCCCTAAGAACGACCACAAGGCTATCCTACTATCTCTAAGAGCGACAACGGGGCTATCCTACTGCCTCTAAGATCGACCATATGGCTACCCCCCTGCCCCTAAGAGCGACAACGGTGCTACCCTACAGGCGCCTAAGAGCGACCACAAGGCTATCATTCTGCCCCTGGGAGCGATCGTATGGCTACCCCACTGCCCCAAAAAGCGACCACAAGGCTATCCTACTGCCCCTAAGAGCGACAACGGGGCTATCTCTCAGGCCTAAGAACGACCACAAGGCTATCCCTCTGCCCCTGGGAGCGATCGTATGGCTACCCCACTGCCCCAAAGAGCGACCACAAGGCTATCCTACTGCCCCTAAAGAGCGACAACGGGGCTATCCCATTGCCCCTAAGAACGACCACAAGGCTATCCTACTACCCATAAGAGCAACCATATGGCTACCCCACTGCCCCAAAAAGCGACCACAAGGCTATCCTACTGCCCATAAGAGCGACAACGGGGCTATCCTACTGTCCATAAGAGCGACCATATGGATACCCCACTGCCTTTAGGAGCGACCACAAGACTATCCTACTGCCCATAAGAGCAACCATATTGCTACCCCACTACCCCAAAAAGCTACCAAAAGGCTATCCTACTGCCCATAAGAGCGACCATATGGATACCCCACTTATTTAAGAGCGACCCAAGGCTATCCTACTGCCCATAAGAGTGACCATATGGCTACCCCACTGCCCCTAAGAGCGACCACAAGGCTATCCTACTGCCCATAAGAGCGACCATATGGCTATCCCACGGTCCCTAAGAATGACCACAAGGCTATCCTACTGTCCATAAGAGCGACCGTATGGCTACCACATTGTCCTTAAGAGCGACCACAAGGCTATCCTACTGTCCATAAGAGCGACCATATGGCTACCCCACTGCCCCAAAGAGCGACCAAAAGGCTATCCCACTGCCCCTAAGAGCGACAACGGGGCTATCCTACTGTCCATAAGAGCGACCATATGGCTACCCCACTGCCCCTAAGAGCGACCACAAGGCTATCCTACTGCCCATAAGAGCGACCATATGGCTACCCCACTGCCCATAAGAGCGACCAAAAGGCTACCCCACTGCCCATAAGAGCGACCATATGGATACCCCACTTATTTAAGAGCGACCACAAGGCTATCCTACTGCCCATAAGAGCGACCATATGGATACCCCACTGCCCCTAAGAGCGACCACAAGGCTATCCTACTGCCCATAAGAGCGACCATATGGATACCCCACTACCCCTATGAGCGACCACAAGGCTATCCTACTGCCCATAAGAGCGACCATATGGATACCCCACTGCCCCTAAGAGCGACCACAAGGCTATCCTACTGTCCATAAGAGCGACCATATGGATACCTCACTGCCCCTAAGAGCGACCACAAGGCTATCCTACTGCCCATAAGAGCGATCATATGGATACCCCACTGCCACTAAGAGCGACTACGTGGCTAGCCTACTGCTAAAGATATAATTAAGTTATATTTTGTAGATAGATTTAATGATATAGAGAAGGGTAAACATCACGGTGACATCGTTCTTCACGCACACAGTGAGTGAGAGAGTTGTATAACTCCGCTTTGAGCATGAAAATATTATACTGGAAACAATTTGCCTCCCGTTCTTCATGCTAGATGGCCCGAGGATTGATTGAGTACAAGTGAAATCTCTTGTGGTTGACATTACATGATGTCATAAATAATATAAAAATCAACTAAAGCAAACAGTAGGTTAAAGTCCAGGGTGAAACCCGTTTCTCAGCATTATTCTGTTTGGTGGCCGAGAGGGGGCATCGCTTTCTCGCCTTCAATTATGACCCCGCGAGAAAGCGATACCACGATACCCTGATACCATGAGACGAGAAAGTGATAGCGCGAGACGAGTAACCATATCGCATTCTCGTCTCGTGGTTTCGCTTTCTTGTCTCGTGGTTTCGCTTTCCTTTCCCGTGGTATCGCTTTCTTGTCTCGTGGTATCGCTTTCTCGTCTCGTGGTATCTCTCGTGGTATCGCTTTCTTGTCTCGTGGTATCGCTTTCACGTCTCGTGGTATTCGCTTTCTCGTCTCGTGGTATTTGCTTTCTCGTGTGTGTTATCGCTTTCACGTCTCGTGGTATCGCTTTCACGTCTCGTGGTATTCGCTTTCTCGTCTCGTGATATTTGCTTTCTCGTCTGTGTTATCGCTTTCTTGTCTCGTGGTTTCGCTTTCCTTTCTCGTGGTATCGCTTTCTTGTCTCGTGGTATTGCTTTCTCGTCTCGTGGTATCGCTTTCTTGTCTCGTGGTATCGCTTTCACGTCTCGTGGTATTCGCTTTCTCGTCTCGTGGTATTTGCTTTCTCGTGTGTGTTATCGCTTTCACGTCTCGTGGTATCGCTTTCAAGTCTCGTGGTATTCGCTTTCTCGTCTCGTGGTATCGCTTTCTCGTCTCGTGTTATCGCTTTTTCGTCTCGTGGTATCGCTTTTTCGTCTCGTGGCATCGCTGTATCGCTTTCTCACGGACGTAATTGAGGGAGAGAAGGTGATGTCTCCGCCATAATTCTGTCCACCATACTCGGGCTTTTGGTTTCCCACCGAAACCCACATAATTACTCATTTTATAAGAAATTGCCAGTCGGGTAAAAAAAGCAATGAGTCACCTAGTATACGTTAGGTACCACGACCTTAGGACAAACCAATAGACAACTTTTAAAAAAGCCTCATGTTATCTTGTAACATCAGTTTTCAAGCACTGCCTTGGGCGATGGGTGCAGTATTTTAGCAAATATGTCATGTGCAAAAACATTCGTGTTTCACGGAGTCTCGCTTCTTCCGAATTGAGAATTAACTACCTCGAGTGTGATTTATAGTGAAATAATTGTTTCAATGTTAACTTAAATAATGATAGAATAGGTTCTGTCTATTCGTTTCTTTGACAGATGAGACCGTTTTAAAATAGACTGGTGTTTAATGCGCGCTGAAATAAGTAGCTGTTTTCGAAAACGTGTTTACCACATGAGGTCAGATATTATTGTTTCTGCAGTAGCATCTGCTTGTATAGTATCGAATACAGATGACAGCTTTCAAAACGTCATTACAGCACGGGTAGGTTACGTAGTAGAAGATAGACAGCTCCAGTTTTTGAGGAGGTGCAGGATTTAATGATATAGAGAATAGTGGTGAGGTGTGGTGAAATTGGGTTTAACGTCGCGTCCAAGATTATTGCACTTATATAGCGACGTGCATGTACGTGTATGTGTTTGTGTGGCTGCTTGTACTAGTCCGGACTGATGCCGATTTATAGTGCTAGCTCACTGAGATACCATGCCGCAGTTTAACATGAATACCCCACTCAGACACAGTATACTGACTCCGAGCCGACCAGTCCTTGTTTTAGCCCCTTATTGCCGAGCGCCAGACAGGGTAACAACAAGTATACCATCTTTTAACGTCTTTTGGTATGACGCGGTCAGGGATCGAACCCCGGACCTTCCGCTCTCCGGGCGGACGCTCTACCACTAGACCACGGAGGCGGTCCATATAGGGAATAGTAAACATCATAGCGACATAGCACACAGCGTGTGAGCGAGTTGTAACTCCGCTTTGAGCATGACAATATTACACTGGAATATCACGTTTTACATGCTAGATAACAGAGGACTGAGTTCTCAGCCTCACATAGAAGGAATAGTTATATCGCAGCGTGTCAGCTTAATGTGGGAGGAACGCCCGAAGTGATGCAGGTCTCAGACGTTTACCACTTCGGTGAACCCCACGAGCACGGGTATGGTGCTGACAAACCTAGAAACATATTCGGGGCGAACCGGGATTCGAACCCACAATCATAGGTTTCGTGCCCGAGGGACGCAACTCTGCACAGCGAATCGCGGCGCCTTAGATGAGTGGGCCACCCGTGCCGCCAAAGTACTGCTAACACTTCAGCAGAGCCATTAGTGATGTCATTTGATTGTGTCGTCATGGTAACAATGACGTCACAATGGTCTGCAAGATAAATCGCAAAGAACAATGAAGAACGAAGCATGGTGTATTTCACGATAAAACGTTGTTCTATCATGGCGTCAATTCTGGAGATTCGAATATGCATTTGCAACTTGAGGACGTCACATTTTTAGAGGGAAGTGTCTGGTTTGTTGTTTCCCATAGATGTAGCTTGCAAACGTAGATAAACGCAGTGGCCGAACGATCGCATTGGGAGAAAAGGTACGGGAAAGGTACAGGTAATATCAAACATACCCACCTGTTCATAAAATGGACTTGTCCGACATTGCCTAGGGATGATTCTATTCGGGGAGTCATGATTACTAAATTACGGGTATATAGTTTTGAAGCTTGTACATTATATTAACATTCAACAGAGGCTGTACATAATGTGAAATGTCATTTAAAAAATAAAACGACTCGTGGTCGTTGTTTATCGCACAATAAAACACTGCAGGGCGAATAAACCACTCGAGTTTGCGCCCCTCATGGCATATTTTCCCTGCTGTGTTTTATTGTACGATAAACAACTCCCACTCGTCGTTTATTTCCTAAATGGAAACGTAGAAAATAAATTGACTTTAGTTCATGTTGTTATAATACAATCAACAAATGCCCCAGTACACCGACAGTCTCAGTGGTCTAGTGGATAGAGCGCTGCCCTGAGAGAGAAAGGTCGGTGGTTCGAACCCCTGGTTGTCGCCAAACAAAACGACGTTCAGAAATCCGATTTTTGTTTCCCTGCCTGGCGTTCAAGATTAAGAGAATAAAACAGGGACTGGTCGGCTCGGAGTCAATATACTGTGTCTGAGTGGGATATCCATGTTAAACTGCGGCGTGGTATCTTCGTGGACTAGCACTATAAAACTGGCATACGTCCAGACTAGTAGAAACAGCCACACACGGGCATACGCATGGCTGTAAAAGCGCAATAATCTTGATCGCGACGTTCGAACCCAACCTCACCTCGACAAAATAAACTGTAAACAGTTTGATATTTTTTCGATAACTGCTACAGATATATATAAATCTTACTTCATAATACCTCAGTATATACAGGTCAGGTTAGAAACGTGACTCTTCTATCAGATATAATAGATTAACGCGACATTATAGCGGCGAACAGCTTGACATGACCCTATTGGCCATCTGTCGAGGCTTCCGTCATGTGACCACTACTTTGGTCATGTGATCAACTTATTTGGTGATTAATATCGAACACCTGTTGAGCTGACGTTCATCGTGCTACAGTGTACAGACATCACGGATAAATCATACAGTTATAGAGCACGCAGTACACTACCACATAAGCTAAAACGCATATAAGCACACAGTTTGCAAAAAAAAACCGAAAACGAAATTGCTTAGGATTTCTCGCATCGCATGTTCTGTTTTAAAAATATTGATTTTAGAACAAAAAACAAGTGATAAAGTGAGTGAGTGAGTTGGGTTTAACGCCGCTTTTAAGATTATGCCAGTCATATCGCGGCGTGTCAGCTTGATGTGGGAGGAAAGCCCGAAGTGATGCAGGTCTCGGGCGTTTACCACTTCGGTGAAACCAACGAGCACTGGTATGGTGCTGACAAACCTAGAAACATAATTGGGTCGAACCAGGAATTGAACCCACAATCATAGGTTTCTGCCCAAGGGACGCAACTCTGCACAGCGAATCGCGGCGCCTTAGACGACTGGGCCACCCGTGCCCCCAAGTGATAAAGCATACAGGGAATATGGGATAAAGCCTGAATGGAATACATGCTATGCGCCAGTCAACAATATTACAGTTTATCATGGCGGATGTTTTGTTTGTTTGTTGTTTAACGCCGCACTCAGCAATATTCCATCTATATGACGGCGGTCTGTAAATAATCTAGTCTGGATCAGGCAATCCAGTGATTGACATCATGAGCATCGACCCATTCAATTGGGATACGATGACATGCATCAACCAAGTCAGCGAGCCTGACCACCCGATCCCGTTAGTCGCCTCCTACGACAAGAATAGTCATCTTTTACGGCAAGAATGGGTTGCTGAAGACATATTCTACCCCTATTCTTCACGGATCGTGGGTGGGTGAGTGAGTTGTGAGTGGGTAGGTGGATGGGTGGATATGGCTAGGTGGCTGGTGGTTTGGGTTGATGGGTAGGTGAGTGAGTAAGTGCATAGTCACCTTTTTCGGCAAGCATGGGTGGCTGAAGACCTATTCAAACCCGGATCTTCATGGGTCTCATAGCGGATGAAGCCGATCGGGATTGCACGTGGCAAACCATTGAATGAAGCACGAGCACCTGCTCAGGCCACCGGCGCACGATGACACGTGACCAGCCAAATCAAGGAGCATGACCATTTAACCGATCAGACTATCTAACCCTTCCTTTCGACGACAGAAGTAGATGAATAATATGATAGCTGAACCCATAAGGGTCATTTATTCTACAGGGGCGGACAATATGATTATATTGGGATAACAGATGGGAATGTGTGTCTCAGTGGGTATTGTCGTTTTTTCTCGGATTTGGTTGGCTAATTGGCTGGAAGTCCGTGGGACGTTATTGAGTCTCACGGGTTCTGATTTAAGTTATTTGACATCACTGAGTTGTCATGCTACGTTCACATGTCGAGTACAGACACTGGCTTCAGGAGTGTGACCCCCACGAGTTGATGGTTCTGTCAACAAGTACGACTTAAAGAATGACGGGTAATAGAGCAACAACAACAGATTATATAGATTCCGTAGTTTCTCCTGGGTCACCGATTGGTCACAGAAAGTTGTTTGTTTGTTTGTTATTTAACGCCGCACTCAGCAATATTCGAGCTATATGACGGCGGTCTAGGTGACTGAGTGAGTGAGTGAGTTGGGCTTAACGCCGGTTTTAACAGTATTCCAGTTATATCGCGGCGTGTCAGCTTAATGTGGGAGGAAAGCCCGAAGTGATGCAGGTCTCAGACGTTTACCACTTGGGTGAAACCCACGCAGACAAGAATTGAGACACATGTGACGTCTAATTAAGTAGTTCAGCAGCCACAGGCGATAATTCATATCCATTCACATCGCATATCTCTCCGGCTGATTTAACTCTAATTGGGCGATGTGACAATTACAAATATTCCCTGTCAACAATGATATTGATGTCTATATTACCCGCACGTGCTGCATGAGAAACGATGCGGGGGAATATTAAGTGATTGTCAAACAGTAATTTGTCAATGTCAAAAAATCTGCCAGGTGCGGCCAGCTGTCCACGACCAGACTGACCAGTAGGACCCTCGTTAAACGTGGCCAGTTGTCAGGAACACTGTATCACCTCCCAGCTGTTTCCCCGAACACTAATCTAGTTTGTTTTTTCTTTGGTTGTTTTTTTTTTGTTTTGTTTTTGTTGTTGTTGTTTCTTTTACACTAATCTAGTTACAAACAGAATATTGCCAGTCTGTAGGACACAACATTTTAGTCTTACGGAATATGTGAAGGTGTTCCAAACAAGCAAAGCGTCTGATTGATCAAAATATTTAAATTTGAATTGTAAATGGGAACGTGTCATATTTCTGTACGCGAAAATAATGGTGGGGAAAGTGTGGAGGGTTATGATAATCTCTCTCATACGCTCATTAATCTCTAATTTTGCTATTTAATCTTTGTTTGTCTGTGTGTTTGTTTGTGTTTTTGTTTGTTTGTTTGTCTGTTTGTCTGTCTGTCTGTCTGTCTGTCGCACATACAAAAATGAATGTCCATGTCAATCTCATTAAAATCAGACCTTAGTTCTCGCTACCGCTAATCAAAGATCTGAGGACATCCCATTAGGGGTCACGTCAGAACGACCTTTCATCCGACCAATCAGAGCGTCACTTACCAGATCATGAAAGTGACAGTCGGAATGTGATTTCTAATCATACAGCCTCGAAAACATTAACACGGGATATTCCGAACGATAGTTACGGGT
The DNA here is from genome assembly GCF_022045235.1 of Haliotis cracherodii. Classification (NCBI taxonomy): domain Eukaryota; kingdom Metazoa; phylum Mollusca; class Gastropoda; order Lepetellida; family Haliotidae; genus Haliotis; species Haliotis cracherodii. Next base: position 23,004,807 of record NW_027266272.1, on the reverse strand, counting down.
TTAACGACTGAATCCATACAATCTAGACCATCTGTCAGCCATTCCAGAATGTTCTTATGTTCAGGTTACAAATTTGTAATCGAGAATTTGTCAAAATATGTTTCGAAGCGTATTCGCCAATTTGAAATTAGTGCCGTAAAGCACGAGAAAGCTGCCTTCTGATTGGTCAATCCATTGGTCGGTCAAAGTTTGCGCAAGGTCGGTCTGACGTGACCCGTAATGGGATGTCCTCAGATCTTTGTTTAGCGGTAGCGAGAACTAAGATCTGATTTTAATGAGATTGATGTCCGTGTATGACCACACACCATCACCCAAGTCACTGAGTCTGACCACCCGATCCATTTCGTCCAGCACAGGTTGCAGGGGAGGACTTCTGAATCGTATACATGGCTGGGTGTCGTTGTACAAAACGATCTTAGCATTAAGGTTAACGTCACTTCCATGCCTTGACATAGCCTTGCGACAGTCGTAGCGGTAAGGTTGTTTTGTACAACGAGACCCAGGTATTTAATCAGTATATGATATCAAATAAACATCCTATACTCATCCCATTCTCAGCTCTCTCAGCCTATACTCATCCCATTCTCAGCTCTCTCAGCCTATACTCATCCCCTTCTCAGCTCTAGCAGCCTATACTCATCCCCATCCCAGCTCTCTCAGCCTATACTCATCCCCTTCTAAGCTCTAGCAGCCTATACTCATCCCATTCTCAGCTCTAGCAGCCTATACCCATCCCCTTCTCAGCTCTAGCAGCCTATACCCATGCCCTCCTCAGCTCTAGAAGCCTATACCCATACCCTTCTCAGCTCTAGCAGCCTATACTCATCTCATTCTCAGCTCTAGCAGCCTATACCCATCCCCTTCTCAGCTCTAGCAGCCTATACCCATCCCCTTCTCAGCTCTAGCAGCCTATACCCATGCCCTCCTCAGCTCTAGAAGCCTATACCCATACCCTTCTCAGCTCTAGCAGCCTATACTCATTCCATTCTCAGCTCTAGCAGCCTATACCCATCCCCTTCTCAGCTCTAGCAGCCTATACCCATCCCCTTCTCAGCTCTAGCAACCTATACCCATGCCCTCCTCAGCTCTAGAAGCCTATACCCATACCCTTCTCAGCTCTAGCAGACTATACTCATACACTTTTCAGCTATAGCAGTTTGTGCTCATCCCCTTTCCCGTGATGTATCGGTAAAGCGTCCGCCTCGAGGGCGGAAGGTCAGAGGTTCGATTCCCGGCCACGTCATACCAAAAGACGTTAAAAAATGGTACTTGTTGTTACCCTGTCTGGCGATCGGCATTAAGTGGCTAAAACAAGGACTGGTCGGCTCGGAGTCAGAATTACTGTGTTTGAGAAGGGTATTCAAAGTAAACTGCGGCATTCTATCTCAGTGGGCTCGCATTATAAAATCGACATTAGTGCGGCCTAGTACAAGCAGACACACACGTCGCTATATAATTGCAATAATCTTGAACAAGACTTTAAACTCCATTTCACCTCACCTCACACTTTATTTCAGGGACGATTCTCCCTAAAAACTGCACCCAGCGTCTCCTTCAACCGCCAATCCTTTCTCTAAATATACTCGTCCACAGCCGTCGGCTCAAGTGGTACCTATGGCCTGTTTACTATAGGCAATGTACAATGTTCTCGGCTCTGTTATTCGCTGACGATACACCTCTACAAGATTAAATTAGCGTGTTATGTAAAGCAGGTGTTTGCTGTTCACTGAGAAGTAACGTTGTATTCAAACATGGCTGTGAAGGCCACATCACAGTCAATGAAGTCACAGGTCACCTATGGGACACGCAGAGGGCGGAAATAAGCTTGGCAGGCATTTGTTTATATTGCTTCAGTGCTATAAAAAGTCCCTGGAGAACGCTGTTCGTTTGATGGCCCTCCTGATATAACACTATACTATCCTTAATACATGTTGTAATGAGGTCTCGTAATATAACAGAATTATACCCTTATTATATATCATGTCATGGCCTCATGATATAACTGTATAATATCTGTATCGTTTATCATATCAGTTGTTATATATTATATCAGAGCCTCTGGATATAACAGTTATAATATACTTATTTTGTTGTCATATCAGGGCATCATGATATAGCACTATAATATCCTTATCATATATCGTATCAGAGCATCTTTATATAACAGTATAATATTCTTGTGTTGCCATATCAGGGCCTCATGATATAACACTATAAAATCCTTATTATTTGTCATATCAGAGCCTCTTGATATAACACTATAATATCCTTATTATATGTCATATAATATTATATGTTATAGGGCCTCATGATAAGGATGACAATATAATATCCTTCTCATTTTTCATATCAGGGTCTCGTGATATAACAGTAAAACGTCCTTGTATTATATCGCATGGGGCCTCGTCACTCGAAACGGGAAAACACCTTGCCCATTTGTTTTAGGCGCCGAATTTCGCAATAGAGAGTTGCGTTCCTTAGTTGTACCAGGATCCACAGGCCATGAATACCCATAACCTCATCTTCCCGAGGCAAGAGAGTTAACTGACTTTAAAAGTTTCCGCCCTTGCCGAAATAGGCTGGAAATCCTGGGATCGATCGTAGCGCCACCAGTGGCTATTACGAGTTATGTCCTTTCTATGCCTCTCCTATTGACCAATCAGATTCCACCTCTCGTATCACTTGCATTTGCTTCAAACAAAACGGTGGCGCTCAGTCAAGACGATCTGATTGATAATCAGGATCTGTATTGTGATAAAACGAGTCTTACATCGCGAAGTGCATCAAATCACATGAGCACCTTGATTAAAAGCATGAAAAGATTTAGAAAATATCTGTTGACAACGAGTTAGCGGTGCACATGCTTTTCAAATCCCGCAGTCGACAGAAATCTGTATGACACTTTACGAACCGGATTTCGATTTCGGTGCGCGATTTTGATTGGACTATGCATAGACTCGTTAGTCCAGCCAAAATGTAACTCCATAATACCAGCCTATTTCGGCAAGGGTGGAAACTGGACTTTTATAGTCAGTTAACTCTCTTGCCTCGGGAAGATGCCATAACCTCGGTCATACTACTTGATACTTCAGTGCATTCCTCACACATAACAGTGTACATGCTTCACGCCCAACAAGGGTTCAACTCAACTCATCTTTATCGGGACACGGTTTAAATATGACATGTCTTTATTAATGAAATCACCACACTAAGCTTTCAATTACATTTTGTCACTGTTTTGCGACTTTTCAAAACATTGTGACATTACCTTACATAGCTATAGCACATTTTCGTAACTTTCCGGTTTCATGAAACAACAAAGAAGTTTGAGGTTCGAATCTCAGGTAGTCTTTCAATGTAAAATTACGGCTGTACTTCATCTTCCCGAGGCACGGGAGCTAACTGATTTGGAAAGTCCAGTTTCTACCATTGCCGAACTAGGCTGGAATTATGGAGTTATATTTTGACTGGACTAACGAGTCTGTGCATAGTGCAATCAAAATCGCGTAACGAAATCAACGACCGGTTCGAAAACTGCCTTGGAGATTTCGGTCGACTGCTGGATTTGCAAAGCATGGTGTCAACTTCGTGTCAACAGATATTTTCCAAATCACGTGATTTGATGCACTTTGCGCTGTAAGCCCCTTTTTATTACAATAGAGATCTTGATTATCGATCGGATCCGCCTTCACTGGGCGCCGCCATTTTGTTTGAAACAAATGCAAGTGATATGAGAGGTGGAAAGTGATTGGTCCATAGGAGAGACATAACTCGTAATAGCCACTGGTGGCGCTACGATCGAACCCGGAAATTCCGTCTAGTTCGGCAAGGGTGGAAACTGGACTTTTATAGTCAGTTAACTCCCTTGCCAGGGAATATGACTGTACCTTTGAGTATCATTGCATTGACAGGTTCGGTGAGTCGGTTGATGCATGTCATCTTATCCCAACTGCGTGTCATTCACTTGGTTGTCTGGTCCTGACTCGATTATTTACAGACCGCCGTCATATAGCTGGAATATTGCTGAGTCCATCAACAAACAAACAAACAAACAAACATTGCATTGACGAATACACATGTGATCTAAGAGTGAGTGATAAGCGAGTCGGATAAATATAAGCGACGTCCCACAACCACTGCTAAAGATGTAAAAGCAGAGTCCACACCGGTGACACGAGTCACAAACACACACAAAGGCAAGTCAAGTGTTCGCCTGAAAAGAACACGGAAACACATGGTACAAGTCAAAATAGGGAATGACATCGGACATCATTTTTGTCCCTGCTCCGTCCACTTATGACATGACCTCCACGTGTCTATCATGAGACTTTCTGAAAGCCGTGCAGCGAAGACACAATTTATGGATAACAACTTCTTTAGTCTTGCTTGACAACGGTATAAGGATCTATACCGAAACGTCTACTTTGTCATCCGTCAACGTCCAAGTAATGCCGACCGCCTCCGTGGTCTAGTTGTGGAGCGTCCAACCGGAGAGCGGAAGGTCCGGGGTTCGATCCCCGACCGCGTCATACCAAAAGACGTTAAAAGATGGTACTTGTTAGTTACCTGTCCGGCGTTAGGCATTAAGGGGATAAAACAAGGACTGGTCGACTCGGAGTCAATATACTGTGTCTGAGTGGGGTATTAATGTTAAACTGCGGCGTGGTTTCTCAGTGAGCTAGCACTATAAGGACTAGTACAAGTAGCCACACAAACACACGCACGTACATGCACGTCGCTATATAAGTGCAATAATCTTGGACGCGACGTTAAACCCCATTTCACCTCACCTCTAAGTAATGCCGATCAAACAATTCTTGTAGCGGTCTCGAATGTTGTAACCTGATCAAACAACGTTCGATCAAGGATCGTATCATGCTCTTTGAAATATTCGTAGATATTTTACGGTTATCGCAGTGACAATGGTGAGTGAGAACTTGTCTGCAGGAAGGATAAACACAGATCAAGTCATAACACAATGTGTTAAATGTGTTAATCCATGGCAACAAAGGTATTAAGGAGGAAGGTGAAGATTTGTGGGGTGTGAGTACCATGGATGATGACAGGTAATAGTGGATTCGTGTCTTTCGCTTAAAGGTAATTATCGATCGCTAGTTCCAGTTGCTGCTTAATCCCAAACCGAGACTTATAATATCGCGTTATTATTGGTCAGACATTGTTACCGACCGATCCTCATCCACTCTAGCGACAAGCACGGGGTACCGATGGCCTACGTGCCCCGAAACACCCACTTGGGACGCCGTAAGTTATTACAGGTGTGTTTTTTTTAATATCTAGTCGTGTGCTTTTTTCATCCTAACTTCGACAGAAAGTCTCATTTTTCTTTTTTTTTGTAATAGACTGGTTTTGTATCTTACATCAGCATCAAATAGGTAAAACTATGTTTGGAGCAGACAAAGCAGCAGTTGTTAAAAAATGTTAGCACTGCGATACGCCGTCGGGTAATGATAACACGAATACGATGTCGAGATAACCCGCACGTTCTGGCGGTTACCGGTCAAGCACTTATTGCGGTCTGTGTTCATTGTTCTCGAATTTCGATCCGTCATTCTAGTCAGCTGCTGTGGTCGGGACGTGTTGTACCACGGCGTCATGTGCACCTTCATCATGGACATCTACTACGTCGGCCCCGATCGGGGAAAAAACGTCTCTTGTACCGCATGCACATTTAAACCGTCAATAACTGCACAGTTGGGTATTGGCATTAGTATATCTTTCACAAGACAAAGACCTCGGTTGGAATTTCGGGCTAGAATAGGTGAGGTGAAATGGGATTTAACGTCGCGTCCAAGATTATTGCCCTTATATAGCGACGTGCATGCACGTGTGTGTGTGCGTGTGTGCGTGCGTGCGTGCGTGCGTGCGTGTGTGTGTGTGTGTGTGAGATTCCGATTTATAGTGCTAGCACACTGAGATACCATGCCGCAGTTAATCAAGAATACCCCACTCAGATATACTGACTACGAGTCGACCAGTCCTTGTTTTAGCCCCTTAATGCCGAGCGCCAGACAGGGTGCAGCAACAAACAAACAATCATTGCGTTGACGAATATACATGTGATCTAAGAGTGAGTGAGACAAGCAGCCGTCATAAAGCTGGAATATTCCTGAGTGCGGCTTTAAACAACAAACTACCAAATAAACGCAAGAAGAGAACCATAGCCCATACAACATGAACCTGACACGACACAAACGCACTTGACTGCCGATTTTACATAAAGATTTTACATAAACGCAGCACACAAACACACAGACACAAACACACAGTCATAAGAACAGCACACAAACACACAGGCACAAACACAGTCACAATCACACAGACAGCTACACACAGACACAAACACACAGTCACAAACACACAGTCACAAACACACAGACAGCTACACACAGACACAAACACAGTCACAACCACACAGACACAAACACACAGACACAAACACACAGACACAAACACACAGTCACAAACACACAGACAGCTACACACAGACACAAACACACAGTCACAAACACACAGATATCAACACACAGACACAAACACAGTCACAAACAAACAGACATCAATACACAGACACAAACACACAGGCACAAACACACAGACACAAACACAAACACACAGACACAAACACACAGACACAAACACACAGGCATCAACACACAGACACAAACACACAGACAGAAACAAACAGACATCAATACACAGACACAAACACACAGACACAGAGACAAACACACAGACACAAACACACAGGCATCAACACACAGACACAAACACACATACACAAACACAAAGTCACAAACACACAGACACAAACACACAGACACAAACACACAGACACAAACACACAGACACAAACACACAGACACAAACACACAGTCACAAACACACAGACAGCAACACACAGTCACAAACACACAGTCACAAACACACAGACACAAACACACAGACACAAACACACAGACACAAACACACAGACACAAACACACAGACACAAACACACAGACACAAGCACACAGACATCAACACACAGTCACAAACACACAGACACAAACACACAGACACAAACACACAGTCACAAACACACAGACATCAATACACAGACACAAACACACAGACAGCTACACACAGACACAAACACACAGTCACAAACACACAGACAACTACACGCAGACACAAACACAGTCACAAACACACAGACATCAACACACAGACACAAACACACAGTCACAAACAAAAAGACATCAATACACAGACACAAACACACAGGCACAAACACACAGACAGCTACACACAGACACAAACACAGTCACAACCACACAGACACAAACACACAGACACAAACACACAGTCACAAACACACAGACAGCAACACACAGACACAAACACACAGTCACAAACACACAGACATCAACACACAGACACAAACACACAGTCACAAACAAACAGACACAAACACACAGGCACAAACACACAGACAGCTACACACAGACACAAACACAGTCACAAACACACAGACACAAACACACAGACACAAACACACAGACACAAACACACAGTCACAAACACACAGACAGCTACACACAGGCACATACACACAGTCACAAACACACAGACATCAACACACAGACACAAACACACAGTCACAAACAAACAGACATCAATACACAGACACAAACACACAGGCACAAACACACAGACAGCTACACACAGACACAAACACATTCACAACCACACAGACACAAACACACAGACACAAACACAGAGTCACAAACACACAGACAGCTACACACAGACACAAACACACAGTCACAAACACACAGACATCAACACACAGACACAAACACACAGTCACAAACACACAGATATCAATACACAGACACAAACACACAGGCACAAACACACAGACACAAACACACAGACACAAACACACAGACACAAACACACAGGCATCAACACACAGACACAAACACACAGACAGAAACAAACAGAGAGCAATACACAGACACAAACACACAGACACAGACACAAACACACATACACAAACACACAGGCATCAACACACAGACACAAACACACATACACAAACACACAGACAGCAACACACAGTCACAAACACACAGGCATCAACACACAGATACAAACACACAGACAGCAACACACAGATACAAACACACAGACACAAACACACAGACAGCAACACACAGACACAAACACACAGACAGCAACACACAGATACAAACACACAGGCATCAACATACAGATACAAACACACAGGCATCAACACACAGTCACAAACACACAGATACAAACACACAGTCACAAACACACAGACATCAAGACACAGGCACAAACACACAGACAGCAACACACAGACACAAACACACAGGCATCAACACACAGATACAAACACAGAGGCATCAACACGCAGTCACAAACACTCAGATACAAACACACAGTCACAAACACACAGACATCAACACACAGTCACAAACACACAGGCATCAACACACAGTCACAAACACAAAGACAGCAACACACAGACACAAACACACAGACATCAACACACAGACACAAACACACAGGCATCAACACCCAGATACAAACACACAGACAGCAACACACAGATACAAACACACAGACAGCAACACACAGACAGCAACACACAGGCAGCAACACACAGATACAAACACACAGGCATCAACACACAGACACAAACACACAGACAGCAACACACAGACACAAACACACAGACAGCAACACACAGATACAAACACACAGACAGCAAAACACAGATACAAACACACAGACAGCAACACACAGATACAAACACACAGACAGCAACACACAGACACAAACACACAGACAGCAACACACAGACACAAACACACAGACAGCAACACACAGATACAAACACACAGATAGCAACACACAGTCACAAACACACAGATAGCAACACACAGTCACAAACACACAGACAGCAACACACAGATACAAACACACAGATACAAACACACAGACATCAACACACAGATACAAGCACACAGACATCAACACACAGTCACAAACAGACAGACATCAACACACAGTCACAAACACACAGACAGCAACACACAGATACAAACACACAGACATCAACGCACATATACAAACACACAGACATCAACACACAGTCACAAACAGACAGATATCAACACACAGTCACAAACACACAGATACACAAACACAGACAGCAACACACAGTCACAAACACACAGACAGCAACACACAGACAGCAACACACAGATACAAACACACAGACAGCAACACACAGATACAAACACACAGGCATCAACACACAGACAGAAACACACAGACAGCAACACACAGACACAAACACACAGACACAAACACACAGTCACAAACAAACAGACAGCAACACACAGACACAAACACACAGATACAAACACACAGTCACAAACACACAGACACAAACACACAGACACAAACACACAGTCACAAACACACAGGCACAAACACACAGTCACAAACAAACAGACATCAACACACAGACACAAACACACAGGCACAAACACACAGACACAAACAAACAGACACAAACACAAACACACAGACACAAACACACAGACACAAACACACAGACACAAACACACAGGCATCAACACACAGACACAAACACACAGACAGCAACACACAGATACAAACACACAGACAGCAACACACAGATAGCAACACACAGACATGAACACACAGACATAAACAAACAGACAGCAACACACAGTCACAAACACACAGACAGCAACACACAGACACAAACACACAGACACAAACACACAGTCACAAACACACAGACATCAACACACAGACACAAACACACAGACACAAACACACAGATACAAACACACAGACACAAACACACAGACACAAACACACAGTCACAAACACACAGACAGCAACACACAGACACAAACACACAGACACAAACACACAGATACAAACACACAGGCACAAACACACATACACAAACACACAGACAGCAACACACAGACACAAACACACAGGCACAAACACACAGACACAAACACACAGGCGAAAACACACAAACACAAACACACAGACACAAACACACAGAAACAAACACACAGTCACAAACACACAGGCACAGACACACAGGCACAAACACACAGACACAAACACACAGGCACAAACACACAGGCACAAACACACAGTCACAAACACACATACACAAACACACAGACACAAACACACAGACACAAACACACAGGCACAAGCCACTTGATGTATGATTTACGGTCAAAGCGTGACATAATTAGAGGATGCCAAATTTCCATATAGAAGATGGAATTGATTCTACTGAGAGAAGGACAATGGTATCGTGGCCCCCGGGGGTTAAATAGTTGTGATTTAATATCAATTTGTTAGTTGACAATATTATTTAATTATTTAGCTGACAATGCTTTTTGCCACGCACAGGTAATGTGTGATGTTTGATGATGTGGGTGGTAGTGGGCGTCGTTGTGAGGAGACGTCGTAGCCGTCAATGGGGGAGTTGCCGGAAATCAATGTCGTCGTCAGGTAATATTTCCCGATGATCCAGCCCACCATGACAGAAACACAAACATGTCCGATAAAATAGGCAAATGTATTCGGAGTCTATTTATGCCAATCCTGCTTGACAACCGTGGTGTTTAAACAGGAGGAGGGATCGGCGGGGGTGGGTGGTGAGGGGAAATGGGGTTTAACGTCGCGTTCTTATACCGACCTCCAAATACTCACCTTTACATAAAATTAATGTACTATTTCTACTCGGGACCACTTACACTTGCCTTTACGAAAACATTGTGCATTATTGCTACTGGGGACTAATTCTATTGTCTCGAATATAAATGTGTGCACTATTTCTACTGGAGACGACTTCCACCGACGTAACATAAACATGGTGTACAGTTTCTACTGGGGACCACTTCTACCGACTTTACATTAACATGGAGTACACTTTCTAATGGGGACCACTTCTACCGACTTTACATAAACATGGAATACACTTTCTAATGGGGCCACTTCTACCGACTTTACATAAACATTGTTTACTATTTCTAATGGGGACCACTTCTACCGACTTTACATAAACATGGAATACACTTTCTAATGGGGCCACTTCTACCGACTTTACATTAACATGGAGTACACTTTCTAATGGGGACCACTTCTACCGACTTTACATAAACATGGTGTACTATTTCTACTGGGGACCACTTCTACCGACTTTACATTAACATGGTGTACTATTTCTACTGGGGACCACTTCTACCGACTTTACATTAACATGGAGTACACTTTCTAATGGGGACCACTTCTACCGACTTTACATTAACATGGAGTACACTTTCTAATAGGAACCACTTCTACCGACTTTACATTAACATGGAGTACACTTTCTAATGGGGACCACTTCTACCGACTTTACATAAACATGGAGTACACTGTCTACTGGGGACCACTTCTACCGACTTTCATGAACATGGAATACACTTTCTAATGGGGACCACTTCTACTGACTTTCATGAACATGGTGTACTCTTTCTAATAGAGACCACTTCTACCGACTTTACATAAACACGGAGTACACTTTCTAATAGGGACCACTTCTACCGACTTTACATAAACATGGAGTACACTCTCTACCGGGGACCACTTCTACCGACTTTACATAAACATGGAGTACACTCTCTACCGGGACCACTTCTACCGACTTTACATAAACACGGAGTACACTTTCTAATAGGGACCACTTCTACCGACTTTACATAAACATGGAGTACACTTTCTACCGGGGACCACTTCTACCGACTTCACATAAACATGGAGTACACTTTCTACCGGGGACTACTTCTACCGACTTTACATAAACATGGAATACACTTTCTACCGGGGACAACTTCTACCGACTTTACAAAACGACATCGGGCACCATTGTTGGTGGGGATAACTTTACTAAAAGTGCAAAGTTTTAGATTGATGCTGGATACAAAATGCCATGGGAAAAAATGCGTTAAACTGAAGATAACATGCACATGATTATCTAAGTATTTATCGATATAATTACAGCTAGTGTAGGGAGATGTTGAGATATCGGATTATCTTCCGCCCTCGCAGTACAAACTAACCCCTCACGAATTCGTCCCATCATCATTATGATGTGGGTACGTGTCTTGCCACTAGGGGGCGTTTCATACAGGGCGGGAATCAGTGTCTTGTGACACAGAGGGCGGAGAAAGCAGACGATCTCGTGCACTTCCGGGTCCCGCTCTCCTGACAGTATTATATTGCAACATCAAGGCATATGTCCCATGCTGTGGTCGACCAACCTCGCCACGAGACCATGACTTGATGGAGTGTCGCTTGCCAAATCATCACCAACTTTGTCAAAAACAGAACAATGACACGCGTTACCTGTTTCAGATGATGACACAAGCATCATGTGATAATTTTACTGGATTTATCAGAGAAACGAGGGACATCTGTTCTGTTTAACTTGTTACAATAACGCCCGGGGACCTTATTGGTTCGAATGCGGTACTGTTAGTTTGAGTTGATGTGTAAAAGTGCATGAGGAAACTTCACATGGAATTTTCACTCTTATTTGCCTTTTTTCGAGTAAACAGGGAATGTATACATAGACACAAACGAAAAAGGTGTCGATTTGAACGCCTAGTGTTTACTGACACGTATGGTTTTTTTATCTGATTTTGTTCTTTTCAATTGCTCTAAAAACCAGAAACCGTAACCAACATTATCTTTTCAAATACGTCAATGTTTATTCATGCATTTGTATTAGCAACAGAAATAATAATAATGAAAAACAATATTGACACCAGGCTACCCATTGTCAAATGTATCTTTTCCTCTAAGACAAAATAAATACGTTCATCATCCGCCTATCGATGCGAGTGACATCTCGGATAACGTACATCCGGGGCCTCTCTAAATCGTTGACATTTCCGTGTTTTCTTCCTTTGACGAAATCTATCCAGACCTCCCCACGTACACACCACGCCCCGTGAAGGTCCGCGTTAGAATTGTCTTCAGTAACCCATGCTTGTCGTAAGACACGACTAACGGGATCGGTTGGTTAGACTCACTCACGTGGTTTATGCGTCATTTTGTCCCAATTGAGAAAATCGATGTACATGATGTCAGTCACTGGATTGTCTGGTTCAGATTCGATTATTTACAGACAGAAGCCGTATAGTTGGAGAATGGCTGAGTATGGCGTTAAATAACAAACCAGTGACGATCCCACGAAGCACAAAAAGCAAGTGCTTACACTTTGAGATCATAACAAATATAAAATAAAATAAATAATTTTTAAAAAATACTTTAGTGTGTTCTTCTTTCAGTCTGTTGTTATGTTACATGTTCTTTTGTTAATTTACAGGTTGACCCGCCTACCAGTGTCATAATTGTCGTTGACGAGTCGGGTCGATGTTGTTGTTTGTTTGTTATATGTCCTTTACCCTTTTCGTGAACACCTGGCGTCATAACTGATTTTCAGTGGTCCATTCATTTCCACAGCTATTTTGTCCTTAACACCAACTGGAATCTGTTTCGGTGGATAATCTAGACTGGTTATTCTCTTGCATTGACAATTTTTGTTTTATGAAGATATCAAGGTTTGATCACAATAATGAAACTGTTTTATACTTTAAATGTGTTATGGACAATGATTTCTTTTAATATTTCTGTTTTAGGTATGTTACACTGGTCTCCTTGTGTTTGATAAGCATGATGAGTGTTAAGAAAAATAAGTACTGGAATATGATTGCTTACGTTTTAATTCCCCTGCCTACGCCCGCTGCGAACAAACAAACAACAATATCAACCACACGCCGCCATCTCTTGAAGCTCGCTACATACACTACAAACGTCTGTCTGCACCAGTAAGGACTCGCAACATACATCACATACACACGCCTGTTGTAACTCGTTAACATATACCACACGTCGACTTGAGCAGAACTCGCTACAAGCACTACATGCCGTGGCTACACCTTCAGGCCTTAACCAATTTTGAACGCACGCACGAACGCACGAATGCACGCACACGCACACACACACACACACACACACACACACACACACACACACACACACACACACACACACACACACACACACATATATATATACACACACACACATATATATATACACACACACACATGTGTGACTCTTTCTCAACCAATGAAATTACAGAACTAATTTTTAAGCGAAATAAAAATCTTTAAATAATCTCTCTCTCTCTCTCTCTCTCTCTCTCTCTCTCTCTCTCTCCTCTCTCTCTCTCTCTCTCTCTCTCTCTCTCTCTCTCTCTCTCTCTCTCTCTCTCTCCACTACTGGCTATCTCTGACCAGCGGTAGACTTGATACACTTCTTGTTTACTCAGGATTAAAATAGACATTTTTATCTTCGAGACATCCTGCCACACAGACGGGTGGAGCTATGTCTTCAGGAACAAAAATCACCGGGACCGGCGGGTTGGGAGATTGTCTGCCCTGACCTTTAACAATGCCGTGATTTTAAAAGTTAAAAATAGTTACATGCGTTTGAGGTTTCTTGCATGGCTCTTAAATGAAATTATTAAATCATAAAACATTGACAGATACATTTGAAAAAAACAACAACATTAACTCATTTTGCTTCTATTAAAGCATCACTTCGGACTTCCCAGAATTAAGTAAGTTATGTTATTTAAAAATTATATCAACAAAATAATAAAAACCCAGACCAGACCTTAATTTCAGGAGCTGAGGCAGTCGATACTTGCTAAATCATTCTAAACTTGAGTTGGACTCCTTTTAAACTTTTTATCTTGGGCCTGGGAGACAGACGAACGATGCTTATTTTATTTTCATGAAAAACTTATTCTGTTATCAATTATGTAACAATTTTAATCATCTCCTCTGTTTTATTTGTTCTTTATTTATTTTTTGTACTTTGAAAAAAGCTTGCATTTCATCCAACAGTGCCTCGCGTCTTAACGTGTCTGTCTTTTGTAAGAGTATGTGTATATTTAAAAAACCTGAAATTACCTTGTGTTATTATAGTTATCTAGCACGGCCATTAAACAACAAATGAAATATTCATGACATAAGAATTACATCAGCACCAATTAGACGTGTAAGAGATACATGTATTTCCCCAACACTTATGAGACAGCCGTGTTTACAGCGGTGAACAAACATTGATAAGTTTACCGTTCAATGAAAATACAGATATACTTTGTAACCGAAATAATAATCATTAACTTTACAATTGATAGCCATCTCTCTCTCTCTCTCTCTCTCTCTCTCTCTCTCTCTCTCTCTGTTTCTCTCTCTATCTCTCCCTCCCTCTCTGTTTCTCTCTCTATCTCTCCCTCTCTCTGTGTCTCTCTCTGTTTCTCCCTCTCTGTTTTTCTCTATATCTCTCCCTCTCTCCTCTCTGTTTCTCTCTCTCTATCTCTCCCTCCCTCTCTGTTTCTCTCTCTATCTCTCCCTCTCTCTGTGTCTCTCTCTGTTTCTCCCTCTCTGTTTTTCTCTATATCTCTCCCTCTCTCTCCCTCTCTGTTTTTCTCTCTATCTCTCCCTCTCTCTGCGTCTCTCTGTTTCTCTATCTCTCCTCTCTGTTTTTCTCTATATCTCTCCCTCTCTCTCCCTCTCTGTTTCTCTCTCTATCTCTCCCTCTCTGTTTCTCTCTATATATCTCAGTCTCTCTCTCTATCTATCTATCTATCTATCTATCTATCTATCTATCTATCTATCTATCTATATATCATAACATTGATAAGTTTACCGATCACATAAAACCAACGGGGGCTTGGTTACCGGGATTCTTGCGATGGTGATTAGTATCTTGTGTTTATACGTCAAAACAATATGCAGTATTTACTGTTACTGTAACGAAACAAACCGTCCAAAATATATATCGCAGGTCTTCAACTCGATTACTTATACACTATCTTTACATGCACGTGGTGCGGTGGAGTAGCTTAATGGTATAAGCGTTCGCTCGTAACAACGGTTCGAATCCCGACATGGGTACAATGTGTGAAGCCCATTTCTGGTGTCCTCCGTCGTGATATTGCTGGAATATTGCTAAAAGCGGCGTAGAACCATATTCACTCACTCACTCACGCTGTCGCACTAGTTTGACCTCTACAATGAAGTATTGCCTACATGAGTACTTTGTACAATAACGTCATATCTTATTGTTTGTAAACGAACGTTTTCTAATAAAATCTCCCCAAATCAGTTGATGCATGATACATGTATGTCTCACAGATGATGGGATCCATTAGTACCAGTACCACTCTTGTGATTGCAGTGTCATATCTAATTCCGTTTATGTACGTAAACCCCAAAGAGTCGTTAATCTCTCAACAACTGTATGGTGGCTGATGGCTGATTCAACATCCCAATCTTTTTTGTGATTTACCATATTCGACGTAATAAGCGCCCCGCTCTAATAAAATATACTGGCTAGTGAACAATCTCAATTTGCACCCCTTCCAATTGATCAATGTACACACGACTTATTTATCCGCGTATAATACGCACTCATGTGTTTTCTGCAACCTCAATTATGGGCAATTAAATTCTGGATAAATATATCTGTCGTACATAAACATTTCAGGCTGTCAGCATAACAACAAAATTTGTCCTTCAACTCTTATTTTTTCACCAAAATAGTATTCTAATAAGAGCCCCCTATTTCTTAATATGAGAGCGCCGTGGGCGATTATTTCGTCGAATACGGTAATACTATTGCCTAGGTTCCCATCATCTGTTAATTTCCACTGACCACCCTCCATTAGCTTTAATTAACAACTCCCGTGATTCATCGTCCGTCAATATTGGTCAATATTTCACCAGCAGTATTTCTGACCAGGAAGCTACAAATGAAAGTGGTTGGTCAGTGCGCTGTTTGGGATGATTACAATTAGGTTAATAATCACCTCCAAGGAAATGCATTCCTATTTCATCAGGGTTATTTTGTGACTGGTTCGGTGACATCCATGCAGCGACCTTGACCTTTCATCAGGTCACTATTCAAGATATGCGGGTGAGGATGTAGAATGTGAGTTTTTCCGACCCTGCGGCTTAGTAAACAAGCGAGGAAAATCCTTTGAGCGCCAATGTCTCGTTTGACGTGCAAGTGTGTTCTAATTATTACAAATACATGCTGTTTTCGGGATTAACAACACCCGGTTGTGTTGTGTTTTCAAAGTTGTGTATACAGTGAATCCTTGTTAGGTCGAGGTCATATGAGCCACTGAATAGTTTCGAGTTAATCATAGATTCGAGACAAACGAAGTATCGCATTTAGTACTTTGTCAATTCGCACCAACTGTGTGGTACTACAGATTCTGCCACATTCATAATCGTTGTCTGTATTTGAGAAACTAGAGTGCGAGTTCACAGGTTTAAACTGTACATATTCAAAGGTTCCGTGTTTAATTTTCCCCGTGGGGAGTCCGGCTTAGAGTAGGTCCCCAAAAACTCATGCTGGTCTCCCGTGCGGAGTCCGGCTTAGAGTAGGTCCCCAAAAACCCATGCTGGTCTCCCCGTGCGGAGTCCGGCTTAGAGTAGGTCCCCAAAAACCCATGCTGGTCTCCCCGTGCGGAGTCCGGCTTAGAATGGGTCCCCAACAACCCATGCTGGTCTCCCCGTGCGGAGTCCGGCTCAGAGTAGGTCCCCAACAACCCATGCTGGTCTCCCCGTGCCGAGTCCGGCTTAGAATGGGTCCCCAACAACCCATGCTGGTCTCCCCGTGCGGAGTCCGGCTTAGAGTAGGTCCCCAACAACCCATGCTGGTCTCCCCTTGCGGAGTCCGGCTTAGAGTAGGTCCCCAACAACCCATGCTGGTCTCCCCGTGCGGAGTCCGGCTTAGAGTAGGTCCCCAACAACCCATGCTGGTCTCCCCTTGCGGAGTCCGGCTTAGAGTAGGTCCCCAACAACCCATGCTGGTCTCCCCGTGCGGAGTCCGGCTTAGAGTAGGTCCCCTACAACCCATGCTGGTTTCCCCGTGCGGAGTCTGGCTTAGAGTAGGTCCCCAACAACCCATGCTGGTTTCCCCGTGCGGAGTCCGGCTTAGAGTTGGTCCCCAAAAACCCATGCTGGTCTCCCCGTGCGGAGTCCGGCTTAGAGTAGGGTACCCAAAAACCCATGCTGGTCTCCCCGTGCGGAGTCCGGCTTAGATTAGGTCCCCAAAAACCCATGCTGGTCTCCCCGTGCGGAGTCCGGCTTAGAGTAGGTCCCCAAAAACCCATGCTGGTCTCCCCGTGCGGAGTCCGGCTTAGAGTAGGTCCCCAAAAACCCATGCTGGTCTCCCCGTGCGGAGTCCGGCTTAGAGTAGGTCCCCAAAAACCCATGCTGGTCTCCCGTGCGGAGTCCGGCTTAGAGTTGGTCCCCAACAACCCATGCTGGTCTCCCCTTGCGGAGTCCGGCTTAGAGTAGGTCCCCTACAACCCATGCTGGTCTCCCCTTGCGGAGTCCGGCTTAGAGTTGGTCCCCAGCAACCTCTGCCGGTCGTAAGAGTCGACTTAATGGATCGGTTGGTCAGACTCGGTGACTTGGTTGATGACATGTCTTCGTACTCTAACGGCGTGGACCGTTGCTCACAACATCAATCACTGGATTGTCTGGTCCAGATTCGATTATATACAGGCCGTCGTCATTCAGGATGAATATTGCTGAGTCTGGTGTTAAACAACAAACAGTAAAGGGACAAATTAGCGTTACGTCAAAAAATGATTACTTACACCAAGACCTTGCATGACAATAAGCAAAACCATGAATAAGGCGTTGTTTCGTCCGTGTTGGACTTTGGTAGTCATTAGGGCTGGGACGAGTCCAAATGTACTACCCGGGTACCAACACCCCTATTACCCAACCCTACCCGGGTACCCGCTGTTGGTGTCAAGAGAAAGGTACAAAATGTCCGATTGGGAATAGTTTGACAGTAGCCCTGGCAGAATGTAACTAGATACACGTATAAAACGATGTGGTCATGCATACACTGAAGCTGACTGAAGTTTAAGCTTTGTTCAAACATATATAAGTCAGAAGGAACATGTGTTGTGCCCTTAAACCTCCAATTGTCTTAAGTCTACAATATTCATGAGTGGGCGTGACTTATGTATGCGCGTGTTCATAGTCATGAAAAAATGCGAACAGTAGAGACTTAAAATTTTCGTGTAACCATGTAGTTATAAAGTGAATTTTTGTCAAGAAACAATAAATCACGTGACCAAACACGAGTCCGGCTAGACCTGTGGGTAGCCGGGTCCTACTCAGGACCCACCCGACCCGAGTACCCGAGCTACCCGTTCCAGCCCTAGTAGTCATTACTATCACATACTGTTTGCACTGCTAGAGGGGGAACTATTGACCGACCATTAGACGGACAGCTGCAAATCACTGGTAGCCAGCAGTGAAGGTCAAACATGGGGTCGTTCTCGAGTGATATGCCACTGACCATACAGGGCACGTGACTGTGTTGACCAATCATTATCATGTTGACTCTGAGAGGAAGCAAAATAATGCACTAGCCATCTGTTGTTTTTGTTGCCAGAATGTGTTGAGGGATATTTATCAGGAACTTCTGCTGGCGAGATAAACATTTCACCACTAACATCTTGACCGATTTTCTAAATCAATGTTTGAAAATGTTATTTCCAAAGAGGAAATGAAACATACATTTGGCGCCAATACACATATTATTATGGCGGCTGTCGAAGCTATCGTTAGTTGGCGAGTTACCTGTATTGCTAAGAAAGTTTCCATTCCGTTAAGCAATAAAAATAGTTAGTTAGGTTTAACGATGTTTGAATCGGTATGTTTGTTACCAGTAATACGGAGTGTCAGCTTTAGGTCATAGGGATGTCTACTGCGAAACGTCGTAGGTACCCGTGAAGATCTGGGTCAGAATGGGTCTTCAGCAACCCATGCTTGTCTTAAAAGGCGACTGTGCTTGTGGTAAGAGGCGACTAACGGGATCGGTTGGTCAGGCTCGCTGACTTGGTTGATGCATGTCATCGTATCACAGTTGCGTAGATCGATACCCATGGTATCAGTCACTGGATTGTCACGGTCCAGACTCGATTATTTACAGACAGCCGGATCACGGATCAACCATGCCCCCTTATCAATTGCATACCGCTAAATAATAAGTTACGCACAAAGTGGGTCCTACAACTGAGTGAGTGGGGAATGTTGGTTTACGCCGCAGTCAGCGATAGTCTAGCTACATGGCGGCGATGTATCGTATCGTATCGTGTGTTCGGCATCTTGTTCTAGCTCAGGAGGAGATGAGGGAAGATGGGCGTTCTAACGTCTTACTGTTTATGTTTGTATATTTTCTGATAACTTATCTTAATTCAAAGTAGGACAATAGAAGAATTTGAGTGAGTGAGTGAGTGAGTTGTGTTTAACGCCGCTTTTAACATTATTCCAGTTATATCGCGGTGTGTCAGCTTAATGTGGGAGGAAAGCCCGAAGTGATGCAGGTCTCAGACGTTTACCACTTCGATGAAACCCACGAGCACGGGTATGATGCTGACAAACCTAGAAACATAATCGGGGCGAACCGGGATTCGAACCCACAATCATAGGTTTCTGGCGTACCCAAGGGACGCAACTCTGCACAGAGAATCGCGGCGCCTTAGACGACTGGGGCACCCGTGCCCCCGACAATAGAAGACAGTAAACCTATTTTAGTCATAGTGGAACCAGATGACTTTTGTCGATTTAGCACAAAGAGACAGACACATAAATATTAAGTCATGACCAATAATGATATAATAAATAACATCTTTTAAAGGATATGTAGCTGAAATGTAAATTATAGAGGTTTCGTCGCAAATGGCATTCCTTTCAAACAAGATTATTGAAACATTAGTTGCGGGGACTAACTATAGTTATCTATCTACAGTAAACTACGGTTATAACGAACTCAAAGGGACTACTAATTTTAGTTCGTTATGACTGTAGTTCGTTATCAGCATATATACAGCGTAACTACAGCAAATAGTCGGGACCAAAAAAGTAAGTTCGTTATATCCGTCAGTTCGTTATAGGCGTGTTCGTTATAACCGTAGTTTACTGTATTTCTTAATGATATCCCAGGGGAACCTAGTTTTCAAAGCACTGCATGGTTGATGTGGTCAGGGTCGTGTTGTGACAGTTATATAAATAGACCTTGTTTCCATGACATCTTTATACAAGGAACTGGCCTGTGTGTGAAATACACTTCCTTGTTTGTATAGTGACATGTCACGTAGTTTCCTTGGTTGTGGTATGTATGAAAGTGGCACGACCACGTATTCTGAATGTTGTAATAGGTACGGTTTTGGTTGGTTTGTTTGTTGTTTAACGCCGCACGTTATGACGGCGGTCTGTAAATAATCGAGTCTGGACCTGACAATCCGGTGACTGATATCATGAGCATCGATCCACGCAATTGGGATACGATGACATGCATCAGCGAGCCTGACCACCCGATCCCGTTAGTCGCCTCTTACGACAAGCATAGTCGCCTTTTAGGGCAAGCATGGGTTGCTGAAGACCTATTCTACCCCGGCTCTTCAAGGGTAAATAAGTACATAAATACAACTAGGACTGTATCATCATCCAGATGAGGGGGCAAAGTGTGTGCGTGCGTGCGTGCGTGCGTGTGCGTGTGCGTGCGCGCGCGCGGGTGCGGGTGCGTGCGCGTGTGCGTGTGCGTGTGTGTGTGTGTGTGTGTGTGTGTGTGTGTGTGTGTGTGTGTGTGTGTGTGTGTGTGTGTGTGTGTGCGTGCGTGTATTCTGTATATTCTGTACCATTCTCCTTATTCAGCCTTGCTTGACAACGGTACATGGATCTATACCGAAACGTCTCCTTTACAGTAAAATGAAGTTGTTGTCTCTACAGGAAGTGTTCAATTTACTGTTGTTAGGCGAGCCAGAATTATACTGTCGCGGGGTCGAATCCCAGATCAGCCCTGATTGCAAGTATTGGTTTGTGGCTGTATGATTTGTAGGGGCCTGAGGGCGGAGTTGGGTAGGTTAGATCGGGTGTGCACCCGCTGAGAGTCCTCACTAGGGATGCAACGTTATCATCGATACTTAGGTACAGACAGTACTAGAATCGTCAGGTTGTGACATCGTGGTGCGCTATAAATAGAACAGAGACTGTTAGAGTTACCCCCCGTAAAGCTAGAAGTAGCATAGCGCACGTTGTGACCATGGCGGAGTGAGTGAGTATTGTTTTACGCCGCTTTTAGCAATATTCCAGCAATATCACGGCGGGGGACACCAGAAATGGGCTTCACACATTGTACCAATGTCGGGAATCGAATCCGGGTCTTTGGCGTGACGAGCGAACGCTTTAACCACTAGGCTACCCGACCGCCCCTGACCATGGCGGAACACGAGGACGTGGTGAAAGAGGACCCGCCCGCTATTAAACTTACATTTAATAACCATCCCTTCATTAAACCCGTTTTGTTCTTATTCCTTTTTGTTGACAATATTTCGTTTTTGATTAATAATAATGTAAATGTATGAATCCAGAGGTTTTAGAGTTATATTCAGTGATTTCATAAATCTTTTTCCAATGTATTTGTGTATCGTGATACAAGTGGTACCCTCAATCTGTATTGTGATACGTATGTATCCAAGATACTAGGTGATGCTCATCTCTAGTCTTCACAACATGTAATTGATTTAAACAATCCCAAATTTAGCAGCTAGGAATTCGTGGCTGACTTCTCACTGCTCATTTTTTTAAATAAATGATTGGTTAACGTGTTTTTCAACGAAGACCTTTAAAGTGAGTCAATAATTCAGGCGCCTGTTGATATATGTGAAGACAGAAGCCCTCCATCACCACAATACTCAACATGGCCGAGCATCTGTGAGATCCCACAATTTCAATTAGACCCCTATCTCTTGAAAATTATGAGTGTATAGATGATAAATTAACAAGCCTGGAGACAGGCGTATTAATTATTACTGTAACTTGAATTATTTAATGGTCTCGCGTTGTCCTGCAACACGTGACTGAGCAGAAGCTAAATGAAAGATAAGCGCTTCAGATGAGGTATTGGTGTGGTCACTTGTCTGCTGCTGAGAGCGAATATTGTTTAACGTCGCAGTAGGGACTATTCTGATTACAATTGGTCAGATACACACACACACACGCACGCACACACACACACACACACACACACACGCACGCACGCACGCACGCACGCACGCACGCACGCACGCACGCACGCACGCACACACACACCACACCACACCACACCACACCACACCACACACCACAACACACACAAACACAAACACACACGCACGCACACGCGCACACACAGACACGCACCGCCTCCGTGGTCTAGTGGTAGAGGGTCTGCTGCCCG
The DNA here is from genome assembly GCF_022045235.1 of Haliotis cracherodii. Lineage (NCBI taxonomy): Eukaryota > Metazoa > Mollusca > Gastropoda > Lepetellida > Haliotidae > Haliotis > Haliotis cracherodii. The sequence goes on along the minus strand of NW_027266272.1, from coordinate 22,981,329 downwards.
GAGAACGGAAGGTCCGGGGTTCTATAGCCGGCCGCGTCATACCAAAAGTCGTTAAAAGATGGTACTTGTTGTTACCGTCTGGCGCTCGGCATTTAGGGGCTAAAACGAGGACTGGTCGGCTTGGAGTCAGTATACTGTGTCTGAGTGGGGTGTTCATGTTAAACTGTGGCATGGTATCTCAGTGAGCTAGCACCATAAACCGGCGTTAGTCCGGACTAATACAAGCACCCACACACACACGTACATGTGCTATAATCTTTGATTCGAAGTTAAACCCTATTTCACCTCACAGGCATAAGCAAACACCAGACAAACACACACACGCACACACGCACACACGCACGCACACACACGCGCACACACACACACACACACACAAAAACACACACACACGCACGCACGCACGCACACACACGCACGCACGCACGCACGCACGCACGCACGCACGCACGCGCACACACACACACACACACACACATAAACAAAGGATGGAATCTTCAAAGATGAAGCATAAGTGGATGGGTGTGTAGCGGGATTAAAGCGTTCACGCCCGATTTGATTCCCGAAATAGAAACGTGTTGATAGAGCCGGCGTTAAACCACCTCACATACACTATCAATCAAAGCTGCAAGCAGACGTTTTTTCCGTTTGACGCCGATGAATGAACTCTGACAGTCAAGGAAGTACGAGGAGCAAATGCATTAGTCCCATATCCGTGGCCGAGTTTCACCGTCACGGGGATTGAGGAAACGTCCCGACGTATGAATCACGTGAAACAGATAGCAGGAATACATGTAAACAGATCCTTTACGCAAAATTATCCAAGCTCACTACTAACTTTCACAATCATGCCTGGCCCACTAACAAAACTAACAAAAAAATGTATTTAATTTCTCTGAAAGGAAGGCTTAAAAAATGTGCAATCAGGAAGACCTAAAGTAGCACTTGATTAATACGTCACAACGGAAGTCCCTTTCTGCACACGACACTGCAGTTTGGCTCCAAATGAGAACGATGAATTGCAAAATATTGGTCTCGGGAAAGTCTGTTAAATGTCAATACGATACCCGGCAATGGATACCCTGCACCCAACAATATCTGCTGTTGTTGTTTTTTCATCCCATCACTGGGAAAAAAATTGTTTAAGAAATTATCATGTTGTCGTGTGTACAAGTTGACAACTTGAACGGAGGGGGGCACAACGGTTGGCGGAAGAGCGCAAACGCGTATTGCACGTGCTACACAACGATACAGGGAACGACAACGTAAGATGGGTCGTCTCATGATAATTTTGACTCGCTCAAGTCACAGCCCTCGTCGTCGGAATTGTTTGTGTCACTGCTGATGGTCACCACTGTAGGAGGAACTGTTGCTTGCTGAAGTCCACCACATGACCAGTATCTTGACTCACGGTTACCCAACCAAGGGATTCATTTACTAGCTTTTCAAAATCCGCAATTTCAACGTTGTGTTCAATCGTTCAACGTCACCTTTGACGATACCCCATATCACCTCTATTGGGTTCAGATCGTAGCGGTCGGGGACAAGTCTTAAGATGGCGTGACCTTGACCTTGATTTGATGATTTCATTGAGTTGTGGTTTTGTAACCCATTTAAGGAAAGGTCATATTCATCCGTTGCAGCCACGTCATCATATCTCCTTCAAGGCTATTAGACGTCGGGGCCTTGATATCTTGATCCTGCATAGGGCCATGGCAGGTAAAGAAGGGACCAATTTAATTTTCACCCACTCCAGAAATACCTTGCCGTTCATTTCTGTGGGGTAATCCCTGTTGTCCTTGGCCTTGGCTCGAAAGACGAGGTCACAGCCTGGGAGAAAACCCTGACTTGCCCAGCAAGCATGGAGAATAGGGCTGGGACGAGTCCAATTTTACTACCCGGGTACCCGCACCCCTATTACCTGACCCTGCCCGGGTACCCGCTGTTGGTGTCAAGAGAAAGGTACAAAATGTCCGATTGGGAATAGTTTGACAGTAGCCCTAGCAGAATGTAACTAGATACACGTATAAAACGATGTGGTCATGCATACACTGAAGCTGACTAAAGTTTTCGCTTTGTTCAAACATATATAAGTCAGAAGGAACGTGTTCATAGTCATGAAGAAATGCGAACATTTGAGACTTAAAATTGTCGTGTAACCATGTATTTATATTGTGAATTCTTGTCATGAAACAATATATCACGTGACTAACCACTGGTCCGGGTAGTCCTGTGGGTACCCGGGTCCTACTAAGTACCTACCCGACCCGAGTACCCGAGTTATCCGTCCCAGCCCTAATGGAGAACGATAAATCTTTCACCTTTTCCTATTGGTAACTTTTCCCCAGACTCCTTACAGTCCCCAACGGGTACCCACTGACTGCTTGCTGTGTGTGTGTGTGTGTGTGGGGGGGGGGGGGGGGGGGGGGGGGGGGGCATTTATCCACGTCTCATCTAGGAAAACAGGCTCATATCCTTCTTCACATGTCTGCTTGGTGGTTCGACGGTAATGATTTCGGAGACGCAGGATGCCAGATCTTTCACATATTTTCACCGCTTATCTTTATGTATCTGAATCCAAATGTATGCAAAAGTTGCAATGGTTTGTATTTTGTAACACTTAAATCATGTTCGGTTTCAAGGTATTTTTCTTCAAGAGTCTTAGTGACATGTAATTATTTTCGGAATCCAGTTATAACAACTGCACGTCTGACTTGATTTTTCCGAAACATTTATCAACCCACATGGTTTTGATTTTCGCCTGATTGCTGGAGTCCGTCGACGGACAACATTTTTCAGCTTGTTGGGTAGACATACCAAGAGCTTTAGAAACTCGTTTCAAGTATTTATTAATAGCATAAAGGGTTTTCCTCTTTCTGCTTCAGATTGAAAGAAATCATACACCTTAAAAATCATGTTTCGCATCAGCTGAGTAGCGCATCTGGTCAGTCAACAACGACGTATACCATGTAGCACTTGCAGGACGTGTTTGCGCTGTTCCTCCTGCCGTTGTACCCCCTCCGTTCAAGATGTCAACTTGCACACATAACAGGATGATAGTTCCTTAACAACTTTTTCCAGTAATGGGAAAAAATAACAAACAGCAGATATTGTTGGGTACAGGGTATTCTGCCTTTGATATTATTGACGTTTAATAGACTATTCCCGAGAGTTATGTTGTCATTCGGGGGCACGGGTGGCCCAGTCGTCTAAGGCGCCGCGATTCTCTGTGCAGAGTTGCGTCCCTTGGGCACGCCAGAAACCTATGATTGTGGGTTCGAATCCCGGTTCGCCCCGATTATGTTTCTAGGTTTGTCAGCACCATACCTGTGCTCGTGGGTTTCACCGAAGTGGTAAACGTCTGAGACCTGCATTACTTCGGGCTTTCCTCACACATAAAGCTGACACGATATAACTGGAATACTGTTAAAAGCGGCATTAAACCTAACACACACATATGTTATCATTCGTCGTTCTCAGTTGGAGCCGACGGACTGTACCCGTCAGGACTTATGTGTAGAAAATAAAGTAATGTTCAATAGAAAGTATACCACTTAAAATATTTCCCTCTATTTTCATAGCAAAATCAATATTATTAAGACTTAGGTGTGTCGCACATGTACAACCAAATGTATTCGGTGACAAAAAACAGACTATTTTTTGTGAAAATCGTGCATTTTGCCAAAACGACTATAGTCTGCGTATAACGAAGAGAACTTGCAAGAGGCACTTTATAAACAAAGCACCCAGAAAATATAACACGTTTAACGGCTATACAGAGGGAGAGAGTCGTAAGTATGGCGCAACAGGGAGTCACGCACGCCGCTATTGCAAGAACGTTTCGATGCACCCGTGTCACCATTAACAGATTGATGCAACGTTTACAACAGACAGGACAGACATCAGACAGGCGTAGAAGCAGGAGACCACGGGTGACCACGCCCACTGACGACCGTCACATCCGGTTCATTCATCTCCGGAACGCTTAATTATAGCGAAGGCGACGACGGCGACGGCACTAGGACACAGGGCCCGCCGACAGACAGGAGATTAAGAGAACGTGGTATCAGAGCACGTCGACCCTACCGTAGAGAGATATATATCAACACCGACGTAACTAGCTGACATGGGCCAGGCGAGTTCGACGCTGGCAAGTGCAAGACTGGGGACGTTCTCCGATGAGGGCAGACATTGCTTGTACAGAAATGATTGTCGGCAGCGAGGATACAGACGAGTTACAGACCGTTTAGCGCCAAATTGTGGAGGCGGTAGCGTCATGGTCTGGGGAGCTATCAGCGGTGATATCAAAAAGAGGCTCGTTATTATTCAGGGAAATCTGAATACTCAGAGATATCGGGATGAAGTTTTAAAACCCGTTGTACAACCTGTCATTCTGCAATAGCCACGTGGCATTGTCTTCAGCAAGACATTGCGTGATGGCTTACGACAAGACACACAGACCTTTCTGAACAACGCGAACATTCACGTTTTACCCTGGCCGTCATGTTCTCCGCATGAGGGGCGGTCGGGTAGCCTAGTGGTTAAAGCGTTCGCTCGTCACGCCGAGGACCCGGGTTCGATTTCCGATATGGGTACAATGTGTGAAGCCCATTTCTGGTGTCCCCCGCCGTGATATTGCTGGAATATTGCTAAAAGCGGTGTAAAACCATACTCACTCACTCACTCACGGGCGGAGAGTGTGCGCCAGAGACCCAGCACCCGCCACCACCCACCCAGCTTGGGGTAGCTCTTTTGTCGGAATGGCGGACAATACCAATGGCAATCATGCGCATGTTATTAAACGGAATGCCAGCTCCAGCCAACCTTTAAATATCCTAACAATTTCTCCTTGAGGAATGGCAGCGGATCACCCCAACGTCATCTGATGTTTGACGTCATCGGTGCGCCGTCGTGTTCAGGCGTACGGTAATGCACAAGGTGGACATAGTCGGGATAAAGTGGTTTTGAATGTGCTTTAAGAGATTTTAAAGTCATGTTGAACAAGTGTTGTGACAGTGATATTGTGCAACTTGTCTTTCTTTACTCCCATGTGTCTTTGTGTCTCAGGGGGCACGGGTGGCCCAGTCGTCTAAGGCGCCGCGATTCGCTGTGCAGAGTTGCGTCCCTTGGGCACGCCAGAAACCTATGATTGTGGGTTCGAATCCCGGTTCGCCCCGATTATGTTTCTAGGTTTGTCAGCACCATACCCGTGCTCGTCGGTTTCACAAAAGTGGTAAACGTCTGAGACCTGCATCACTTCGGGATTTCCTCCCACATTAAGCTGACACGCCGTGATATAACTGGAATACTGTTAAAAGCGGCGTTAAATCCAACTCACTCACTCACTTTGTGTCTCAGCCATTGGTAAAGTTTTTGCTTGGATACCATGAGTAGTTTAACACATTATGTTAAAACTCTGATGAAATATATACTAGTACATACCGACTTTCTACATGCTTTTGTTTTTCTTTCATAGTCTTTCAAACTCTTGATATACTTTATTTTGGACATTAGTTCAAAATGGAAAATGGAAATTGAAGCTAAAAATAACAAAACAATATAAGCGTCGTTTGGGTAAAAAGCAGCGCTTGGCATGCGTGATCGATGACTGCCTTTAACCTGCGGGATGTTTGTACATGCTCGTTCCTGATAATACAAAACACTGTACGGTGGGTTTATAGTGTTTATGTGGAACACGATAGTTTCATCTGTGGAGTTCAAGTCTCATTGAGACCGCCTCCTTGGTCTAGTGGTAGAGCGTCCGCCAGGAGAGCGGAAGGTGCGGGGTTCGATCCCCGACCGCGTCATACCAAAAGACGTTACAAGATGGTACTTGTTGTTACCCTGTCTGGCGCTCGGCATTAAGGGGCTTAAACAAGGACTGGTCGGCTCGGAGTCAGTCACCTCACCTCACCTCAAGTCTCATTGTATGAATATCCCGGTTAATATTGTTACACCTGCGTTTCGGGCACTGATGGCCAAGTTGTCCGCGGCGCACAATATCGCCAGGCAGACATATGTGTTTAGCTGCCTGGATCCAGTGATCGTTCGTATTCCCCCGATTATGCCCATGGTAAACATGGTAAATATAGTAAACATGGTAAACGTCGAGTACCTGTGCCACTTCGGGCTCCCGAAGAATATTAAGTCGACATGTGACATGTTAACTCTGTTCTCAAAACGTCAAAAAGCAAACTCCCCCTCTCACCGTCTTAATGCCCTTTCTGTCGTGGACCTAGATAAAGCGTCATTGGTTCTGTTTGGGTGTTTTTAAAAAAGAAAAAAAGAAACTGACTTTGTTATATAACCTTTCACATATTCAGCCTAACAGTAAAATTTATAAATTATTTAATCCAACAAATAGTTCCTGTCTTCTCATTTATTGGATTCCAGGATGTCGTTGAAAAAAACAACAAAAAAAACCTTAGCACTACGACGGCCTTAAGCCTTATTTAAGTTATGGGAATTATGATGACCTTAAAGGGGCACTGATCTAACGCAATTCCCCGGGACTGGTTGTTGCCTTTGTTATTGTTTTTTCCCAGTGAGTACCCGGATGTAGAGCAGAAATCTAGACTAGCTCGCGACCTCTGCTGCGCCATTCGTAAGCGCATTAGTCACTTTTATGGATACCGGTAGTAATAAGGGCGTATGGTCACACTGATCAACAAAATGAAATACAGTTTTCGAGATAATAAGGAAATGTAGGATCTTTGTGGGTAGCATCGGTAATGGTGACGAAGTTTTGATAAGTCACTTGCTTGGTAATTTTGCGATTTTCGTTTACACTATTTTGACTTGCAACACAAAGTAAATATTTCATCTGAGCATAGCTTTTTTTATAGTGTGTATATTTTTTTACTGTCAAAATGTGTAACATATTTATTAAACGTCTAAATATTCAGTTATTTTACAAAGTGACTGAAAAACATTTCCATCTGTATTATTATGATAACGAATTCCAAACATTTTGATGTTTAATGTCATCACCAAGAGACTGAAAATGTTACGTTGAAAAGTACATTTCTATGTTGTTTGGCTTCTAATCCTACATAATAATCTGTTGTGATGTTTGTAGGCCCTTTTGATCGTCTTAATCAATCTGGACAGATTTTTAAGTCAAAATGACTGAAATATTTACACATTTTATAAATTGCCTGAGAGAATCACATTTTACAAATTGACGGTAATATATACACACTTACAAAGGAAATGACCTGTAAACCTAGACATGTAAACACTCACTTTTGACATATCCACTGTGCAAGATAACAGTGATTAATCAATCAACGTATTTTCTGTTAATCCTTTGATGACTAGGAACGATCCGTTGATTTACCAAAAAAAGTAAATCAACTGATCATTCATCTCTTGCTGGGCTGCCACGTGCATATTACATAACGCACATTTCACCTCACTTCAAACCTGGATTTAGATTGAATAATTACCCCAGACACGATAAATGCCAAATGAAAACCTTTGTCAGGTAATCTAAGTGGTGCTACCACTAATTGTACCTGTAATAAATTCATTAACTGAGCATCAAGTGAATGACGACAAATACACAAGTGTAGGGTTATACGAGAAAACGTGGATGACAACAAGGGAGTAGTAATCGTATTATCGACGCAATCCGAAATCCGAAAATGCTTTCACTGCATGGATACTTTTTTTTAGTATTAAACTATAACCATCTGGGGTATTTCCAAATGACGACTTCCGATGACCTCCGCCGTTCTTTTTGTCTGTTTGTTTAGGCTGAAGAAATTAATTAACATGCGCCCTTTGTCGAATCTTTATAGATCACATTTAACCAATCAGTGTTTATTCAAAAATGCGTAAAACAAATATTGCCTCCAGCCTCCAAGTTTATTTAGCTGTCCTTGCAGACGGTAGCCCAGTCTCTGGTCACGCTCAGTTGCGTTGCGTATCATCCGGGTACTCACGGGGGAAAAAACAATAACAAAGGCAACAACCAGTCCGGGGAATGGCGTTAGATCAGTGCCCCTTTAACGCTAAAGTCGCTTTGTACAACCCAGAAGAAACCCAAAGTCATGTCTCGTACCTATTGAGAACACTCAAACCTCAGATATACTTTCTAACTACAGGAGTTATATATTAATGACAACCACATCAACGGCAACGCACTTTACTTAAAGGCGGACTATCCTCAACTAACTAACAAAGAAAGCCTTTTTTGTAACGATTTACTTCGTATTTGATAAGACTGTCAACGGACCCGGGAGTAGTCTCCCTTCAAACACATTCCATAGTCTTATGATCAGCGCTTGGGCTAATTACCACATTCACAAAATGTCAGTGTGAAAGGTGACTATCATTAATTTCACATTCCACATTAATATACTTCATGTAGTTGCACTAAGGCGGTTTACAGATATATATTATTCACGATTCTCATTAATATTTTACAGCTTAAGATCGACACAAGCGCTCGAATTTATAAATCACTGCAAAACCATCTGTGGAATGTCCAACGTGAAACCTACAACCCCCCTGCACGAACATAGGCCGTAAACAACCGACTGACTGAGGCATTGTGGTGTTGGTTCGGTGTCCTTTTTCTATTGAACAGGTATCAGTTCCGGATCTGGTATCTTTGACTAAAGATAAGAAGGATAATAACATGCGATGCTGGTGGTACCTGAGGCTGTTTGGTCGAACTTGATCCATGTCGTCAACTCGGGATGAAAGTGGCTCTAAAGAGACTTGAACTTGAAACGATGTCCATAATGGGTCGTAAACATGTATGAGCAGTCGCAATTATTACAATTGTTGGATGATTAGAAGTGGTTCCTTGAAACCAAATGTTCTTTTTATCTAAATGTCATCTCTGAAATTGATCTTTGTTTGTTATGGATTGATAAAATGGCATGGTTTTTTTCGCAGTGGTGTAGTGATAGGGTCGCCAAGTGATTAGAGCGTCCGATTGCCCCACCGAAGACCGGGTTCGATTGCTCATGTGGTGCCCCTGTCTGGTCTGCCCGCCAGCTGTACTGTTGCTAGCCTTGCTCCAAGGCTGTACTGAAAGAAAGGTGCATGGGTCACCGTGTGTTGTAATTCTATCCTCCTAATAGGCAAGTCTAGATATGTGGACAGTTTTTGGACTCCAGTCTCTTGTAGAGACAACTTGTTCTTATTTTTTTTACATCATTTAGAGATTATTATTTAAACTAATACTTATTGCCTAAGAGACTTGTGCAAGCCTGTAGTGTTGCTTAAAGAAGGGTAAACCCACGCCCGCTCACCCGGGTGCAAGTTGGGCAAAGTAACCTTGACAGGGGTCTTGTGTATGTTAAAATACACACTGAAGGACTCGAGGTTTTTTCATAGAAAATAACATATTTTGCTTTTTGGTATTTGCCTCCAACTGGATTCCCAAATTATAAAAAAAAATATTCTAAGAGAGCTTCTAATTAATCTACGCTTGTCATGTCATGTACGCTTTATGCCAGACGCTGCCATTTTGGTAGCCGACGATTGGACTATAACATACCCCGTTGTGTATCATTTGTCCGCCAAGTTTCTACCAACTGTGGTATTATTGGTCGAGGGAGAATCATCGTCGTCGGTTGTGAAAGAGTGAGTGAGTGAGTGTATGTTGCGTAACGCGGCTGTTATATTCCAGCTATATTACATCGGCCTGTTTGAAATAGTCTCGACCAGGAAAACTAGTGGTCGAAAGCATGAGCATTGATCCACGCCATGAATACACGACACAGTAATCAAAGTCGTAAGGTCGGACTCTTACAGTAATAATAATAATAATAATAATAATAATAATAATAATAATAGGTCATTTATATTGCGCTATATTTCCATAACACACGGACACCTGCTCAAAAGGTTAACAGTCACATTACCATCTCATCCTAACGGGTACCCATCCACAGCTGGGTGACCAGAGGCATATTTCGAACAAAGTCACTTGTTTAAGGAGACACCACATTTGCTATATGTTCTTCTGTGCGTGGCAGGACTGAGACCCTAGAAACTCTCAGGACTCAAGCTGTCGAACACTGTCACCAATCCACCTACTCTCCGCCACCGACTTGCTTAACTTCGCCTGATTTGTGACCTGCGCGCTACCAAGGTTACTAGGGACCAGTTCAAACCCGGATTCCGCACTGTCTGAATGACGGTACCCCGTGAAAGGGGGGTCAGCACAACTTACACTCAATCTAATTTAAATCAGATCTAAGTTCTCGCTGCCGCTAAACAAAGATCTGAGGACATCCCATTACGGGTCGCGTCAGAACGATCTTTCGCGAACTTTGACCGACCACTGAAATAACTAACAAGAAGTCGACATCAGCCATTTAGAAAGCAGCTTTCACGAGCTTTATGGCACTTGTTTCAACCTGGCGACTTTCATTTCAGACTACGCTTGAAAGTATATTGACACAGTTGTCGATTAAATTTTTTGCAAAACTGAACGAACGAACATTCCGGAATGTCTAATATATGTTTGGGATTGTATTGCAGTTCTTCCCACGTCCTGTGCAACGCCTCCTCCGTTCAAATATTTATCCCACGGAAGCGAGAGATAGAAGATAATTTTAACGGAATCAGTCATACGAGCCGTAACTGTCGTTCGGAATACCCCTTGTTAGTGTTTTCGAGGTTGCATGATTAGAAAACACATTCCGACTGTTGCTTTCATGATCTGGTAAGAGACGCTTTGATTGGTCGGATGAAAGGTCGTTCTGGCGTGACCCGTAATGGGATGTGCTCAGATCTTTGTTTAGCGATAGCGATCTGATTTTAATGCGATTGAACTCCACAGGGGAGACAACTATGTACTATGACGTCAGTGAGATATCCCTCAGCCCATGGGGTGTTGCTGTAGCTCACCTTGTCTGGAAGGCTACCAACCCCGACATACACACATATATCTTCCCCTCACAAGGTTACTCATCTTCCCGAGGCAAGGGAGTTAACTGACTATCAAAGTCCAGTTTCCACCCTTGCCGAACAAGGCTGGAATTTCTGGGCTCGATCGTAGCACCACCAGTGGCTATTACGAGTTATGTCCCATCTATGTCCCTTCTATTGACCAATCAGATTCCACCTCTCATATCACTTTCATTTTCTTCCAACAAAATGGCGGCGCCCAGTCAAGACGATCTGATCAATAATCAAGATCTATATTGTGATAAAACGGGTCTTACTTCGCGAAGTGCGTCAAATCACGTGATCACCTTTGTCTAAAACATGACAAGATTTGGAAAATATTTGTTGACGCCGCGTTGGCGGTACGCATGCTTTGCAAATCCTGCAATCGACCGCATTTTGCAGGGCAGCTCCCGAACTGGATGTTGATTTCGTTATTGATTTTTATTGGACTAAGCAAAAACTTGTTAGTCCAGCCAAAATACAACTCCATAACACCAGACAGTTCGGCAAGGGTGGAAAGCGGACTTTCATAGTCAGTTAACTCCCTTGCCTCGGGAAGATGTTTGTTTGTTTGTTTAACGCCGCACTCAGCAATATTCCAGCTATATGACGGCGAGTTTGGAGCAGACAATCCAGTGATTGACATCATGAGCATCGATCCACGCAATTGGTAGACGACGACCACCTGATCCCGTTGGTCGCCTTTTACGGCAAGCATAAGTTTCTGAAGATCTATTCCACCCCGAATCTTCACGGGTCCTCGGGTAGATGACGCACCTGTCAGCCCATCCGTGGTCTCCAACAGTGTAATCCCCCACACCACCACCACCTACGGTGTTTATGACCATTGGAGTTGCAGGGGTAGCCTAGTCGTTAAAGCGTTTGCTCGTCACGCCGAAGACCTGGGTTCGATTCCTACATGGACACGATGTGTAGAGCCCATTTCTGGTGTCCCCCGTCGCGATAGTGCTGGAATATTGCTAAATGCGGCGTAAAACCATACTCACTTATGGCCAATCACGGCAGTTTACAGTGTTTATTTACACAGATGCTGCAATTCTTAACACGAGGCTATCAGATACTGGCATCACTCCAAGTCAAACATTTGGTTTAATAATTCCACAGACCATATCCTGATTTTGTAAATTCTGAATTTTTCGTTGAATAAAAAGGTACTTAAAATTCATGAATGGATGCCGTTCGTGTTCGGCAGCAATGGACGGACAATCCATGGTAACGTTAAAATCAATACCCAATTCCAATTTAATGTCAATCGTGGTGAAATATTCATTAATACAATTAAGATAAGCCTGCAAAATGCGGTCAAATTGTTTCACTGAGTCAAGTGACTGCACTGTGGTATAAATCTTACTGATAAGGCACTGCTTGATGCAGTCTGCCCCGCATGTGGCGTTATGTTGCTGACTGCAGCACAATACATCTGTGTCATTGAGGGGGTGGGGTCTTGGTTGGAGGGGGGGTCCACACGAGAGGCTTGTCAATATTTCCCTACGTCAATATGGTTTGCAGCAACAATGTCAAGGCAACTCAACCCACGGGAAGTTAGAATTGCTGGTGGTAAGGGACGACTAAATATAGATCGGATGGTCTAGACTGACAATTAGCCCCTGAATTAAAGTTATCTCATTTAAAATATATATATATATATATATATATATCTACAACATACATCAACAACAAAAATCTAACTGGAGCCCAGATCAATCCTTAATTTCGTAGAGGGCGGTCGGGTAGCCTAGTGGTTAAAGCGTTCGCTCGTCACGCCGAAGAACCGGATTCGAGTCCCGACATGGGTACAAAGTGAAGCCCATTTCTGGTGTCCCCCGCCGTGATATTGCTGGAATATTGCTAAAAGTGGCGTAAAACCATACTCACACACTCACTTAATTTCCTAGAGATGGGGCAATCTAGGCTTGCCAAATCATTCCAGACTTGAGTTGGACTCCTTTTTCAATTTTATTCTCTTGGGTCTGGGAGATAGCCTACGGACGGTCAGGCTTGATGACTGGTAGATCGTGTGTCATCGCACCCGGATGTCGTGTGTTGCTCAAAATGCCGAGCACTTGTCTGTCTGGTCCAGTCTGGATTATTGACAGGCAATTATCATACGGATGGAATATTGTGTGTGGCGGTAAACTTCAACGTCAAAGCAACCCTGAGACTACCTAGAATGAATAAGGAAGGCGACTGTGTCTCTGTGTTGTGTGATATTTTCCAATAATATCCGGCCTCGACACCAACGGTGGGTTTCACAAATTGCAGCAATTATGTAATCGAAACCGGACTTTCTCCTTGACGAGACGCTATGACCACTAAGCGTTCCTACTTTTGTTTGATTTTAGCGGAGGTAAATTATTAAAACATGTGTTTCAGATGGAGTGCACATCCATCTTCCCGCAACAAGGGACTTTGATACTCAGTTAACTCCCTTGACTCGGGAAGATGGTACACTTCTAACGTGGGTGAGAGCTATAAATATTAAAACACAGCACAAGTAACTTGCTGAAGATATCAAAGCCCAGTCTACAACACGTACGCCATGTCCACGGGTTTTAAGGTACAAACGGCATGTCGGCCGTCTGGGCGGCAACAGGTCAGGTAGGTCGAACCGTGATAAAACATCGTCACAAACTATGTCCAGGGGGTACATGTCAAACGGATTCCAGGGCTCCATCATCCGTTACCTCGAGTTACGCAATGTTCGAGACAACCGAAGTGTCCAGATAGGGAGGTAACACATCAGACGGAGATCGACCGTGCGTTAACATCGAGTTATGGATGTTCGAGACAACCGAAATATTCAGATAGGGAAGTAACACATTAGACGGAGATCAACCGTGCGTTAACATCGAGTTATGCATGTTCGAGACAAACGAAGTATTCAGATAGGGACGTAACACATCAGACGGAGACCGCCGTGCGTTAACATCGAGTTATACATGTTCGAAACATCCAAAGTGTCAAAATAGGGAGGTAACACATCAGACGGAGATCGGACCTCGAGTTAACCTCCAGTTATCCAATGTTCGAGACAACCGAATATCGAACCGTGAGTGAACATGGACATAAGTTTAAAATCAACAATTTCAATGAGAAGACAATACCAGTTCAATGATGAAACATTCCATGTACAATACATAGACATTCACCAACGGCCAGACTAAAATAAACACGTTCAGTATTTCGTAATTCTCAACTAGATTCTTTTTCCTGGGCATCAATGAACTTTGTAAAACATTTCAGAATTCTTCATCTGGCTAGCCATTTATTACAAGATGCGTAAAATGATTTTTTCCAGCTTCTTTGTCGACTTCTATTAATGCTACATTCCGGCTGGTCAGCATACAGTCATTTGCGTTAGACTCCATCGCACTGATGACTCAAGATGCTTAAAAAACAATGCCTGGGGGATCTCCAGTTTCGTTTGATAGTTTTATACAATTACTCAACCGAACATCAGACACGTGGCAACACTTTTAGATGATGTCGCCTCAGAAGTACTCATGAAATATTCACCTTTCCTTCTTATCGTTTCTTTAGAAATATTTATTCTCTTTAACTTGAACACAGAAGTAGGATGACTTGCAGAGAGCAATGATTATATGTAGGCAATTTGCATGAAACATTCATGGCACTGGTGCCTGCGACTGTGTCACGACAATACACCGTGTTTGCCCCAGTGTATACAACTACCTGGCGGTGTAATGGTGTGGAAGATCCCAACAGCACCTCGACACCATTTTGTATTTTCGGGTATTGGGATTAATTTTTATTGTACATTTTCTGTTCCCAAAAATGAAGCAAAAATATTCTGTCCTCAGCTTATAATAAAAGATGAATTTTCTCCCGAAAAAAATAAAACGGTTACGTTCCTCCATCGCGGGTACGTTCCTCCATCGCGGGTACGTCCCTCCATCACGGGTACGTTCCTCTGTCACGGGTACGTCCCTCTATCACTGGTACGTCCCTCTATCACTGGTACGTTCCTCCATCACGGGTGCGTTCCTCCATCACGGGTACGTTCCTCTGTCACTGGTACGTCCCTCTATCACGAGTACGTTCCTCCATCACTGGTACGTTCCTCCATCACGGGTACGTTCCTCCATCACGGGTACGTTCCTCCATCACGGGTACGTTCCTCCATCACTGGTACGTTCCTCCATCACGGATACGTTCCTCCATCACGGGTACGTTCCTCCATCACGGGTGCGTTCCTCCATCACTGGTACATTCCTCCATCACGGGTACGTTCCTCCATCACGGGTACGTTCCTCCATCACGGGTACGTTCCTCCATCACTGGTACATTCCTCCATCACGGGTACGTTCCTCCATCACGGGTACGTTCCTCCATCACGGGTACGTTCCTCCATCACTGGTACATTCCTCCATCACGGGTACGTTCCTCCATCACGGGTACGTTCCTCCATCACGTGTACGTTCCTCCATCACGGGTTCACAGACCCTGACTACGTTCAAGAATTCCCGACCCGTGAAGATCCGGGGTAGGTTTTCAGCAGCCAGTCATATCATGATATTGATTTATGTAATGTGGCTAACATTTTTCAGAAACATATGGTAAGTACACAATTAACTACGGTAATAACGAACTCAAAGGGACGACTTATTTTAGTTCGTTATAACCGTAGTTCGTTATAAGCATATATATATATAAGTGGCATGGACTATGAGGGTGGTGGTGCTGACGGTTCAAAACATACGCGGTCCCTGTAAGGGATATATTTTTATGCTTAATTATTTTATTTTTGTCCAGAGGGGTATATACACTCTCCAAAAATAAGAAACGCACAGGTAGATTTTTAGTAAATGTATTGTAATTAATAAAGTCGATATATTTAATTTCATATCATAGATACAAATATGACATTTTGGAGCTCGATAGTTACATGTTTTACAAAGGCATAGAAAACTGTTCATTGTCATGTCACATAAAGGCCACAAGGTTGCGCTGAACTCAGTATCTCGTGTGGCCGCCCCAGGAAGCAATCATGGCTCTGCTTCTCCTCGGCACTGACTGGATAAGTGTACGAATTCTGTCCTGCGGAATTCTGTGCCATTCTGCTTGTAACCCGTGGGTCAGCTGTGGGAGTGTCTGCGGCGTGTTCTGACGTTGACGTACACGTCGATCGAGTTCATCCCAGAGGTGTTCGATTGGGTTGAGATCTGGAGATCTCGACGGCCAGGGAAAGGCGTTGATGTTGGCATTATGAACCTAGTCTACCGTGACACGAGATGTTGACAATTGAATGACAAATTATTGGCTTATGCTTGCCTTTTTATAGCCACTACCACGAGTTACGAATGCCATAACTTGCACGTGCATTTTGCTTTTCTGTTTTCCTCCATAACATTTTTGAACACGTGTGAAAACAATGCCGTTTAAGACATCGCAAATCGACAATGGCTGCGTTTTGATGCACCGTTTATCGAATATCAGGCCAACAAAATTTTCCAATAACATATATTGAATTTATAAACCGGATTTTTCGTGTAGTTCAATGAACCACATACTATCTGTGCGTTTCTTTTTTTGAAGAGGGTATGTGCAGCTCTAGCACGTAACAGGGAATTTGGGTTTCAGAGATTGGACAGTGCGCTCGAACTGAATAAAGTTTGATCTGCAGGGAAACTGGTGTCGATATGACAGCTTTCTTTTAGAGCACCCACGTCAAGATGGGATACACGTCATAACGTCAACACACGTCATCATAGTGTCTGTTGGTGCATCTGCTGACAAGGTTTGCTGTGTCTCTACTGGGGTAATATGGCTCTTGTCCCACTTACAAAACCAGGTGACGAGGAACATCAGGTATTAACAACAGACAGTGTCATCCAATTCATTCATACGTATTCCGTTTCATCCACCTTGTTTAATTAAACCCGAACGTATTTATTAGCATAATTTCAATAACAATAACCGTTTGGTTACTTGGCAACAAAACACTACGAAATTATATTGTTGTCATCCATTATGAATTGACACCAGGGCACCAACACTACCACTACGACCATTACTGCCACTACCACTGCCACTGCCACTACCACTACCACTACCACTGCCACTAACCATACCCATGCTTGTGAGTTTCACAAAATTGGTGAACGTCTGAGACCTGCATCACTTCAGGCTTTCCTCCAACATCAAGCTGACAGGCCGTGATATGATATAACTATTTAAAATACTGTTCAAAACGGCGTTACCTCAACTCACACACACTACTACTACTACTACTACTACTACTACTACTAATACTACTACTACTACTACTACTACTACTACCGCTACTACTATTACTACTACTAGACATCTGCTGCTACTGCTAATGCTGCCACTACTACTACTGGACAGCTACTACTACTACTACTGCTGCTGCTGCTACTGCTACTACTACTGCTACTGCCACTACTAATACTAATACTACTGCTACTACTACTACTACTACTACTACTACTACTACTACTACTACTACTACTACTACTACTGGACGGCTGCTGCTACTCCTAAGTCGGACTGGTGCCACAACAAATACTTTGCTACCGTCAGTACAGCATTGCTCTACTGCTGCAACTACTACAACAATACGACGGCACTTACTACTTCTACATCTGCGACTACTTTCGCCGGCTGTCGTTATCACCATCCCATTGTTGCAGCAAAAGCCAGTGTATATACAAGCAATATTCGGGGAGTGCTGAACGAAATTCACCAATGCGCACAGTGACTCACGCGATATTAAACAGCGCATATAAACACATGCGTGATAAAATCAAATGAAGTGTACTTAATTATGAATGATAATTTCATCGCAGCATAGGTATCAGAAGAAACGGGGAATAATTACATCAAGGCTTAAAGTACCTCAAAAGCTGAAATGTTTATCGTTGAAGCGCAATTCGCGTTTTGGGTGCAGTCTTCAGAGGACTTGCAGTATATATCATGATATGCCTTGCATCACATTGCGTGATTAACGGAAATCAATTAATTACCACTAGAACAAGCACATACAGAAATAACCATTAAGCGACATGACTAATAATTTACAAGGCATGGTACAGTATCATATTGACGTCAGTCTCACGTCCAAGTGGCACTTTGAGCGCTCTTTAATCTAAGCAGACTTATGCTGCTAAGCTAGATGTTAAGTAACACACATAGATTGATTACAGAACCCTCCAATATTGATGAACGTCTGCACATGTGTGAGGGACCATTCCAAATATTTAAAAAATGTTTGGGTCATAAGCGCTGAAATTCTGACATCCATGCATAACCAATGTGAAAAGAATATGTATACAATACTGTGTTTGTGTTTGTTAAAGTACGGTAGGGTTATTGCAAATGATATAGCACTTTGAAATTTAACTGGAAATCGGATTTTGATACGTTCCCCGTAGCAGACGACAGCAATGGCGCAGACGACAATACGGGTACACATGTATTGACTGAATCGAGGTCGGAGGGTAGCTTCCCACGGCCGTAACACAATCCATTTGTCAAAGTACCGTGCGTGAATGAGTTTAACGACAGATTTAAATAGATCTTATGTGTATAACATAAATTAGAGAATTTAAAGTATACGGACGAACGCTATGTGTTTACATATGTTGATCAATTCCTACAGTGTGAGGCCTCAGTTGTGCAGACAAAGGCAACGGTAAAAATAAATGGCACCATTATTGAATTATTTGTTTACGTTGAACAATACGGAGCCGTATTCAAAAGCTTAGTGTTAACAAAATAATGACAACATAAATTTTGGAAAAATTGACGGTGGTACGCAAAAGCCCTCGCCACTTGAAAAGAGAATCAAGAAATATCGCGGGGACAGAATCGGCAGTTTCATGACGTTTATATTTATTAGCGAGTGCATCGCACGTACAGTACCAGTACAAAATGAAAGAAAATAACGTGAAGATGTGGTATTTTAAACGCTAGCGGCTAAGTTCACTGCCAAATACATATAACCTCTTGCAGCCACCTGCCGATTCCTACCCGGATATATTTTTTTTTAAATAACTAAGCATTCAACAGCTATTACCTGTACGTGTGTGCACAGTTTGGCCTTAGAGCAGCAATACAAAATTAAAAAATGACTAGCTTAGCCAGCTCCTTTTCCGAGTACAGGAAGCTAAACACACCACCCCCAGTTTCGCACCAAATGTCACCTACTTGAAAATAGCTGTTGTCACATTCAGCATAAGTCATCATGTTGAAAAAGACAGTACTAAATATAGAAAAACATGGTCAGTTTTAATAACTGGATGGATGTACATTTGAAAGACATAACGATCTTACAGAATATCCTCCAATCACAGCCTGCAGATATCTCTCGATCTGCACTGAAGGCTCCCTACGAAAACCGCACTGTCCAAACTGGTTCTGATTTGGTGTAGTAGAACCTATAGGACCTCAGTTCCATTATGAATGGACAGACGCATGTAATCATGGGCACGATGCGTAGGAGCCGCTTGAAAATCTGTGTTTGGATGTATCGGGACAGAATCACTGCACATTATTATCAGAGAGCACACCAACAGTTGCTGCTGAAGATTGCAACAACTGAATGCATTTATGCCCCCTCAGCATCAAAGACGTCGTTGACGACCGAAGAACCAGGCAGAGGCATGCTTGAAACTGGGTCAACACAAAATCACGTTGCAAAGGTGTTTGGTGTCGTGCAAAGTGTGATCAGCAGGGCAAGGAATCGACACCAAACGTTTGGATCAGCTACCCAGCGACATGCAGGTGGTCGGCAGCGTTCTATCACACACAACAGGAAGATAGGTTTATCCTGACTGCCACCGCACACAGAAATGACCTGCGGAACGCCAATAGCTTTAACGTTTCTACCTATAATACCCAGTCACGTTTTGAGTGGGGTGAAGATCACGTCATTGTGTGACACGTGACAACGGACTTGTTTATTAAACATGTCTTCACGCAATATTGGCTTTGGCTATTTCAACAGATGAACACAATGACCTTTTAAAGTCGCGATACTTAGAAAACTTTGAGTAGTATATTTGAACCCTAATTCCATCAAGGCAGGTACTAGTCAACGAGTGCAGTTTTTGAGATGTTAACCGAACCTTTAACCTAAAACCGAATCGTTTTACGAGATGGAAGAATGTGTACGTTACTACTGCATTCATTAATTATAGTGTTCCTCGTGTTTGTACTCTTTCAGAGTATCCGGAACAGACCGCCCCTGTAAAGTATTTTCTCCCTATAGTAATTAACAAGCTCCCATTTAACAATACGAGTAGACCCACACCTAGTCTCTGAAATGAACATATCGTACAGAAAAAAACAACAGTTATCTTAATAAAAATATAATAAAACGGAGCCCAGAGACTCTTCATTTTCAGATACTGAAGTAATCTAGACTTGCCAAAGATTATAGACTTGCATGGGCTGTATTTGATATATTTGTATCAGGGTCTGTAAGACAGACTACAATAAGAGGACACACTCTGTTTCTTTATTGTCACTAGTGAAAAGTTATCACTGCTCCCCTATTACTGTAGACTACAACTGAATACAACTGACAGAAAATATCAACATAGTAAACATGTTTGTCTTGTTTAGGCAGGACTTGCTATGACCTAGGACTAGTGAAATAAGGGCGACACTAGTCTTCTGGACTTGTCTTTAAACAAACGAATTTCTAAGGTTTAAGATAGGTATTTGTGATTCTTGTTTATATCACCGGAAAAAAAAAGCTTTTATCATCACGATTGTAGCACCCTTGTGTCGTTGCTTAAGTATCTGTAGCTCCCTTAATATCACCCTTGTCAGAGTGAGTGAGTGAGTGAGTGAGTGAGTGAGTGGGTGGGTGGGTGGGTGGATGGGTGGGTGTATGGGTATTGTTTTACGCAATATCACGGCTGGGGACACCAGAAATGGGCTTCACACATTGTACCCATGCATGTCGGGAATCGAACCCAGGTCTTCGGCGTGACGAGCGAACGCTTTAACCACTAGGCTACCCGACCGCCCCCATGAGTGTCAGACATGCACTAACCTATACATGTATGTATC
This sequence comes from Haliotis cracherodii, assembly GCF_022045235.1. Lineage (NCBI taxonomy): Eukaryota > Metazoa > Mollusca > Gastropoda > Lepetellida > Haliotidae > Haliotis > Haliotis cracherodii. The sequence goes on along the minus strand of NW_027266272.1, from coordinate 22,960,332 downwards.
CGTGTAAACATATTTAGGATCACTCATATATCTGACACTCGTGGTGTATGTTGATCAACAACATTCAAGCGACAACACAAGAGCCTGTTGGTTGTAGTGTGGAAGCGAACGCGGTCTTACACTGTTAGGCGTGAAGAACTGACGCTTTAACCACTAGACCCGTGAAGATCCGGGGTAGAATAGGTCTTCAGCAACCCATGCTTGCCGTAAAAGGCGACTATGCTTGTCGTAAGAGGCGACTAACGGGATCGGGTGGTCAGACTCGCTGACTTGGTTGATGCATGGCATTCTATCCCAATTGCATGCCCATGCTGCCAATCACTGGATTGTCTGGTCCAGACTCGATTATTTTACAGACCGCCGTCATATAGCTGGAATATTAAACCACAAACCAACCAACAACCAACTTTAACCACTAGACTACCTCGCTATCCCCAGCAATTTCAGTGTGTTAGTAACACCCGACCAGGCCCGGGGCAGACACAACGTTGGCTGTGGAATGTTAATGTCCCACTAGCTGGAATGTCACCAGTTGGTGGTTTGGAAGACTCGTATTTTCTAAAATAGGTCAAGAGTTAAGTCCAGAAGGCGTTGTAAGTCGCCCTACGCAGTTTTATTGTCAGAACGTTATAATGCCTTCTCCCGTAACCTAAGTGAGTGGGTTGGGTTTAAAGATGTTTTGAGTACCATGTGAGCTAAATCAAGGCTTGCGAGTTTAATATCGAAAAACACCAATAGTTGTGCGGTTCGCATACTAATTTGCCATTGGGTGAAAGTACCGAAGACGGGTATGTTGCTGACAGGCCAGTGATCATGAATGTAGGGTTAAACCACCGATAAGCAGATCCTGACACACGTAAGGGACGCTATATACCACGAATCAGCAGATCCTGGCACAAGAGAGGGGCGCTATATACCACGAATCAGCAGATCCTGGCACAACTAAGGGACGCTATATACCACGAATAGGCAGATCCTGGCACATCTAAGGTACGCTATAGACCACGGCGTGTCGGCTCAATACGAAAAAACGCCCACAGTAATTCAGTTCGTTTTGACGATAGCCACTCTGGTGAAAGCAGTACCAACAGACCAACAATCATAGACACACAGAATATACGATGCCACTCTGTGCTGTGAATTATGACGACGGACATGAAGAACTGCAGAAAACATCATCTTTTGAGTAGCGTAACTCTAGTAACAAATACGGTTCGCAATGTTCAGCCTTAAACCTGTATTATACTTTGACCTTCACCGCCACGGATTGGGGTGCCGCGTGTCAGCCTCCATGTATGGAGATAATAAATGACACTATTTTATTTACATGTCGTAAACGTATATTGTAGACCAGAAAAATATAGGTTACATAAACAATCTAATGATATATTTTTGTGTGTCTGAATCGTGCGTCTAAAAATGAAGATGACGCATTTACCTCTCAAGGCGTGTCTACATGACATACTGCAGTAATAACACTGTTAACAATGTCGTTTTATGTCCTCAAAGGCGTCACTCTCAAGACACGGGGACACCATGTACTTTTAACAGCTACATTAAAACTCCTGGGTGTATCATCAATACGTCCTGTCATGCAATGGAATTTAGAAATACCCTCGCAGTGTGAGCTGAAATTGAACATATGCATTCCTTACACGCTAGCTCCGTTTAAGCGACATTCGGCTATTACAGTATGACCCCAGGTATCTCGGCTTGCAACGCCTTTGATGCGAAGATGTTGATGTCAGTTTTCAATAAGAAGCTGACTCGCTGATGACACTTATATGGGACTGTTTACGCTGTCGGGAAAGTATCATTTTTCGGTAAAGAAACGACGTCCTTTTGAACAAAGACTGAAAACAATGAATGTAAAGTCGGTCACAAGTCAGTAGTCAAGTCACGATTGTTGTCGATGGGATCACTGTATCATTCGGCACACATCGACCGTTTCCGTATGTCTGTGTGATATCGGATCAGAAGTGAAGTTTCATGATTTTAAAATATTACCTCTGTGTTAAAAACGCAGTGAATGTGACCGATGCATCTTAGTAGATTATAAAGCTGATTGTAATCCACGCTTTCTTAAAATAAGCAAGCCTACTGGCGCGTATGTTTTTCAAGGACAAATCTTAGTTGGTTTAGGTGCATTTTGGACACTGAGAGAACATTCTAGATATATAAATTACAGACAATTCCTGTTATAACGAAGTCCAATATATCGAACCCTTAGTTAGACTAAGTCCCCATCAGTCTATTGCTTGTCGTAAGATGGAAATACATGGATGTGTTGGTCAGGCTCGATGATTTGCTGGTGCAATGCCTAAGGAGTGGGTGAGTTGGGTGTGACGCCACTTTAAACAGTATGCCAGGTAAAGCACGTCGTTTAATCACCAGGAATTACAGTATCCTTTTGCTTTATATGAATATCAAATTTCGGATATAACGAATACATTTTGAGGATCGTCATATTCAGAAAATGTTTCTTGAATTCCGTTGAAGTTTTAGTCGTTTGAGTGGGACGGGGTTGTTTTGTGTTAGTCTTCGCGAGGTATACGGAGCGCTATGTCCCTTAGCAGTACGTCACCCACATGTGGTGGGTTCGAAGCCCGATTATTACCGTAAGTCCTTGAATAGACGCCTGCCTTGAATACACGCCGGGTCTGACACACTCACACGCCGTTATCATACGAAACGCAAACCACATACGTTTTATTCAAATTAAACGTCCAGCCTACATGGAAGTTGCCAAAAAAGTCGCCAGGTGTACGTCTTTCTAAAATAAACAAACGCTCCAGCGTCGATTCGGATTTACGGTATTCTAGTTTTTAGCGCCATGGCCGTGTCTGTCTTTTCTCCACATCAGGTTGACACACCATTTGATTACTGAAACCGATTCGGGACATGGGTACAATGTGTGAAGCCCATTCCTGGTGTCCCCCGCCGTGATATTGCTGGAATATTGCTAAAAGCGGCGTAAAACCATACTCACTCACTCACTCACTCACTGATTACTGAAACATTGGTAAAATCGGCGCTCACCATTATGCTATTTCAGTATTGTACCGAACTATTAAAACAGACGACTCACAATTCTGATATGTCAATATGAAAGATGACACAGTCTACAGGAAGAACAACGTCCGCTCATTTGTGCGCATGTCCCTGCACCACCACCCTCTCAACCTCCCGTCTGGACCCGCCTATGCGATTCGTGCGTTTCTTTCATTTATGAAAGATGACACAGACCACAGGAATAGCCAACCACTTGAAATGTATCATATTATGTCTCTTATGTTTCCCCTAACGAAAGTAATGTTTACAGCAAATAAACTTCAGCGTTGATTGCCTGTGCTTGCTAGTCTCTAATACGACATACTGACGATCCCACATTTTGTTACAAAACTTTTATTGGTGGTTTAACAGCGATCAGGCAGTCTATATAAGATTCCATACGAAAATGAGTATTGTTAAATCATAATTTCACATTTGAACAGGATAAAAATACACTGAATGAACCTATCGAATTGGTTTCAAAATAGCAAAGTCAAATATCTTGATATGTCCCCTGTATTGATGACTTGTGGAATCATTGTCATCCAGCCGAATCATTGTCAAGATGGCGTGTCATGGTCATGTGGGCGTGTCATGGTCATGTGGCGTCTGTAGTGGTCATGATATGCTGAATGAGATGAGAATCAGACAGTGATTCCTATTACACACATTTAACACACAGTCACCAAGCCTGACCACCTGATCCATTTAGTGGCTTCCTACCACAAGCATTAGTCATCCAGGACCAATTTGATCTGGAATCCCCAACCGGTCAATAGTCACAATCCTGTGAAGATTCCAGATCAGAATTGGTCTCCAGCAACCCATGCTTGTCATAAGAGGCGACCAACAGGATCGGGTGGTCAGCCTCGCTGACATGGTTGATGCATCATATCCCAATTACATAGACTGATGCTCATGATATAAAAATCATGGCACAGTCTTGTCCTGATTCGATTATTTACACACCGCCATCATATAGATGGAATATTGCTGAGTGTGGCTTAAACAACAAACAAACAGTAGTCACAATCTGTGATATTTACCATGTCATCCTATGTCAAGCTCAGTGACTGCTGGTCATATTAATCACTGGTTTGTCTGGTCCAGACTCAACAGTTTACAGGCAGTCGTTACATAGGAGGACTAATGTGAAGTGTGGTGCCTAGCTGCAATTTGGTACAGTGAGGTAGCCTAGTGTAACACATGTCCAAATCTGCTGAAGATCCGGGGTAGAATAGGTCTTCAGCAACCCATGCTTGCCATAAAAGGCAACTATGCTTGTCGTAAGAGGCGACTAACAGGATCTGGTGGTCAGACTCGATGACTTGGTTGATGCATGTCATCGATCCCAATTGCGTGGAACAATGCTCATTATATCAATCACTGGAATGTCTGGTCCAGACTTGATTATTTACAGAATGCCGTCTTATAGCTGGAATAGCTGGACCTATGTATACAGTGTTGACAGAGTGCAAAGATATGAATTTGTGGGTGTATTTGGGTCATACCATCAATTATTCCTTGATAACCATGAACTTGTTAATTTTAGACCTTGTTGATTTGTGTTATTGATTTTCTTAATCGTGTTTATTAATCAATATGTCAAGAATGTTGAGATGATTGATCGAGAGGTAGGAGTGTAATAAAAAAATGCTGATTTGAGGTTAATATGCAAAAGAACAAACTTACAAACCAGATGAAACAAAACAAAACAGTTTTAGCCTTACCAGAGCTACCACTATGAACCGCCGTTATATAGCTGGAATATTGCTGGGTGCGGCGTTAAACAACAAACCGAAAACCAAATCTGCCTTCAATTCTCTATTTGGGTTCAATGAGTAAATTCAAATCGTCAACACCAGAGTATAATCAATCTCGATTATCTGCCGAAACAGACTCCATTGGGCGCGAAAGGCACAACAGAGATAAAAATTATATGAATGAGTCATTGCAAATCAGTGATGAAACCAGGTGTTTGCGAAAAGGATAAACATGTCCTGTGCTACTGGTAGCAATCACAAAGGGTGTTAGCTGACTTTAGCATAAAAACATCCTCACCATAATGAAGTTTAATAAGGTCAAAACATGGGATGTTTTCTTTCTTTTATTCATGAAATGTATGATCTTATTTTACACTATAACACAGTCACAAGACACGGAGATGCATGGATTACTGGACTGAACTGATTCACATCTACATGTGTGGTTGTCTTTCCTTTAACAAGTAACAATTGAACCACCAGCCACAACTAACTGCCCTTTCCTTTGTACATTCATCACTGTTGTCATGGTGATTCTACCAAATTATAGTTTGCCACAAAAACACATCAACAAAAGCAGTATCTAATAAGACACTGAACACCAGGGACTCCTAAAACAAAAGGGCATCTTAATAGGTTTTAATGTATACAGGATGAACATAGGACTTAACAATATTAATAATTTAATGTTTTATCCATTTTGGCTCAAATAATGGTTAATAATTCAGATGTTTTAAATATTCTTGAAAGTTAGGCTATCCAAAAACAAGGATTATCTTATAAATCACCAGATGACATTCTTCTATAAGGACAATGATATCAACAATACAAGAGATATAGGCTTCTTTACAAACTTGACATGATCAAGGGTTTTTGTCATCTCGAGTTGCTTCTGCAACATATACAAGAAAATCAGTATGTTTGTGAATAAACTTTTTCTGCTATTAATATTCAAAATATGACATAAAAATATAACATTTCTTAAACATAACCAAAAACAACCATGCAAAGGTTGAAACAAATAAACCTGCTTTCACATGAAGCCAAAACTCGACCCATGGGTTCAAATTTCAAAGTAAAACTTTTTCAAACGTCTAATCTTTGAACTAAACATTTTTAAATAATTTGAAATCATTACCCAGGTATCAATCTAAGCACTATATGATCTTCAGAGACCACATATAGACTGATGCCCACAGACTCAATGACCAGGTATTCCATGTGAATATGAATTATTGGACCCATCAGAACATGGAGGGAAGATATATATACTGACATTGAAGGTGATGTGGATATAGATTGATATATATATACATATACCATGTTGCCATTAACATCAGAATCTATCGGCATGACAACACTATTCAGCCACTTGATGCCAAAACGGTTCCAACTCTTATCCATATTATAATTTCTATTGATTACATTTTGGCATCATGCACCTGTTAGAATGAGCCTTCATATTGTCACATTTTGAAGATTATTAACAGAGCACTTGAGGAGACTTAGCACAAATACACAACACACTAATAATAATGACCTCAAACTGATGTATTTTGGCTCTGTCAAACTTGTGTAATTTAAAATGCTTGAAAAAGAAAATCCATAGTATATGTTGAAATGATAAACACGAGTACATCCTAAAAGTGGAATCTGATAACCATGATAACACTCTCAAAGTGGTTTTCCAGAAGTAAATCTAGCACTACATAATGGTAACCAGGTGCTTTCCACAGCACATCAATGCAATCATCAATGCAATCGTACAACATCAAAAGTCAAAATAAATTTGGCACCTATCAAAAGTATTATATTCATATGGTGTCCAAACGCAAGGTTTTGAATATCATCACAATGTAAACTATATTTACAACAAACAACAATCTCAAATCAACAATTGCAAAATGAATGTGATCACCTCAAGATAACCTCCTACTCATCCAGGTTTGGGATGAACATTCTCATACCAATCAAAGACATATCTCGTCTCCTTCACAACGATATCAACTTCTAGACAAAGGTTCAGACAGTGAGTCATCTAACTTCAGTTCTAAAGCCTGCGTTCATCAAACCATCCACATGATCACTAAACCTATTTTATCAAAGAAGTGATCAGTTGTAGACAGTTTTACTGTCAAAATTTATTTCAATTTAGTTCCAGGTCTATCTTCCTCATGAACTTCCATTCCTTCAATAATAACCAACTTCAGGGCCACGTTCAACAAAGCGATCTTAGTGCTAAGACTATCGCAAGCGATATTAAAAGTATGGAAATTATGACCATCTTAGTGCTAAGACTATCGCAAGCGATGTTAAAGTATGGAAATTATGACCATCTTAGTGCTAAGAGTATCGCAAGCGATGTTAAAATATAGAAATTACAACCATCTTAGTGCTAAGATTGTTTTGTGGAAAGGTGGCCCTGGTCACTAAATGGGCACAAGTGTGTCTTAATCACAGTATCAATCTTCCACCCATAATCGAGAGACCCTGATTGATACACTATGTTTCTTTATCTAAAATATCGAATTGATTAATTTAACTTTTATAATGTTCAAAACTACCCAGAAAAGACCTTTTCTTGCTGCTGATTACATTTTTCATGGTACTGAATACTGCTGTGTACCTTGTGACATTAAACATGGCATCTGAAGAACATTATTGTGGCGTGGGATGTGTCGTTTTCAGACTATAAGACCCCATATACACATGAATATTAAGAGGGATCATCATAATTGCACATTCTGGATGTCTTGTGGACCATCTAACTCAAACATTCTTCTGACCTACAAAAATATGTCAAGAAACAAGTCCGCAAGGAACAGGAAATGACATCGCATCAAGAAAAAATATGTTTCGTGAAACAAAAGTAATTTTATATTCTTACCATTCCTAAAAATCACCAAACTAAAACAATCTTCATAATCAGTTTTATAAACTTTAGGAGGGCACAAGACCTTTTCGGCTGTTATTTTAATCTAGAGGTTCACTAATATTTCCCGTTTCACATTAAAGGATAAGACAAAAAATAATGCAGCGTTAGAAATTGGTACTGGTCCTGTAGTCCTAGCCAAACTGCCCAATAGTTAAGGTATAATAACTAGTAGAAATTTGCCAAATAAAAGTTTTTGGGTTTTGAGTAATAATGTTAGATGTATGTCTTGAACATTGTGTCGAAGACATCCTCCACATTCATCTAACTTTGGAATATTGCAATGAAGTTCTGAGACAGAAGCATGTCGATCCAAGGTTGGGGCAGAACGGACATCTTGTCATTCTGCAGGGTCAGAGGTCATGCACGTACAGTTTAGTTATCAACTGAGTAACAACAATCTTTGTGCGATCAAACATTGGTCCTTGACCCAACTTCACCCACAGCCTTATCACTGCAGCTGTAGTGGCCAAACTCTGGATATTCTCCAGAGGACTTTTGAATAAAATCTGTTCCCCCAATCAATAAATAAAATATTTTGCCCTCAATATTGATAGGGAGTGAACTGAGTGGCGCCATCATTACCCATGCCCCTGCTATTGGTATGGGGAGCACATGTAATTGTAAAAAAGACACTAATTTACCATAATCATAGGCGGATTCAGAGAGTCCCCTGCCTTTTCATTGTAGCATGCACGCACGCTCGCACGCATGCACGCACACACAGAGGCACACAGAGAGGATTTTGATACTTTGGACCCCTCCCTTTTAAGAATGCTGTATCCGCCCTTGATAATTGTTTGAACCAAGTCCCTCGTCATTCCTTTTGGTGATCTAAACTGGTTCTTTAAGAGTTAAGTTTGATGTTGTGAATCTCGTCACAACCTCGGAAACTTCTCCAGGGCATTGTTCGAAAAAGCGATCTTAGCGCTGTGACTATCGTAAGCCAGTGTTAAAGTATGGGAGTTACGATCACCTTAGCGCTAAGATGGCTTTGTGGAACGGGGCCCAGGGTAGTGTAGGTCAATTGTTACAGCTAGGTCATCTGTCAGGTGCCTTCACATGTCATATTCTTTAAGAGTTTGTATGATATGATTCAATATAGGACAACTAAAAGTACCTCATTTTCATGTGTTCATGATTTCTTTTATCGACTGGTAAATATAAATTATAAGTAATAGCATTTAACATTTAACAAAGCAAAGAAAATACATTTGCATTCCAGCTCCACCAATTATTTCTGCAAATAACAGTATTTCACTGTTTCGTCCCAATCTCATTTAAACTAACAACCTCAATTACAAAGGTACTGCAGCAGACAAGCACATCCACATCAGAATCTTTGTCAGGCCTTCTACACTTAATATGTAACAACAGAAATAGGTCAATAAAATTCTTCATAATACTCAAAAACCGTTTCAGTTGGCATTGCATGACATTAACATACAATGAACATGCCTGCATCAGAAACAGATTGATGAAAACAACATAATAAAGAACAAAGGAAACGGTTGAAGAGAACCGATTGGCTAGCGACTAATATTTATGATGAATTAATTAATAAAATGAATGAGTTGTTGTGTAGGAAATAAATAAAAGGCATTCATAACATCAGATGAACATGTATCCTACAAATTTTGTAAAAACTTCCCTGAAAAGTTATTAAAATCACTTCGCCATTATGACTCACTTAAGTGAATAAGTGTCGCACATGTCTGACGCCTGCTGTTAATAATTCAATATATATCCCTGTTTATCCCGTCTTGTGAATTAGTTAGCATTCAGCCATAATGTGCTCACTGCTCATGTCATAAGCATCTCACAAAAGAAAAATGCCATATCCATTTCATGGCGTTTTCCCCCCCCCAAGAATTTTAAAACTGTTTATACCATTGTCTTTTTCCCAACTGACATGTTGGAAGTATGAGGTCATCCAGAAGATTCTGTGCACATGTATACACAATACATGGAGAAACACCAAACTTTAGTTCAACTGTTGATCCACTTCCTGTATGGCTGTTGCATTCTGGGAGTCCAACTAATCATGTTGTGACACACAGACAGAGACAACAACAAAGCCAAATACCGCTAGAGAACTGATTTGGGTCCACACATTTAAAGCCAGATTTCACAACTGAGGAAATAAATATCACACGTATTTATCTCCAAAGTATTGACAGAGAGTTTGGTCGCATGGTGTTGTTGTCCCTACTAGCGTCAGGACTTCTGCGTGAGAATGGCTCCCAGGGTAAGTACCCCTATGGCTCCGGCTGCGTATCCACAGATCTGCCGTAATGAAGGCCAAGGGTTCTCGTTTCGCTTCTCTGGGCCTTGTTCGTAAAATGCTACAAACCCTTCCTGAAAAATAGAAAAGAATGTGTAAGTGAAAATTGTAACAAAATTATGACACGATTTGTTTTGCTTGTTTGTTGTTTAAAGGGCAAGTTCACACGGAAATGAACCATTTTTTCTTGTACTTTTTCCACATTAAAAGTGTTAACATAGAAGTGTCATAGACAAAAATATAAAAACATCATATTTAATTAACATATTTTTTGCACTAAAACGATTCATATTTTTCACATTTACCAAGTGTTCTATTTCCATAACAAAACACCAAGGCTTATGCCCCTTGCAATATGACGTCATTGGTGCCAATTGATAAACATTATGACGTCATCATGCTTTGTTAGAGCCGCTTCACGTGGTGTAGGTACAGTTTTGTGATTCTAGCATCTCAGATGCCAGCCAGAATTGTGTTATGCTGAGACACCACTGCGCCGGAGTGTGTCGTAGACCATGTTGTTTTAACGCAAACTGGTCCTTGATATCTTTTGCGTTGAGAATAGACAGGGACCCAGTTGAATTGGCACCAATTACGTCATAATCTAAGGGGGATAACTCAGGCCTATTTCGCTCGTAAAACGAAGGCCTCATAACGGCATATCACTTTCACACTATTGTGAGCTTCCTACTTTCACTGTGAAAAAAAATGAGTGTATATTTTCAAACACAGATACTAACTAATTCTAAAATTGCGTTTTGTTTAGAAAAAGAAAGAAAGTGATTTTTGCGTGTACACTTTCCCTTTAACACCGCACTCAGCTATATGACAGCGGTCTGTAAATGCTCAAGTCTGAACCAGACAATCCAGTGATTGACATCATGAGCATCCACGCAGTTGGAATATGATGACATGCATCAACCAAGTCAGCGAGCCTGACCACCTGATCCCGTAGTCGCCTCTTACGACAAGCATAGTCACCTTTTACATTTACGATATGAAATTACTCTTTGTAAACCATGGATACTGTGAAACTTCAAAAACATATTTAGGACATGTAACACAAATGGAATCCATATTGGTATGTTAAGCACTATGGGGGAACAAAGGCTTTGCAAGCTTGTTTAGCTTCAGGTAAATTGAATTTTCTTTGTTGGTCACACCTTTGCCAGTTGTAATTCATTTCGTGACAAATCTGCCCCAAGATAGTGAGTCGTGGTTTACGAGTAGCTTTCACCAGTTTAAGTAATCATGGTTATATTACTGAGGTGGAAGGAAAGCCAGAATTAATGCAGGTCTTTCAGGTTTAACACTTTAATGAAACTGTGCAGAGTTATTATGCTGACAAACTTGAAAACATAAGGGTTAATCTGGGGTTCGAACTTGTGATCATAGGTTTCTTGCATGCCCAAGGGACACAACTCTGCAGCTTATCTGACAATTTGGCCCAATTTAAACATGTAAAATGTATATCCTTCATATGTTCCTTCTCATGCAATCCTTCATTCAATCCCTTTAGTTATTTAGTATTAGTTTCTCTCCTCTCTCGATCAGCCATTCCTCAGATACTTCACCCCTTTTTTCTCTCTCTCTCTCTTTCTCTCTCTCTCTCTCTCTCTCTCTCTCTTTCTCCATTCATTCCCTCGCTCTCAAAGTCTCATTCAATCAAATCAAATCAAACGTTCCATTCGCATCATCCCATCTTGGTAACTATTTTGAAACTCATCAATGAAGAATGTTTCCAACAAATGGACACTGAACTTAAAGTCGCCTAAAGAGAAACTGCATCAAAATAGACAATAGCTGCTTCTGCCATCCTAGCAACCAATGTGATCTGCCCCGTGACGGAATCAATGGCGCCTACATGGAATACACAACACCAGGTGAGGAGGAAGAAAATAATGTATTGCACAAAAATATCTCTCCATGGATTATTGCTACAAAACCCAATCAATTTTATTGATCTCCATGCAGGGATGGTTTCAAAATATTTTATCTTATTTGTATCAGTATTAAAAATGAAGGGATTCCTGCCCTCTTGGGTTTGTTCTTGCAGTACTTGAATCTAGGGACCCCAAAATGTTTACCCTTTAACATTAAAGCTATGACAATGAGGACCCTATGACTTTGGTGCTTAATTTCAGACACTGATTACCATGACAGACAAGGTACGTAACATAAACATACCTAGCAGCGATAGAAACGTTTTTGTCCCCTGGTCCTTATAATGACAAATAACAAAACATTTACAAAAGGCAAACTTCTAGTAGTCCATATGATACCTTAACTATTGAGCAGTTTGGAAAGGACTGTAGGACTACTTCTATCGCTGTCTGGGGTTCAAACCCATGACTAGTGGATCGTAGTGAGTTGCGATGCCAAATCACTGGGCCACCTTGCCAATCATATGATCGACATGGTCATGATGAGTTGTGTGTTTCACCGTTTTGGCTCAACTGTTACAACGGCATATCAATGTTTATCAAAGACAACAGGTTCTTCTGGCTAACAGTATCCTCATAACATTGATTTAGCCTGGAAATTTCAACGTTAGGTTTATGACTGACAAACAGGGAATTTTCTGTGACTCTTTCCTTGGTATGACTGACAAGTATCTAATCACAAAGCACTGTTTAAAGTTATAGGCGTGCTTGAGGTTTGCTGCCACAGGCTCTGAACCAAGGGACCCCTAAATCTGTAACTCCCAATCACAAGGACCCCTCAACTTTTATGCCAAATATTGGATATGCAAAGTTAATATTTACTCTTATGTTTGTTTGTTGTTTAAGGCTGCACTCAGCATTATTACAGCTATATGTTGCTGGCCTGTATCTGGATATGACAAACCAGTGATTGATATTGCCATCCTGTACAATGACACGTAGACTAACATCTAGTCTCTGAAATGAACACATCTTACATAAAAAAACAGTTGTTCAGTTATCTTAATAAAAATATAATAAAAAGGAGCCCAGGGACTCTCTTCATTTTCAGATACTGCAGTGATCTAGACTTGCCAAACATTATAGACTTGCATGGGCTGTATTTGATAAATATTTGTATCAGGGTCTGTAAGACAGACTACAATGACATGCAATCAACCAGTCACTGTACCTGACCACCCGATCCAATTGGTCGCCTCTTATGACATGCATAGGTTGTTGAGGACATTTGCTAACCCAGGATCCCCACTGGGTTTATTTACTTTCAGCATACTAAGGTGATGTATCAGTGCAGCCATGAGCGGATCAATCAGCTGTGATTGTATCTACCTGCACTGAAACGTTGTCTAAGCGTAAATAGGCATTGGGAGGCTGTCATCCACACAATTGTTCGTGATTACCTACATCAACCTGCCGACTGCGTACATTCAAGTCTTGATGAGTATCACCTCAAGGGGAACCCTAGACAAACCCTGATTAAACTCAGAAACATAATAGTGTATAGCATGACTAATTACATGCTGTAACCATGACGATGAGGCGCCTGAGGAATAAAAGGTGGGCAGAAAGTTTTGAGATTACCCCCCCCCCCCCCCCCCCCCCCAAGGACAAAATGAATGCCTACATGCTCTGAATACTCTGAATACACTGAATACGCCTACACATGAGTACACATTGTACACCCTGACTCGAATGTCATCCTGCACATGGGCGCAAGAAGGAGCTAGGAGTTCACAAAGAGTTGGGAACAAAATGTCTGATTGGAGCCCTGGCAAAAACTATTTAGATACATATATTTAACAATCAGATCATGCGTACACTGAAGTTGGCGGAAGCCTTATCTTTATTCAAACATATACCGTATATGACCGCGTATAAGCCGAATTTTGAGGACCAGAAAAAAGATTCTGTAGAAAGGGGTCGGCTTATCCACGGGATACACTTTCATGATAGTATTTTTCAGATCGTAATCTGTCAGAAACATCGCCTGAATGACGGTCCGATAGATCACAACTTCCCGAAAGTTTGGAAGTTGCCACGACTAGAGCCATTATTGTTATAAATTATCAATAAAGTTATTATTATACACCAATGTTGTCATTATTAAAAAATTGTTATACATGTTACTACTTCCGATAATAAGTTTTCAATTGAATGTTCAAAGTTTATCGTTCTTCGTAAACTCCACAATTTTTACATGTAACAATATATGTAATTCACAGCTATAATATATAATCCCCAGATGAAATCGCCAATAGCTATTACGTACGTTTTGCAAAGTTCATAAATTGATAATGAACAAGTGTCTACCTTTATTGAAAGAGGCAAATAAACAACTGTATCGGCGAGTTATTCCGTTCTCCATTTGCAAAAACATGTGATCAGCTGTTTCCTGTGACGTCACAAACGGTGATCACTGTGATTGCTTCCTGTTGTTTAAAAAGCAACACGGTACACAAGGAAATGAGCATTGATAATATCGGGCCGATTGGTATTGTCATGTTGTTTACACAAACATTTTCAAGTTGTGGGTGCTTAGCGATCGTGTTGGGAGTAGGGGCTTAATTCCTTTGTTTTCGAGAGATTAGGTTAATAAACTGGAGAAGCCTGTGAGTAAGTGATGGTGTTCATAGTATGATAGTTTATTTAATTCAATTGGATTAACATACAATAGTGGTGTAAAGGGGGTTATAAAAGTTAGTATATTTTTACTGACTGACATTCTCATCATGAGTTTGAAACGAATACGCCATGCTTACGATGCTGAATTCAAACTCGCTCTGGCTGATATATTTTCTCACGGGTTCATAATTCTATATACACCGATTCACAAAATGGCGCTTGTTGTTGATGGCAACATATAACGATCATTATGAGATTAAAAAAAACAACGAGAAACAGCTTCCCACATTATGAAAGTGGATGACTGGTTTGTTAAATCTTTATTAGAAATAATAATGACTTTTTCAATATAATTACAACGTTTTTCATCTTATATTTTTGAATATCTGCGAGTACCGGCACATGTCTTGCAGTCCATCTTCGCAGTGTTTTTTGCCTTTCAATTCCTGGTTCGGCTTATCTGCGGGTCATATCATTTTCTCTCGTATTTCAATGGTCAAGTTAGCACCTCGGCTTATCTACGGGGTCGGCTTATCCGCGGTCATATACGGTACAAGTCAAAAGGAATGTGCGCACCGTCAGGAAATGAGGACATTAGCGACTGTTAGTGTAACCAAGCAGTGAGTTTTTGTCATTAAACAATTTAACACGTGACTAACCACGGGTCCGGGTAGTCCAGGTGAGGATTGAATATCCAGCATTATTTCCTGAATATATAAGGACTGGGCAACAAATGTCCAGATTTTCATGTAGATTTTCAAACTTTTCAATTTATTAGAGACATCTTTTCCTTTTACCATATTTTAGTATCTTTCTTTACAATGATAACAGATTTAGTTCCATAAGTTCATAGTGGTAGCTCTGGTAAGGCTAAAACTGTTTTGTTAGTTTTGTTTCATCTGGTTTGTAATTTTGTTCTTTTGCATATTAACCTCAAATCAGCATTTTTTTATTTAGACTCCTACCTCTCGATCAATCATCTCAACACTCTTGACATATTGATTAATAAACACGATTAAGAAAATCAATAACACAAATCAACATGTCTAAAATTAACAAGTACACTGTATACATACGCGCTCCATATTCCAGCTATATGACAGCATTCTGGAAATAATCGAGTCTGGACCAGACATTCCAGTGAATGATATCATGAGCATTGATCCACGCAACTGGGATCGATGGCATGCATCAACCGAGTAAGCGAGCCTGACCACCCGATCCTGTTAGTCACCTCTTACGACAAGCATAGTCGCCTTTGATGGCAAGCATGGGTTGTTGAAGACCTATTCTACCCCGGATCTTCACATGTCTGGATGACAGTATTAACACACATTGATTTTAAAAATTAACCAGGGGGGAACACTTTGAGATGCCAGAGCAGCTGATACTAAGGAAGTATTTGTATTTAAGCCATGAACTGGCATCACAATATTCACCTCGAACATTCAACACCTACAACTGTATACTTATAAAAGCATAAATACCATCACCGCCATTTCACAATACATTTCGAAACACGCCCCAACAGAATGTTAATGACAATATAATATATTGATATTCTGATGTTATTGCTACCATTCAAGGTCTGATATCATTACTATAGATGACTTACTCATAAGAGAAGTGTTTTTTTGTTGAGTCAGTGCAGGGATATATTGACTACCTAGACCATTTCATATTCCGATATTCGTTTCTAAGTCTGCAGCAAATGTCAGTAAAAATTCCCATCTTTAAAATAAGATTTTCCCAATTCATGTTAATAATAACTAATATTATATTATATTATTAGAGTTGGCATGTATTTCACTGATAACAGGACCAATAAAAAGGAAACGGCATTAAAGTATTGGATACAATGCCGTAGTGCCTCCGAAATTACGAAAATTAGGACTAAAAAATATTTCCAATTTTTCAAGAAAAATGTTTTTTTTCCATGATAAATTCCTGCAATGTTACCACAACTGAGTCATCAAGGCCGTATCCGGTACTTGGTGGAAAAAACAAATAAACAGTGTGCTGTCAAAACCAAGGATCATAAGCAAGGCCAATCTGGGATTCAAACACTGATCAATTACATTCTAGTACTGAAGGGAAGAATCATATATATAGTGAATGGGTTCAACATAGTGCTTCTTACTTCAGATCAATGCTCTTGAGGGTGTTGAGCAAACAACATCAATGATTATGATGATGATGATGATGATGATGATGATGATGATGATGATAATAATAATTTACAAGGAACTTGACTTTCATGTTTTATCTCAATTCTATATACCATTAAAACAACAATCCTAGTGTTCATAATGTTTATACTAATGGGGTGTAATACGGTATGTTATCTTGACTGATATTATACACGCAGTACACAATATCACAAATCAATTAGCAATTGCACAGTTTCCCCAATACCTCCCATATACCACTTTCCACACCACTAGCTATCTATAGGCTATACCACTTTCCACACCACTAGCTAGCTATGTAGTATATACTGTGTGTGCTTTACACAACCACAAGATCAATACTGTTTCAGGCAATATCTGGTTCGGCATATTCAGTTGGAGGACACCATAAATTATTTGGGTCTAATCCATATCACCAGTCTGCTAAAGTAAGATTTGTTTGTTCTCCCACATCATAAATACATGTAGTTGAATATTGCTTGTAAATGACAGTGCTAGAGATCATATCACCAGTTGGCAAGCCTAAGATTTGTCTTATTGAACTTACCATTTTCCATTTATAGTGCCTTATATTCTCATAAAAGTCATAAATGTCTACAACCTATGTCCTATTTGGCTGTTGTGTGAAGGAGTGGGTTTGGTTTAATGAACAGCATTTCAGTAATATCACAGGATATTAGGGATAGCATTTTACACAAGCCATTTACCCAGAGTCAAGTATACGGCATCTTGAAGACTGGAACAATTACAGAATGAACACACAATGCCATTTAGAAAGTGGCCAAATGTAACAAGTGTTATATTTGGGATAACACTTTCTGAGTAAAGTACAGTCTTGTACTTTTTTGGGTTGAGTCCCGTTCGGGATTCGAACCCATACTGCCAGAGTGAGGCACCTAATTGCCAGCACATGAAAGTCCGACAACTGGTAGTCTAGATCACGCATGAGAATCTGTACTTTACTCAGAAAGTCATCCCATAACTATGTGTGCAACTATTGGGCAGTTTGGCAAGCGCTACAGGGCTAGTGCTGCTTGTGGGTTCTTTAATACTAATGATAGTCGTGGGATCCTTTGTAGAATGTTGTTCATATGTGACTTTCTTTCAAGAACTGTGTCAGCCTAGGACCCTTTAACTTGAACCCAGGAGCAACAAGTGCTGGGGGGGGGAGAGGAGACAAGATTCTGCAGGGCATGTCCAGCTACCCAGTGAGGACGATCTCAGCACTACGCCTATAAGTCTATGTTAAAGTAAAAGAGTTACGATAAGATCGCTGAGCTTGCTTTGTGGAACAGTGCCCAGGCAGGTAGGAGAGGCTCTGATTCCTCAGGAACCAAGGACACACAAAAACTGCTGATAACAGCCACTTGCTGTATTTCAACAACCTCCTACAGGGCATACCTTGGTACTCATTGCTGTATGTAATGGAGGTCAGCACACAATGGCATCAGTGCAGCTCTACTCATGTTTACAGACTACTTGTAGCAGGGAGACATATTTATCCAGCATGAACAAGACATATTCCTCCAGCATCAACAAGACATATTCCTCCAGCATCAACAAGACATATTCCTCCAGCATCAACAAGACATATTCCTCCAGCATCAACAAGACATATTCCTCCAGACATATTCCTCCAGCATCAACAAGACATATTCCTCTATCATCAACAAGACATATTCCTCCAGCATCAACAAGACATATTCCTCCAGCATCAACAAGAGGCATTTCTCCAGCATCAACAAGACATATTCCTCCAGCATCAACAAGACATATTCCTCCAGACATATTCCTCCAGCATCAACAAGACATATTCCTCCAGCATCAACAAGACATATTCCTCTATCATCAACAAGACATATTCCTCCAGCATGAACAAGACATATTCCTCCAGCATGAACAAGACATATTTCTGTAGCATCAACAAGACATATTCCCCTAGCATCAACAAGACACATTCCTCCAGCATCAACAAGACATATTAAACATTCAAGTAAAACAGGTCTCCACAAATGTAATTAGTTTCAGTAGCCAAAAAGAAAGAACTTGCCTCACAAAAATTTGTCAGACAACTGCAAAATATCAAACTGAAAGAATTTCACAGGCTTTGCACATCATATTTATGCTTGGAGCACTTCAATTAAAACATTACTGATCCCATTATAAGCAGCACTAGAAATTGGCACTAGTCCTGTAGTTCTTGCCAATAGTTAAGGTATCATAAGGGCCAGAAGAAATGTGCCATTTTAAAGGGTTTTGTTATATGATATCATTATACATGTTTTAAGGACTAGTGGATTAAAAAATGTTAGTTTCTACCGCTGATAATAACAGCATTAGTCCAGATGAAAATAAGAGATTTTCATTTCGTGATCTGTGTTTTTCACTAGACATGCTTGAGTTGGTGTTTAATACACCAGGACACTGAAACTGCAACTTTTTCATAAGTTAACAAATGTATAAGCAATAAACTCTATTGAAAGAGAGGCCATTTTGTAGCATGTTACAATCACTCTGAATAGTAGCTGTTTGTAGCCATTATCAACAAAAACTTTAGTAATTTGACACTGTAGCCCTTCAAGCTCAGAGTTCCTAGAGAAAGACAGCAAATCAAATATTGATATGATCCTGTAGAGCAGGCTGTTTACATCCGGTGATGTGAAATGGGGTTTAACATCGCATTCAAGATTATTGCACTTATATAGCGATGTGCATGGACATGTGTGTGAGTGTGTGTGGCTGCTTGTACTAGTCCGGACTGATGCCGATTTGTAGTGCCAGCTCACTGAGATACCATGCCGCAGTTTAAAATGAATACCCCATTCAGACACAGTATACTGACTCCTAGCTGACCAGTCCTTGTTTTAGCCTCTTAATGCCCAACACCAGACAGGGTAACAACAAGTACCATCTTTTAATGTGTTTAGGTATGACGCGGGCGGGGATCGGACCCCAGACCTTCCACTCTCCAGACGGATGCTCTACCATTAGACCATGGAGGCAGTCCCCTTTACATCAGGTAACCTTGAGGCACAAACACTACTGGCTATTTCTTGCCTTGCAGAAAGCTTGTGTGTACATGTATCATGAGAGGCAACTAACGGGATCGGGTGGTTAGGCTTGCTGACTCGGTTGATGCATGATCGATGCTCATGATATTAATCACTGGATTGTCTGGTCCAGACTCGATTGCTTAGAGACCGCCGTCATATAGCTGTAATATTGCTGAGTGCGGCGTTAAACAACAAACCAACCAACCAACATGTATCATGATGTATGACAATGACGTTTTTTTCATAGTCCATTTGACATTCTGAAAATGAAGTTGACACTTTCTAGAAATTGCTGGTTCGGTAACATGGATATTGGATACGCATTTTTGTTTTGATTATTTTCATTTTTCAACTTTTGGCTAATCGTACATAAAAACATAAGTCTGTTAGATGACTTTAAGAACCCATGGGGAGTTTCAAATCAATATAACTGGGACCAACAGCACAGCTCGCTGGTGAGAGTGAGTGAGTAGGTGCTTTGTAGCAATTTTGCAAAAATATCCTTTGACACCCCATGCTGGGAACTTGCCCCTGAGTGCGTGACAAGAAATCATTGCCAACACTAATCGACACATTGCCCAGAGAAACTTGTTGACGGAAAGAGAAAAATAAACAAAAAAATCAGAGATAGGAAACAACATCACCATCAACAACAAGTTGATGACAACACTGTAGGGCTTTAATGGCA
Source organism: Haliotis cracherodii (assembly GCF_022045235.1). Taxonomy (NCBI): domain Eukaryota; kingdom Metazoa; phylum Mollusca; class Gastropoda; order Lepetellida; family Haliotidae; genus Haliotis; species Haliotis cracherodii. Next base: position 22,939,807 of record NW_027266272.1, on the reverse strand, counting down.
CACCACAATCCATTTATCGATAGATATCAATCTAACCCGGATCTTCACAGATTTACAACACAGCAATAAGAGGGGAAAGCCCAAACTGTGCAGGTCTTAGACGTTGGTTTGGTTTGTTGTTTAACGCCACACTCAGCAATATTCCAGCTATATGACAGCGGTCTGTAAATAATCGCGTCTGGACCAGACAATCCAGTGATTGATATCATGAGCATCGATCCATGCAATTGGGATCAATGACATGCATCAACCAAGTCAGTGAGCCTGCGCACCCGATGCCGTTAGTCGCCTCCTACGACAAGCATTGTCGCCTTTGCTGGCAAGCATGGGTTGCTGAAGATAAATTCTACCCCGGATCTTCACGGGTCTAGGTCTTAGACGTTTGCCACTTAGACAAGCACTGGGATGGTGCTCACAAACTTAAAGAAATATAATAAAGGAAAATCTGGGTTTCAGATATATACGCAAGGAAATTAACAGCAGCCCAACTAAAATATATATGTAAGATCATAGTCAAATAATAAAACAGTGGCTTGAATAAAAGAGACAAAAAATCATAATCATAAGAAATGTCTACTAAACAGTCTTGAAAGCTCTTATAAATACAAGCAGAAAGTAAAAACATTTTTTTTTTGGTACTATTCATACCATGTTAGTCTCACCCTTGTTGATACATGATACGATACTGATTTGGTGGCACAGAGTATCCCGTGCACCGGACATTTGGTGAACTACTAAACATGCTGACCCCAAGAATACAGGCACCTGATTTACAGCGCGAGTGACGGGTATGGTCATTGAATCAATACACACCTACCATAGTACACTACATACACCACTGGGTGGTCAGGTAGCCTAGTGGTTAAAGCGTTCGCTCGTCACGCCGAAGACCCGGGTTTCGATTCCCAACATGGATACAATGTGTGAAGCCCATTTCTGGTGTCCCCCGCCGTGATATTGCTGGAATATTGCTAAAAGCGGCGTAAAACCATACTCACTCACTCACTCACTCACAGACAGACACCACTAGAACTGGAGCAGAAAATAATAACTTCTCCATGAAGATATTTTGGAATTTTTCCAAAGCCAAACAAGCGCCCCCCCAGGTAAAGGTATTCTGCTACTCAAGTCTTGACTTATCCAACTTCAAAAGGTGAGTCAATAACAGTTGGACAAGAACCAAATATCTATACACTACTGCGGCAAGCTCAAAGCCCCTCTAGCCTCCACTTGTGTTATTCTATAACCTCTGTGGCTAAACTCTCCACCTGATCACAAGGATATACATATCAGCCTATTAGCCATGTTAGCACGCAGATTTATTTGAAGTAATTTGACAGACAGGAAAAATTTCAAAACAAGTCAGGAATTCTGTACTGGAACTCTTGATAAAAATTTCAAAATATTTCATACTGTTACGAAATTCCGAGGTAATAGTATTGAAATATGGTATGTTTTTTTCTACTTGAAATATACTACTCAAAAAAAGTTAAGGACCACATGATTCATATTGAGTGAGTGAGTGAGTGAGTGAGTATGGTTTTACGGCACTTTCAGCAATATTCCAGCAATATCACGGGGGGGACACCAGAAATGGCTTCACACATTGTACCCATGTCGGGAATCGAACCCGGGTCTTCGGCATGACGAGCGAACGCTTTAACCACTAGGCTACCAGACCGCCCCACATGATTCTCAACTATAGTAATATGAAAGAATTGGGTGGTCCTCAACTTTTTTTTTGTAGTATACTTTGGCACGATCTCCACGAAGGTAAGTCAAATTTGGTGCCACCCTGACACCCAGAACACCCCTATTAAAGTGGAGCAGTATACATCCAGTCTTGAGACACAACCATAGCAGTCAAATATAAGAAGATAAACAGATCCAATTAGAAAAATCAAGTGACAGTGTATCATATTGTATGGCACACTCAACAATATTACTTCAGTATCATGGCAGGATGGGAACCATAGAAACTGCAACCTATGGGTCATTCACATCAGTTTTATATATCACACAGTGTCAGCTTAATGTGGGAGTAAAGCACTAGTGATGCAGGTCACTGATATTTACCACTTTGGTGAAACCCACGAGCATCGGTATGGTGCCGACAAACCTAGAAACATAATCGGCGAACTGGGATTCGAACACAAGATCATAGATTTCTGGTTTGCCTAAGGGAGGCAACTCTTCACATTGACTTTGCAGCACCTCAGACAACTGGGTCTCCCATGCCCGGGCTGTACCCTAGAGATCAAATTGTATCAATTTTAGGTATTGTATTCTGTGTTGAAACAAAGCAACGACTCTACAACCACCCTCAACTTGAACCACTGCTAGTGTCATTATACATTGGTTTATTAGACTAAACTGATCATAGAAGTTGTATCATGTTCGGGTCTTCTGTGGTTATAATTAATTGGGTTATCAGACACTGAGTGTGTTCCTACTGATACCGTTGTTGTCATTTGAGCCAGATACTCCAAACAGTGAGACTCCCTTTAAGAATTGACCCCAGGTGAAAACACTTTGGATGACTGCCAATGTTTGTACACATTCTGGTTATTGAGGGGCGAGATATTCCTGATTCGTCCCTTAGCTATGATCTGGGTGGCTACACTTTGGACCAGTGCCAATAACAGGTGCTTGTAAACATTCAAGTTAAGGAGAATCCATTCATCCATAGAGACTTCAGCCCGATTCATAGAGCAGTAGATTCAAACAGCAGTACAATATTCACACATGACTAGCCCACACAGCGCAAGTCACTTCCCAAGGGAAAGTACAATAGATTCAAGCCTATTCAACCATCACGTCTTCAAATCAATAACTCCACATTCAAAGCAAACTTATACTACAGTTTTCAATTAAGATCTGTTCAGAACGTAGAATTCAACAGACATGCCAGTAAAAAGATGAAAACGAAAGCAATGTTAGATAACTGATGGTACAACTTGCATTGATAAGACGGCAGACATGCCGAATAGGCAGCGCAGAAGTAATGAGTGAATCTACCTATTAGTGTGATGACAATCGTTACCAATAACTCTGTCATCGTTTACACAAACATGGTATTAGATGGTCATTAGGAAGCCAAGCTACAGTGTACAGGTCATGCGAACATCCAAACTACCTCAAGATCACGACAACTAGACGGGCATAATCATCTGTGAATCAATACAGCTAAAGGTCAGGTGTGTTTGGGAAATGTTAATAATGAACCCACTGACAACGACCAACAAGTGCATATATGTTGCAATGGAGTATACTGGATTGTTAGTGTTATCGATAGGCTATGAGTATGGTTCTAATGTCAGGGAATGACTCTGAATCTTGGATGTATGGCGTGTTTATGTGTATGTTTGTGTGCGTGTTTGTGTGCATGTGTTTGTGCATTTGCATGCATGTGCGTTTGCATGCATGTGCTTGCATGCGCGTGTGCTTGCGTGCGTGTGTGCATGCGTGTGTGTGTGTGTGTACATGTGTGTTTCATTTCTGACAATATCATCATTTACGATTGGACATGCCCGACTGACCACATTCTTTGATAAAAAAAGAGTGAGATATTATGAAGTAGCATTTTCATATCATTGTATTTGTAACACACATGGCATCTCATCTGAATAATCTTCATAAGCTGTATGCAAGTTGACATTCAAACCAGGACCTCCTGAATAATAAGCAAACACTTTGACCACAGAGACACCAAATCAGTGCCTGGTCAAAATGCCGACCCATGCAGTTAGTTCAAGGCTGTAACGGATGTAATACGGAAGAATTTTATCCCGCCCCCCACATCGACTCTCATCGTGTGTCTTCCTCAATCTCAAGTCATGTGAGAGGTCCTAATACTTTACCTTAGCCAGCGCTGTACACAACCCTGACTCTATCAGCCTATTAGAGCTGTTTCGAAGCATGTAATTAACTCACAGGAATGTTGGCACAGGGCCAGATCGTTCATGGTCATTTTTCCCAGCTAGTTATCTATCAGTTGCTGGTTAACTCCATACCAACAATAAAGCTGACAGGTCACACAAGGGGTCCAAGTACAAGCTGACTGCTCCTTATACAGAACTAGCCTGTTAGCCCAAGGCTACTTAAAACCAATAAAGAACAGTAAACTGCTGTTGGACATTGTTGTCTAGTAGCTATTATTGCTTTCACAGTGTCCACCGATTTTTTTTTCATATGATTATCAAATTTCAGATTGACCCACTGACCGAAAAGTGAAGTGGAATGGGAAATAAAACCATTTCGCCATTATCACTGATTATCAGGATGTAAGAGAGTTATCAGCAACACTTCACTTCATACATGGTACTTCCTGTATGGGGAGTGCTTCAAACACTCAACAGTACTACATAGCAGTGTTTCTAAACATAGAGTTAGAAACTAAAGGGGTTCTTAAAGCTTGCTGTAGTCCTGCACCATGACTGTGGAATATATTTATTTTAAGAAAAACAAAATAATCTAGATATGTATACAAAAGCAAGTCTAGCTAGCTCTGGCTAGCTCTATTCAACAAATCAGCATCGGGAAAATTATTTGTTTAATATTAGAGTCGAGAAAGGTATTGTGTAACATAAGATTTCATAGACTAAATGTTAGTTTAAGCTTGCTGTTATGGAATAGGGATCAAGGGACTCCCCGGAATCTTTAAACATGTTGGTTATGACAAGGACCCCTTGAGTGAGTGAGTTTGGATTTTAAGGACACGCTAAGTAATATTCCAGCAACACTATGGCTGGGGACACCAGAAATGGGCTTCACACATTGCACCCATATGGGGAATTGAACCCGGCCTTTAGCATGTCAAGCAAATTCTTTAACCACTGGGCCTCAAGGCCCCCTTGATTTTCATGCTTAATTTCAAACCCTAACACTGTATACATGTATTAACCTTTCGACAATTTTAACTTGCAATAGTTTTCATGCTTCTATATTTTTTAAAACTAAGCATAAATGTTAGGGTGTCCTTGTTGTCATAACCCACGCTGCTGTGATGTTGCGGGAATATTGCCAAAGGTGACGTAAAACTTTACTCACTCACTCACTCACTGGTCCACAGCCAGTCAAGCAAAATTCTGTTCCACCTATGAAGCTCTGCTGAAAATAGTCCTTATTATATTTAACACTAAAATATACCAAAAATTATTCTAAAAGCCAAGTTCAGACTTGTCAACTCAACAGTTCATAGGCAGAAATACTGAAGCACAAATCCCACCAATGTAAACATGGTAAAGGATCCTGATTGTTTCTAGTGTTCTAACACTGCATCTGTAAATGTTTGTAAGCAACGGATCTTGTAATGTTGGTAAGCCTTTACTTATTTATTTTACACCTTGCTTGTCAATAAGCCAACAGTAGTGTCATGTGACTGTGGACATTATTGATGGTACCCTTGTCACAGCTGCAAGATATCTCACACACCTGTTTCCATGATTAAACAATATCTGCCACACCTATCACCACTCCAGAATAATCTGCACAAAACCACAGACATCCTGCCATGGTGGTATATGCAAAACGCAGACCTTTCACTAGACTTGTCTAATATGGACAATATATCATGATAAATTATCTGTGTATTGGCATATAAACCAGTTATACCCCACAACACTGACACCAGGACTGCCAGATGGTGACCCTGGTGTGACAGAATGACCTTGGATCTGTGTAAGCCAATCATTAATGATACAGGCTTATGTTCTATTGACTATCATATTGCCTACTGACCATGTTGACAATATACAACATGAATCTTATGTAATCCATATCTGACAGGTGTTAGCGACATTGGAAGTTGCTCAGAAATGATGGAGTTGAGTACAAGCCTAACACCATTGAACACTGTGCTGATTAGTACTTTATTTATATCACAGTGTATCAGTCTAATACCCCATTCACATGCACAACATTTACTAACGTAAGTAATTTTACACATGTGTAACTATACATATGTGCGTATATATAAATTTACAATGCGTTCACATGTTCGCATCTCAGGTGTGTAAATAAAGTATGTAAATTGTGTAAGGCACACATATTTGTCAGTCTGTTTACGACTTTCAACACGAAACAGGTTGTTTTCCAAACAACATTGAATGAGAAGATAGTTACTTAACCAAAAATTCTCACATGAAGCAACATGTGTTTGATTTCATTAGTACACAAAGTTTTGACTCCTTGCACCAAAAGAAAACACTGTCCGCTCAACTCTGTATATACACATAAAAGTTGGCAACTGTTCACAATTTGTTTGGTGTTGGCAAAAGAACAGATATTAATTAAATCATCCTCTTACGTTGACATAGAGATTCACATTGCTACACTTCTGAACTGTCATGATGTGCTAATCTGTTTCTGCATCCGGACCCTAGTGGATGTGGACGTACAATAAAATTTATCCATATCTTATCTACATTACCAGTTTATGAAAACCACAAGCATTTTTTTTGTTTTTTTGGTTTAACATCGCACTCTGCAATCCTCCAGCTATATGATAGCGTCCTATAAAAGTCTGGACCAGAGAGTCCAGTGATTGATATTACAATCAACGATCCATGCTGTCAGAACAGTCTAACCAGGGTTTTAGATCAGTTCCTTTTCAAGGACATTGACTGATTGTCATCCAAAATGTCATTCAGATTTTGTTCAAATTTGGTAACAATATCAAAGAATGTCCAATGAAAAGGTGACAAAATCATGAAAATGTCTGAATGCAATGTGTCCTTTGACAAGTCACCAAGTCTGAAGGTGAACAAGCACTTGTATGCTGATCAAGGATCATAATCTGTGACAGATTTTAGCATGGACATCAAGAGGGCATTGTCAGACTGTCAGAACACTAATATTAAAAGTTAAACATTAAAGTGTCCCTGAATTCAAATACCATAGCAGACAATCTCAAGGACCCTCTTGACTCTCTTAATTTTGAATACTGCTGACCAGCGGTAGAAACTAACAGTTTTACTCTACTAGTCCTTATAATAATAACATATAGCAAAACCCTCAAAAATGGCCAATTTCTACTAGTCCTTATGATACCTTAACTATTGGGCAGTTTGGCAAGGACTACAGGACTAGTGCCAATTTCTAACACTGTGCTCCCTATAATCGATAATGACAAAACTACCACATGTACAAGCCCTGCAACTATTTACTAGCCCCAACCTGCCACTTCAGTCCTCAAATGGCCAGTCACCTTCAAAGTTATATTACACAGAAGGAAGTCATAAATGTTCTTATCCCCTCCCTGGTATTAGCTCTGTCAAATAAATATTGCATGAACCAAGAATATGAACAAACATTCATAAACAACAACCTCAGAGACAGTCTAAATGAAATTTCAGTGGCCTACATTCACATACAACACTGTTTTATGGTCAAAGTAAAGCGCGCTGTATTACAACGTTAACCCTCCAAATCCTTGAAACTAAAACCCATAACGCCAAGCACTTTACTAGCACGACCAGCACCAAATACTTCCCCCAATATATTTAGCCTCAACCACCTGTGAACCATACGGAACTGAGAGCAGCCAAACTTGGCACTTGTTCATACAGTACTGCAAGCGTACTCCGATATAAACATCAGCACAATTTCATCTGTTGACTCACACGAGGATGTTGGTTTTTCAATGTTCCTCGACAACATCCTGGTTGTTTAACAAGATCTAGTTGATGGCGTTAAAGTAGGAATGTAAGCAGTTATTCGGTATAAAACCCTGTTTCAGTATTACATGGAACAAGCATCACTCTGTTAGAAACAACTGATTTGTACACAAAAAATATAAGATATGGTCTTTCATTAGTTACAGGCGCCAAATTGGAGGCTGATATAAATCAGAAAAAAATAGTGAGTTACAACACTCAAAGCCTACTCAAAATGATTTGAAGAGTGGCATAACTAATTTATTTGTTTGCTTGTTGTTTAACGCCGCACTATTTCAGCTATATGACGGCGGTCTGTAAATAATCTACTCTGGACCAGACAAACCAGTGATTGACATCATGAGCATCAATCCAAGCAATTTGGTTTCGATAACATGCATCAACCAAGTCAGCGAGCCTGACCACCCGATCCTGTAAGTCACCCTTTATGACAAGCATAGTCGTCTTTTACGGCAAGCATGGGTTGCTGAAGTAAGAAAAGACTGACAGTTGTATACATATGAAGATGTCATATTGCACAAGATTCATAAACACTTCTGAAACCTTCACAACATCTTTACTTTCATTTTTTGGTGAAATTTGTGATGAGTATTGGTACAATATCGGCCCTGCTTATGAAATCTATTGCCACCGAGGTATTTTCATTAACGGTTCAACTGAATCACAGGACAGCGATGCTAGAGGATAAAATTCACTGTGCTGGATCAGAGATCAATACAAGTTCCATTTAGATTTAATTCGTTTCACAATTACTTCAATTATCTGCTTATCCAGGTGGTCTACAATTGCTGCACCACTGAAGTCCCACTATCGATCTGTGCCGACACTGCCTGGAAATTTGATCTTTGGAAAAAAAAGTTGACCGACTTTCACAAATGGCAGTGTCAATACATCATGATATTTATCACCTTCGTGTGTCAAGGCTAGGTGTTCCCGTGGTATCCTGCCATGCTTGGCTGCAAACTGACGACTCCCTCCAGGGCACCTGCAACTTTCCCAGCATGCTATGCATGTGTGTGGTGACATCGCCGTCATACACTCTATATGCAGGCCAAAGGCATTATGTCTGCACCCTAGCTTGAAATATTTAAATCTTTCGTAATGACGAATAACAGATATTTAGGGCGTCAACAGGCAAAGCTGTCTGAGACATACACACCTAGTTTGAAGCCCAATACGAATGAAACTTCTGTTGATTTCTAATCTTCCTTTCCAAGCTAATCATCAGTGATCATAGTCTTCAAATTCAGCTGCTAGTCCAAAGCCCGAGTAAAGTTTTGATGGGTCTGGTACATCCAGCTAACAATAGTTCATATATTTACACTTACAATCTACTGAAATTGATGCCAAGACACCATTTCAAACAAGTAGATTCAGTGGGTTTTTTTGTTTGGGGGCACAAAACTGTAATGATAATCATGAAGTCATGAATAAAATATGAAAATTATGTCAACAGACAAGTATGGGACAGATTTTGCTCAGATCAAAAAGTGATTGTCAAACACCTGAGAACCCCTGATGACCATGAGAATGCTTAATTACTTAACTATTGGCAGCGAACAAGATCTGACAAATGTGCTCTCCCACCCAATAAATGCCTGTGAAAATGTATCAGGTACATTCACATCTTAAATTTAAACAGGTGGTCAAACATGCACTGATCCTGTACAAAATAAATATCACGATCATGAAGAAAATAAAACAGGCTAAAAATAATATTCAAATTTCTCGAACGCTGAGTGAGGAACTTGGTTTCAATATCATTATCAATGGTTGACATAATGCATGAAAGTCATGGCGTCCTCACAACCCTATCGTAAAGGCTAAAAGTTGATCATGTTGACGGGTCCCTAGATTCAAATACCATTGGAACATATGGAACCTCAAAGACCCCAGGACCCGCCTTTGACTTCAAACACTGAATATAGTTCTTTGACATTGATCGTGTCACATTAGACCTGACTACAGACACTTGTTATCAGTGAATTGTCACACAGTTTACAAGATGTCTGCATTTGCTGTTTACAGTGTGACTGTGACCGAGGAATCAGCAACAGCAAGATAATGAAAGGGGTGGCTGTTGATAGCCCACAAAGAGTCTGATAACATACCTTCAGCAGGAATGTGTGGGGGTGTTCAGTTGCCACGCTTGGTAAACAGGCAGACACGTGATTTCATAAATAGCCAAAATAGAAAGTAACAAAAAAAGTTCATCAAAATGGGAGACGATCAGTTGGTACTCTCACCAATAAATACTATGACCTCTGTGACCCTATTTGAAAGTCTACCGTATTTGCTGTAATAAGCATGATAAATGCCCTGGGCCTCATTCCTCAAAACAATCTTAGCGCTAAGGTGATAAGTACCATACTTTAACATAGGCTTACGACCATTGTAGCGCTAAGATCACTTTGAGGAACGAGGCCCTGGTCATTAAGAAAATTTATAAAGGGGGGTTCATAACAAAACTAGACACATCAATGTCAGTCAGCAATATCCACCTATGGACGGTGATCTGTAAATAATTGAGTCTGGTTCAGACAATCCTGTGAATGACATCATGAGCATCGTTCCACGCAATTGGGATACGATGGCATGCATCAACCAAGTCAGGGAGCTTGACCACCCGATCCCGTTAGATGTCGTTTACGACAAGCCCAGTCGCCTTTTATGGCAAGCATGGGTTGCTGAAGACCTGTTCTAACCCGGATCTTCACATCAATGTGAAAGACTGAGCAGACAATAAACAAAATTACTTAAAGCGTCAATGAAACTAAAACTTTGGCAATAATAGGTTACCAGACAAGATGTTTGAAAATCTCAATATTGTTTCCTGTTGTGGTCATGGTAAGTACTGAGCGTGATCTTCTTGTATGATAACCAGAAATGGCAATCACATTGGCATACCTTTCACCTTTGCTCCCATCAACTGGTTAAAAGTTGGTCCACGGGCACTTATTGGAGCAGTGCGCTCAACACAGTGAATATGGTATAAAAATACAAAGGTAAAAGCAAAACTGAGGTTTTAACACAATTCCACATATCCTGGTTGCACCTGTTGTAAGTCAGATTAATGAAACTTCTAGATGTTCAAGGCATGAAAATGCAATTAATCAATTTGTACATGGTGTAGCGGGGACAGAAATCTCGTCAGCTAGCCCGAGTCTGCATCTAGATTACTCTGCAGTTAAAGCTATCCTTAGAGCTAGAAGAATTTCATGTTTTTTATGGGTCGTCTTCCTGTGTTGTACTTATTGGGGTGAGTAAACATTTCAGGTTATTTCACACAATTGTGCAATGTTAGAAATCTGCTGTTACTAACTTAACATTAATCATGTTCATAGAATCTTTCAGAAACGATTTTGAAACTGCATTAGGGATGAACCATTTGATATTCTGAGCGGGGTGGTGGGGTGGGGTGGGGTGGGGTGGGTTGGGGTGGGGTGGGGTGGTGGGGGCTGGAATTTTGTATTGAGACCAGATATTTTTTCAGCTATAACTGCAAAACAGGATATATCTTTTTCTAAAAAACACATTGCTACAATGTAATTTTTGTCGCAGATAAAATCACAGGCCACTCCTCGAATATTAAATGGTTAGCCCCTTAGGCCTCTTTGGTTACCAAGATACAAATAACATTGGGTTGATGCACGTCATGACATGGTAACCCCATCCTGTAGGTCAATCTCATGATTGATCTTGTCCAGGATAGAGTCATTTACAGATTGCTGTCGCATGGCTGGCATATAGCAGAGTGCAGCACAAAGCAACAAACAAACACTGTATTCTACTTTCATACTGGGAGAGAGGCTCCACTGCACCCAACATGCCCAAGGCAAATATGTCTATGTCAGCATATAGTCAGGGTTCCAAATTGAGCCTAAACGACAATGGGTCCCTGTTGTGACCCTATGTTAAAAACCCAAACTGACTCATGATCCGTAGATTCAAAGACAACACTAGTACTCCAGGGCCGACTTGCTCAAGGCAATCTTAGCGCTAAGACTATTGTAAGCCTATGTTAAAGTATGGGCGTTACGATCATCTTAGCGCTAAGATCGCCTTCTGCAAGTGGGCCCAGGACCACCCTTACTTTCAAACACTGGGAAAGTTTTTTTTCAAAATATCCCTGAACAATAGCTTTAAGCTGGATGATGAGAAATCTGAATTATGAACATACTTCAAATGTTTGCATCAAAAACTTACGACAAAAAGTCAAAGCCCCTCTCACTGGCTATAAACTTATTAATAGTTGTGTGTTGCAAGTCATTTACCTTATTTACCTCGTCTACCATGTTTACCTCGTGACACATACGCTCGGCATTCTGTTCATCTGCATCATAACCTACTTAAAGGTAGGTCAAGCGGTGAAAAGTTAATGTTATAAATGGAATGCATGCTGTTATTGCCTATGAAATTCAATAGGAGAGCTGGTTATTAATAACATTACCATGTGGTAATAGAATCAGTTGTTTTCATACTGCCCAGGGTAACCAAATTACACGTATGACCATTATCATGTGGTTGAGGTAATGCAAACATCAAATATCAAAGTTCAGTACTACTTTGACGTTGTGGATTAATGAGTTATCGAATTAGCAATGAATAATAACAGCATCAAATATTATCATACCCAGTCTCCCATTAGAATTGGAAAAATAAATTGGATATTCTCATCCCCATCTCCATCAACAGCTGATCACTTCAATCACTTTTACTTCTTTACTCAACATAATCAACAATAATGACAGTCACTGATACTGATAATCATCTTATTTTTATTTTAGATCACATTTTTTTAAATGTAAACAGACTGTTAGTAATATGACAAGAATCCATTGTAAATTCAAAACCTCATTTTAAATTTATCTTCAACATGGTTTAAAAACAATGAAGTTCAAAACCAATTCTTTATCACTCAATTTTTACGGTATGTATGATTTTTACCATTTTTGTCATTACAAAAATGGAAATATAATGCCACACATACTCTGTACACAGGAATTCTTAGCTGTACATAAAATATCAACTTTGTAATCCCTTTATCCCATGATTGAGATCCCGAAGATACATGGGTTAATATGTCAATTGATATGTACAGCTATGAATTCCTCGTAGAATTCAAAATTAAGCAGGGGGTACTTGTAAAGTTGAAGGTTTGTTGGGTCCTGGAGTCATCAGATTCAAACACTGCCAGTAATCCATATTGTTCATGCAATTTTCCAACTTAAATGAAAATCTATGGGAATTGTCATAACCCTAAAGTTAAACTTTAGAGATGGAGGGGTTCTCCACTTTCAAATCATGATAAGATAGTATTTATTGCAGAAAATATTCTATTACTGACCAGATGCAATATTTACAAGACAAAACATTATGATTCACATACACACATACATACAGTTATTCATGAAGGAGCAAATCTCTGTTCATGTAAATATAGAATTGAGGCAATGTGTTGTAACCCAATGAATCTGCGTGTCATTCTCCACTCCCAGGTAGAGATATCAAACACCACAAAACATTCCACCAAAGCCGTTATGCAGCTCTTGTCAATAGAAACAGCCTATCACTAACATATGCCAATGGTAAAGTACCCGGAATGCCAATTGTGGGCGTACCTTTGACATAGTTTAAGCTAGCATATAAATATACATTCGCATATCAGGTAACCTAGAATCAAGTTCTGGTATCAAACTTGAATATATTATTTCACAGCTTAGTATCTGTTATACATGGTTCTTACTAAGCAAATCTACGATATGAAATAAATAATTTTGCTTACTTGTCATGTTATTTTTAAAACAGTATTTGGGACGCATGCCAAATTTTCATGGTAAATCTGCCATTTTAAAATTTAAAGAAAGAATTCTGCTTTTAAATCTTTTACCTGCTTTTGTTTTTCGGTGCATGTCTATTTATTTAATTTCAGTTTGGAACTCTCATTCAGCTGGATAGGTCTACATCAGCAACAGGTTTTGTCTTGATTTGGTTATGTTAGATAGGTTGCTGATTTTCTTCTCAAAGAAATCCGGTTGTCACCTTAAAATTATGACAAAAGGATTTTCACTATCGCTAATATTGTTGATTGCAGATGTCAGGTGGACAGGTGGTGAATGTCACGTGGCAGGGCATGCATTGTTCTCACGTTCAGTGAATCGTGAAGCCGACCCAGAAACAAAAACGTAAACAAGAAACATTCATAAGACACACTTGGAGATCATGCATCTAGGCCTATTGTTTGAAATAAAATCTTCTGAAAAACAATACCTACCCATCCACTTTGACCGGAAATCCATTGTGATAAATTATTGTCTGCATATGTAGAAACCCAGTCAATTATTGAATCCACAATCTGGGGCATATCTTGCTCAAAACACCTCACTGCGAGGGAGCCCCCGAAAGTAAACAAAGCGACCACTCGGCCCCAGTTCACACCATCCGCGAATAGCTCATTGACAATTGCATGAAATGTTGGATACGCTGTAGTTGGCGTAATATGCAACTGATTTCCCATTTCTTCAAACTGACTCCGGTATCTCTCCTCGAATTCATCGCCTATACTACGCATAGTGTTGCAAACTCTGCTAGCCCCATTTTCCATCGCAGGTCCATTTTGCCACACGTAGCCATTTCGTTCCAGACGATATTTGACATAGTCCACAACAATATTCCGCGTATCCATTGTGTCTCCTGGATTATTATTGAAATACATTTTCACAAATCATTGCTGGATATTCGTAAATGTCTGTGGGAGCTTCACACACCATTACAGAGAGTAGCCGGAGCCGGTTTCCACTAGCCTTTCCTTTCCCACTAAGCCCGTCTGTCAGCTGAATGAAGCCGGTCAAAGGTCACGGGTCGAAGTTGAATCTGTAGGAGCCAATGATATTGTTGAAATTGTGAGTTACGCTGCTACTTGAATACTGACTAATAACATATCACGCAGAACATTCTAGAATCATCTGTCGAACTCGGAGTAAACACGTTACCAATGTTAAAACAATAATCTATTAAAATTGTTCCTCAAAGTGATGTTTACTTCACATATATATTGACAAACCCGGAAGATTATTCTGGTTGTATCTTTACACTCAAATCAGTATTTTCTTCTCCATTTATAATCTTCGTCAAAATCCCAATTATACATTCACAGATAAAACAGTTAACAGACAAACATGAAACCAGTCCGGTCTTGTCTCACACAATATCCGAAGAAACGTTGAAATTATGAGCCATAAGACATAAGACTGGTACCGGGGCAATCCCTTTTGTCTCTTTTTTTTTTTTTTTTAATGTGAGAGTATTAATCTATTTTAGTGAAACCACAAACCGATTCAATGAGTCATAATTAACTGCGCCTTGAATTCCCAAATTAAACAGAATAACATATATTTCCAGTTTTTCATTCCCTCCTTAACTTTATTCAGTATGATCATAATGTTTTTAGTCATTCTTAATTGCTAAGTTCACATGTCCGCGTTGTTGTCGCACGACGATTCAACCAAAGCTCAAGCAGTTATTCTGTTGCGTCATAGCAAATTGATTCAAATTTATTTAAATATATTTTAAATTTTTTTAATATCCTTCGAAAGGGGTTACTAATTTGGGCAAATAGGCAGATCTAGCAAGTTTGTTTCTATTCGTTCACCTATCACCTCGTATAAGAAAAAGTACAGCTTTATGGATAACAACTTCTGGTTTATTGCATATAGCGACGTTTCTATGTAGATTCTTACACCGTTATCAAGCTTGAGTGAGTGAGTGAGTGAGTTGGGTTTAACGCCGCTTTTAACAGTATTCCAGGTATACCACGGCTTAATGTGGGAGGAAAGCCCGAAGTGATGCAGGTCCCAGACGTTTACCACTTCGGTGAAACCCACGAGCACGGCATGGTGCTGACAAACCTAGAAACATAATCGGGGCGAACAGGGAATTGAACCCACAATCCCAAGGGACGCAACTCTGCACAGCGAATCACGGCACCTTAGACGACTGGGCCACGCATGCCCCCATCAAGCTGGTGTGTCTACAAGCAAGTGATGAGATATATATGCATGATATGTTGTGATAAGCAGATTAACATTAGCAACAACAGGTAATAGATATAAAGTAGCATACAGATATATGTTGTTAAACAAACATGCTTGTATGTTTGTTTCTAATTATTCTAAATACAAATAGACATAGCCTTGCACACACGGTACTAATGACTAAAATCTCATTAAAATCATTTTTTTCCCACTACGATCGGATACGTTTCTATGTGAGGGGCATCGCATCGGAGTAAAAACTCTGGTCTTAATGAGATTGTGATTACAACGTCCCGTCAGATACAGTCAGTCAGCCCACATTATAAACAGAGAATTTCTTTTAGAAAGCGGTTAAATGTAACATATGTTATATTGGGATTACACTTTCTTAGTTCCAGTATTTTGTCGGATGCAGTCCCACCCGGGATTCGAACCCATGCGCTCACATACTTTCTCATCATGGTTTTAGGATAAGGTTAATCTGGAAAGAGCGGGATGGTTCACATTCGTGACCAACTCGTGTTATTCCGGGACAAGTCTTCATGCAGGTTACGGAAAGGGGCGAGTGGTGACCAATGGGGTGGTTCAGTGCATTCGTGACCAACTCGTGTTATTCCGGGACAAGTCTTCTCATTCGTCACAACTCGCCTCTTTCCGTAACCTGCAAGAAGACTTGTCCCGGAATAACACGAGTTGGTCACGAATGTCACGAATGAAGTCTTCTTGCAGGTTACGGAAAGGGGCAAGTGGTGACGAATGGGGTGGTTCAGTGTTGCTTTTTACGCTCTCAAAGACAATGACATAATTAGGATGAACATGGCTAGTTTCACTATCTCAAACGATTTCGGGTTTGTATCGAAAAAGCAAATAAAATCCTGGAATTACGTCACATACGAATAGGTGCATATATCAGTTTATGTCCTGTTTGTCTAACGATACGACATTTCAAATTACAAGCTAAGAATTATTTTGTCTTTAATAAAGACTTTAATATTAACTTGAATATATACTGGTATTTGTTTTTATGTAGGGCACTTATAAATACCCAAACACTTCGTGAGTGTATTCATTGTCGAAAAATATTTTATCCGAAAACAAATATTTCGAAAACTCGTCAAGGCCCGTATGTGAAAATGATATTGGTTGCTTGACAAAATACAAAGGGAGGTGTTATTGAACTCAATATGGCCGATGAGCGCACAAAAACCGGGATGAAGAAAGAAGTGGGACCTTTACATTAAACTTTCGCTGCGCGTCCACTCCATATGCGTCGACAGACGGCCAGTGTGGGCCGAGTCATGACGAGCTAGTTGTTAGGAAACTACTACCTTAGACTTTCACGCTGAGAAGCAACATCTCTGTACTACATTAATTTGTAAATTTATCTCAAAATGCAGTACTTAACTGAGTTGTAAATGTAACCTGCTCATAGTTTTTTTTATATCTATTGCTGTTTATAACCAAACTGTCAATTTGGGATATATGAAATCAATTGTCATTGATATTTATTAGCAAAGGTGAAGGCCGGATATTTATGGATTCTATAGCTTTGTTCAAATAACAGTTCCGCCACACTTTCAGGCTATGCGCAGCGCCGTGGCAATATTGTCACAGAAAGCGTTTTTGAATACAAGCTTTTTCATTTATATGTCAATCATTTGTTTGTTCTTCAGAGTAGATTGTTGGCATTAGTGTGTTTGTCATCCATCTTTCCAATGACTAGATTTCCTGTTTTTATCAATACCGACTAACTGACAATATTCCACCTTAGTTGGTTGTATGTTTTGTTGTTTAACGCCGCACTCAGCAATATTCCAGCTATGTGACGGCGGTCTGTAAATAATCGAGTCTGGACCAGACATTCCAGTGATTGATATCATGAGCATCAACCAAGTCAGCGAGCCTGACCACCCGATCCCGTTAGTCGCCTCTTACGACAAGCAGGGTCGCCTTTTACGGCAAGCATGGGCTGCTGAAGACCTATTCTACCCTGGCTCTTCACGGGTCTTACAACTTAGTGAGTGAGTTGGATTTAACGCCGCTTTAACAGTTTTCCAGTTATACCACGGCGTGTCAGCTTAATGTGGGGGTAATATTTTTATAGTTAAAGTTTGTATGTTTTTCATACTTCTTTTGAAAGAGGATTTCTACATTCCTTTGAAAGCCTTATAACATGTAGATAATGGAATTGAAAGCATCGTTGTGTTCAGAAAGCACGGGATTCATTTCCAATATATATGCTGCTGTGATGTTTCCTTTTCATGCCTGTTTGTTTGTTTGTTGTTCTTTAACGCCGCACTCAGCAATATTCCAGCTATATCACGGCGGTCTGTAAATAATCGAGTCTGGACCAGACAATCCAGTGATTGTTATCATGAGCATCGATCCACGCAATTGGGATCGATGACATGCATTAACCAAGTCAGCGAGCCTGACCAACCGACCCCGTTAGTCGCCTTTTACGACAAGCATGGGTTGCTGAAGACCTATTCTACCCCGGATCTTCACGGGTCACTTTTCATGCAAAAAGTGTGATCAGATGCATATGTTAGGGGGTCAGGCTTTATATGGATCTCACCAGACATATTAACCTCAGCATATTGTGGATATGATGTTAACTGTCTATAGCATTGTCTATAGCATAAGGCATCTCTCTCTCTCTCTCTCTCTCTCTCTCTCTCTCTCTCTCTCTCTCTCTCTCTCTCTCTCTCTCTCTCTCTCTCTCTCTCTCTCTCTCTCTCTCTCACATAGAGTTCCCTTCACAACAAATGACTCACAACCACACCCGGAAACGTCCGTAGCCATATCCGCGACGGTCTGTCATATGTCCAACGTGTCATGATTTTGTCAGTTTGTAACGGAACAAATACACCTGAAGAGGACACATTTACAATCTAGACACGTTGTTCTAGATAAACACGGAGCACGGGGTCTTGAGTAGAGGTTGAGTGGGGTTTAACGCGCGCGTGCGTGTATGTGTGTCCAAGTACTAGTCCGGACTAATGCCGATTTTATAGTCCACTGAGATACCATGCCACAGTTTCACATTAATACCCCACTTAGACACTTGTTTTATACCCTTAATGCCGAGCGTCAGATAGGGAAACAACAAGTACCATCTTTTGACGTTTTTTGGTCTGACGCGCTGTGATCCACGGGGTTGTAAAATCGTACGTGCGTTACATTAATGATATTTGAGTGACCGAGGTTACACCATTTCGATTTCTGTCACCAGGATTTCTGTCACCAGGATTACTTTGGCCAACCGAAGTAGGACATAAATCAGTTAAAATGTGCTAACTCTGGTCAATATAACGTAAATCAGTTAACATGTGCTTACTTTGGTCAACCGAAGTAGGACATAAATCAGTTAAAATGTGCTAACTCTGGTCAATATAACGTAAATCAGTTAACATGTGCTTACTTTGGTCAACCGAAGTAGGACATAAATCAGTTAACATGTGCTAACTCTGGTCAATATAACGTAAATCAGTTAACATGTGCTTACTTTGGTCAACCGAAGTAAGACATAAATCAGTTAACATGTGCTAACATTGGTCAACCGAAGTAGGATATAAATCAGTTAACATGACTGTGCTGACATTGCTCAACCAAGATTAACCTGGGTTTTACCACGGTCAACGCGGGTTCCCCCTAATTAAAATCAGATCTCAGTTCTTTAGCAACAACCGCCTCTGTGGTCTAGTGGTAGAGCGTCCGCCCGGAGGGGTCATACCAAAAGACGTAAAAACATGGTACTTGTTGTTACCCTGTCTGGCGCTCGGCATTAAGGGGCTAAAACAAGGACTGGTCGGCTCGGAGTCAGTATACTGTGTCTGAGTTGGGTATTCATGTTAAACTGCGACATGGTATCTCAGTGAGCTAGCACTATCAATCGGCATCAGTCCGGTCTAGTACAAGCAGCCACACACACACACACACGCATGTACGTCGCTATATAAGTGCAATAATCTTGGACGCGACGTTAAACCCCATTTCACCTCACCTCACACCTTCAGCAACAACTAAGATCTGATTTTATTGCGACTGCTTCACCTGTGTCGTCCAGGGTTTTGAAATCGATGGCAGGCACTGACGCTTAAGTGTCCAAGGTGTACTCTATATGGGCATTGCGAATCAGCCCTGTTGATTGCAACATCCTTTTTCCACAAAACAACAATCTCCGTTAAAGAAGTATGGGGAATAGCAAAATGTGCTGTACTCACGTATGTAGACTGAATGCTTCGCCATTCTCGTTGATGCTCGGTGTCAAGTAATACGTCGCAACATGCATATACCCACGACACATCCTGTTATGTAGCGACGAGACAGACATCTCCGACGTGGGTAAATGACGCCTTGACCGGTAACGGACCTCGGAGGTCACCGTGACCTCAGTGCGCCAAATGCTTGTCTCGCGACGAACTTACCCATCACTGTGTAACAAACTCTGTGTGTGTGTGTGTGTGTGTGTGTGTGTGTGTGTGTATGCTCGTGTGCGTGCGCGCTTATGCGCACGTGAGTGCGCTTGCGTATGTGGACGCGCCCTACTTGATCTACCATTAAATCTACCACTGTCACACACGCACGCAAACGTTGGCTCTCATTCACACACTCACGCATGCGTCGTGTGTGCGTACATCATTACATATACCACAATATACCAATACACGTACAAAAACATATATCTCTACTTATACCACTAAATATACCACCACATATACCACATATCACAACGTATAACAGCAAATATACAACATATTTAGTTACATATACCACCCATATACCACAGCATGTATCCCGCCACATATACCACAACGCATACCACCACATTTATCACTACATATACCGCTATATATATCATAGCTGATACCACTACTTTGACGGCTCTCTTGCTTGGTGTTGAACACTGATTTTATGGACGCTTCAATACCGAAAGCGAAACAACCGCACAGGGGCTCTATCCACAAATCAATCTCAGCGCTAAGGTGATCATAACTCACACGCTTTAACATAGGCTTACGACCATCTTAGCGCTGTGATCGCTTTGTGGAACGGGGCCCTGGACCATACCATGATATTGATTAAATAACTACATGGTTTTTTTTCTTGGTTTTTGTTTGGTTTGGGGTTTTTTTGGGGTTTTTTTGTGATCCAAAGTATTAATAATATCTCTGTATTTCCTCTGTATTCCGAGAATAGGCTTCCAAGGATGAAATTTTGGCAATTGTTTTATTGATAATAGTTAGTTAGCATTCAAGCACCCGAAACACCTTACAGCCATGTTAAATAGTTCTACATTCTCTTTTCAAAGATGAACACTGCTTCTAGTCGGCCGCCCATCTTGAGCTACAGGAACTATATGTGGAGTGTCAACAACTAATTTACCCGCTCCAGACTCTATACTTTCTTCATATGACTAAAGGGGCGGTCGGGTAGCCTAGTGGTTAAAGCGTTCGCTCGTCACGCAGAAGACCTGGGTTCGATTCCCGACATGGGTACAATGTGTGAAGCCCATTTCTGGTGTCCCCCGCCGAGATATTGCTGGAAAATTGCTAAAAGCGGCGTAAAAGCATATTCACTCACTCATATGACTAAAGTTAATCTATCATGCCATGACACATTAATTATTGTCACATGAACAAACTGGGTGTTCTGTAACATCTTTTGAGTAGGGCGGTCGGGTAGCCTAGTGGTTAAAGCGTTCGCTCGTCACGCCGAAGACCCGGGTTCGATTCCCGACATGGATACAATGTGTGAAGCCCATTTCTGGTGTCCCCCGCCTTGATATTGCTAAAAGTGGCGTAAAACCATACTCACTCACTCACTCTTTTGAGTAGGGGGCCCAGTCGTCTATGTTTCTAGGTTTGTCAGCACCATACCCGTGCTCGTGGGTTTCGCCGAAGTGGTAAACGTCCGAGACGTGCATCACTTCGGGCTTTCCTCACGCATAAAGCTGACACGCCGCGACATAACTTGAATGCTGTTGAAAGCGGCGTTAAACCGAACTCACTGACTCACTCTTTTGAATAGTACAGTATCAGTTGTTGACTGTGACGTAAATCTGAAATCTAGCGACATCAACACCAAAGCAGTGATAATTATAACTTGATTTCATTACCTTGACTCCATGCCTACAGTGACATCTGTCCTAATTATGTTGTGGGCGGGTAGCCTTAAGAAAAGTCGGAAATAGAACCAAGAAAAGGTGGTAAGTCTTAAACATATACTTTTGACCGAACAAGAGTTTCGTAATTAGGTGGGTATCAGAAGGGTTTCATACCGAACTGTGTCGGAAATTTTTGGGAAATAAACTCTAATATTTGCAGAAAACCTTTGACCAATCTAGCTGTAAGTGATACAAAATAAGTATCTGCTAGGAGTCTCTCCACGGGGAGACCAGCATGGGTTGCTGAGGACCAACTCTAACCCTGACTCCCCACGGGGAGACCAGCATGGGTTGCTGAGGACCAACTCTAACCCAGACTCCTCACGGGGAGACCACCATGAGATGCGGAGGACCAACTCTAACCAGATTCACCACGGGTAGACCAGCATGGGTTACCGAGGACCAACTCTAACCAGATTCACCACGGGTAGACCAGCATGGGTTGCTGAGGACCAACTCTAACCCTGACTCCCCACGGGGAGACCAGCATGGGTTGCCGAGGACCAACTCTAACCCAGACACCCTATGGAAGGAGGAACAGAACAATTGCATTTTTCTCACCCATGTTTTTCAAGGAAACACAGCATGTTCAGCCAGCAATTTGTTTTGTAAATCGTAAGGCCAATAAGAGAAGAACTCAGTGTAAATGAACAGGACATATGTCAGTCTCACCTTTTAAGGAAATATTTCTCGCACTGTACTCCCTGGTTGAACTTTGGTACAAGTACATGCGGGCGTCGTTTTCAGATCATAACTCACTGTAATATAAACGGTTCTGTGACGCTGACACCTTTATACAAGTGGTGCGGGAAATCCCACGGATTATCTTTACACCAGCGAACACACAGACGCTCAGTAACAATGACATGTGCATGACTCTGAAACTTGATGAAAACCCGGAAATCAGATAGTGGTTGTACCAGCTACACGTCACCTGTTTAATTCCATTGGGACAAAAGTCTCAGTAATCTATTTCAGTTCAATATACGAAACTAAAAGTTACCTTATCTTGTGAAAATCTATAGCATGGAGATCATAAAAAGATCCACGTATACGATGGGTGGGTGGGTGGTTAAGTGAGTGAGTGAGTGAGTGAGTTAGTGAGTGAGTGAGAGTTCTTTTTACGCAGCTGTAAGTCATCTACCCGAGGGAGTTAGCTGACTTTAATAGTCCAGTTTCCACCCTTGCCGAACAAGGATAGAATTTCTGGACTCGATCGATCGTAGCGAGACCAGTGGCGATTACGAGATATGTCCCTTCTGTATCCCTCCTATTGAAATGTTTCCACCTCTCATATCACTTGCATTTGCTTAGAACAAAATGGCGGCGCACAGTCAAGACGATCTGATCGATAATCAAGATCTTTATTGTTCTTAAACGGGTCTTACTTCGCGAAGTGCATCAAATCACGTGGGCACCTTGATTAAAAACATGAAAAGATTTGGAATATATGTTGACGTTAAATTCGCGATAAACGTGCTTTGCAAATCCTGCAATCGACCCAAATCTATCCACGGCATATTACGAACCGGATGTCGATTTCCTTACGCGATTGTGACTGGACAATGCATAGACTCGTCAGTCCAGCCAATTATATAACTCCATAATTCCAGCCTAGTTCGGCAAGGGTGGAAACTGGACTTTCAGTGTCAGTTAACTCCCGTTCCTCCGGGAAGATGCTGCAAGTACTCTCGTTACGTCACTGCGGGGACACCAAGATTTGCCTTTACATGTTAAGATCGAATAGTTGTGCGCAAGCTAGGAATAGAACCCAGGTCGTCGGGGAGACCAGCCGACGCTTTATCCACGGTGCTTCTCTAACTCCCCTGGCGAGTTGAGCCAGCTGTGTCTGTACACATACGATTTCTGGCCGTCGTAACATCCCATGAATGTCTTCACTGTACTCAACGCTGTTTAATTTTAATATGTGAGGACAACTTATAGCAACTTTCGCTTGTGATATCAGACTTCTCGATTCAGGTATCACTGACACATACATGGAAAATGTGTATATTTGGTTGATGCTAAGGTTAAATGAATAAATAGATATTAAATTTTTTTTTTCCCCGCACTTTCAACAGTATAATTGTATTTGACAGCAAAGTACGTGGGTTGACCGAAAGAACCTGGGGGCGATCGGGTAGCCTAGTGGTTAAAGCTTTCGCTCGTCACGCCGAAGACCCGGGTTTGAATCTCGACATGGGTACAATGTGTGCAGCCCATTTCTGGTGTTCTGTGCTAAAAGCGGCGTAAAACCATACTCACTCACACTTATTTCTGCAGGCATCGGAGTGACAAGGTGTTCTCTGTTGGTGACAATATTGGCTGTACCACGCTGTCATCAAGTATCTCCAATAGTCAGCCATACTGACATCGTGACACCTTTAACTGTATAAGAGTAATTTATACATTAAGGGTTGTCACAATGCCCCTTCCTTTGCCACTGCTGAGACTTGGGCAGCGAAGTTCAAGAGGAGAGGTCACGGACTGGAAGATGATCCTGAACTGCCTGGCAAGCATAATTCGAATGATGATATTGTCAGATCTCCCGTGGGGACGTTTTACATCACTAGTGAGATCCAGGCACTCGAGGCGTCATTGGCCGGAGTGTATTGACCTCGGAGAGGATAAAGTACGTATGTTTGATATGGACGTACGCACGCACGCACACACACGCACGCACGCACGCACGCATGCACACAAGCAAGTAAGCACGCACGCACGCACACAGGGATAACTATAGCTTGATTCAATGCCTTGTTTCGATCCACAAGGTGAAAGTAGCACTACGATATTCGTAAGCCTATAGTAAACTGTACAGTTACGATGTAACGTTACGAACGCTTTGACTCGGGAAAGCCTACAGTGACATATATCCTAAATATGTGGTGATTACGAAACGTCGGAAATAGAAAGAAATATTTTCACTTACAGATATAGGTGTTAAGATGATTTTAACTGGAATTATTTTTTTCAGCTAACAATAACCGAACTACAGTGAAGTACCTTGGTGGGTGTCCGAGTAGTTTCAAAAGTGTCGGTTTTACTCTTGGAAATAAACTATAATATATGCAGAAAGCATTTAAGTAATCTAACTGTAGCTGGACCCGTGAAGGTCTTTGAAGCGAGCGAGTGAGTGAGTGAGTGAGTTGGGTTTAACGCCGCTTTTAACAGTATTCCAGTTATATCGCGGCGTGTCAGCTTCATGTGGGAGGAAAGCCCGAAGTGATGCAGGTCTCAGACGTTTAACACTTCGGTGAAACCCACGAGCATGGGTATGGTAGTGACAAACCTAGAAACATAATTGGGGCGAACCCACAATCATTGGTTTCTGGCGTGCCTAAGGGACGCAACTCTGCACAGCGAATCGCGGCGCCTTAGACGACTGGGCCACCCATGCTTTGAAATGCATTTAGGAGTCGTTATAGCAATGTAAGCATTTATAATCGATTCTTTAAAGTTAAAATTGAATGCTTTCTTCACATATTATTCTTCACGCTTGGAAAAGCAGATAGATAGATAGATAGATAGATAGATAGATAGATAGAGAGATATATAGATAGATAGATAGATAGATAGATAGATAGATCTACGTAATACCCATTGCTATTGTATGGAATGAAATGTTGTGTAAATCAAACCACAGAGGGTCTTTTGGACTGATGTCAATCTTTTGTTCTGGACACGTATTAAACCCTCATTAACTAAAGCGTATATTAAACCCTAATGTTCAATAATATTTATGTTTCATTAAAATGGGTTGTACAAAGCCGTCATGAAATGCAGATATTTTTAGCATAAAATTTACACCAATGTGACATTAAATTAGGGAATTCCCCTATACTTTTCCCAGCTCCTTGTCATCAAACAGCACTTTGTTTCCTGTCATGTGCATTGACATAGCTGCATGTAGATGAAAACATCAGGTTTCTCGACTCGAATGTTTGGCGAGTCATAATTGCAAAACGCATCCCTTCTGTCGGTCATTTTGTGAAGCACTTTTGTGCTTTGTAGGTTTATGTGTAAAATACAATGTTTGTTTTATTTATCGGAACCCTGCATTTTATCGTATTAACTCATATATCTTTAGGCATGTTGGTGTAGTTACAGGTTCACACACACACACACACACACACACACACGCACGCACGCACGCACGCACGCAAAACCTCCATAAGTAACGTACTAACGGTGTATTTAAACGTTTGATACAACCGAAATTGATGGTACATTAACACAAAAATACACAACTCGATCCACACAACGTAACTCAACATACATAAACACGCACACAAACACACACACAAACACACACACACACACACACACACACACACACACACCTCGACACAGCGACGCACACAACACACACATGTCGACACACACATCACACCACATGCATGAACACACACACACACCTTGACACAGAGACACACATCTAGACACAACACCACTCAACATATATTAACACACCTCGACACAGCGACACACACACACACACACACACACACACACACCCCTCGACACAGCGACATACACACACACTGCACACACACACACACACCAAACACAAAACTCGCAAACACGCCCACACACAGCTCTACACCACAGCCCACATCACACTGTCATTGGGACATAAACCATAGTGTCACATTTATCAATGTGCAAAGCTCATATCAAAATGAACACGCAGGCTTTAGGAAAATAACATCACAAAATACCCACTGATTAGCAACGATAGACAAAAGACAAATATACCCTACACGACGCCGCGACCACGTCATTTGCCACTAACTAAACTTAACAATACAGTACCCTTTGTTCCAGAACGCGTAAGCCATACCGTCACTGTTGTCAAGGTCATGCGATATGCTTCCTGACATTTCGTCCAAAGGGAAGGCCCGTTGCCTACGCGTCATGCGTGCACGTATTGTGATTTTCATTTCCGTGCTGGCCAGGTTATCATTTTTTATTTTTTTAAAGTGTTTCTTATAGTTATTACTTGGTTTACGATCAGAGCAGGAAAAAGCGTTGAAGATCGACACAGGTTCCTGCTGGCGTATCGAACCAATCAACTTTGAGAACTAAATTTCGCATGTGATTTTCATTTATTAATCTAGTTTTCTCCACCGTTATTGAACAATGTTGAAAGCGGTTTGGTTGTTGCCAGGGCACATTGACGAATGTAAGGGCCGGTAGGCGCGGGATAATGTGAGTGAGTATGGTTTTACGCCGCTTTTAGCAATATTCCAGCAATATCTCGGTGGGTGGACATCGGAAATGGGCTTGACACTTGTACCCTGACTTGTCACAGTGAAACAATTTGCTCAATCGATATTGTGATTGTGGATATACTTCGGTGACGTCATTAATGTCCACAACAACAAAAATCCACTATTACGTAATTCATTCTATTGTATGTGAGGCTTAGAACTTATCAATCAGCCCTCGTATCTCTATTTCTGTGATTTGTTTGTTTGTTTGTTGTTTAACACATCACTCAGTATTTCAGCTATATGACGGCGGTCTGTAAATAATCGAGTCTGAACTAGACAATCCAGCGATTGACATTATACACGAGCGTCGGAGAATACGATGACTTGCATCGACCAAGTCAGCGAGCCTGACCACCCGATCCCGTAGTCGCCTCTTACAAGAACGTGTTGATAAACCGGATCTTCATGGGTCCTATAACTGTGAGGATTCCATTGTTGGAGAATATTAACAAATGATACCCGGAACTTTATTTGTTCGTTTGTTTTACGCCGCGCTTGTGAATAATCGAGTCTGAACTAGACAATCCAGTGATTGACATCATGCAATTCGATGACATGCATCGACCAAGTCAGCGAGTCTGACCACCCGATCTCGTCAGTCGCCTTTTACGACAAGCATAGTCGCCTTTTACGGCAAGCATGGGTTGCTGAAGACCTATTTTACCCCGGAGCTTCACGGGACCCGGAGCTTTGAGTGTCCTGACATTCTATATGCATGGGTATGCGCGTTAGACGTAATATCATCGGGTAAAACATTTATGGGTTACTTATCGGATCGGTGAATAGGTTTTCCTTGCCTCATAATACCGTCCTGCGTACTCGCTGGACAGAGAATATATTTTGTCAGATGGACTTGGTCTATCATTCGTCCATCAACCTGCAGTACATAGTCACATTTTCAACATCTGAAACACAGATCCCATGTTAAACACACAATGTTATTACAACCTTTTTTATCTTGTACGATCGGAAAGAGATGTGAAGTATGACCTATGACCTATGCTATGGCCTGTGATCTCACATACCCCTGTCAATCAAATTACTCAGTTTTACTCCCTGAAACCGCTAGGTTAATGAAGTATATTTTTGTATGTGACCAAAGCTATGATGTTAAAGGTTGATCAGATTTTTAAAAAGAGGGATTCCACACCTATGGGGATCGGATCGGTAATCGTGGTGAAGAGCGGATCGAGCATTGGGGTGAAGAGCGGATCGGGCTCCGGGGTGAAGAGCGGATCGGGCTCCGGGGTGAAGAGCGGATCGGGCACCGGGGTGAAGAGCGGATCGGGCACCGAGGTGAAGAGCGGATCGGGCACCGGGGTGAAGAGCGGATCGGGCACAGGGGTGAAGAGTGGCCACTCAGTAATATTTCAGCTAAATTATGGTGGCCTTTAAATAATAGAGTATGGGCCGGACAATCCAGTGATTGACATTATGTTTGTTTGTTGTTTAACGCGGCACCCATCAATATTCCAGCTATATGACGGCGGCCTGTAAATAATTGAGTCTGAACCTGACAATCCAGTGATTGATATCGTGAGCATCGATCCACGCAATTGGGATACAATGACATGCATCAACCAAGTCAGCGAGCCTGACCACCCGATCCCGTTAGTCGCCTCTTACGACAAGCATAGTCACCTTTTACAGCAAGCATGGGTTGCTGAAGACCTATTCTACCCTGGGTCTTCAGGGGTCGATTGACATTATGAGTAACAATCCATGTTGATACACAATCAACCAAGTCACCCCATTCATTAAGTCGCCTCTTAACACCAGCATTCACGATTTGCAATATTCTCAAATTATCATTGCTTAACATAACTTGGTAAATGTATTTTAGAGAACATAACAATATTACAACTCTGTTCATCATCCAGTTTGGACGAAGCAAACCAAGGCTGATCGTCCAGAGGGGCAGAGAAGGTTACACTCAATCAGTCTCCTGGTTCTTGGGATATTATTCATACACACCAGCCATTATGACCATCAAATCCCCATTTCAATCAACTACTCAGAACAAATATGTGATAATAAAATTCTAACACTATGGGAAGAAAATTTCTCCATGTTGGCATGCCACACCAACAAGACATTTTACTTTGATGAACACTTCCAGATAAACATGTAAGAGTTATCTCCCCTGAAATACTCACAGCCCTATTAACAATAAGAACATCACACATTCATACTATTTACATGTTTTTATTTAACATTTCTATGACAAGTATTGATCTGACATATGTAAATGAGCTATACACCTCTAAACAAGTAAATGAGAGAGTTGTGCATCTTCCCGAGGCAAGAGAGTTAACTGACTTTAAAAGTTTCCACCCTTGCCGAACTAGGCTTGTATTATGGAGTTACATTTTGGCTGGACAAACGAGTCTATGCAGAGTCCAATCAAAATCGCGTAAAGAAATCGACATCCGGTTCGTAATATGCTGTGGATAGATTTGGGTCGATTGCAGGATTTGCAAAGCACCTGTACTGCCAATTTAGCATCAACATATAAATTTATATTCCAAATCTTTTCATGTTTTTAATTAAGGTCCAATCAAAATCGCGTAAGGAAATTGACATCCGGTTCGTAAACTGGGTGAAAACAAGGGTGGAAACTAGACTTTGAAAGCCAGTTAACTATCTTCCCTGGGGAAGATGGAGTTGGGTTGAATGCCACTTTGAACAGTATTCCAGTGCACAGGTCGGGAACTACTAACATGATGAAATCTCCGGGCAGACCAAGGATCATGACTGACAAGTCTGTGAATGAATCCTGGCAAAAGGGAGGCAACTCTTACCCCAAATGCTAACTTCGTTTAACTGCACTTCAAGCACATTCAGCAATATTCCAGCTAAATGTTGGGGCCTGTAAATAATAGAGTCTAGTCTGACTGCCCGATCTATTCAGTGAGTGAGTTGGGCTTAACACCTCTTTTAACAGTATTCCAGTTATATCACGGTGTGTCCGCTTAATATGGGAGGAAAGCCCGAAGTGATGCAGGTCTCAGACGTTTACCACTTCAGTGAAACCCACGAGCACGGGTATGGTGCTCGCAAACCTAGAAACATAATCGGGCGAACCAGGATTCAAACCCACAATCATAGGTTTCTGGCGTGCTCAAAGGGACGAATCGCGACGCCTTAGACGACTGGGCCACCCGTGCAACCTTCTCTTATGACCAGCAAAGGTTCCCGAGGACTAAATCTAACCTGGATTCCCCCTGGGTCCAACCCTCACTACTAATGTTTGTTTGTCTGTTTTTTGTTTAACGCCGCACTCAGAAATATTCCAGCTGTAAGTAATCGAGTCTGGACCAGACAATCATGTGATTGACAACATGAGCATCGATCCACGCAATTGGGATCGATGACACACATCAACCAAGTCAGCGAGTCTGACCACCCGATCCCATCCCTACTAATGAAGATGATATATGCACAAGATGAATAGATCATAGATCTATACAGAAAATATTATGTACAAGCTTGGTAAAAACATGAATTAATATAGAGTATTCTTCAGCAAACACATCCACATCATATGGAAAATTGTTGAATGACCTCCACAAAATGACCTCCAGTTCAAAGACAGCAGTATAAGGGCCTTGACAGGGAGAGGAGCATCACACACAACTAGGCCACAGTCTAGAAGGTGACTTTGGTGTGGAACTTCCTGAAAGCGCGTGAGATTCTCCACTGGTTGGGTTCCTCGTACTTGTTGTAGAGGGGCTCGATCTTCTGCTGTTTCTTCTGCCGGCTCAGCTTGGTGGGGTCGGAGAACTTGAAGAACTTGGAGGCGAACTCCACCAGCCACTTGGGGTCGATGGCCGTCACTTCTCTCATGTACTCCTTGGTAGTGAGGACCAGCTCATGGTACACCACCCTGGAAGTGGACATAGGGCAAGTCTTTAGTAACTAGAGCTGAATATCGCCTGATATCTTGCGGTGCAATGTGTATCATGATCCACCACATCAAACAGGCTAAAAAATATAATAGTCTTGCATGGGTGGATACAGCTTTTTTGAAAAGGGAGGGTGCACAATTAAGATCTATTTATTGTCTTTGGTGGTAATTTATACAGAAATAAAGATTTTTTTCGAAATAAAAAGGGGGGGGGTGCGCACCCCACCTCTGTATCCGCCCATGGTCTTGGTTCTCAGGCACCGCCCGCATCATCATAAAGTTGGACGCACATTTTGTTTTTATTTCGATTTTTACACAAAAACATCAGTCCAACAGTAGTCAAATACTGTATTCCTGTATTTTACTTACGTAGGAATACATTTATGTAGGAATACTTTTATGTAGCGAGGCCCTTTCCCAGGTTGATTGTACACAACTGTTTATTAGTCACATACTAGTTTGAACAACCCGGAAAAAAAAGACACCGCCCACCCGACTATATTTTCAAAAAACAGTTCTTTTATTTTTTTAAGCTATGGTAAGATTAGATGAAATCACTGACAAACAGCTCTAAAACCTCTTTCTTCATACATTTACGTATTGATATCTGAAAATCTTTAACAAAGAAAACCAAAAGAACAAAACAGGTTTAAATGAAGGGATGGTTATTAAATGTAACAATCCTCAGCTACCACGTGTTCTGCCATGCTTACAGGTGGTGATGTGCTATTTCTGCCATTATGGCACGTAACTCTTTTAGTTTCTTTCTATGACAATTCAAGTATCGTGTGTACCTAAGTATCGATCGTTATCATCATAGGTATTGGTGAATTGTTACAGCCCATAAAGTAAGTGGTGATAGAATTGAGAAACATAATCGGGGCGAATCAGGATTTGAACCCACAATCATAGGTTTCTGGCGTGCCCAAGGGACACAACTCTGCACAGCGAATCGCGGCGCCTTAGACGACTGGGCCACCCGTATATATACCATCTTATAGCTGCATTAGCTATGACGCGGCCGGGATCAAACCACCAACACCCTCCCAATCTCGGGGCAGATGCTCTATCCGCTGGACCAGAGGCTGTTTCCATGACCCCCAGACCTCGGCGACCTCATGCCCCACTTACCAGTCAGGCTGTCTGTTGAAGAGGGCACTGGAGGGGTGGATGTACACCACCTGGCTGTCCACTATCGTCCTGTAGCCTTCCTGTGGGTCCTTCTTGGCCGCGTTGCGGAAGAAACCTGAACAGATGGCCTTCTGTACCCGCGCCGTGTTCTTCCCACATGACACCACATCCAGCTTATGTCTGCAGGAGGAGAGGGTAGGATTTGTGGTTCATAATTAAGAAGTAACAAATAATATCCCCAAATGTTATAACTGTATTAAGAACCTTGCAATTCAATTGGTTAATCCACAACATGTGACGAAACAATACATTCTGAACCTAACTACCTTCGGCAGTCTGACCGGCACACCTCAGGGGTCGGGTCCTCGAGTCCTTGTTTTCACATATTGACATCACAGAGCTACAGATAAACCACGTATTTGCGAAAATACCCTCCAAAAATATTCAAAACCCATTTACTTTCAATTAACTTGCGTACAGAAATGCATGCATTAAATGAAAAACTCAAATTTATAAAATAGCTCACTTAAATACCCGATGAAGCTTTTTCAGTATGCGTGCAAAGGAGCTAATTTCCGAAACACAATTACGAGCAAATTTACTTTTCGAGTCAAGCCTTTCTATCTAAAACAGTTACATACATCTAAAACTTTATTTTATTTTTTTTAAATCTTAAAATGTTCACTAATTTTGTGAAAAACCCAATAGAGTGATGAATAGATGAGTGAAAAAATATTGGTTACCCAAGGAAAAATGTAATAACCCAATTAAAATAGAAACCCTAGAGTCAGAACTCAATTGCTCAAAAAGTGTTTTGGAGCTCTGCGTCGTCAAGAGTCATTATTTGTACAGTGTTAGCATCATTAACATACACACGGATCACCTGGGCCACACTTCTTATTTCTAAATACCCACACATATCTTTATGATGTGAAGTACATACAGTCTATATATAATGATTCCATCAATCAAGCAGCCTTTAACAAACTAAATGGACAAACTCAGCCTCCTTTAGAGATCTATAGTGGCCTATAATAGAACTAGCAATCTTGTCCTCCATTGTAGTCCTCCATTGCGATAGTCATAGCTCCAATATTATGATAGTAGCTGCCATACTTTACATTAGACACACGATAGTTGTAGGATTAATAAAAAATTGTGGAACTGTTCTGTTTCTCTTAGCAATCTAAGCACTACGACAGTCATAAGACTGCGGTTAAATGTAGGAATTACGATTTTCTTAGCACTAAGACTGCATTGTAGAAAAGACCTGTTGAGAATTCACAGCTCTCATACTTAAACAGACCCATGACAGTCATAGCACCAACAGCACGGCGACCTCACTAGGCCTATTGTGAATTCATAGCTACCATACTTAAACAGACCCATGACAGTCATAGCCCCAAAAGCACACTGACCTCGCTCGGCCTATTGTGAATTCACAGCTACCATACTTAAACAGACCCATGACAGTCATAGCCCCAAAAGCACACTGACCTCGCTCGGCCTATTGTGAATTCACAGCTACCATACTTAAACAGACCCATGACAGTCATAGCCCTAACAGCACACCAACTTCGCTCGGCCTATTGTGAACTAGCTACCATACTTAAACAGACCCATGACAGTCATAGCTCTAACAGCACGTCGACCTAGCTCGGCCTATTGTGAATTCACAGCTACCATACTTAAACAGACCCATGACAGTCATAGCCCCAAAAGCACGTCAACGTAGCTCAGCCTATTGTGAATTCACAGCTACCATACTTAAACAGACCCATGACAGTCATAGGCCCAACAGCACATCGACCTCACTCGGCCTACTGTGAATTCACAGCTACCATACTTAAACAGACCCATGACAGTCATAGCCCCAACAGCACGTCGACCTAGCTCGGCCTATTGTGAATTCACAGCTACCATACTTAAACAGACCCATGACAGTCATAGATCAAACAGCACATCATCTCACCCGGCCTATTGTGAATTCATAGCTACCATACTTAAACAGACCCATGACAGTCATAGCCCCAACAGCACATCGACCTATCTCGGCCTATTGTGAATTCACAGCTACCATACTTAAACAGACCCATGACAGTCATAGCCCCATCAGCACACCGACCTCACTCGGCCTATTGTGAATTAACAGCTACCATACTTAAACAGACCCATAACAGTCATAGCCCCAACAGCACATCGACCTCACTCAGCCTATTGTGAATTCACAGCTACCATACTTAAACAGACCCATGACAGTCATAGCCCCAACAGCACATTGACCTAGCTAGGCTGTTGTGATCCTAGAGAAGGGTCAAAGTTCAAACCTGTCCATGATTCCCAGCATCTGTTTGCGGACGTCCTGCGCTCGTTTGAGTGTCCGGATCTGAACGAAGTTTTCGTAGCACCACGGGCTGGCAAACCTGTTGTTCTTCCAGGAATTGTACACGGCCAACAGAGTCAAGTGGTCCCCCTCTGGCTGGTGGAACTTGGCCTTCTTCTGGTCAGCTATAGCCTGCTTGTCCTGTTACAGTGGTGATTAAAACACAGCCATAACATTCCTGAAGCCTGAGATCACATCAGTGCAGTAACCCAGCCTTAATAAATCTTGCTTGTCCACTAGTCCCAGATTAAAAGGGGGGGGGGGGGGGGGGGGGATGTCATGAAAAAGTGACTCAGCAAAAGAGATGGAGGGGAGTGGGGGAGTCGCCAAATTTATTACAGCTTTATGGTGGGGAGGGGGCATGAACACATGACACAGTTGTATTATTTCTAATAAAAAAGGTTTACCGGGTACTATTTAGGGACTGGGCATTTATTATATCTAAGACGAAGTCACCCCCCATCCTTTAATAAATGATAAATAAAATTAAAAAGCAACATAAATGTTCTGTATTGCATAAATTATAGCGAGTAAAATAGTTACAGATTACAGGTTCCTAGGACAGAATCTTGTCAGTGGTTAAATGATGTGCACTGACCGCAACCTTCTAAAGCTCAGTTTTAAGTACAATGCATGAAAATTCAAGTCAAATTACTATTTTTTTCACATGTTCAAGGTATTTTCAAAATTCAAGATGATTCAAAAGTGAAGCATAAACTTTACTGCATTTTCAACCCTGTTTGTTTAACACCATCAGATGGTGGACTGTCAATAATCAAGTCTGGACCAGACAATCCAGTGATTGACATCATGAGCATCGATCAACGCAGTTGGTATACGATGACATGCATCAACCAAGTCAGCATGCTTGACTACCTGATCCCATTAGTTGCCTCTTACGGCAAGCATAGTCGCCTCTTACGGCAAGCATGGGCTGCTGAAGACCTATGCTTCTGCGGATCTTCATGGGTCGACACCTGGACCAGTTTGTGTGTCCACCATGTCCACATTTTCCTGTCGTCTGTCCTTCCTTACCTTGGGTCTGTAGAAGACGTTCTGTACAGACAGCATGGAGACGATGGTGAGGATCTCGTCGCTGCAGGTGAGGTGGACGGACATGATCAGCATCTTGGACAGCATGGGCTCCAGGGGGAACTCGGCCATCTGGGGATGGGGAGGGGGGACAATAATTACCATTTATCATAAACTCGGGGAGTGAGTCAGTCAGTATGATTTTGTGCTGTTTGGGCAATATTCTAGCAATGTGACAGCAGGGCAAACCAGAAATGACCACATTGTACCCAAGTGGGGAATCGAACCCTGGTATTCGTCCTGATGAGCGAACACTTTAACCACTAGGCAACCCTACCTGCCTCAATCACCATTATTACTTATCCAAAATTCTAACTGTTAGATAACAAGGTAATCATATTGCAAACTCTGTTTACTGTTTAACGCAACAGTCAGCAATACTCCAGCAATTTGCAGATTTTGGTTGATTGCAGGTTTTGCAAAGTATGTGTACCGTCAGATATTTTCTAAATCTTTTCATGTTTTTAATCAAGGTGCTCACATGATTTGATGCACTTCGATCAAGCCCAGAAATTCCAGCCTAGTTCAGCAAGGGCGGAAACTGGACTTTTACAGTCAGTTAACGCCCTTGCCTCGGGAAGGGGAGTCCTCAAAGAAGTAAAAAAAAGTCTCAACATTAGCCAGAAAGCTGTGACACGCTATACGTGGATAGTGTCCGTGGTGTCATGTGACCAGTGCACCACCAGCTGTCTACCGCTTCCTGACCTAGGTGTGAGGTGAGCGTCTCTCTCGCTCAATAACACAATAAGATTTGTTTGTTTGTTGTTTAACGCCACATTCGGCAATATTTCAGCTATATGACGACCGTCAGATTGACATCATGAGCATCGATCTACACAATTGGGATATGATGACATGCTTCAATCAAGTCAGCACACCTGACCACACAATACCATTAGTCGCCCCTTACAGCAAGCATAGGTTGCTGAAGACCTATTCTACCCTGGATCTTCACAGGTTACACAATAAGAATAGAATAACACAATGACCCTCCACCATTCCCGACCTTGGTGCAAGGTGAACTCTCTTGCTCAATGACACAATAAGAATAGAATCTAACACAATGACCCCTACCATCTACTGCTCCCCGACCTTTGTGCAAGGTGAACTCTCTCACTCAATGACACAATAAGAATAGAATCTAACACAATGACCCCTACCCTCAACTGCTTCCCGACCTTGGTGTGAGGTGAACTCTCTCTCTCTCTCTCAATGACACAATAAGAATAGAATCTAACACAATGACCCCCTACCCTCTACTGCTTTCCGACCTTGGTGCGAGGTGAGCTCTCTCACTCAATGACACAATAAGAACAGAATCTAACACAATGACCACCTACCCTCTACTGCTTCCCGACCTTGGTGTGAGGTGAACTCTCTCACTCAATAACACAATACCAATAGAATCTAACACAATGACCACCTACCCTCCGGCCCAGCCTGGTCAGCAATCCTTCATCGTCCAGAGCACTGAGGGCATGAAGCTGCTCCATGGCCGATATCAACGTCTGCATGGGTGGCGCGTCCATGAAGTCAAAGGACAGGAGGTCATTGATGCCCATGGCCTTCAGGGACAACACGGTGGAGGCCAGGTTGGTGCGCTGGATTTCCGGGACGTTGGTCGGCAGCATCTCGTCTCGGTAGGCTCGCTCCGTGTACAGACGGTAACACTTCCCCGGACCGGTCCGCCCGGCTCGGCCTGCACGCTGCTTGGCCTGGGCCTGCAATGTGTGTTACAATGTGTTACAATGTGTTACAGTGTTTGTTACAATGTTACAAGAGTTGGAAATAAACAGGGTCATGGTCTCCCTTTGGATTTTCTTCTACAGTATTCTTATCTAGACACTGCCTAGACTTATTAACGCCCAGTCGTAACTTATAAACATAAGGATAATGCTGCGCAGAGTGAGTGAGTGAGTTGGGTTTAACGCCGCTTTTAACAGTATTCCAGTTATATCACAGCGTGTCAGCTTAATGTGGGAGGAAAGCCCATAGTGATGCAGGTCTCAGATGTTTACCACTTCGGTGAAACCCACAAGCACTGGTATGGTGCTGACAAACCTAGAAACATAATCGGGGCGAACCAGGATTCGAACCCACAATCATAGGTTTCTGGCGTGCCCAAGAGACGCAACTCTGCATAGCGAATCGCGGCGCCTTAGACAACTGGGCCAACCGTGCCCCCTAATGCCACCTAGATGTTAACTTATCAACATAAGGATAACACCGCTAGATGTTAACTTATTAACATAAGGATAACGCGGCTAGATGTTAACTTATTAACATAAGGATAACGCCACATGGATGTTAACTTATTAACATAAGGATAACGCCGCTAGATGTTAACTTATTAACATAAGGATAACGCCACATGGATGTTAACTTATTAACATAAGGATAACGCCGCTAGATGTTAACTTATTAACATAAGGATAACGCCACATGGATGTTAACTTATTAACATAAGGATAATGCAACATGGATGTTAACTTATAAACTTTAGGATAACGCCGCCCAGATGTTAACTTATCAACATAAGGATAACGCTGCATAGATGTTAACTTATAAACTTTAGGATAACGCCACCCAGATGTTAACTTATTAACATAAGGATAACGCTGCATAGATGTTAACTTATAAACTTTAGGATAACGCCACTCAGATGTTAACTTACTAACATTAGGATAACGCCGCCCAGATGTTAACTTATTATAGGAACCCTTGTGTTTGAATATGGTACATGGGTATGTTGAGGAAGTTCCATGCTGAATATTGTTGAAATATCACAGTACAAACTGTTACCAAACAGAAAGCTCTATACGACAATCAGTTTTTCAATATTCAACAAAATGCCAAGTTTAAGAAATAATCATGAAAACAACGACTGTTTCCCCCATTCCCCCATGTCGTCCCACCTACCTGTGAGATGGGCGTGACAATCAGCTGATCCATGCCCGTCTTGGAGTTGTACACCTTCTGTTTCACAAAGCCGGGATCCACCACATAATAAATGCCATCAATCGTCAGCGACGTCTCCGCAATGTTGGTTGCTATGACAACCTTCCTGGATCCAGGTGGCGCCGGTTCGAAGATTCTGGTCTGCATCTCGCTGGGCAGGGCGCTGTACACGGGGAGAATGATGAGGTCGGGTACCTCGGGACCCATGGCCTTCATCCGCTCGTAGAGGATCTCGCATGCGGAGTCGATCTCCTCCTGACCAGTAAGGAAGAGCAGGATGTCGCCTGTGTGGTACAGAGACAGTCAGGCATCATGGTGGACAGAGATGAAGAACAGAGCGATTGACATAACTAGAAAGTGATTCCATGTTCTTTGTGTTGGCCAACCAAGCACATTTTTGCGTTTATGTTTCCATCAACTGAAAGGACATTTGGCCATGCCCACTAATGGACTACTGTTTCCTGATTGGCTGATAATAGAATGGGAGGAGCCTTGCATTATGGCAATGAACAATGTTTCTGATTTTGTTTTGTTGTCTTGAGTTTCGTATGTGTTGATGATTAAACAAGCAGTCTGTGAAGTTATTATTGTTGATTTTTTCATTTGTAAGAATTGACAATATGTTTTTGCCTTTTTGGAGTCAAATACATAAAAAACTGGTGGCACAATTTGTGTAAATCCGCACCATATACACAGAAATATTGAAGTGAATTCTTAATTAAGGAGTGTCAGACTGGGCCACCTGTGCCCCCCAGGGCCTAATTAGATATACAACTGTGTTCATTTAACTGTGCAACGTGTCTCAAATCAATCACAGATCATGACTGACTTATCACAGTGTTCCCTATGTGTAATCCCTGAGTCTCTATCCCTAGTGCCAGGTGTCTATGTGTAATCACTAAGTCAGCACTACTTGGAGCCAGGTGTCTATGTGTAATCCCTGAGTCAGCACTACTTGGAGCCAGGTGTCTATGTGTAATCCCTGAGTCAGCACTACTTGGAGCCAGGTGTCTATGTGTAATCACTCAGTCAACACTACTTAGAGCCAGGTGTCTATGTGTAATCACTAAGTCAGCACTACGTAGAGCCAGGTCTATGTGTAATCACTAAGTCAGCACTACGTAGAGCCAGGTGTCTATGTGTAATCACTAAGTCAGCACTACTTGGAACCAGGTGACTATGTGTAATCACTAAGTCAGCACTACTTGGAGCCAGGTGTCTATGTGTAATCACTAAGTCAGCACTACTTGGAGCCAGGTGTCTATGTGTAATCACTCAGTCAGCACTACTTAGAGCCAGGTGTCTATGTGTAATCACTAAGTCAGCACTACGTAGAGCCAGGTGTCTATGTGTAATCACTAAGTCAGCACTACTTGGAACCAGGTGTCTATGTGTAATCACTCAGTCAGCACTACTTGGAGCCAGGTGTCTATGTGTAATCACTAAGTCAGCACTACTTGGAGCCAGGTGTCTATGTGTAATCACTAAGTCAGCACTACTTGGAGCCAAGTGTCTATGTGTAATCACTCAGTCAGCACTACTTGGAGCCAGGTGTCTATGTGTAATCACTAAGTCAGCACTACTTGGAACCAGGTGTCTATGTGTAATCACTCAGTCAGCACTACTTGGAGCCAGGTGGAAGTGCTCACCTGGAGGTTCTGTCAGGTGGATCTGCATGACGGTGATCATGGATGCGTCCAGGTAGTCAGTCTCTGCCTCTTTGGTGTACAGGATTTCCACTGGGTATGTTCGCCCGGGGATCGTGAAGATTGGCTGCACAAAGAAGCAGATGACCAATAACACAGCGTAAGCACCAATGTTACAACTGTCTGACTGTAGCCTGCAATGTTACAGCTGTATGACTGTAGGTAGCAATGTTACAGCTGTATGACTTTAGGCTGCAATGTTACAGCTGTCTGACTGTAGCCTGCAATGCTACAGCTGTATGGCTGTAGGTAGCAATGTAACAACTGTCTGACTGTAGCCTGCAATGTTACAGCTGTATGACTGTAGGTAGCAATGTAACAACTGTATGACTGTAGGCTGCAATGTTACAGCTGTATGACTGTAG
The DNA here is from genome assembly GCF_022045235.1 of Haliotis cracherodii. Taxonomy (NCBI): domain Eukaryota; kingdom Metazoa; phylum Mollusca; class Gastropoda; order Lepetellida; family Haliotidae; genus Haliotis; species Haliotis cracherodii. The sequence goes on along the minus strand of NW_027266272.1, from coordinate 22,899,111 downwards.
GTAGCAATGTTACAGCTGTATGACTGTAGGCTGCAATGTTACAGCTGTCTGACTGTAGCCTGCAATGCTACAGCTGTATGACTGTAGCCTGCAATGTAACAACTGTCTGACTGTAGGCTGCAATGTTACAGCTGTATGACTGTAGCCTGCAATGTTACAGCTGTATGACTGTATGATGGCAATGTTACAACTGTCTGACTGTAGGCTGCAATGTTACAGCTGTCTGACTGTAGCCTGCAATGTTACAACTGTATGACTGTAGGTAGCAATGTTACAGCTGTATAACTGTAGGATGGCAATGTTACAACTGTCTGACTGTAGCCTGCAATGTTACAGCTGTATGACTGTAGGCAGCAATGTTACAGCTGTATGACTGTAGCCAGCAATGTTACAGCTGTATGACTGTAGGCAGCAATGTTACAACTGTCTGACTGTAGGCAGCAATGTTACAGCTGTATGACTGTAGGCAGCAATGTTACAGCTGTATGACTGTAGGTAGCAATGTTACAACTGTCTGACTGTAGCCTGCAATGTTACAACTGTATGACTGTAGGCAGCAATGTTACAGCTGTATGACTGTAGGATGGCAATGTTACAGCTGTATGACTGTAGGTAGCAATGTTACAGCTGTATGACTGTAGGCAGCAATGTTACAGCTGCATGACTGTTGGCTGCAATGTTACAGCTGCATGACTGTAGCCAGCAATGTTACAGCTGTATGACTGTAGGCAGCAATGTTATGGCTGTATGACTGAAGGCAGCAATGTTACAGCTGTATGACTGTAACCAACAATATTACAGTTGCATGACTGTTGGCAGCGATGCTACATCTGTATTACTGTAGCCAGCAATGTTACAGCTGTATGACTGTAGGCACCTATGTTACAGCTGTATGACTGTAGTCAGCCATGTTACTGTTGTAAGATTGTAGGCACCATTGTTACAGCTGTATGACTGTAGGCAGCAATGTTACAGCTGTATGACTGTAGGCAGCAATGTTACAGCTGTATGACTGTAGGCAGCAATGTTACAGCTGTATGACTGTAGGATGGCAATGTTACAGCTGTATGACTGTAGCCAGCAATGTTACAGCTGTATGACTGTAGGATGGCAATGTTACAGCTGTATGACTGAAGGCAGCAATGTTACAGCTGTATGACTGTAGGCAGCAATTTTACAGTTGAATAGGAAAAAATAAAGTTCATAACCAGCTTTCGATCCACATGTTAAAATTCTGCAGCGTATTTCATGTGTTCTACGGCAGATAAATGCAAAATTCTACAAGAGTTCTGCACAAAATGTGATTTTCTGAAAGATGGGCACATTTCTGCCAAATATTCTGCCACCACAGAATCGCAGAATACAGCGGGGACTGATCATAGAATGCCAGTGCCTCGCTCAACACAGCAATCTTAGTGATATGACCATCTGTGTTAAAGCTTTGCAGAAACCAGGTCCCTGTAGCCTGCACTTCAACATCAATACTATTACAGTGGATGACTAAATGATAATTGACAACCAGCCAGGTGAGTCTGAGGTGACACAATCATGGCTCCCATCTTAGCCAGCTCTTACATCACACATAGTGACTGAATGAGTGAGTGAGTGAGTTTGGCTTAACACCGCTTTTAACAGTATTCCAGTTATATTACGGCGTGTCAGCTTAATGTGGGAGGAAAGCCCAAAGTTATGCAGGTCTTAGACGTTTACCACTTCGGTGAAAGCCACGAGCGCGGGTATGGTGCTGACAAACCGAGAAACATAATCGGGGCGAACCGGGATTTGAACCCACGATCGTAGGTTTCTGGCGTGTCCAGGGGACGCAACTCTGCACAGCGAATCGCGGCGCCTTAGACGACTGGGCCACCCTTGCCCCCACATCACACAGACTCTGCACTTGTAAAACTAATGGGACGTATTGCCTAAAAGTGATGACTTACAGCTTCAAAGAAGTACTGTGAGAACTTGACAGCATCAAGGGTGGCCGACGTCACTATCAACTTCAACTCCGGCCTTTTCTTCACAGCCTGTAAAGACAAAACATCATCTTTATACTGAAACTGCAAAGAGTCATAGACAATTCCTAGGACTCCAACTGTGATGGGTTGAAAGGGTAGTTTTCCAAAACTAGATGGTCTTACTCCACACGAAGCAATATTCCAGCAACAATACCACAGCAGGGAAACAAGAAACATTCAACTTTTATGTCTGTCTAAAGGATGTAATATTAGGAATGGTATTTGTTATTGCCGCTTGGACTTAAATCAGCTTAACTGTATCAGGATAATTTTCACAATGTGGTCCTAATGTTATAGTAGTGTGTGTGTATTACTTGAACATGTCATGTTGGTTGTTACATCCCTTGTTACAGCCTTTGTTACAGCCCTTGCTACAGCCTTTGTTATAGCCCTTGTTACAGCCCTTGTTACATCCCTTACTACAGCCTCTTACAGCCCTTGTTACATCCCTTGCTACAGCCTGTTACAGCCCTTGTTACAGCCTCTGTTACATCCCTTACTACAGCCTCTTACAGCCCTTGTTACATCCCTTGCTACAGCCTGTTACAGCCCTCGTTACAGCCTCTGTTACATCACTTACAACAGCCTCTTACAGCCCTTGTTACATACCTTGCTACAGCCCGTTACAGCCCTTGTTATAGCCTCTGTTACAGCCCTTGTTACAGCCTCTGTTACTACAGCCTCTTACAGCCCTTGTTATAGCCTGTTACATCCCTTGCTACAGCCCTTGTTACAGCCCTTGTTACATCCCTTGTTACAGCCTGTTACATCCCTTACTACAGCCTCTTACAGCCCTTGTTATAGCCTCTGTTACAGCCTTTGTTACAGCCCTTGTTACAGCCTGTTACACCCCTAACTACAGCCTCTTACAGCCCTTGATACATCCCTTGCTACAGCCTTTGTTAAAGCTCTTGTTACAGCCTGTTACACCCCTTACTACAGCCTCTTACAGCCCTTGTTACATCCCTTGCTACAGCCCTTGTTACATCCCTTGTTACAGCCTGTTACATCCCTTACTACAGCCTCTTACAGCCCTTGTTACATCCCTTGCTACAGCCCTTGTTACATCCCTTGTTACAGCCTGTTACATCCCCTACTACAGCCTCTTACAGCCCTTGTTACATCCCTTGCTACAGCCTTTGTTAAAGCCCTTGTTAAAGCCCTTGTTACAGCCTATGTTACATCCCTTACTACAGACTCTTACAGCCCTTGTTACATCCCTTGCTACAGCCTATTACAGCCCTTGTTACAGCCTGTTACATCCCTTGCTACAGCCTGTTACATCCCTTGTTACAGCTTTTGTTGCAGCCCTTGTTACATCCCTTGCTTCAGCCCTTGTTACAGCCTTTGTGACAGCCCTTCTAACATCCCTTGTTACATCCTTTGTTACAGCCCTTGTTACAGCCCTTGTTACAGCCTCTGTGACATCCCTCGCTACAGTCTCTGTAACAGCCCTTGCTACAGCATTTGTTAAAGCCCTTGTTACAGCATGTTACAGCCCTTGTTACATCGCTTGTTACATCCCTTGTTAAAGCCTATGTTACAGCCCTTGTTACAGCTTTTGTTACAGCCCTTGTTACATCCCTTGCTTCAACCCTTGTTACAGCCTTTGTTACATCCCTTGCTTCAACCCTTGTTACAGCCTTTGTTACATCCCTTGCTTCAACCCTTCTTACACCCCTTGTTACATCCTTGTTACAGCCTTTGTTACAGCCCTTGTTACATCCTTGTTACAGCCTTTGTTACAGCCCTTGTTACATCCCTTGTTACAGCCTCTGTGACACCCCTTGCTACAGACTCTGTTACAGCCCTTGCTACAGCATTTGTTAAAGTACTTGCTACAGCCTCTGTTTCAACCCTTGTTACATCCCTTGTTACTGCTTTTGTTAAAGCCCATTTTACAGCCTTTGTTAAAGCCCTTGTTACAGCCTTTGTTAAAGCCTTTGTTAAAGCCCATGTTACAGCCTTTGTTAAAGCCCTTATTACAGCCTTTGTTAAAGCCCTTGTTACAGCCTTTGTTAAAGCCCTTGTTACAGCCTTTGTTAAAGCCCATGTTACAGCCTTTGTTAAAGCCCTTGTTACAGCCTTTGTTAAAGCCCATGTTACAGCCTTTGTTAAAGCCCTTGTTACAGCCTTTGTTAAAGCCCATGTTACAGCCTTTGTTAAAGCCCTTGTTACAGCCTTTGTTAAAGCCCATGTTACAGCCTTTGTTAAAGCCCTTGTTACAGCCTTTGTTAAAGCCCTTGTTACAGCCTTTGTTAAAGCCCTTGTTACAGCCTTTGTTAAAGCCCTTGTTACAGCCTTTGTTAAAGCCCTTGTTACAACCATTGTTAAAGCCCTTGTTACAGCCTTTGTTGAAGCCCTTGTTACAACCATTGTTACAGTCCCGGTAACATCCCTAGCCCCAGGTTCTGAAACAATGCTGCTCAAGGAGACTCACAGCTTTAAGAAGTCCGAACAAGACATCCGTATGGATGGTCCTCTCATGGGCTTCGTCCAACATGATGATGGAGTACTGGACAAGGTCAGGGTCGATCAGACACTCTCGCAGCAGCATACCATCTGTCATGTACTTGATCTTCGTCTCGGGGCTCGTACAGTCCTCAAAACGAATGGTGTAGCCAACCTGTGCAAAAACAGTCAGGACAAGTGAACAAACTCCTGCTGACATGGGACATGGTCACATCTGCATCTTTCTTGGTTTGTTGTTTAACGAGGCACTTGGCATTATTCTAGCTGTATGACAGTGATCTTTAAATAATCAAATTTTGTGATTGTCAGAAAAATCAATGTTTGCCAAATGAACAAAACTGGAAATGTGTAATAATCACAAACTCATAAATATATCAGGAAAATGTGAGGAAAGATTTTCAATACTCTAGAACATAAAATATATTTACTTATCCTCCTCAAAATTATAGTGAGTGAGTGAGTATGGTTTTAGGTCGCTTTAGCAATATTCCAGCAATATCACTTCAGGGACACTGGAAACTGGGTTTCACACATAGTACCCATGTGGGAAATCAAACCCAGGTCTTCAGCACGATGAGCGAACGCTTTAACCACTAGGCTACCCCACTGCCCCCTTAAGGCAAAGTTAAAAGACAATAATGTCAGCAGGTATTATTTGGTGCAAAGTGGTCTTAGACCCAACAAAGATGCATGTCTGAAACTGCAGATGACTGACCTCCTGTCCGAGACGGCAACCAAACTCCTCTGATACTCGCTTGGCCACCGACATGGCTGCCACTCTCCTGGGTTGTGTACAGCCAATCTTCCCCCTCGTGGTGTAGCCCACCTCAGCCAAGTACTGTGTGATCTGAGTTGTCTTCCCTGAACCAGTCTCTCCAATCACGATCAGTATCTGGTTGTCATTGACCGCCTGCAGACAAGTTACATCTGTTAATTTCAATTTGTTTTGTTTATTTGTTAGTTTGCTTGACGCCGAAAATTAAGGGAGTGAGTGAGTTTGGTTTTACGTCGTTTTTAGCAGGGACACTGGAAAATGGGCTTCACACTTTGTACCCATGTGGGGAATCGTGGGGCGACGAGCCAATGCTTTAACCACTATCCTCACCACTGCCTCAGAACATTAAGTAGTATTCAAACCATAAGACAGTGGCCCAAAAATACTTGAGTCTGAACTTGAGGTGAGGTGAAATTGGGTTTAACGTCGCATCCAAGATTATTGCACTTATATAGCAACATGCATGCACGTGTGTGTGTGTGTATGTGTGGCTGCTTGTACTAGACCGGACTGATGCCGATTTATAGTGCTAGCTCACTGAGATACCATGCCGCAGTTTAACATGAATACCCCATTCAGACACAGTATACTGACTCCGAGCCGACCAGTCCTTGCTTTAACCCTTAATGCCGAGCGCCAGACAGGGTAACAACAAGTACCATCTTTTAACGTCTTTTGGTATGACGCGGTCGGGGATCGAACCCTGGACCTTCCGCTCTCCGGTCGGACGCTCTACCACTAGACCACGGAGGCGGTCTGGTTATAAGGAATACGACAAATGGCCGGGACTAAAAACTAAGTTTGTTATATCGGTCAGTTCATTAAAAGCGTGTTCGTTATAAACGTAATTAGATTGGACAGCTATTTTTAGAGTTATACTATTCGTATACGGCTCAACACAAAGCTATAGCAGTGAATGGTCCAGGATAAAAATGGAGACATAATAATACACTTGATAATTAAGGATTCTGCAAAGCCAATCAATGGTCATTTTTATATTTTAAGTGACACCATCAGAATTCCCCTTCCATCTAGTGGATCAGCTCAAGAGTTGTCTCCCTTACCTTGGAGAGTTCGTCCTTCAGCTTGAAGATGGGCAGACTCTGCCGCTGTTCCAGGAGGGACTTCTTCTCCTTCTTGCCGTACGACGCCTTAGCGCCCCCCGTGATGTGTTTCTTCCACTCAGGGACGTCGTTCGGGGCCATCCCCACACCACGCATGTTCGCAGCCAGCTTTCGTCCATCACCTGTACACATATTTACAGTCAAAAGGCCATCCTCAACATATGTTTATCAAGTCTTGAATTATGTCTACAAATAAAACATTATACACATTTCCCTGGATATTAAAGGATGTGATAATTAGAAGAAACGAAATACATTTGTCATTGGCTTCAGAATGTAACCATGGTAATTGCCCTAGAGTGAGTGAGTGAGTATGGTTTAACGCCGCTTTTAGCAATATTCCAGCAATATCACGGCGGGGGACACCAGAAATGGGCTTCACACATTGTACCCATAATTGCCCTAGAACAGATTGTTCTATTAATGTTAGTGTAGAAAGCATAGTACCTTTGGGCAGACTTTTATTGTCAAACTATGTCTAAGGTTTATGGAGGAATAGAACCCTTGTTGTTTGATAAGGACTCATGCCTTCTACAAAGCCAAACATGAGGTGAGGTGGTGAGGTGAAATGGGGTTTAACATCGCGTCCAAGATTATTGCACTTATATAGCGACGTGCATGCACGTGCGTGGCTGCTTGTACTAGTCCGGACTGATGCCGATTTATAGTGCTAACCCACTGAGACACCATGTCTCAGTTTAACATGAATACCCCACTCAGACACAGTATACTGACTCCGAGCCAACCAGTCCTTGCTCTAGCCCCTTAATGCCGAGCGCCAGACAGGGTAACAACAAGTAGCATCTCTTAGCGTCTTTTGGTATGACGAGGTCGGGGATCGAACCCGGACCTTCCGCTCTCCTGGCATACGCTCTACCACTAGACCACGGTCCCAAACATGACATATGAACACTAGACTTTTTATGGATAACAACTTCTTTATTGTTTGTAGCAACATTTCACGTCTACTTCTTGCCCCTTCAAGGGTCAAATACTGATTCAGCCAGGGTGTTATCAAGTCAATATACACTTACTCACTGTTCACCCAATGAAGAGGCAACATTAGCCCTGTAATGTCATAAGGCCACACTTTTTTAATCTTATGTTTCACAAATTTATTCGAGCTTTGCCACACAAGGTTGTTTGAAATAAAAATAAATGTCATTCATTCATTCATTCATTCATTCATTCATTCATTCATTAATTCATGTTTATTTATTTATTAATTCATGTTTATTTATTTATTTGTTTGTTTGTTTGTTTGTTTGTTTGAAAGTCATTCTGCTGTTGAGGTAAAACTGCAGGTGACCTCTTGAATCACTGATAGTAGTGTACAAATGGAATATGTATAACATTTGATATTGAGGGTCTATATTACTAGCGGAAGACATAAGAAAAATATATATTTTTATGTTTAATTTATTTCTTAGACAGGCTGTTTTTCATTCGGGGTGAATGGCCCTTGAAACGAAAAATATAAAATGTGTGGCCTAACAAACAATATAGAAGTTGTTATTCACGAAAATGTAATGTCTTTAAGTTTTTCCAACTTCGTAGTGCCTGTCAAAGACTTGAATCAGTAAAATTAGAGCTGCCAATATGTCACGATGTTTAAGGTAGGAAGTTTTGGGGATGTGGTCTCAGGATATTTTGTCATAATTCTATCTCTAATTTGAAATATATCTATAACGAGTGTTAATGCAGGTCTGGAAAGGACAACAGTATCTTACTTTCAGGCATGGGGTCGATCCAGTGGTTGTTGAGTCCGGCTGGGACGGAGTCCATCTCCGCTTCTCTCTGCGCCTGCTTCAACTCCCTCCGCTCCTTCTGTAGCGCACTCTGCATCATGGCCGACTGCGCCAGAGAACCATCAGGATTCTGAAAGATGATATATATCGTAAATCAATCTGCAGTCACCAATATTTGCTTATTTCTATTTTATTCATTTCTGTCACAAAAGGGTTGGTATCTTTATATGGTGTTTGCCGTAGTTGTTTGCTGTTTGGCGCCATACTAAATATTCAAGCAATATGACAACGACCAGCAAATAATTAAGCCTGGACCAGACAATCCAGTGATTGATGTTGTTAGCAACGATCAATGCTGTCAGGGTCAATCTCTTTAAAATAAGAGCTTATTTCTCGCTATTGCTAAACAAAGATCTGAGGACATCCTATTACGTGTCACGTCAAAACGACCTTTCATCCAACCAATCAGAGCGTCGCTTACCAGATTATGAAAGTGACAGTCGGAATGTGTTTTCTAATCATGCAACCAAGAAATATTTAACATGGGGTATTCCGAACGACAGTTACGGGTTTTATGATTATATCCATTACAATCTAAGCATCTATAAGCCATTCCAGAATGTTCTTCTTATCAGTTTTAATTTTTTTAATCGAGAATACGTCAAAATATGTTTCGAAGCGTAGTCGCCAGTTTGAAACTAGTGTCGTAAAGCTCAAGAAAGCTGCCTTCTGATTGGCTAATGTTGATTTCTTGTCAGTCATATCATTGGTCAGTCAAAATTTGCGAAAGGTCGTAATGACGTGACCCATAATGGGATGTCCTCAGATCTTTGTTTAGCGGTAGCGAAAACTTATATCTGATTTTAATGAGATTGTTTAGGGTACTCTGACGCTGAGAAAACAATATCATCAGATCTGACAACCCGGTCCATTTAGTCACCACTGGGGGCCAGTTTCAACCTGGAATCCCCACAGGGCAAAGTTATTCTGTAGACTTTACAGGAATCTGACCACGGCATACAGTAAACTACGTTTATAAAGAACACTCCTATAACGAACTGATCGATAGAACGAACTTAGTGCAGGCCATTTGTTGTATATATGCTGTTTATATGCTTATTACAAACTACGGTTATTACGATTTGTTTGTTGTTTAACGCCGCACTCAGCAATATTCTGGCTATATGACTGCAGTCTGTGAATAATCATGTCTGGACCAGACAATCCAGTGATTGACATCATGAGCATTGATCCACGCAATTTGGATCGATGACATGCATCAACCAAGTCAGCGACCTTGACCACCCATTAGTCGCCTTTTACAGCAAGCATGGGTTGCTGAAGACCTATTCTATCCTGGATATTCAAGGGTCACGGTTATTACGAACTAATATTGTGGTCCCTTTGAGTTTAATATAACTGTAGTTTACAGCATAGGCTGCATTCTCATCCTGCTACAGTCCTTATATTTAAACAAATTTACACCTGCTTTTTGTTGCAATGTGTAAGTACTTCATCGCCAATCACTTTGATTTTATTCAAACCCATAAAAAAAATTTTGCTTGATTTCAGAAACACTCAAGTGTCACCTAAACAATAAGTTTTGGCCAAACCTTGACAATCTTGACAGGACTGAGGTCGACCCAGTGCCGACCATGACCCTGAAGGAAGGGCGGTTCCTCCTCTACCAGTTCCACCTCCACATCCTCATCTGTGGAGACAAGCAGCAGCGTTAGCGGGAGATGATAGAGTGACAGAAGGAATATTGGAGGGAGGACAGAAAGTAACACAAAAGCTTCATTACCTTCATTACCTGTTGTGAGAAATATTTCTTTACCACGATGAGTCTAGGTTTTGAAATATTGTTGTGAAAAATTCTTGTCATTGGGTAGGAGAATAACACACTTCAAAAAGCTCATCTGCATATGTTGTGATGTTCGTAGGTCAAGGGCAAATGAAACTAATCCGCGTATTAATTAATTTTTTGGGATTGTGTTGTACCATTCATTTTTTGTAGTGGTGGATTAGGGGGCACAAGTAGCATGCTTTGGTCAAAGTATCATTCTTAGAAATCACCAGTTGCGCTTATGCTCAAAAGAGACCCAACCACATGTCATCTTTACTCTTGGCAGCTTGTGACTCCAAATATTTCAACAAGTGCCCCCTGAACTACATAGAAAAGTGTTCCTTAACTACAAAACATGTGCCCCCTGAACAATAAACAAGTGTCCACTGTACTACAAAACATGTGCCCCATAACTATAAACATGTGCCCCCTGAACTACAAGCAAGTGCCCCCTTAACTACAAAACAAGTGCCCTTACACTACAAAACAAATTATCCCTGAACTACAAGCAAGAGCCCCCTTGAACTACAAAACAAGTGCCCCCTATACTACAAAACAAATTATCCCTGAACTACAAACAAGTGCTCCCTGAACTACGAAACATGAGCCCCCTTAACTACAAAACAAGTGTCCCCTGAACTACAAAACATGTGCTCCCTGAACTACAAAACATGTTCCCCCCGAACTACAAAACATGTGCCCCCCGAACTACAAAACATGTGCTTCCTGAACTACAAACAAATGCTCCCTGAACTACAAACAAGATATCCCTGAACTACAAAACATGTGCCCCCTTATCTACAAAATGAGTGTCCCCGGAACTACAAAACAAATGCTCCCTGAACTACAAAACATGTTCCCCCTTAACTACAAACAACTGCTCTATGAACTACAAAACATGTGCCCCCTCAACTACAAAACAAGTGCTCCCTGAACTACAGACAAGTGCTCCCCAAACTAGAAACAAGTGCTCCATTAACTACAAAACACGTGCCCCCTTAACTACAAAACAAGTGCTCCCTGAACTACAAACATGTTATCCCTGAACTACAAACAAGTGCTCCCTCAACTAGAAACACGTCCCCACCTGAGTCATCCTCCTTCGGCAGCAGTCCGACTTCCTCGTCAAAGTCAGGCAGCTGTGACTTGTCTATACAGCTAGCCGCCATCATTTGTTTGATCTCCCATCGCTCTGGCGATGAGATTCGCTTGAACGTCTTCCTGTCTGTAGAGAGGTCATCATTCTCAGGAGCATCCACGAGCGGTATTGTGGACGGCCTGTCAGGGTTGCGGGCCTCAATGTCATCTCCTCCAACATCGCCGCCGATGTTGCGACTCCTGGTGGGGTTGAGGTCCTCCCCTGTGTCTTGGTCAACATCCTGAGTGAGATGTAATTGAGATACAGTGGTTGTAAATTGATGTATTGTATTGTGAACCACTAGTAAATATGCAAAGAAGGCATGCAGGGATTTATCCAGGATTGGAAAACAAGTGCCCATAGCAGAAAATTATGAAACAATTGTTCTTTTGTTCAAAGTTATTTTCCTAAATTCTGAGGTGTTTTAACATTGAATGATACATTTCATTTAATGCAACATAAACCTTAGAATCAAATCCTCTTCCTTTTTGTTATCCCTGTTGTCAGTGAAATACAAATCACCTCTACAAAGCCCAACGCTAACACCGTATTCGTGCATGCGTGATTCCCGTGCAACCTTTCGAGTTGAGTTGATTGGTTCAACTGTGCCATATGGCCCTGTGACGCAGGGGTAGCATTACGCAGATGGACGTTTCAATGAATGCTCGTTCCGCCCATGACGAACAGGTCTGGTTGTTGATGAAATATAGTGATAGCTAAATAGACAGATTTTTTATTCATGCACTGATTGTCTTTAAATGTAATATCCAGTTATGTATGACTGTTTAATAATCTCATACCAACTTTGACTGGAGTAGGTCCGATAGTTTTTCAGATATTGTAGTAAACGTCGGTACCTTAAATTACCTTCCAGACTATAGTTGTAACTATAACAGCATGAATTGGGAATGTTTAATTCCAATCTTGGGGAGTGTTTACCAACATTTCCTCCTGACTTTGGGCTTTTGACTTTTGATAGAAGTCTCTGATATGTTTCATTAAATCGTAGCATTCATCATTAATTGTTTCAGATATGACAGGCTGCCACAATGTGGCTCCTGCGGGGTGCCTACCTTCATGGACAGACTCGTCTTGTTGCCGGTGAAGGACAGCACCTTGACCAGGACCTTCTGGCCTCGACTGACCACATCGCTCACGTTGGTCACTCTCCCTTCTCGGCGCAGCTGTGAGAATGGTCAGTTATATGAGAAGATGTTGCGAATGCAAGCATCAAATATGTGCATTCAAAAGAATGGAAAATGATGATATGCAAAACAATTTAAAATATTACAATAAATTGTATATTAATAACATTCAATGTTTTTTTAAAGCTGGAAACTTTGTTCTTGAGTGTTTCCACACCAAGACCAACAGAAGAAGGAGAAATTCTTGAAAAGTTGTTGAACTAACAACAGTTACTTACCTGAGATATGTGTACAAGACCCTCCCATCTCTTCCTCAGACCTTCCAGTTGAACAAAACATCCAAACTGCATGATCGTCGTCACCTTGCCATGGTACACCTGAAGGGAGACAACTCTTCTGTGACTACAGCATTTCACAAACAAAATGTCAGACTTCATCAGTCCAGACTTTATTTGGCCCAAACATTCTGGTCAGCAGGTCAAAAACAAAAACAAACAAAAATCAAATTTCAAAATATATGTATAGGTATAAAAAAATTATGTATATAAATGTGGTGGAAGGGAAAAGCAATTTGTCATGATTTATTGTCTTTTGAAGTTTTTACACCAATAAATATAATTTGGCATGGTTTGTTGTTTAACGCTGCACTCAGCAATATTCCAACTATATGACGGCAGTCTGTAAGTAATCAAGTCTGGATCAGACAATCCAGTGATCAATATCATGATCCACGCAATTGGGATCGATGACATGCATCAACCAAGTCAGCGAGACTGACCACCGGATCCCGTTAGTCGCCCCTTACGACAAGCATAGACGCCTTTTACGGCAAGCATGGGTTGCTGAAGACCTATTCTACCCCGGATCTTCACGGGTCTAATAAATATGACCAGATTTTAATGATAGTATATGGGGTGTTGGTGAGGTAGACCAGGTAGAGTTGGTGGACCGGAATTCAGTTGTAAAAAATCATTTCTTCCAGTAAATACTGAAATATACTACCCAAAGAAAGTTAGGGACCACCTGATTTGTTCATATTCCTACAGTTCACCAGGGCATGGAAATAATTTGGCCTTTACACAAAACTCTTTGATGGGCACGATGATGCCCTGAAACAAAGCGGCTCAGGTCTCCCTTTCAGAGAAGCAACCATCGCCTACCTGTGCCACCACTGGCTCCATTGGGATGTCATTGTACTTGTCTTTATCTCTAGTTTTGTCTCGATCTCGGTCTCGCTTCTTTGTATCTCGATCTCTGTCCCTTTCTTTGTCTCTGTGTCTATCTCTGTCTCGACTCCTGGACCGGCGACGTCTCTCTCGACTCCGACTACGGGAACGATGACGATCACGTGACCTACTCCTGGATCTTCGTCTCTCACGAGATCGATCTCGGTCACGTTTTTTTCTATTGAAGAAAAACAAATTTAACATATTTTCCTTCTCAATGTCTCTCCTCACAAGAAACACAATAAAGACAAGTCTATGTATCAAGGATGCCTTTTGCACAGTCAGCAATATTCCAGCTAGGTCACAGTGACCTATTGTAAGCAATGTCACAGGTCTTCAGCTAGGTCGAAGTGACCTACTTTTCACTACTCAAAGGTAAGACTGTTCAGTGCATTTGTACTTACTTCTTTTTCTCTCTACTGCGGCTTCGACTTCGACTTTTTCTCCTTTTCTTTTCTGCCTTCTCTGTCCTGTGAAAAATACAAGACAGTGTTAGAAATTTGTATGCCATAGTGTTTGAACACAGCATACCTAGGCCAAAAAAACACTGATTCTAACATTCCACTTACAGGATTTTTGTTTGTTTGTTGTTTAACGCCACACTCAGCAATATTCCAGCTATATGACGGCGGTCTGTAAAATAATCAAGTCTGTACCAGATAATCCAGTGATTGACATCATGAGCATCGATCCGCGCAATTTGGATCGATGACATGTATCAACCAAGTCAGCAAGACTGACCACCCGATCCAGTTAGTCGCCTTTTACGACAAGCATAGTCGCCTTTTACGGCAAGTATGGGTTGCTGAAGACCTATTCTACCCCGGAATCTGGGGAGGGGAGGGGAGGGAGGGAGAGAGGGGAGGAAGGGGACACCAGAAATGGGCTTCACACATCACACCCATGTCGGGAATCGAACCCGGGTCTTCGGTGTAACAAGCAAACACTTTAACCACAAGGCTACCCGACCGCCCCTAAATCTCATAACAACCTAGACATCCCGTTCATAAACATGATAAACAACATGGAATTCAACATGCAGATTTCCGTCGACTGCAGGATTTGCAAAGCATGTGTACCGTCAACTGGGCGTCATCAGATATTTTTCAAATATTTTCATGTTTTTCATCAAGGTGCTCAAATAATTTCATGCACTTCACGAGGTAAGACCCGTTTTATTACAAAACAAGACTTGATTATCGATCAGATCGTCTTGACTGGGCCCTTCCATCTTGTTTGAAGCAAAGGCAAGTGGTATGAGAGGTGGAATCTGGTTGGCCTATAGGTGGGGCATAGAAGGGACATAACTCATAATAGCCACTGGTGGCGCTACGATCGAGCCACAAAATTCCAGCCCAGTTTGGCAAGGGTGGAAACTGGACTTTTACTGTCAATCAGCATCCTTGCCACTGGAAGATGGGTGTCAAAAAAGATGGCTACAAATTAAGGACCTGGGTCCCGTTCCACAAAACGATCTAAGCACTATGACAATCGTAAGCCAATGTTAAAGTATAGGAGTTACGATCATCTTAGGGCTAAGATCATTTTGTGGAACGAGGCCAAGTTGACTTTCATCGTTATCTTCAAACATGGAGTATGGAATATTGTTCCAGCAATATCACTGGGTAGAGGACACCAGAATGGGCTTTATACATTGTACCATGTGGGGATTTGAATCTGGGCCTTTAGCGTGATGAGTTACCGTATTTGTTATAAGCACTTTGATCCCCTAGAAAACTGACAGAGGGGGGCCCTTATTAAAACCATATTCAATGATTTTGATTGTTTGTTGTTTAACGCCGCTCTCAGCAATATTCCAACTATATGACGGCGCTCTGTAAATAAAAGAGTCTTGACCAGACAATCCAGTGACTGACATCATGAGCATAGATATACGAAATTGGGATACGATGACATGCATCAACCAAGTCAGCGAGACTGACCATCCGATCCCGTTAGACGCCTCTTACGACAAGCATAGTCGCCTTTTACGGCAAGCATGGGTTGCTGAAGACCTATTCTACCCCGGATCTTCACGGGCCTGCTTTAACCACACTGTTATCCTGCAACTGGGAGTAGGTGAGAAGAGGTTAGGTAGTTGGTTAGGGGAGGTAGGATTGTGTAAAAAGTTAGGGGCAGATCAGGGAGGAATACTTGTGGGGTTTTATCAAGCAAAAGTGTAACTAATAGTCACCCCTCTGCCCTCAACCAGACATGTGACACTTTTAAGTTTGTGACATCCTGAAGATGGTTATGTGACTAAGGAGAAGTACAGTACCTTGTCTCCTCCTTGACCGGCAACTTGCCCCCGAGGAGCGCCTCCAGCTCGTCCATCATCTGTGAAGCCACTTTCTGATCTCCACCTCGACCCCAGCCCTTGCCGTTCTCCTCCGTAACCACCTCAGTCTTCACTTCTACCTGCTTTGCGCTCACCTCTCCATCAAGCATTTTCTGAAAGTGTACAATATGAAAGGCTGAGGCAAGTTGCTTGGATTGTTGACTGAATAAGGACATAGTAAGTGAAGTAATCACTGCTTAGGAGATTTATACAGTGTGTCAGCTTAATGCAAGGGACATGTACTTTTACCCCGATCAATCAGCTAACAAACCAAGAATCACGAGGTAGTGAATATGGATCAATCAGCCAACAAACCAAAAATCACGAGGTAGTGAATATGGGATTCAAACCTACCACTGGATTTTGGCATGGAACAGTCATGCACAGTTAACCACTGCACCTTAGACAACTGAACACACACCCCAGACAAAGTAAAGTCCTGCATATCTCTCCCAAAGACTTCTTGAGTGAGTGAGTGAGTGAGTGAGTGAGTGAGTGAGTGAGTGAGTGAGTGAGTGAGTGAGTGAGTGAGTGAGTGAGTGAGTGAGTGAGTGAGTGAGTGAGTGAGTGAGTGAGTGAGTGAGTGAGTGAGTGAGTGAGTGAGTGAGTGAGTGAGTGAGTGAGTGAGTGAGTGAGTGAGTGAGTGAGTGAGTGAGTGAGTGAGTGAGTGAGTGAGTGAGTGAGTGAGTGAGTGAGTGAGTGAGTGAGTGAGTGAGTGAGTGAGTGAGTGAGTGAGTGAGTGAGTGAGTGAGTGAGTGAGTGAGTGAGTGAGTGAGTGAGTGAGTGAGTGAGTGAGTGAGTGAGTGAGTGAGTGAGTGAGTGAGTGAGTGAGTGAGTGAGTGAGTGAGTGAGTGAGTGAGTGAGTGAGTGAGTGAGTGAGTGAGTGAGTGAGTGAGTGAGTGAGTGAGTGAGTGAGCGAGCGAGTGTGATATTTAACTCAGCTCAGTATTCCAGTCATATCATGTAGACAGCCTACCCTGACTTCTGGATTATTGGGCATCGCCAGGCCGGGATACAGAGCTTTCCTCATGTCTGTCTCATCAGAGGCGCTCTTCTCATCAGCTATCTCAGGCTCCTTCACCTTGGGCTTCATCTTCTTGATAAGACGTAGAAGATTAGCAATGAGAGAGTCCTGAAAAAGTCAACATCTTTACTATTAATATCACAGAAAACATCCAACTACGTTTCATAAGCAACCTGTTGTTCAAAGGTCAAGTTGTGTTAAATGTTTCTTTTAGGGTTAAAAAATAAATACGTCAACCCTCATTTTGAATGGAGACCAGGGAAATTCATTTAATGCAAACTGTCAGGGATTTATCTTGCATTAAAACTAAGTGCCTTTGGCAGACAATTTGGGCAAATTTATCAACATTTGATTAAGATTTGGGACCAAATATGTCTTGAGCCGGTCCACACAAATTCCCGGTCTATCTGAAAAGACAGATGTCTTTTGTCATGTTTGGGAATTAAACCTGGCACAGAAAATATCCTTTGTTTTGAAGCATTCCTGTTATCATGGTTAGATTACAGAAATATCCTGTCAAGGCATTATTATACCTCTTGCTTCGTGACCATGATTGGCTCTGCATCAGTGTCAGTCAATGGTGGGAGGCCTCCCAAAACAGAGAAGGGCAGATTTTACTTCCGTGAGTTGTACATGGACATAATTCATTAGACTCAACAATAAACATGCGACCCCACTACAGCTCAAAGCAGCTTTGTGTATTCAAGGGTGATGGAAGAATGTCTTGTATACAAGCCTGTCAAGTATTGACAATGAGTAGCTTTCTACTCACTGAGAACTGTGCATCTCGTTCATCCAAGGCTTTCTTGAATTTTTCAAATGTGTCATGTTTCTCAGCGAGATCAATCACATATTCAGCTGAAACCCAAATTACAGAAAGTCATTATGAGTTCAATTATTACCAACAGACTAAAAATGTTAAAAACATATCCTGTATTTTTAAACATATAAAACTGAAAAACATTCTCAATATGTATGACATTCAATGTTCATAGTCTTCCATGTTTAGTAGCAATATTACCAAAAAATTTAACATTTTCTAATAGTCCTGTATACCATTGTACATTTATAATGTTACATCATTGTCATCAAAAAGACAAAAGCTAATTAGTTAATTTAACAATATTCATCATGTTCATGCCATATTGAATTCTACTGAGCTTTATGCATGTTATAGGCGACAAAGAATCTGGTAGTTATAAGCTTGCGGTTACCGTGTTCATGGCAAATTTGCGTCACAATGAATCATAACAGGCATAAACGAGGCCGAACTACACTCTTGCCATTAAATAGGAAGGCGGATGCCCCAATGCACATGCGACCCGCCAGTCACGACCTTGGGTGGATTGTTGTGGTCCCCCTCGGCAGTGGATGATTTTACATAGCGCTTTAATTACTTTCGCGGGGGACGCGGGTGACAGCACAGCCACGGTGATTGAATTAATTAGTATCAAGCGCTTCACTGAGTACTGCGGACGCCACCAGTCTCGCGTACAAGATACGGCAGAGCCGTCACGCGTACACGTTACGTCTGCAACTGATTATGATCAGTGTCACACCATACTGTTCCAGGACAAATTTAAAAGGATAATGATTACACAATCTGACAAGTATAGTATGACTCTATATTATAGCATGACTCTATATTATTGCATGCTCTATATTATCACAGCATCAGTTAATCTCATAATCCACCCCCTTTGTCGACTGTTTACTTACGCAAATCTAATCACGATATTTAATCGTTTGAGCAAACACTGGACTTGTTGCAGTATGTCACAGCTACTCATAAGTTTACACTTTAACCTTTTTATGATAGTTTCTGGAATGTTTTTGAAATGGAATTACCCCTACCTCCATTAATAATTGGTTAGGAAAGAACCCATTTGTTTGGACAATGTCCCTTGACCCAACCTAGATCATATGAACACTGATTTAAGTGAATATGTATAATCCAAAACAAAAAATGATATAAAACCACATATTCCATGCATATCACACAGCAAAATAGTGAAACTGCGATAGTATAGTTGCCTGTCCTGATACAAATAACATGTTTGGGGTTTACCTAACTCGATAAATTCTAACTGATGTGTCATAAAACATAAAAGTTGAACAAAGAACAAGAAACATATTGCGTATGATATATTTAAAGGTTAGTTACCGTGCGCTATTATGATCCATTATAAATTAACTACACCTATAATATTGCGTACCATGCTTATCACTTATTCAAGGATTATTTGAAAACAGTAGGGCCACTTACCCAAATCTTTATCATTTATCCCAAGATGGTTTTCTAACTCTGTGCATACTTTGGACACCAAAGACAGATACTCCAGCTTCTGTAGCTCGTCCATGATGTCAATGAGATTTGACCTGTGTCTCAAAAATACGATTACTTATGGGTAGGCAGTTTTAGTTTATTCGAAGGATGCCATGTTTTCGTGCATAACTCACTCAACACCTGAATCTTGTCAAATCTATATCACCCGTTGTCACGTGGTATTATCTGACATTACATGATGCTAGGCTTTAGTGTTGTGACTTTCGTCAGACATCAATTAATCGCGTTGGTCCTATTTCAAATTTTCGGGAACAGACTTTGTTGCAAATTATTTGCAGCTATCATACGTCTTATTTCTTACTTCCGGTAATAACAGGAAATAGATTTCCTTAGTTCGTGACGCCAAAGAGTCGTCAAGGGGAGACAACTCTAACAGACAGACAGACAGACCGACAAGTTTATTCAATATTTTAGGCCATATGACCTATAGTACAGAAGTAGGGTTTTTTGTATCAACATTGTACAGTCACGAGTAGGTGATAATCAGTTTACATATAATATTAACGTCTAATTTCAAAAATCTTCTTTAGGAATATTGACAGAGATGATATTGTACGTATTAGCATTGCGGGAGTTCAACAAATTGTTCATCAGTTGTTCATCTTTGTACATAGTTGAAATCATAGGGAGGTATCTATTTTTAAGAAACTGATAATATTTATAAATGAGAAGTACATGAAACTCACCCTCAACATAGCCTTCATTACAATAACGGCATAAACTACTTTCTTTATCTTGTACATTTTTCTTTCTGAGGTTATTAACATTAAAATTATGTAATGATATACGTAACGTTCCTGATGAAAACAGAGTCGAGCTAACGAATGTTATCACGATCTTGATACCAATCTTCCCTTACGCATCAGCCTCTTTGTAAGGAAATCAACCCGTTGTGTTTGTGTGTATTACTGTCGAAAAACTGTTGAGTTTATATTGTCAGCAGAGTGATATATATGATCTGATATGAAGTTGATGAAACGGCAAACAAAACATGGAATGGAGAAAGGAAGAACCATGGACATCTGATGGAGGTGATGAAGTGAAAATCCCTACAATCTAGGGCTTGGACGAGTCCAAATTTCCTACCCGGGTACCCAACCTCCTATTACCCGACCCTACCCGGGTACCCTCTGTGGGTCTCAAGAGTTTGGAACAAAATGTCCAATTGGGAATAGTTTTTAACTGTTTAGATACATGTATGAAACCAGAGACCGTATAACAGATACATGGTCTCTTATGAAACGATCGAATCATGCATACACTGAAGTTGACTGAAGCTTTATCTTTACTCAAACATATACAAGTCAAAAGGAATGTGTGCATCATCAAAGAAATGGGAACATTAGCGACTTGTAGTGTAACCACTGAGTAAAAGTGTTTTTTCGTCATTAAACAATATGTCACGTGACTAACCACGGGTCCGGGTATACTGTGGGTACCCGGGTTCTACTCAGGACCCACCCGACCCGAGTACCCCCTCCAAGCCCAACCACAATCAATTATGTTTGAGTGACCTTGAGTTGGTGATACTGAGCTGTTTCCTGCCATGATCACTGACAAATACCAATACATGGACATAATCATGAAATTTAACCGCCTATTTGTTTGGGGAGTTGACTGGAGTATAGCTCTAATTTTACTGATTCAAGTCTTTGACAGGCACTACAAAGTTTGAAAAACTTGAAGACATCACATTTTCGTGAATAACAACTTCTATATTGTTTGTTAGGCCACACATTTTTTATTTTTCATTTCACGGGCCATCCACCCCGAATGAAAAGCAGCCCGTCTAAGAAATAAATTAAACATAAAAATATATATTTTTATTATGTCTTCCGCTAGTAATATAGACCCTCAATATCAAATGTTATATATATTCCATTAGTACACTACTATCAGTGATTCAAGAGGTCACCTGCAGTTTTACCCCCACAGCAGAATGACTTACAAACAAACAAATGAATGAATGAATGAATGAATGAATGAATGAATAAGTGACATTTTTTTTTATTATATTATAGTATTAATAATCCGACGTACGTGGGGACAATAACGCCTTGCTACACCGATGCCTGTCTTTCACTTCAATCCCGTTGCAGCCCCATCCAAATAGGCAGTGTTGCGACATTCTGTACAAGAATATATTACAAGCCACCGGTGTTCTGATAAATATGCAGTTTGCTTCATCGGGGTCAGACTATGTTATTGTCTTATATTTATCACTTGATACTATCATTTGCAATGAAACTATATGTACGTTTACCACAAAGAAACTGGTAAATTGAATTGTTAATGAATGAGTTTGATTTAACGCCGCTTTGAACAGTATTTCAATTCTGTAAAGGCGTGTCAGCTGAATTTGGAATGAAAGCCATAGACGCTTAAAACCCAAGTTAAGTCGGATACAAGCTAAAACGGCAACTCCGCAAAACGTCACCAAAGTCTCGGGCGAAAACGGCACCTTATTTGGCGAAAACGGCTACTAATTTTCGGGCGAAAACGGCACCTCTATTTTATATAACGATAAGGTAAAAGATAAAAAATAAGGAGTCGTTTTCGCCAGGCATTAGTAGCCGTTTTCGGCACCGATTGGCGAAAACGTCGCCACGCCTAACGAGGTGACGTTTTCGCCAATCGGTGACGTTTTGCTGAGATGCCGTTTTATTTATAACCCAATTAAATCCACGGACCCGTGAAGGGTAGAATAGGTCTTCAGCAACCCATGCTTGCTGTAAAAGGGGACAATGCTTGTCGTAAGAGGCGACTAACGGGATCGGATGGTCAGGCTCGCTGGCTTGGTTGATGCATGTCATCGATCCCAATTACGTTGTCTGGGTTGTCTGGTCCAGATTCGATTATTTACAGACCGCTGTCATATAGCTGGCATACTGCTGAGTGCGGCGTTAAACAACAAACCAACCAACCAATTAAATCCACGAGCACTGTCATGGTGCTGACAAACAAATAAAAACGGAACGAAACGGGATTCAAACTCATGACCATCGAATTTTCATTCGTCACCACTCGCATGTTTCCGTAACCTACATTCGGCTTGTTCCGGAATAGATCTGTTTATGTACACACGATTAACCTTTATCATCAGGGAAGCGCAATAGGTTTAACACCGCTTGGACCAGTATTCCCCAATACTGTACTTGATGAAAGAAATGCCACCACCTATTTCTGGGCATCGTCTCCATCGTCTCCAGTTTGCCGTTGCAGCCCTCCCGGGGGGGATTCCGGGTGAGAGGAGTCCCCCAACAGCCTAAGCTGGTCATAAGAGGCGACATGATGGATCGATCAGCTCGGTGATTTGTTGGTTGATGACGTGTCATAGTACCCCAACAACATGGGTCATTCATTACTCACAGTAATATGTCAGTGGATTGTCTGGTGCAGACTATTATTCACGTGCAGACGCCATATATAGCGGGGATATTGTTGAGTGCGGCGTTAAAAGGAAAAAGAAACAGTTGCAGTTTATAGCTGTTCTGTGTTGGCAAATGAGTCACGTTACTCTGTGGGTTTTCACAATGACCCATGCACGTTGGTTTAAACGTAAAGAAATTAACGATATTCGTACTGTTTGATGGTCGAACAGACGTAGGGGCGGTCGGGTAGCCTAGTGGTTAAAGAGTTCGCTCGTCACGCCGAAGACCCGGGTTCGGTTCCCGACATGGGTACATTGTGTGAAGCCCATTTCTGGTGTCCCCCGCCGTGATATTGCTGGAATATTGCTAAAAGCGGCGTAAAACCATACTCACTCACTCGAACAGACGTAGTGGCGGATCAGTATGGTTTGAGAAGGAATACGTTTAAACGGTTCCGTGTACGGGGCTGTACATCGTAAGGAATAGAACACACCTAGTAATTTTGTGTGAATAAAAAAACAGCCTCCAATTGCTTGAAAAGAAATAGCTTTGCCTCAGTAGTGATTGAGTATGGTTTTACGCCGCGTGACGAGCGATAGCTTTAACCACTAGGCTACCCAACCGCCCCTCTGTCTCAATAAAAAGTCTAGAACGCAATATAGCCATCCTCATCAGTACAGAGTATTTCGTGAGCAAAGCCATGGTCTTTGACAGAGAATCATCACCATGAGAGGCAATATGTCTGTAACCCCTATTTATTAATAATTATTTCAAATCTTCCATTCAAGAGGCCATATCATGCAAGTCACTGTGTCGTTATCCTTGGTCAAGGTCATTGACTCCACTTGTCCTACTGTCACATGACTGATAAGTTGTTGAGTGTGATGTGAAATGCCCATTAAGCATCATTTACCCTTATTTGGAATAACCTTAACTGACGAGCAAAAGAAACGTTACCAACCAACATTGTTTGTTCCTAAAAACAACAGGGCCAATGTCAAGGACGATACTTATATTGTCAAAAGACATGAGTTAACATGTTATGCCATGAGAATCAAGTTGGCCTAAAATGTTCAGTTTGAGATACATCAGATGTGAAGATACAGGTTTGTTTTGGTCGGAACATCCAAAGATGGGGGATGTTGTCAGGGCTTGCTTTAGCTTTTCGATTGCCTGTTGGTAATTGTTGGACATTTCTGCTTTCAGAAAGTTGTATAGAGGGGAGGCGATGCCAGAAAAGTTTGCTACAGATTTGCGATAACACGAGGCCAAACCTAAGAAATGATTTATGTCATTGACATTTGTAAGGGGTAGGATTTGTGTAACTGAATCTATTTTTGAAGTTTATCGACATGGATGCCATGTTTGCTGAAGATATGCCCTAAGTAGGTGACTTGTTTTGTGGCAAATTTACATTTGCTTGGTTTTAGAGTGAGTCCTGCTTCTTTGATCTTTTGGAGTGAGTGAGTGAGTTATTATTTAACGTCACATGGGCAATATTTCAGCCATATCGTGACGAGAAGTTACATTTATGGTACATTTATGATACATTTATGATACATATATTTAGACTGAATAAAAAGCTGTCAACGAAGGACAGTAGAATAACTAGAATATCACAGACTTGATTTAAAACTAGTTGAGAATAGTAAAAGGCAGTAAGCATTAATGAACACCACAATATAAAAATGGGCTAGAAATCGTCAGCAACTGAAGGGAGATCACCATACTGGGGACCATGGGGACTTACAGTACTTTGGACCCCGGCAGGATTTATATCATCCCTTCAGTCACTGGCGACAGTGTACCAGTAGAGCCTTAGATTAAAATAACGAAGATACTACTTCTAAAAGCCTAGTGTGCAGAAAAATACTTCGAATGATATGGGACTTACATACCTTCTTAGGGGGACAATAATTGTACGCTACTTCAACCCCCCTCAAGGGTACAGCCACTAACAATCTAAGTTATGAATTTCGCACTACCAATTTTCAAAACAATACAGTTAGTACATCAAAATTTATGAACAAGTTCTATTTCCTTTAAAAAACATCTTTTGGAATACTGCCTTGAGGTGATACAAATGTTCTGAAAACTTTATAGAAAATATTATGATGTCATCTACATATAGTAAGTAATATGTAAAGCCACTTAATTTCTTTTAGTGCCTGAAAAGGTTTGCTGAAATGCCATAGCAGCAATATTGAGCCCAAAAGGGAGGCGATTCCATTAAAAACACCATTAGGTGTAATGAAGGCCGACTTGTGTTTTGTATCTGGATGGAGTGGTATTTGCCAAAAGCCTCTAGCACAACATCTTCCCGAGGCAAGAGAGTTAACTGACTTAAAAAGTCCAGTTTCCACCCTTGCCGAACTAGGTTGGAATGAATGGGCTCGATCGTAGCGCCACCAGTGGCTATTACCAGTTATGTCCTTTCTAAGCCTCTCCTATGGACCAATCAGATTCCAACCCTCGTATCACTTGCGTTTGCTTCACACAAAATGGTGGCGCCGAGTCAGGACGATCTGATTGATAATCAAGATCTATATTGTGATAAAACGGGTCTTACATCGCGAAATGCATCAAATCACGTGAGCACCTTGATTAAAAACATGAAAAGATTTGGAATAATATCTGTTAACAACGAGTTGGCGGTGCACATGCTTTGCAAATCCTGCAGTCGATAGAAATCTGCACGACAGTTTACGAACCGGATATCGATTTCGGTGCGCGATTTTGATTGGACTATGCATGGACTCGTTAGTCCAGCCAAAATGTAACTCCATAATACCAGCCTAGTTCGGCAAGGGTGGAAACTGGACTTTTAAAGTCAGTTAACTCCTTTGCCTCGGGAAGATGCTAGCACAAGCAAGGACACTAAAAATGTTGGCATGGCTGTCGCCTATATATGGCGTCAACGGCATCTTCGAAAGGTGCAGGGGCGGTCGGGTAGCCTGATGGTAAAAGCGTTCGCTCGTCACGCCGAAGACCTGGGTTCGATTCCCGACATGGGTGCAATGTGTGAAGCCCATTTCTGGTGTCCCCCGCCGTGATATCCGTGGAATATTGCTAAAAGCGGCGTAAAACCATACTCACTCACTCAAAAGGTGCAGAGGGGAGGTATAGGCTTAGTAACTGCACGGAGGCATCTATAATTTACAGCAACGCGGTATGAGTTATCCCGTGTTTTGACCATGACAAAGGGGGAGTGCCACTCAGAGGAACTGGGCTGAATGATATTGGATTCTAACATTTCTTGCAACTGTCTGGAACATTCTTTCTTAATGTCTGGGTTTTGCTTATAAAAGGAGAGTCTAATGGGTTTGGCATCACCTGTTTCTATTTTGTGATGATGTAAGTGAGTATGTCTTCATCCTGACCAATCCGAGGGAAAATCTGATCTTTTTTTTAGAAATGCATTTTATTGTATACTTGTACTTTCAATATTGTCACTATATTTAAAATGCGTTTGAGGAGAAAGACGTTCAGTGGTATTGCCCAGCGCTATCTATAAATGTCGATTAATACCTTCTTACGTCGCCACGTTTTATATTATGCTTTATTATACTGCTATATTCATTGTTCTGTTATAAAATCACCTAATACGTACAGTAATAATGTTTTAGTAAACAGTGAGAAACTTTTAACATTCTAACCATAGGTTGAATTTGCAATGTGCCAACAAAAAATTCTCAGCTCTCATTTAAGAAGAAAAAAATCTCAGCCCCCCCCCCCCCCCCCCCCCCCCTCCCCGCAAAAAAAATAATTAAATAAATAAAATTAAATAAATAAATAAAACAACAAAAAACAAAAAAAACATCCAAAAACAAAAACAAAACAAAACAAACAAAAAACCGCTCCTTTCCCCCTGAAGTCGCCTCGCATAGGTTGCTGGGAACCTATGCTAACCAGGAATCCCTGCGCAATATGCACAATCAGTCTTGCCACAGAGCCGGACCATCAAATCCAGTTCCTTTGCCTCTTACGACCAGCAATGCTGGGGACCTACTCTGATCCGGATTTTCAGGAGGAGTGGAATTTGATTCAAGCAGTGTTGAAATTTTGCATGGTATGTTTTCCACGGCATTGTGAAGGTGTTTTTGGCCCATATGGTGGTCATACCCAATATTGAGTCATGGAGGTTCATCGGTTTGGTTTGTGTCATCAGCCGTAATGATACACAGACGTCTAAGGCAGACGCTCTGCAGAGTTGCGTCCCTTGGGCACACCAGAAACCTATGATTGTGGGTTCGAATCCCGGTTCGCCCCGATTATGTTTCTAGGTTTGTCAGCACCATACCTGTGCTCGTGGGATTCACCGAAGTGGTGAACGTCTAAGACCTGCTTCACTTCTGGCTTTCCTCCCACATTAAGCTGACACGCCGCGATATAAATGGAATACTGTTAAAAGCAGCGTTAAACCCAACTCACTCACTCTTACATGGTCTCCCTGACAAACTCAAGACTTCACAAGAGGTAATCTCTCAGTCATTTGTGCGCAGAAGTGATACAGGTCTCAGACGTTTACCACACAGCGAATCGCGGCGCCTTAGACGACTGGGCCACCCGTGCCCCCAAGAAGGCCAAGTGATGCAGGTCTTATACATTTACACCAATTCAGTGAAATCCATGGGTATGGTGCTTACAAACCAAGGATGATAACCCGTTAGTCCTATAGTAGTGAATTAGGAGATACACGTGTTTGCAATGAAGTGATATGATGTCTGGAGGTTTGACGGCTGAAATGAATTGGAACCCCAAGCGTCAGGTTTCAAATGTTAAATTTAGCGCCATCAAATGATTGGGAAAGAAGTATTTTTTGATAAAAATAAGCTCCAGCAGTATGACTGCTTTAAAAAAAAATAGCTGTTTCAGTTAAAGGTGGTTAATATATTGAAAGTATTCCAAAGTAATGTAGAACCATCATTCACCCTTCAAGGTGAGGTGAAATTGGGTTTAACGTAGCGTCCAAGATTATTGCACTTATGTAGCGACGTGCATGCACGTGTGTGTGTGGCTGCTTGTACTAGACCGGACTGATGCCGATTTATAGTGCTAGCTCACTGAGATACCATGCCGCAGTTTAACATGAATACCCCACTCAGACAGAGTATACGGACTCCGAGCCGACCAGTCCTTGTTTTTGCCCCTTAATGACGAGCGCCAGAGAGGAAAGTAACAAGTACCATCGTTTAACGTATTTTGATTTGATGTGGCCGGGGATCAAACCCCGGACCTTCCGCTCTCCGGCGGACGCTCTACCACTAGACCACGGAGGCGGTTAATACCATAAGGAACCTCCCATACAGTACCTATTAATCACCCTGCTCCAATAAGCGTCTCCTCACTATCTTCTACACCAACTTGTAAATAATTTGTATTAGCGCCCCCTACGAAGACCGAAAGAGTAGATGCCTTACCAATAGGAGGTGAGGTGAAATGGGGTTTAACGTCGCGTCCAAGATTATTGCACTTATATAGCGACGTGCATGCACATTTGTGTGTGTGGCTGCTTGTACTAGTCCGGACTGATGCCGATTTATAGTGCTAGCTCACTCAGAGACCATGCCTCAGTTTAACATGAATACCCCACCCAGACACAGTATACTGACTCCGAGCAGACCAGTCCTTGTTTTATCCCCTTAATGCCGAGCGCCAGACAGGGTAACAACAAGTACCATCTTTTAACGTCTTTTGGTATGACGCGGTCGGGGATCGAACGCCTGACCTTCTGCTCTCCGGGTGGACGCTCTACCACTAGACCACAGAGGCAGTCTCTTACCAACAGGAGTCAGCAGCATAGAAGGGGTATATCACTGCCTGGTAACTTATCAAACAGGTTTAGTTTCACAGCAGTTTCTTCACTACCCCTCAATATCTGAAAACAAATTTAACTCATTGAATATGGACCCGTGAAGATCCAGGGTAGAGTACGTCTTCAGCAACACCTGCTTGCTGTAAAGAGGTGACTGGGGTGGTCAGGCTCGCTGACTTTATTGATGACTGCAATCGTATCCCAATTGCGTGGATCAATGCTCATGATATCAGTCACTGGATTATTTATACAGACCACCGTCACAAAGCTGGAATATTGGTGAGTGCCGAGTTAAACACCGTCACAAAGCTGGAATATTGCTGAGTGCCGTGTTAAACACCGTCACAAAGCTGGAATATTGCGGAGTGCCGTGTTAAACAACAAACAAACAAAATCATTGTATAAGTTATCATAAGGCAGTTTTCTAGGGGATCAGAGAGCTTATAACAGACAGGGTAAGTCTAGTTGTGACCTCAGACCAATGTGTCTCCCTGGTCTGTTTGAAGATGTCTATGAATAACAAGTCATGTCCAGTCAACACTTTATACATGATTTATTCCATTTAAAAACAACCACTGATCAGCCGACTCCTTGGTCAGCAAGCAAACAGCCTCTCTGCTTCTCCAACAGTTAAAAAAAAATCAAATCAAAGAAAACTGCGAAGACGAGCCTTCATTCAGATTCTATCAACGAATTTAAAAATGTCCATAATTTTTCAGTGACCCGTCAATCGCACATTCATACAAACATGCACACCAATAACCCAGGCACAATTTGCGCCTAAATCTCACACACAATACACATAACCATGGCAACGAACAACATCATTCATTCTTGCATACCATAGCTTAGCATTAAATGGTTCTGTGCTGTCACAGATTCACAGATCACGATCCTGATGTGTGTAAACACCTGAATCAATGAATAATTAAGAAAGTGATGTCGCTACAGGTTTGAAAATAGTTTTGTAAAACATTGTCATAAACTGGCACTAAATAATTATTAAAAACACATTAAATTTTGGAGATACCAGACTATTCTCTCCTAGCACACTTTCACAGATTCTAAAAACAGATTTTCTCGGACAGAATGGACCACACATCTCAAGGGGACATAACTCCGAACAATGTGACAACCTCATTGAATCACACATCAATGACCATTTGCTTCATGTAGAAACGACAACAGGGCAGTACACAAGTAGTAATTCATGTCTATTAGTTGACGACGCACACATTTGTTTCCAGACTTCACGCACTCCAACATCACATGCACTGGTAATACTCCCATCAACAGTCTTCGCCACACTTGAAAAATAGTTCCAAGAAAGGTTCCTCCAGTCATGTATTCACAATGTACAAGTTCTGTACAAGTCTATTTCACAAAGTCACAAGAATTTCTCTCTTTGAATTGACACAGTCCCAATTGCAGGTGACCAAGATTATCTTTCGGCAAGTAACAGCTGTCCCAGTCCATCGACCTCAATCTTCCCATGCACAGTTGCTCTTCCTCCTTCCAACAAATCACCAGTTTTTTCCTCTGTGTCTTCAAAAGTCACAGACAAGTATTTCCCTAAACTCTTCCATCTTGCTGTACAATTTTTTAACAAATTTCCTAATTCAACAACCTTAATGCTACTGGTAACTGGCAACTTGAGCTCAACAGGTCTTGTTCATGAAACTATCTTTTTAAACAGGGTTACCTCCCTTGCTAAAACAGTCCCATAATCCTTTCAGGAAATGTGAACAGGTTTCAAGGGAGATAACTCTGTCAACACTAATCTTAATGCTTGTTCTGCAAAAAGTCAGAAATCATGACAATAATGTCCTCACTAATCAGTGTTCCTGAATTCAAATCATTTGTGTTTTACTCAAAATGAATATCCTTCTCAATAAATACCAATCTCAATAAATTCAGATCTTAGTTCTCGCTACCGGTAAACAAAGATCTGAGGACATCCCATTAGGGGTCACGTCAGAATAACCTTTCATCAGACCAATCAGAGCGTCGCTTACCAGATCATGAAAGTGACAGTCGGAATGTGATTTTTAATCATGCAACCTTGAAATCTTTAAAACGGGGTATTCCGAACGATAATTACGGGCTTAACGACTGAATCTATACAATCTAGACCATATATTAGCCATTCCAGAATGTTCTTTTGTTCAGGTTTCAAATCTTTAAGTGAGAATTTGTCAAAATATCTTTCGAAGGGTAGTCCCCAATTTGAAATTAGTGCCGTAAAACACGAGAAAGCTGCCTTCTGATTGGCAAATGTCGACTTCTTGTCAGTAATTCCATTGGTCGGTCAGAGTTCGCGAAAGGTCGGTCTGACATGACCCGTAATGGGATGTCCTCAGATCTTTGTTTAGTGGCAATGAGAACTAAGATCTGATTTTAATGAGATTGAATAAATACAATACCTTCTGTTTCCTTCTAAATACAAGTAAAGCCTTAGTGAAACACTCACATGGTAATCTTACATACAGTCGTGTCACATGTTGCCAGGAGAGGTGTGTGCATGCAAGCCATCTTGAGCTGCTTGAACAAGAAGACCCCTTCAAAGGGGAGACAACCCATTATAAGCCTGATAATAAATAAATATGATTGTCATACATTCTCCATGTTGGAAGTCCAGAAACGTGTGGGAGGGGGGTGGGGTGGGGTGGGGTGGGGTGGGGTGGCATTTCTGTTTATTTTTAGGTTTGGCAATATCATTTGGGAGATGCCCTTTTTGAGAAGTTTACAAGGATGAAAACTGTCACAAGGAAGCTAGCCCCAGTCAATTTGTTTAATGTTAGAGCTATTCTGTAGGTTTGGTGTTTCTTAGGCATGTCTATTTTGTGAAGAACATATTTCAGGTTAATACACATCCCTGAATATTGGACAATGCACATTCAGTTAAAAAAACCAAAATTCACCAAAAACAGGTTATGACAATTTAAGCTGAGAGTGATTTTGAAACTTTGAAACTACTCGGACGTCAGACTTGGGACAGGGTACAGGAGAGTTGGGTTGGTTGAGGAGGTTCAGAGTCAGAGGTCAATGAGTTGGTCGGGGTGAGTGAGTGAGTTAGTTGGATTTAATGCTACTTTTAACACTTATCCATTAATATCACAGCATGTCAGCTTACTGTGATAGGAAAGCTGAAGTGATGGAGGTCTCAGATATTTACTGCTTGTGTGAAACCCACAAGCATGGGTATGGTTCCGTCAAACCTTGAAACATAATCAGGGTGAACCAGGATTCAAACCCACAATAATAGGTTTCTGACATGTCCAAAGGGATGCATCTCCTAACAGAGAGCTGCAGTGCCTTAGATGACTGGAGTTTGTCAGAAGAAGTATTGTATCAAGCCCTCATTTATTTAAATTCAACGGAAATGTACGTAAACACAGTTGTGACACTAGATATATTACCCTCTTGCTCCATATTGCATTATCAGTGCACTACAAGTCACCTTCGGAAAACTGAATCATCTGTTAATTTGAAAAGTTCTAATTCCAATTTGAAACTTGTATTCAAACTTTGCTGTGATCGAACTTTGACAATGCCTTAACAAGTCCCCGGTGGGTGGAAGAGGGTGTTTCAGAAGTGTGAGGGAAGCGTCACGAGTTCATGCGTGAGAAATACAAGAAATAAAGTACCTATGGCCCTCTGCTTCATACAACCATGAAAGCCAGGCATTAATGACCATAAGAATAGGAACGTAAGGGGAAATTGATAAATGCTGAATCAGCCATTTCTCGGTGGCTCCAGCCCATTACACAACATTTAGCAATAACCGAGTCAAGTCCCAGTTAGACCATAAAGAAGGATAGAAGCTCAAAGGATGGCCTTTTTCATTCTTCAGCTCAACTTGCCTCCCTTGTTTTATTTGAACGTCCACCAATCTCATTAAAATCAGATCTTTACTCCGATATGATACCTCTCTCCGTGAAGATCTGAGGACACCCCTATCGGAGGTTGCATCAGATGATCTTTATAATCGACCTATCAGCATTGAGAAACATTCAGTGAGAGAAACATTCAGGCCAGCATACCTGATTTAAATACCTCGAAAACACAGGACAAGCTCCAAATATGGATAAATAAGGCCACAACCACATATCATTATGGATATTTATACACCGTCTTTTCTTTTCTTCGTGACATGGCATCTATACCCAAAACAAGTACCATTGAAGAAGTGTTTTTGTTCAGTGGGGTTGGTTTGTACAAATCGAAGCGAGGTGGTGAAGAATGAAACCGAATAATTTGAATGAGATTGGTCAGACCACAACGAAAGGGTTCAAGTTTTACAACCATTTCCTGGAACATGTAACATGGCCGCCCTAGACTCGTGGGCAGTACTGATCAACACAGGTGACATATCTTTGGTATAGCTTCACCGCTGTGAGGACTGTTTTGAAGTGTAAACAAGTAATGACATGTTATGTCAGAATTTCGGTAAAAATCAAACTTTTGTCTTCTCAAGACACATTTTCTCCACCCCAAACCCGTTATTGCGGTAATATTACAATCACATATAGTCCTATATGGAATAAAGATTGACACACAGTTTGTAATGTCCTGTCCATGGGGACCGGTGAAACTGATGGTACTTAAAGGTACCTCGTCAAAAGATTCACTGCAGGCAAGCACCAACTTCATCCACATCTTGAGTAATTTCAGCACCATATTGGGAACTGACAATGTCAGTATGTCACTTAAAGTCCAATTTGTAAGCCTGTTAACAATAATTTCCTGTTTTATCAGTATCACAGTTGATTAGTATTGATTACCCTATTCATACAAAGAAAATGTCTCCATTTCACTCACGCCTGGTTTGATAGGACGTAACATACTGCATCCAAGATGCCAACAAGAATGGACGCTAATAATAGCTACGGTACTATGAGTCCGAGTGGACACAAAAGTGTATGGATCTCAGGATGATCGAACCTACTCAAAGTAAAGCATAATTTCAGATAAGAAATTAAAATTTTTTCGGATAGTCTATATCAGGTTTTCTTCCCGTAATCCATAAGTTTCTTTCGATAAAATGAAATCCTTTTCTCTTAGTAGCACAAGGCACCTACCCATTATATGATAATGTATTTTTTGGGATGGCATAGTGGACACCTTGGTCAGCAACTCAGCATATGTCACTAATTAAACAGTCTGGACCCACACTGGAATGGCAGACCATTCTACCTTAGCCCTTTCATGAACTTGTCTCTGGATATAGTTTCAAATGGATCTTAGTTTCCAACAGTGGTCTCCAGCTTACAATACCAAAACATATCTTACAGGCACTGACATGAGATTTATGGCTAAGTTATGTTTCTATGGGAACAGGGACATATTCATGCAATAATAGTGTCATGTGATGATATGCAAATGGTGCTATGATACATTAATTTATAAAGGCCCATTGTAACAAATAATACTGTACATTACCACGCATGAACAATGTTTTGAATGTTATCAATTGTTTTCAAAATCAGGAACGTCACTGATATCAGAAAGGAACCTACATGTGTTAAGAACTTCATCCAGAAAAAACTCTGGATAGCGTTATATGTCAAATACATGCCAAAGTTGCCATCTAGCTAATTCTAGAGGTGGTAGTCCACAAAAAAATGTCACTTGTCCTTCCTAAATTTTACTGGTCTAAGATGAGCATACTCAATTTTGATTCAGAATGGTAATAAACACTCAATTATGCCACGCTGTTTGCGATGCCAAGACATTTATGAAGACAAGCAGAAAATCTTTCCAATTGATCTTCATCGGAAGGGGTCTGACCTGATTGTAACTCCAATACTGGAATATAGACTTAGGGCTTTCGCTGAGCTGAGGGGGCAGTGGGGTAGCCTAGTGGTTAAAGCGGTCACTTGTCACGCCGAAGACCCGGGTACAATGTGTGAAGCCCATATCTGGTGTCCCCGCCGTGATATTGCTGGAACATTGCTAAAAGCGGCGTTAAACCATACTCACTCACTCACGAAAAGGCCTGAGCCAAGGATGTATACTACGCCCTTAACAGTTTCCGTTATGGATACTTTTCTTGATTACAGGTTGCATTGGCGCCATATACACAACCAGGCAGCTTATTGCTGCAGGCATCGGTTTGTGGGTGGGGGCCCAGGTCTTTACCAATTAGGTAAAAGTCACTTGATCCATAACACATATCCATTTCCTGGACATCGTTGTACAAAACAACCTTAGCGCTACGACTGCCGTAAGTCTGTGTTAAGGTATGGGAGTTACGATCACCTTAGCGCTAAGATTGCTTTGTACAACGGCACCCTGGTCTACATTAAGACACTGTCATTACAGGTGAATTTAATCCTTTCGAGGTTTCCACAAGTGTGGTTTGTGACCCGCATACCACTTAACTTCAGATAGGGACATTGCTATTATTCCATGATATAACAAACTGATAATTTATTATGGATATGTAAACAGTATGAATATCTTGCCATCCCTTTCAAAAGTTAAGTGGTGTATATTCATGTGTTAAGAGTTATACACCATTAGGAACAGAAACAAGCAGTACCGATGAGGACAGAAAGGCTCACTAAAACCCACAAGGAATCAAAACTGGATATTCAGTGTGACGGGCTGACGCTTTAACCACTATACTACTCCACTCTCTTCCCTTAAAAATATCCAACCTCATATAAACAAGTAAGATCAATTACAACATATATTTTGTCCATATTTCGTCAAAACATTATTCACAAGTAAGTGTCAATATCTGTTGTGCATATATTAAGTCAGGGAAATTGTTGGAGACAATTAAATTCAGACATTTCAACTCTTGATGGAACATTCTGTTATTTCATCTAAAGGACATTTTGAATGGCAATCAGCAAATGTCCAAGAGTGAGTGAGTGTTTTACGCCACTTTTAGATTAATTTCAAGAATTTTATCATGGCAGGGGACACTGAAATGGGCTTCACTTACTGTACCCATAAGGAGAATCAAACCCGCGCCTTCGGTGTGACAAGCGAACACTTTAACCACTAGGAGTAAGGGAGTAAGTGAGTGAGTGAGGTTTTATGCCGCAATATTCCAGCAAAATCCCAGCAGGGAACACCAGAAATGGGCTTCACACATTGTGCCCATGTCGGGAAATGAACCCGGGTCTTCGGCGTGACGAGCGAACGCTTTAACCACTAGGCTACCCGACCGCCCCTTTAACCACTAGGCTACCCAACCACCCCTTTAACCACTAGGCTACCCAACCACCCCTTTAACCACTAGGCTACCCGACCGCCCCTTTAACCACTAGGCTACCCAACCACCCCTTTAACCACTAGGCTACCCGACCACCCCTTTAACCACTAGGCTACCCACTGCCTTAGGGAAATAATCCTACTGAAACCCAGCAGTAATATATTTGCATCATTATTCAGTAATTTTAACCTAATTTTTCAATGTGCTATTTTTCTGGTGGATGTGGATGAAGTTGGTGACAGTGAAGCGAGTGCCAGGTACCCCTACGACTTGGTTTCATTACCCACGGAAACGTGCACTGAAGGAAGTTAATGGGTGAACCACAGGGTCAGGACACAGGTTGTTATTCTCACAGGATATCTACATGAGTTGGGACCGTTGAATATGTACATATCACGTTAAACACACTTGGTTCTCAGCACTGCTTGTGGAATCATCACACCCGCTCGTAATTCACATCTGAAAGCATTTCTCACAGTCGCACATATCACATGACGTAGAAGAACACCTGGTGTCGGGCCACCGTTGACTGACAAATAAGACGAAGGCTGTCATGTCATATGGTGCTTGTGTCGATGGAACACCTGGTGTCGGTCGACTGTTGACTCTCACAAGACACCGCAGTTGTCTGGACACGGCTCATGACACCTGGATACAACAACATGCGACACCTGGTGTTGTGACACGTCCGTCCGAGTAGACCAGGTCATGATGTATGGCACTTTAGGTATCCAATTACGTTGCTGAAACTTGGAGAACGTCACATGACACTTTGATAATCCGACTCCTCCTCCTGGTAGGTAAGGTTGTGTCACATGAAGTGATGCGGATCCAGACACAAAGAGATGCCTTGAGGGCTAGCACGTGTCGCCATGTAATGTGATAGGGCGCCTCAGGGCTTCACTCTCATCTCCCTGTCCAGAGGACTGTTTGGGCCTCCATGAAGAAGCCTTGGATCTAAATCATGATCCTTTGAATCTCCAAGAGCTACCCTTTGGGCCTCATGACAATTTGAATCTCTGCGACGACACCTTTTGGCCTCATGCCGACCGTTTGGGTCTCAATGACGACACCTTGGATCTCCACGACGACCCGTTGGGCCTCCTTGATGACACACAGATCTCCATAACGACACCTTTGGGCCTCACAACCGTTTGGACCTCCTTTTAGCCTCTATGACGACACCTTGGATCTCCATGACGACACCTTGGATCTCCATGGCGACACCTTGGATCTCCATGACGACCCTTGCACCAG
Organism: Haliotis cracherodii; assembly: GCF_022045235.1. Lineage (NCBI taxonomy): Eukaryota > Metazoa > Mollusca > Gastropoda > Lepetellida > Haliotidae > Haliotis > Haliotis cracherodii. Next base: position 22,862,239 of record NW_027266272.1, on the reverse strand, counting down.
TATTTGAGGGCCCCATCACATGCATTCCTGTATGCAACTCCGCGAGCGTGATCTCTGGATGTCTCACAGCAAAATTGTTTAGAAATATGGCGAGGCAGGATGATTCATTTATTTTCTTGAAAGTAAAGTTTTGGAAATGGTTACCATGGATACCAAGACAAAACCATGGCAACAGGCTTCCAATGCAGTGAGCTTGCATATGTGGTTATCTCCACAACAAAGGGAGATTGAATGCTATGACGAGTTTGACCCAGATGCAGTTGGTCTGTAGCGACTGCTTCAGACATTGTTTGGCCTTTTCCCAGAAGTGTCCCCTATGTTGAGCTATGAGTATTTATCCCCGAAGGAGAATGACGGAGACTGATTCAGGTTGATGGTCGGTCCCTGTGTCGAGTTGCTGCTCCCTGGTGACTGACTCACTAGGCTGTTGTCCAGATGTCTGAAACAGAAGCCTTCGTATCAGGACTACATAGAACCAGCTCCCTGACTGGCAAGTCAGTCTTGCAAACATTCAACCTTACACAAGCCATCTGATTGCCCAGTGACTGTCTTGAAAACATTCACCCATACACGAGCCATTCGATTGGTCAGTCAGTCATGCAAACATTCATGCAAACACGAGCCATTGATTGGTCAGTCAGTCATGCAAACATTCACCCATACACGAGCCATTGATTGGTCAGTCAGTCATGCAAACATTCACCCATACACGAGCCATTGATTGGTCAGTCAGTCGTGCAAACATTCATGCAAACACAGGCAATTGATTGGTCAGTCAGTCATGCAAACATTCACCCATACACGAGCCATTGATTGGTCAGTCAGTCATGCAAACATTCAGGCAAACACGAGCCATTGATTAGTCAGTCAGTCATGCAAACATTCAGGCAAACACGAGCCATTGATTGGTCAGTCAGTCATGCAAACATTCATGCAAACACGAGCCATTGATTGGACAGTCAGTCATGCAAACATTCACCCATACACAAGCCATTGATTGGCCAGTCAGTCTTGCAAACATTCACCATTACACAAGCCATTTGATTGGCCAGTCAGTCTTGCAAACATTCAGGCAAACACAAGCCATTGATTGGCCAGTCAGTCTTGCAAACATTCACCATTACACAAGCCATTTGATTGGCTAGCCAGTCTTGCAAACATTCACCATTACACAAGCCATTTGATTGGCCAGTCAGTCTTGCAAACATTCACCATTACACAAGCCATTTGATTGGCTAGCCAGTCTTGCAAACATTCACCATTACACAAGCGATTTGATTGGCAAGTCAATCTTGCAAACATTCACCATTACACAAGCGATTTGATTGGCCACTCAATGTCTTGCAAACATTCACCATTAGTAATACACGAGTGATTTGATTGGCCAGTCAGTCAAGCAAACATTCACCCTTATACGAGCCATCTGATTGGCCAGTCACAAACATTCACCATATGATTGGAATTCTCCGAGTTAAACCTCACATTCGGTCTCAGGGTACAAAATCATTCAGCTTGTACATGTTACAACACAACATTTAATTTATACAACTCAAAAGAAGTCCAAGAAATCCCGAGTTAATCTGTCATGGCTGGTGGGTATTGCAACACAGCCTTCCAATTGTGGGTGTTCCTAACTTATTTTGAGTAGTATATTTGAAAACCAAATCAATGAATGCAAAGGCCTCATAACCCATTAGATGAACATTTTTTACTTTATGAGACATCACCATACCTGTTTCTTATCTTATAAAAAAATAATAAATAGTAACTTTCAATAATAAAATTTCATTACCGTATTCGACGTAATAAGCTTCCCGCTCTAATAAGCGCCCTGGGCGATATTTGCTGATATATTGGCTAGTGAACAATCCCAATTAGCACCCCTTCCGATTGATCAATGTACACAAGACTTATTTAATCGCGTATAATACACACTCGTGTGTTTTATGCACCCTTAAAAATTATGGGCAATTAAATTCTGGAAAAATATATCTGTCGTACATAAACATTTCAGGCTGTCCTCATAAACCACGAAATTTATCTTTCAACTCTTTTCACCAACATAATATTCTAATAAGAGTACCCTATTTCTAATTTTGAGAGCGCCCTGGGTGCTTATTACGTCGAATACGGTACCTTAAATTAAATAAGATCAGTGTAGTTACGAAGTGATGAATCTACGAGTTACAGGGATGAGCTGTTGGTAAGGAGGAGGCAGAGGTCACTCACTCACTTGGATTTGAGTTGTGGGGGTTTCAGATAGTCATCCTGAGCAAGCATCAGCACGTCGGGCCGGAAGTCCTTCTTGTACTGAAGACAGCGCCGGATAAATGCCTGCAACATCGGAGAGGAGAATCAATCATTGGAACATACTGCCAGAGCACTACCACATGCATTTAAAGGGGGATACATTAGTTTCTGACAAGTCTGGTGTTTTGAAAGGTTTATGTCTTGGCTTCTGACATAACTGGCTTTTGGAGGATCGTACCTTAGCTTGTTACGAGGTGGGGTGGGGAATAGAGGGGATTTGGGAGGGAGGTACCTTAGATTCTGACAAGGTGGGGTCAGGGATAGAGGGGATTTAGGAGAGACGTACCTTGGATTCTGACAGGGTGGGGTCAGGGATAGAGGGGATTTAGGAGAGACGTACCTTGGATTCTGACAAGGTGGGGTCAGGGATAGAGGGGATTTGGGAGGTATGGTGGGGGACAGAGGGGATTTGGAAGGGACGTACCTTAGCTTCTGACGAGGTGGGTGGGGATAGAGGGGATTTAGGAGGGACGTACCTTAGCTTCTGACGAGGTGGGGTGGGGGATAGCGGGGATTTAGGAGGATCGTACCTTAGCTTGTGACGAGGTGGGGTGGGGGATAGAGGGGATTTGGGAGGGACGTACGTTAGCTTCTGACGAGGTGGGACGGGCATAGAGGGGATTTAGGAGGATCGTACCTTAGATTCTGACGAGGTGGGGTGGGGGATAGAGGGGATTTAGCAGGGACGTACCTTAGCTTCTGATGAGACAGGGGGTTTAGGAGGGAAGTCAACCTCTGTAGCTTTAAGAATTGTGTTCTCCTCCAAGATGGCCGCCTGAGACAAGTTGTGGCCAAATGGCTGAAAACACAACAGGCAATATAAGAACAAAATCAAACTACTTCAACTGATAAATATATGTAACAAGTGTCATTAGTATTTGTATAGTCTAACCAAACATCTACACCAAAATGCATTCACAAATGACGTTTTCATCTAAAATTGATTGGCGAAACAGAGACACGAGGAAGTGACTTTTCTCCCATGTTGTTATCTTGTCTGCATACTTTAGTATGTAAAAACTAGGATTTCCACATACAAACAGTGTCAAACACTTAAGTTGGTTGGTTGGTTTGTTGTTTTACGCCGCACTCAGCAATATTACAGATATATGACGGCGGTCTGTAAATAAAAGAGTCTGGACCAGACAATCCAGTGATTAATATCATGAGCATCGATCCAATCAATTGGGATCGATGACATGCATCAACCAAGTCAGCGAGCTTGACCACCCGATCCCGTTAGTCGCCTTTAACGACAAGCATAGTCGCCTTTCACGACAAGTATGGGTTGCTGAAGACCTATTCTATCCCGGATCTTCACGGGTCTAAACACTTTAGTTCCCAATATATATTGCAATACATATCGCAGTACAGATACCTGTATCACAATAGTGAGTGAGTATGGTTTTATGCTGCTTTTTAGCAATATTCCAGCAATATCACGGCGGGGAACACTGAAATGGGTTTCACACATTGTACCCATGTCGGGAATCGAAGCCGGGTCTTCGGTGTGATGAGCGAACACTTTAACCACTAGGCTACCCGACCGCCCCTGTATCGCAGTATATTGCAATAAAAAAACAATTGGCCAATACACAGCCCTATATACAGTGAGTGAGTATGGTTTTACGCCGCTTTTAGCAATATTCCAGCAATATCACAGCGGGGGACACCAGAAATGGGCTTCACACATTGTACCCATGTCGGGAATCAAACCCGGGTCTTCGGCGTGATGAGCGAACGCTTTAACCACTAGGCTACCCGACCGCCCCGCCCTATATACAGGTGACCTAGTGAAGCCAACCTACCTTTTTACCATACAGACACTGGTAGAATATCACACCGACCGACCACACATCAACTTTGGAAGAAATCTTTGGCGGCGTTTTACCCACAACAAAACACTCGGGGGGCAAGTACCTGCAGAACAAACACAGATATGATAGGCAGAGTAAACAATTCTGAATCAAGTTCTCCTTTCATAAGAGCCAGTGTTTTTTTGTCTTGTGTTTAATGTCACAGCAAAATTAAAACAATATCACAGCGGCCAGTACACAACAGAGTCTGGGTAAGGAAACTTGGTAGTTGAAAGGAGCAATTTCCCATGCCATCACGTGATCAGGGTACAAGGATATACAATCAACTGAGTCATGACCACAGTAATACGACAATTTGACACACTGGCAGACAGACAATCAGACACACTAACATACAATCAGACACACTGACAGACAATTTGACACACTGACAGACAATCAGACACACTTACAGACAAATAGATGCATTGACATACAATCAGACATACTGACAGACAATTTGACACACTGACAGACAATCAGACACACTGACATACAATCAGATACACTGGCAGACAATTTGACACATTAACAATCAGACATGCTGACAGACAATCAGACACACTAACATACAATCAGACACACTGACAAGACAATGTGACACACTGACAGAAAATCTGACACACTGACATACAATCAGACACACTGACAGACAATTAAACACACTCACAGACAATTAAACACACTGACAGACAAACAGACACACTAACAGACAAACAGACACACAATTAGATACACTGACAGACAATTTGACACTCTGACAGACAATTTGACACACTGACAGACAATCAGAAACACTAACAGATAATTAGATACACCGACAGACAATTTGACACACTGACAGACAATTTGACACAATGACAGACAATCAGTCACTGACAATCAGACACACTAACAGACAATTTGACGCACTGACAGACAATCTGACACACTGAAAGACAATTTGACACACTGACAGACAATTTGACACACTAACATACAATCAAACACACTGACAGACAATTTGACACACTGACAGACAATTTGACACATTGACAGACAATCTGACACATTGACAGACCATCCATTCCTTATTTGTCACCTGGTGAGATTTGTTGTTTTGTTTGTTGTTTAATGTCGCACTCAGCAATATTCCAGCTATGTGACAGCGGTCTGTAAATAATCGATCTGGACCAGAGAATCCAGTGATTGACATTATGAACATCAATCTATGCAATACGATCAACAAAGTCAGTGCTCCAAACCACCTGATTCGAACACCGAAACGAACAAATCAAAACATTATTTTTGTGTACTGTGTCATGAAAGAATACCAGTTCAAAGTCAATGATATTAACGCTGATATGTTCTCCGGGATCTCACCAGTATGTTCCTGCCCCTTGAGATGTGAGATCCATCCCAATGTCGGGGGAGAAGTTTTCATCGTCCATGATCTTGCTCAGACCAAAATCGGTGATTTTGATCTCGCCACTCACGGACCCACTTCCTAACAGGATATTACCTAAGCAAAAATAATTTGATTAAAATTAAAAGCAGTTGGGATGATAGGGCATCAATATCTTAATTACATTTTAACAAAGAAATACCACATGGTTTTATAATAATACGCAAAAAAATTAAGTGTGACACTCTAAAGGTCAAGGACACATTTCAGATGGCTTAGGTCATACTGTCCTAAAACTTCATTTAAATCTGAAACAAATTTTGTGCAATTATTACGAATTGTAGAATAGATATATTCCCAGCTACTGATACATAAGGTCAATGTCAAGGTCACATCTCACCTGGTTTAAGGTCATAATGTATCACAGCTGGCTTGATCTCATTGAGATGGCGGAGGGCACTGACTGTCTGACAGATGATAGAGCGGGCCTCCTTCTCTGGAATGCACTTGTTCTGTTTCAAGTAAAAGTCAAGGTCGTTGCCCTCACAATACTCTAACACTGTACAAAATCTGAAACACAAATCATGGCATCAATGAATTAATTATTCAACTGGCATCAATCATCTGCTTTCATCAGCTATCATGATATTGAGGATTGAGGAATGAGATTTATCATCCAAAACTGGCTCCCACAGGAGATATTGCTTGGGTAAGATCAAGCGATATCTATACTGTAGATATCGCTGCAATGAAATTACATCACAATGCTTTGCAGACCATTGTGATGTCATTGGTTACCATGACGTCACAATCAAATGACATCACTAATGGCTCTGCTACTGAAGCTGTTAGCAGTACTTTTAACACTTAAGACACTGCTTATTACTTTCTACAAACTGAAAAAGTTGGAAGAATGATGTTGGATGTTAAATAAAACCTCACCCGAGTGTCTTTTGATATCAAATATATCAACACTCGTTGATAAAAGTGGAAAAAAATCCTCGGCAAGCCTCGGAGTTTTCCCACTTTTATGAACTTGTGTTGATATATTTGATATCAAAAGACACTCGGGTGAGATTCTCTATATATGATAATTGTAATTGATCTGGAAAATCAAGTGAAATTGCCTTTCATTAAGCACTCTGACTCTAAATAGAAACATTTAGTGATATACATGCTGTTTAGAGTGAGTGAGTTGGATTTAACCCCGCTTTTAACAGTATTCCATTTATATCATGGCGTGTCAACTTAATGTGGGAGGAAAGCCCGAAGTGATGCAGGTCTCAGACGTTTACCACTTCGGTGAAACCCAAGAGCATGGGTATTGTGCTGACAAGCCTAGAAACATAATCGGGGCGAACCGGGATTCGAACCCACAATCATAGGTTTCTGGTATGCCTAAGGGAAGCAACCCTGCACGGCGAATCACGGCGCCTAAGAAGACTGGGCTACCTGTGCCCATTCAGAAATGTTTAGATCGTTATCATTTGAGTCATGTTTGACGTCAAAATCAGAAGGCAGCCCCGACCAGTAGTGTCAGGTGGTAACTTGACTTATACACTACAGCAATGTAGAGAATCGGCCCTCGCCTTAAGCATAACAAGCAAATGTTTTAACCTCTAGGCTACCAGACTTTCACACAACTTAAAACAACAAACTGAAGCACCATCATCACCCATTCAGTTATGAATCAATTCAGTTTTCATGACGTTTACTGTACAGAACTGGATCCATCAGTACAAACTTTATAATAGATTATGATAATGTTAGATTAACCCTATAAATAGAGGGATGAGAAAAGATTTCTTCCAAAACATTGAAAGTTAGCTTGGGATCCATATCATTTATGGATATATAGTAATGCCATGTATCACACAAAGAATGTAACTAAATCTGCCCCATCCTCTCAAAATTAAATCATAACATGACCAACTGATTGGTGATAACAGCGAAAAACTAGAATTATACTTACGAATTATTGTCAATTTCAAAAACATCATACAATCTAACTATCCTTGGGTGGTCTAGGCTCTTGTGAATGTTATACTCCCTAAGAGCATGTCTGAAACAAAATCAAGAACAACCATGACCAACACATGTATATTTCATTACAAGAGCAGCCGCGGGCAACATTTGCAGTTGAGTCTAGGAACTGTCTCAGAAGACAAAAAGTGCCATACCAAATACCTATAACAGACTCTCCTGTTTCCTAAAACAGTCAAGTGAGTGATTTTGGTTTAACATTACTTTAACAGCATTTCAATCATATCAGTGAGTGAGTGAGTTGGGTTTAACGCTGCTTTTAACAATATTCCAGTTATATCGCGGCGGGTCAGCTTAATGTGGGAGGAAAGCCCGAAGTGATGCAGGTCTCAGACGTTTACCACTTCGGTGAAACCCACAAGCATGGGTATGGTGCTGACAAACCTAGAAACATAATCGGGGCGAACCGGGATTTGAACCCACAATCATAGATTTCTGGCGTGCCCAAGGGGTGCAACTCTGCACAGCAAATTGTGGCGCCTTAGACGGCTGGGCCACCCGTGCCCAAACAGGGTTAGAAACTACCTGTTTTAGTCCACTAGTCCTTATGATGATAACATATAGCAACACCCCTAATAATGGGCAGTTTGGCAAGGACTATAGGACTAGTGCCACTTTCTAACGCTGGATAAGACTTCCATTGAAGCATATATCTGAAGCATGTGTGTATCACAAGTAAGTGGATCTATCATGACTCAAAGATTCCAGTCTATGATGATTCTTAAATTGCACACTGAGAAAATACAGAATTACAAACACAGTTCCCCAAACTTACTTGATATAGTTAGCTTTCTTATCTTCTTTCCATTCACGATTCAACTGGTGAATTTTACATGCGACATATCTCTGTTCCTTCAAATCAAAACCCTGGAACAGAGGAGACAACCGTGAGTGAGTGAGTGAGTGAGTGAGTGAGTGAGTGAGTGAGTGAGTGAGTGAGTGAGTGAGTGAGTGAGTGAGTGAGTGAGTGAGTGAGTGAGGTTTTACACCCCTTTTAGCAATATTCCAGCAATATCACGACAGGGGACACCAGAAATGGGCTTTACACATTGTACCCATGTTGGGAATCGAACCTTGGCTCGTTAAACCAAAGTACTCCGAAGTAACTTTGTTAGATCTACACGTCATTCACACAAAGTTCGGTCACAATTCTCACACTTTTTAAAAATAATTTTTTCGAGACTAAGTCGCTACAATTATATATTTAACCTCAAAGCAAAGCGAAATGTTATTTCCTTGCACTAAGAATAGACAAGGGGAAACCCTGATGCTAAAAAGTTTAAAAAGTTAGGTGTGACACTCCCAAAGGTCAAGGACACATTTCAGATGGTTTAGCTCATACTGTCTTAAAACTTCAGTTAAATCTGAAACAAATATTGTGGAAATTCTTACTAATTGTAGAATAGATAATTTCCCAGCTACTGGTACGTGAGGTCAATGTCAAGGTCATCTAGTTGAAGGTCGTAATGTATCATAATGTGAATGCAGTGTAACATGAGACACTTGCCTCAAATATGAGAACATATATTTTAGACTGTGCAACAGTATAATTACTTATCGATTTAGAAACCGTAAAGATTTCATCATTGGTGTATCAAGTGTCAATTTTCCAGCATCACCACAACACGCACATCAGCAGTGGGTTTCACACTTACACTTAACACCCGTATCTAAAATCAAACAACCGTCTTCAGATTGAAAAGGCGAACATGGGGCACCCTCCCCCCCCCCCTTAAATAACCCCCACATACACCCACACCCAACATCAACCCCCACAAATCCACACTCCCCCACCCCACACACTCCCCCACACATCCACCACCCACCCACACACACATCCACACTCCCCCACACATCCACCACCCACCCACACACACATCCACACTCCCCTACCCACCCACACTCCCCCACCCCCACATCCACCCACACACACCTCCACATTCCCCTACCCACCCACACTCCCGCACCCACACACATCCACACTCCCCTACCCACCCACACTCCCCCACCCCCACACATCCACCACCCACCCACACACTCACCTACCCCCACCAACCAGCACACTCCCGCACCTACGAGACTCAATGTGTACATATTCCATACCTTGTGTACTTCACTGAAACCCCCTTTTCCCAGCATGCACAGCAACAGGTATCTCTCGTTTAACGTTGGATGATCCTTAAACCTATAAAGCAGAACATCACAGTATTAAATTGCATCAACAAAATTCAACATGTCATTCTGAACAATCAAATAATTTTTGTGGCTGTAACACTGAAATTGTTTGTGTGTTGAGTGATGACAACCAACTATTCACAGACCGGTGAGAATCTGTCTGGGGATTTGAGTGAGTTGGGCTAATGGCAATCTGAACAGTTTGTTCGCTTTGTTTGTTATTATACGCCACAATCAGCAATATTTCAGTTATATGTCGGCAGTCTTTAATTAATCGAATCTGGACCAGACAATCCAGTGATTGAGATCATGAGCATCGATCCACACAATTTGGATACGATGACACGCATCAACCAAGTCAGCGAGTCTGACCACCTGATCCTGTCAGTTGCCTCTTACGACAAGCATAGTCGCCTCTTATTATAAATAAGCCTGGGTTACTGAAGGCCAATTCTAACCCTGATCACGTGTCAGTCTCAAGACATCATGGTATGTCAGATTACCACTAACATGAGAAGACAACCTATATTGAATGAAGCTTTTGGTGTTTACATGGCGCTGATCGACAGTACATCACTGATGGATTTGAACCTCTGATCAGCAGATCCTGGTATGGCTAAGGGAGGCAAAATGCACAAGTGGAAGAAACTATTTTCTGAACTGAACTTTTTAATAATCAGTAAAAACATTATTCATATCGAATTCCCCACAACATTGAAACACTGCGACAGTCTTTACCTTGAGTTATCTTCATTGTGAATGCGTTTGAGTTCTCGTATATGCAGGTTACGTTCTCTCTCAAGCTTCTCCAACTCCAACTGAAGGTCAGCATCCTCTTTTTTCAAGGTCGCTTGTCTTAACTTCAGGATCTCGTCCTGCTCGTAAAACTCTGCTAACGTTAACCTGGTAAATAGAAAAAGGGCATATATACACTTCATGTGTACATCTGGGAGTTAACATGGCCATATACACTTCATGTGTACATCTGGGAGTTAACATGGCCATATAAACTTCATGTTTACATCTGGGAGTTAACATGGCCATATACACTTCATGTGTACATATGGGAGTTAACATGGCCATATACACTTCATGTGTACACCTGGGAGTCAACATGGCCATATACACTTCATGTATACATCTGGGAGTTAACATGGCCATATACACTTCATGTATACATCTGGGAGTTAACATGGCCATATACACTTCATGTGTACATCTGGGAGTTAACATGGCCATATACACTTCATGTGTACATCTGGGAGTCAACATGGCCATATATACTTCATGTGTACATCTGGGAGTTAACATGGCTATATACATGTCATGTGTACATCTGGGAGTTAACATGGCCATATACACTTCATGTGTACATCTGGGAGTTAACATGGCCATATACACTTCATGTGTACATCTGGGAGTTAACATGGCCATATTCACTTCATGTGTACATCTGGGAGTTAACATGGCCATATACACTTAACGTGTACATCTGGGAGTTAACATGGCCATATACACTTCATGTGTACATCTGGGAGTTAACATGGCCATATACACTTCATGTGTACACCTTGGAGTTAACATGGCCATTTACACTTCATGTGTATATATGGGCGTTAACATGGCCATATACACGTCACGTGTACATCTTGGAGTCAACATGGCCATATACACTTCATGTGTACATCTGGGAGTTAACATGGCTATATACACATCACGTGTACATCTGGGAGTTAACATGGCTATATATACTTCATGTGTACATCTGGGAGCTACCATCATAGGGAGCAAGGTGTTTCAGTTTATGAGCAGCATCTGCCTCTGAAAATATCACTGACACTTCAAAGTATCTTGTCCTTAATATTTCTACTATTAATCTCGGAAATATCCGACTTGAGTGAATATCAAACACAGCGCCTGGAGCTTATTCTAGTGAGAGAGTGAGTGAGTTTGGTTTTACGCCGCTTTTAGCAATGTTCCAGCAATATCACGGCAGGGGAACACCAGAAATGGGCTTCACACATTGTACCCATGTCGGGGATCGAACCCGGGTCTTCGGCGTGACGAGCGAAGGCTTTAACCAATAGGCTACCCGACCACCCGCTTATTCTAGCCTGGATCCAACATGCAATGGCAACAGTTAAGAGAAGAGGATGTATACGGCACACATTGCTTTAACAGTTTCCTGTAAATGTGGACTCACGGTTTCTCTTGCCCTGGTTTGAGAAACTCGTGTTGTTTGGAGTTTTTTCCTGTCGACATGGTAGGTTTCCTCTTCATAAGTAACCTCCTCTGTTTATCTATGTCTTCGCGGTCCGTTCCTATCCTCTCTTGTTGTCTGCAACACACAACAGACATCCAACATCATCAACACTTTCAAGGGGCATCAATTGGAAGTGGAGTAAGTTATCACTATTACACCGAACAACAAAAATGTAACGATGAATATTTTGGGGGATAATTTTTTGTAGTGAAGACTGAGCACACAATTTTATGAAAATATCCCCCAAATTTTTCATGATCCCTAACTTCTTTAGTTCAGTATATTAGCCACAGACATCCAACATCATTGACACTTTCTAGGGGGCATCCGTTTTAAGTAAAGTAAGTTATCACTCTTATACCGAACAAAAAAAACTAATTGGATCATGAATATTTTGAAAGGGGGGTGGGGGTATTTTTTTGTATTGAAGACCGAGCACACAATTTTATATAAATACCATGATCCTTAACTTTTTTGGTTCAGAATATTAACAGCAATAAGGAGAATAAGGAGCAAATACGAATCTACTCAAATTTTTATGCAATATAGTCAGCCATATTACAGCTAAATAATGCAGCACGGACATATCGGGTCAGACAAACCAGTGGTTGATATTATGAGCACCAGACCATGTCACAATCCTACAACACAATCATTTTAGTCAATTCTCACAACCAAGTTAGATTATTGAAAACCCATTTCATAATGAGTGAGTGAGTGAGAGTGAGAATGGTTGTACGCCGCCTTTAGCAATATTCCAGCAATATCATTGCTGGGGACACCAGAAATGGGCTTCACACATTGTACCCGTGTTGAGAATCAAACCCGGGTCTTCAGTATGACGAGCAAACGTCTTAACCACAAGGCTACCCAACAGACACAATTTTCTATATTTTTCTATACTGAGGATTGCTCCCAAGAATATCGTTCCTATGTCCATTTTGTTATGAGTGAGTGAGTATGGTTTTACACTGCTTTTAGCAATATTCCAGCAATATTACAGCAGGGGACACAAAAATGGGCTTCACTCATTGTACTCATGACGAGCGAACGCTTTAACCACTAGGCTACCCGACCACCCCCATTTTGTTATGAAAGAAAGAAAATAGTAAGTATCCTATTCGTATTGAAGTAACAGTATTAGTAAAGAACAAACATTGTATGTTCCACACTCCTAAACATCTAGATAAGACAGAGATTAGTTCAATACCTGTCCCGACAGTCAATATTGAATTTGATATATTAATCACTACAGTGTACAAGGACAGTTTGGCTCAACGACGCCACCAAAATATTACATGACAGGGAGGGATTTATCTAGAATGCTCAGAGGCTGATATTCAACCCCAACAGCTATTAAAAATCCATAAAAAAATTCCGAAATCATGTTTATGAAGAACTATTAACTAAGCTTCGGCTTTGTAGAGATAACCTGTATTTCACTGACAACAGGTCCTAGGAAGCGGTTATAATGCTTAGTTTTATATAACTGCAATCCATACAATCCCCCAAAATAATGTTAAAATACAGTAAACTACGGTTATAACGAACACGCTTATAACGAACTGACGGATATAACGAACTACTTTTTTGGTCCCGACTATTTGCTGTAGTTATGCTGTATATATGCTTATAACGAACTACGGTTAAAACGAACTAAAATTAGTAGTCCCTTTGAGTTCGTTATAACCGTACTTTACTGTACCTCTGAATTTGATTAAATAAGAACTTTATATAAATCCCAATTTTGACCAAAATAACCAGTTTCCCCCCCAATTTGCCAGCCAGGGATACTTAGTTTAGAAGCCTAAATACATCCTGACATGATGCATCAACTTTTTGTTTCAGCAACATTCCAGGTATATGACGGCGGTCTGTAGATAATCGAGTCTGAACCAGACAATCCAGTGATCAATATCATGTGCATCGATCCACGCAATTGGGATACGATGACATGCTTTAACCAAGTCAGCGAGCCTGACTACCTGATCCCATTAGTTGCCTTTTACGACAAGCATAGTTGCCTTTTACGACAAGCATGGGTTGCTGAAGACCTATTCTACCCCGGATCTTCACGGGTCGATGCACCAACTCATACATCAGGTTTTAACGACAAAATATTTGAATACACCAAAAAATAAACATATGAGAAAACCATACACCCAAGCAAGTGTTTAGAGGCATCTATCATGCCTACATGTCTACATGAGAGTGAGATTGGTGTGACGCCACTTCGAACAGTGTTCAGTAATATCCTGGCATGTCAGTTTCAGTGTGAGAAAAGACTTAAGTGATGCAGATTCAGTCGAACCTACGATCAGCGGATCCTGACATCTAAGGGACACAACTCTGGACAAGTTGAATGACTGCTAGAAGGTCCTTAGACCTCCAGCAAGAGACTGATCCAGGGTTCATACAGCTATGGAACACAAAAATTCAAGGCTTTTCAAGGCTTTCAATTGTCATGTTCAAGGCTTTTGAAGTTGGGTTATTACCCTTAGTCTGTCAATATTGTTTTATAATCCAGCCTGTTATATATTAGTCAAGAGACCTGAAAAGCAGTATGAAAATCACTAATTTTCCAACTAGATTCATTTTCATAACCAACAAATAAAATAAACTGTCATGAATTTGAATACTTTTAGAAACAAGTATATGTTATTTTGTACAAATTCAAGGCTTTTCAAGCTATTTTGGTGATTTTCAAGGCTTTTCAAGGTTGACACTAAAATCAAGGCTTTTCACGAGTGACATAAAAAAGGCCTTTTCAAGCCTGTATGAACCTTGCTGATCTGGCTACACGGGCTGAAGCCTGTAAGTGTGTGAATAGCTAATAAGTTATTGAATAGGTACATACCGTATTCGACGTAATAAGCGCCCCGCTCTAATAAGCGCCCACAGCGATATTTGCTAATATATTGGCTAGTGAACAATCCCAATTAGCACCCCTTCCCATTGTTCAATGTACACAAGACTTATTTATTTGTGTATAATACGTGTGTCATATGCATCCTTAATTATGGGAAAAATAAATCTGTCGTATATAAAGATTTCAGGCTGTCAGCATAAACCACGAAATTTATGATCTTTCAACTCTGTTGTTTTTCACCAAAATAATATTCTAATAAGAGCCCCCTATTTCTAATTTTGAGAGCGCCCTGGGGGCTTATTACGTCGAATACGGTATGCTCAGCTCTAACCTTTTCTTATTGCTTGGATCACGAATCCGCCTGCTCCAATGTTTGAAAAGTGAAAAAAATATATAAATTAATTTGGATTGATTGTTTTATTTCGATTGAATTCACAAACAGTTTCTTAACCTTAGGGACCAACCATTTAACATTCTGGACCGCTGGAAATTTCTAAAAATCATTTGTTTCAGAATATACACAAAACATTGAGTTGCCATGATACACTCACAAAATATTATTTGCTGGAAATGTATGAAATACAAAAATGTGTTGTGGAAAAAATTGTTAATCTCTTTTCAAAGAAATATATCTCACACCTCCAATGATTATTAAATGGTAAGTCCCTCAGGACCAGGAACAGCCCTGGAAGATTCATTTGTGCTCAAAGAGACAAAAGCCTGGACATAAGAGTGAGATAAATGTCTCCAGGTACAGTTTTCAGTATTGCCTCAAATAATCTTAAACTGCTACTACAGTGCCCATTTGAACTTCAGTTTTCTCATATTCAGCTTAGAAATAATCCGTGATCCAAGTGATAAAAAAATATATATACATAGTCTAAGTGTGGCACACCACTGTGTCCTGTTCTGAACTCAACATGCCTTCATCATTAATAAGGATGCTAGAAGTCACAGTATAAACACTACCTTCAGTGCAATGGCGACCTATCACTTCACATTTTAACCCCTACTGATTCGATCTGATCATGTTGACGTGCATGTCAATTGGAAGCAAAATCATCTTTGTCATCCTTTGTTTGGACAGAATTTAATTATCCCTGTGTTATGGGTTTTCAAACACTTAAGAAACATTCGTAGTTTGTCTTTTTCTAATCACGAGAACAACTGTAAAACATCTCACTCAGGTATAAAAGACGACTTTGTCATCATCTGAGTATTTACAATGTCTGTGTGACAACACACCCCTGGCTATAGCTCATGTAATCGCGATAAACATGGCTGTCCGAAAATGTATGATGTCCGAAAACCTATGATCCGACAATCCTTGTTCTACTGATTCCCTTGTCACACTTCAGCCATTTTCCAGAAAAAAAAACTCAACAAAAAAACAAATAAATGTGTGGGAAAAAAAGTCGTGTAAAGTAACCTTTCATCTCAAAATTAACAGATATACTGACATTTTGACTGCTCTCTCCCATGGGCTAGACTTGATGTAAAAGGACAACAAACACCACCCTCTACCCAAACATCCAACAGAAGCCGCTTGCTATTAATAAGAACGTATGGTAATAGGCACAATACAGTTACAAAGTCACTGATTTTTTAAATTTAAGAGATTATTATATATTCTCCCATCTGTCTTCAGGAATTTAGGGCCAAAAGTGTCTGAAACAAGCAATCAAATTTACCTGCGCTTATATCAAATTTACCTGAGTTTACTCAAAATGAATGTCATGACAGGTATCATGAATAAATCACATGGAAGACATGGCATGATGACTTGGATGTGTATGTCCAGTTGCCATCAGCCGGCTACACTTACTTCATGAGGTCTGTGAAAGCCCAGCCGTCCACCCAGTTCTCCACGAACGTTGCACCCTGCCGCTGTGTCACGAACTGCCCTAATCTCAACCGGTTCTCCATACACTTCTGTCTTGTCTCTTTTTTCACTAATGTACTCTGAAAGACAAATTGCATTGAGTGAGTGAGTGAGTGAGTGAGTGAGTGAGTGAGTGAGTGAGTGAGTGAGTGAGTGAGTGAGTAAATATGGTATTACGCCGCTTTTAGCAATATTCCAGCAATATCACGGTGGGGAACACCAGAAATTGGCTTCACACATTGTACCCAAGTCGGGAATTGAACCCAGGTCTTCGGCGTGACGAGCGAACGCTTTAACAACTAGGCTACCCGACCGTCCCGTGTTTGAGAGAGTTAAATGCTGTTTTAACAGTATTTCTGTCATCATTATCAAGGGCTTTCAGTCCTTCCCCTCACTGAAGCACATATAGTACATGTGATGTCACCTCAGTTCACCCAGCAGTGAAGGGGTACCCGGTAGGATGACATGGTTACATAACTTAACCTTTTGGCTTGGGTTGTATACTCCCTAGGAAGCTGAGAAACTATTTGTTTATTTAACGCTGCACTCAGCAGTATTACAGCTATATGACAGCGGTCTGTAAATAATCGAGCCTCTACAGACAAACCAGTGATTAATATCATGAGCATCTATCCACACAATTGGGATCAATGACATGCTTCAACGGTTATTCTCCTCTTACGACAAGCATAGTTGCTTTTTACGGCAAGCATGGGTTGCTGAAGACCTATTCTACCCCGGATCTTCACATGTCAGTTGCATGAGACCACACTTCATTGAAAACATGTTAGCTCAGTGATTCTGGCCAAGACCGTTAACCATCGCAGTTAAACCCAAAGCATTGAATATTTTGACCCCACCATATCCATCCACATCATGGCAAACTGTAAATAATCACACACAGACCAGACAAACCAGTGATGGAAAACATGAGCACAGGTCGCGATGACACAGACAGCAGCTCTTACAACAAGCACTTGCGGTGTGGGACCAACTCTTGCCTAGAATTCTCACAGAGGATCACAAGGACAAGTCACTTGTCAGTCCTGGAACTCAGTACTCCCGGATCAGTTGAGGTTTAACAATCTTGAGCCTCACCTTTTCTATAAGTAAAGACTTGTTGACCTCCAAACATTTCTGCAAATTTTCTTTGTGTTTTTCTAAAAGTTTTTGTTGAGCTGTTAACTGCCTCCTGAGCTCATCATTTTGCTGAAAAAGTAATAACATGGCCATCTAAAACATTGGTACTGTCACGGCTATCACAAAACACATGCATCACACATAGCACATAATGAGAAGGAGTCCATTCATAAAAATTCATATGGTTCTCACCAATATTCTGGGGTTTTTTTTATCGTTTCATGCCACACTCAGCAGTATTCCATCAATATGGGAGCAGTCTTAGTAATCGAGTCTGGACGAGAGAATCCAGTGATTGACATCATGAGCATCAATACATGCAATTGGAATACGATGACATGCATCAACCAAGTCAGCAAGTCTGACCACCAGATCCTGTAAGTCGCCTCTTACGACAACCACAGTCGCCTTTTACAGCAAGCATGGTTGCTTAAGACCTATTCTACCCAGGATTTTTACAGGTCCAACCAATATACCAGCTACATGGCAGCAGCCTGGAAATA
This sequence comes from Haliotis cracherodii, assembly GCF_022045235.1. NCBI lineage: Eukaryota > Metazoa > Mollusca > Gastropoda > Lepetellida > Haliotidae > Haliotis > Haliotis cracherodii. The sequence continues at coordinate 22,843,814 of NW_027266272.1, read as the reverse complement.
ATTATGTCTGGACCAGCCAATCCAGTGATTGATATCATGAGCACCGATCCCTGCAGAAGGGTTAATATGACAGGTAATTAACCAGAATTAACCACCTTATCAGAGCTTACGACAAGATTAGGTTGAAGGGGACCTAGTCCTCATAGTTCCTAAGTTGGCTCTTATAACTAGCAATGTGGTGTTGGGTACACATTACCCCAACTCCCTATCCCCAAGGAATAAAGTGCATAGTTTGTTTGTTGCTTAACGCTGCACTCAGCAATGTTCCAGCTATATGACAGCGGTCTATAAATAATCGAGTGTGGACCAGACAATCCAGTGATGGACCTCATGAGCTTCGATCCACGCAACTGGGATCGATGACATGCATCAACGAAGCCATTGAGTACATGGTGATCACATCATATCTTGCAATACATACTGTAAATCTTGAAATTAACGCGAGCATGAATTAAATGCGAAAAATGCGAGTGGTCTTTGCTCGCATTTTTAAACATCGCATTTATATCAACAATAAGACATTTTGGATAGCAAAAATACCAACTTAGACATACGCTGATGTATTCCACATCACTGTTTATTGAGCAGCACTTGTATATAAAGTATATAAACAATGTCATTTAAACACTAATTACATCCTGTGAATTGTCACTGCTGGGGTCAAGACAAGAGTTCTACACACTTATGTCATCACTGATCACACCTGAAAGTCCAGACAGACACCACCCTTTGTTCTTTGCGACTGCGTAAAAGGCCGACACGAGCCAGCGCGCATGTATTGTTTTTGCGGAAGTACTTTACTCAGCGCTAATAAGCGGTGCTATTTGGTGTGTGATTGGATTAATTTTAAGGTTGGATTAAGGTGAGGATTCTAAACCTGACTGAGGACATATTTAGATAAAAATCAACTGATGCTTGAGAGGAGGGGTTGTCGCATTTTTTGCTAGGGTCCAGTGGTCGCATTCTTTTTAAGACGCATTAATTGCTCGATTTACAGTATCACATCAAGACTCAGGAAATATTACTCCTTGTTGCACAGATTGTGGCGACCATAAACTAACTTCCGTTATTACCTGTGGCCTATCTGCTCAGCACTTACCCGTATTAGGTCTTCTATTTTGGTATCTTTCTGTTCTATATCTGTTACAGACCGTGACTCCATCGAGTGGATGCTGGCCATTGACATGTCAGTCTGAAACGAACACTAATTCATATCACCCAACTATGCGATATTGGTCTGAGTGATGATATTTCATATCAACTAACAATGAGATATCAGTTTGAGATCAATAATATTTCACATCACCCAACCATTGGATATCAGTCTGAGTGATAATACTTCATATCAACCAACAACGAGACATCAGAGATCATATCAACCAATATTGAGACATCAACTGACATGCAAGCAGACAAGTCACTGAGTCTGACCAACCAATACACAAAAATGACACATTCTAAGCATCTGATCCTCATTTCATTCAGCTTGGGGTATCAGGGACCAATGTGCCCATGGATGTACATAACTAGAATGGTTTTGGTTTTGGTTTTGGTTTTGGTTTGGTTTGTTGTTAAACGCCGCACTCAGCAATATTCCAGCTATATGCTTTCGGCTTGTAAATAATTGAATCTGGACCAGATATCCAGTGATTGATATTGTGAGCAACGACCCATGCTATGGAAAGGGCAGCACTGGATGGTGCCCTCTTTATCTGACAAACACAGGACCCTCAAACGATATTCAGTGCAAATTATTAAAATCAGACCTTCAAATTCCATACAATTCCACTCTTAAGTAAGTGAGTGAGTTAGTATGGTTTTATGCTGCTTTTAGCAATATTCCAGCATACACGGCGGGGGACACCAGTAATGGGCTTCACACATTGTACCCATGTCGGGAATCGAACCGGGATCTTCGGTGTGACGAGCGATTGCTTTAACCACTAGGCTATCTGACCACTTGAAGACCTGAGGATACCTGTTTAGGAGGTCGCAAACTTGGACATCACAATCTAAATGAAGGGTTAAGGAGCTAGTCAGATGTCAGCTTACTGGTACTTCCTTTTCTTATTTACATTCAGAACTGGCTGTTTAATTGATTTTTCAAGATACAGACATCATATCTGTAACTGATTGGCTGATAAGAAAGTACACCTGATGCGACTTCATACAGATTCTTTGTCAAATCTCCATGCAAAGATCCCATTACAGGTCACGCCAGAATGACCTTTCATCCGACCAATCAGAGTGTCGCTTGCCAGAATGGGAAAGAGACAGCTGGAATATGTTTTCAAATCGTGTAACCTTGAAAAGGTTAACATGTGGTATTCCAAAGACAGTTACGGGCTGTACATCTATCTCTCGCTTCAATGGGATAAACATTTGAAGCAGAAGACACTTGTCACAGCCATGGTGGGTACAGTCATACAATCTCGGCCATCTATTAGACATTCACGAATTTTCTTTTGATCAGTTTTCAAATTGAATTGATAGAGTTTCAAAGCGTAGTCTGGAATGGAGGTCGCGAGTTTCAAACAAGTGCCATACAGCTGAAGAAAGCTGCTTTCTGATTGCCCGATCTCGACTTCTTTTTAGTAATTTCACTGGTCTGTCAACATTCGCGAAAGGTCGTCCTGACTTGACCCATAATGGGATGTTTTCAGATCTTTGTTTAGCGGTAGCGAGAACTTTGATCTGATTTCAATGAGATTGTGAAAATCCTCATCTGTCAACTATACAAGGAGGTTGAGGGGGTGACTACGGGTGTTGTCTCCAACCCAAACCTCTCACGTGGACAAGTTCTTGTACACAAAATGGTTTTCAGGTGACAGTGATTCCACCCACATTTCTATACTATAAACAGATACATAAAAAAGAAGGACTGTGATACGGGATACAAATTATTCTTCAAAAGTATGCGACAGTGATAAGGAAATCATGCAAATAATTCCCTAACAACTACTCATGTCCCATTTTTTTTCAAAATCATTTCAAATATTTCAGTGAAATACTTTGGTCTTATGTTACCATGGAAATGATGTTAATATTTTCAGCCAATGAAATAGGTGGATGTGGTCAGGTGGAGGGATGACAGGTGACAAAACAACAAAAAGGAAAAAGGGGAGAATTTGAAAATATTTTGACCTGGGTGTCTGTGCCATTGTGAATGGTGTTAGGTGATCGATTCTGCCTCTTTGGCATCGGCATTTTAGAAACGTTGGCGCTGAACCGAGAAGGTGATGTCCTTTTCGGTAGCGCCTGATCCACATCCTCCTGATGAATAAAGAAATACAACATATTACCTACAGGTAAGACCAAAAATAGGTACATGGAACCCATGTGCAGGATCAAACCCCGGACTTAGGTGGGACAAACAAACACTTTGACTACTAGGCTACAACACTGACCTTATGAAACAGGACCCCAGTTTTCAAGTCAACTAACAATGTTCTGTTCCTATAATTTGTTCTAAAAAATTTTTCATCTCACGACTCGATGAAATTACATCAAAGAGAAAAGCAAAGTATCTGTCGATGTGCTGTGTCAAAGGACACTGGGGGGGCATGGGTGGCCCAGTCGTCTAAGGCCCCGCGATTCGCTGTGCAGAATTGTGTCCATTTGGCTCGCCAGAAACCTATGATTGTGGGTTCGAATCCTGGTTCACCCCGATTATGTTTCTAGGTTTGTCAGCACCATACCCGTGCTTGTGGGTTTCACCAAAGTGGTAAACGTCTGAGTGCCGCATCACTTCGGGCTGTCCTCCCACATTAAGCTGACACGCCGCCACATAACCGGAATATTGTTAAAAGTGCTGTTAAACCCAACTCACTCACTCACTCACTCAAAGGACACTGGCAATAAACCATCAGCCATTTCAGAATCTAGGACAAACAAAGTTATTCCACATCTTGTTTAAATCGTCACTCTTTGTAATCCTAGCTGCAGCATATCACTCCATTTAGTCCTAGCTGAAGTGTATCACTCCGTATAGTCCTAGATGAAGTGTATCACATGAATAGTCCTAGCTGAAGTGTATCACTCCGTATAGTCCTAGCTGAAGTGCGTCACTCTGTATAGTCCTAGCAGAAGTGTATCACTCCGTATAGTCCTAGCTGAAGTGCATCACTCTGTATAGTCCTAGCAGAAGTGTATCACTCCGTATAGTCCTAGCTGAAGTGTATCACTCTGTATAGTCCTAGCAGAAGTGTATCACTCCATTTAGTCCTAGCTGAAGTGTATCACTCCGTATAGTCCTAGCTGAAGTGTATCACTCCGTATAGTCCTAGCTGAAGTGTATCACTCCGTATAGTCCTAGCAGAAGTGTATCACTCCGTATAGTCCTAGCTGAAGTGCATCACTCTGTATAGTCCTAGCTGAAGTGTATCACTCCGTATAGTCCTAGCAGAAGTGTATCACTCCGTATAGTCCTAGCTGAAGTGTATCACTCCGTATAGTCCTAGCTGAAGTGCATCACTTCGTATAGTCCTAGATGAAGTGTATCACACGTATAGTCCTAGCAGAAGTGTATCACATGAATAGTCCTAGCTGAAGTGTATCACACGTATAGTCCTAGATGAAGTGTATCACACGTATAGTCCTAGCAGAAGTGTATCACTTCGTATAGTCCTAGCTGAAATGTATCACATGAATAGTCCTAGCTGAAGTGTATCACTCTGTATAGTTCTAGCTGAAGTGTATCACTCTGTATAGTTCTAGCTGAAGTGTATCACTCCGTATAGTCCTAGCTGAAGTGCATCACTTCGTATAGTCCTAGATGAAGTGTATCACACGTATAGTCCTAGCTGAAGTGTATCACTCCGTATAGTCCTAGCTGAAGTGTATCACTCTGTATAGTTCTAGCTGAAGTGTATCACACATATAGTCCTAGATGAAGTGTATCACACATATAGTCCTAGCTGAAGTGTATCACTCCGTATAGTCTTAGCTGAAGTGTATCACTCTGTATAGTCCTAGCTGAAGTGTATCACTCCATATAGTCCTAGCTGAATTTTATAACTAAATAGTCCAAGCTTATGCATATCACTCTGAAAAGTCCTAGTTGAAGTTTATCACATTATATATAGTCAGCAGATGTGTAACACAGTGTCTAGCCCTATTTGAAGTCTATCACACTGTATATAGTCAGCAGATTTGTAACAATGTGTCTAGCCCTAGTTGAAGCCTATCACACTGTATATAGTCACACTGTACAGTCTGAGGTATATGGCCTGTTGTCCCACCTGTGCGCCCTTGGAGCAGCTGTACACAGGCCTCACAGGGTAGCTCGGAATAATGTCAGAGTTGCATGTCGATGAAGACTGGGGGGACGCTGCCAAATAACTCTGGAACAAACAAAACAAGCATGAAATATTCATATCCCCCCAAACATGACATGTCTGGTTGTGTGCAAGGCATTAGCCCCAGTGAACTATGTTCACTGGCCCTTTATGTAAATGGCTCTAATTGCAAGCACTAAAAAAGCTGTTGCCATGGAAACTCAAAAAATAATTTTTTTAAAATTCCCAAACTATCAAAAGGCTCAAGTTCACAACTCGAACCTATCAATGTGCCAAGTTTGGTGAAGACTTCTCTCATGGTTTTTCAGTTATGCTCTGGAAACGAAACGTGATGGAAGGACGGAATGACGGCACCCATTCCTTCCTATATCCCCATTCCGCTTGGTTTGAGTTTTTGGCTGCTGAATAGAGCAATAACTGGGTTGTGATGTTTATGATCATAGTGATGTATGTTCTTCCGATCAGGTAAATTGGACAAACACACCTACTTATGTTTAAAAAGCATTCTTCCAGTTGGCACACTTACCAAGGGTACACTGAAACATTTTTACGAGTGCACACGTGTAATCAAATACATTTGTACCCCTAAAAGGGTAGGTGCATCACGTATCAGTGAATCGTGACTAGTGGTGGGACGTTACATCGATGCATCGGTGGATCGCGATATTTCAGTTCCCAATACAAGTATCGATCACAGTTGCACACTTTTAATGTAAAAAGTATCTATTCTTAAATGAAACGTATTCTTTACTAAATTATACCAAATACTAATTAGTAGTGAAAAATTTAATATTTTCATCCATTGTGCCATACTTGACACTGCCACTGTAATCATCAGTGTGCCAGGTATTTGAATAGCCTGTCTATGAAAATATGTGTTACGCACGTCAGATATGAGCACATACAAGTATTGTGATATGTATCGGATCATGAGCAAGGTATCCTGATATGTATCGGATCGCACAGTTGGTGTATTGTCCCAGCCCTAATCGTGACACAAGTCATTTGGTACTATATGATAGACAGCGAAGATCACCCAATTATTACAGATCTTTACGATCAGCTGCTAAAGCTTATTCTGGAAGTGAAATTACATGTTAAACATTGATTACAGAAAACTATGTTCATAACAAACACGCATATAAGGTGAGGTGAGGGGAAATGGGGTTTAACATCGTGTCCAAGATTATTGCACTTATATAGCAACGTGCACTAGTCCGGACTGATGCCGATTTATAGAGATACCAGCCGACCAGTCCTTGTTTTAGCCCCTTAATGCCGAGCGCCAGACAGGGTAACAGCAAGTACCATTTTTTAACGTCTTTTGGTATGACCCAGCCTGGGATTGAACCCAGGACACTCTTCCACTAGACCACGGAGGTGGTCTTGAGATTGTCATAACCGAGATATACTGTATATTAAGAATGACATATGATATAGAGATTATCATCCATGTTTATTTCCGTCTTATAAATATTATATATTGGGAATTAATGTTTTAGGAATTAGGAATTAACACGTAAGTTGTTTTAGTATGGAAGAAGACGACTTACTGTGGCAGCCTGCGGGGAGGGGGACTTGGCTCCGGAAGGGGGGATAATACTGCGACTAGGAGACTGGCTCTGCTGCAAACACAATATCATCATCAACAACTGCATAACCAAGCCATCTTGACAGACTGGTTGAGAGTCCCCAATACAATGGCGACTCATGCATGAAGTTCAAATTTTAGACTAAGGAACCAATACTGATATGAAACAAGTTGTGTTAAATATAACAATCAACAAACAAATATTAGAAGTATTTGAATGAAATCATGGGAAATCATAAATAATAACTATCAAATAACATACACTGAACAAATTAAGTTTGGCATATTTTTGGTATATTTTTATGAAATATATGCTCAGTCATTACAGAGCACTATACCACAATATCCCAAAAGTATTCCTGATTCCCATCTACATGTCTTTTCATCATGTTTGAATGTTCTCCCAATGACAGAGAGCTTACATACTTTTTGTGAGAAATAGAAGTTTTATATGGTCACTGCTTCAAGGTAACAATCTTAAAATATCTTAAATACCTTGAAATACTCGTTTATCTTTTTGCCATTTGCTTCTGAGCGACCACTCTTTGGAACACCTAAAACACAAGGGACATTCATTAATTACATGGAAACAGAAAAATGAGTGAGTGAGTGAGTGAGTTTGGTTTTATGCCGCTTTTAGAAATATTCCAGCAATACCACGGCAGGGAACGCCAGAAATGGGCTTCATACATTGTACTCATGTCAGGAATTGAACCCTGGTCTACGACATGACGAGTGAACGCTTTAACCATTAGGCTACCCTACTGCCCCTCCAGAAGCAACAATCCATGCAGAGGAGGACCCACCAGTCCCAGACAAATTCTGCAATTTCTTGATCATGGAAAGATTTCCATCTAATGTAACTAACTGCAGAATTGCAGAAAAAAGCGTAATTTGCCCTTTTAGTCGTCAATTAGTACACTAATTTTCAATATTTTCATGCTTTTCTATACAATTTTTATAAAAGAGGAATGACCCACAATCCGAGCAGGATCACAAACTATCTTTGCAGGATGACCAACTATCCTTGCAGCATGACAACTATCCACACAGGTGATCCACTATCCACAAAGATGACCCACTATCAAGGCAGGATGACCCACTATCCACACAGGATGACCCACTATCCACACAGGATGACCCACTATCCTTGCAAGAAGACCCACTATCCACGCAGGATGACCCACTATTCACGCAGGATGACCCACTATCCATGCAGGATGACCCACTATTCACGCAGGATGACCCACTATCCATGCAGGATGACCCACTATCCGTGCAGGATGACCCACTATCCATGCAGGATGACCCACTATCCGTGCAGGATGACCCACTGTCTGTGCAGGATGACCCACTATCCATGCAGGATGACCCACTATCCACGTAGGATGACCCACGCAGGATGACCCACTATCCATGCAGGATGACCCACGCAGGATGACCCACTATCCGTGCAGGATGACCCACTATCCATGCAGGATGACCCACTATACATACAAAGGAATGACCCACTATACAACTATTTGTAGATGAATCAATTGGTATGTGTAGTATCAATTTTGAAGTAAATGACTGCACTGAGTCCAAATTGCACTGGGTCAAAGTCTCATAATAATAAACATAATCAGGGCGAACCGGGATTCGAACCCACAATCATAGGTTTCTGGCGTGCCCAAGACACACAACTCTGCACAGCAAATCACGGTGCGTTAGAAGACTGGGCCACCCATGCCACATGTTGGTTTATGAATATTGTGATGCCGAATGATGTGACGTGTTTTGTTGTAGATAAATGTGGACTGGCAACTTTTTAACGTTACTGGTAATGTCCAGAGACTTGTGAGACCAGCTGTCTTGCTGAAATTAATCTGAATTTTATTTACTGAATACACACTACCTCCTGCGTCACACAACAAACAAAGTCTGACTCACCACCTTCATCGGTTACTGTCTTCCGTTTCCGTTTCCTCTCCGACGGCGTCCGAGACTTGTCGGGGGTGTGGACCTGGGCCTAGAAATATAGTGAGTGAGTGAGTGAGTATGGTTTTACGCCGCTTTTAGCAATATTCCAGCAATATCTCGACAGGGGACACCAGAAATGGGCTTCACACATTGTACCCATGTCGGGAATCAAACCCGGGTCGAGTGAACGCTTTAACCACAAGGCTACCAGACTGCCCCCAAGAAATAGAGCAAAACATGTATCACGTCAACAAACATTTAACCCTGGGTGAGCATTTGTCTCATGCTACCTTTGAGAAGTAAGTCAGGCTGTATATCAAGGCTACAATGCAACGCAGTGTCATAAACTGAAGGGGGAACCCGATGGTTCCTTAAGGCCTGAATTAAGGGACTTAAAATAATTAAAACAAGAGTCTGCCACTAACGTAGCTATATCCCCCGCCCCTGTTGCAGAATTATTTACATAATTAAATCTGAAAAAACCCTAACCTTTTTTAACCAAGGTGGAACTTTTCATGGAAATTGTAAAAAAAAGAAGAGTTTCGAACCTAAGTCCATCTTGCTGCCATGGAAACGTACAAAAATAAAAAATTCTAAAATTTCTAAATAGCAAAAGGCACCAGTTTAGCATGTACCTGACAGACCTGCAAAGTTTGATGAAAAAATATTGAACGGTTTATGAGTTATGCTCCGGAAACGAACCCTACCCTCACAGAACCTAAGTCCATCTTGTTGCCATCGGAACGTAAAGAATAAAAAGTTCTAAATATATTATCAATGACACAATTTTTATAGCGATAATAGTAAATATTTCTTCCCGTCGACGATAATTACAATTATCAACCTTTTTTGCCAGCCCTAGTATTGAATAGAACTTTCAACAAGACAGTTATGCCAGCTTTTTGCTACCGGGCAGGCAGCTAATTCAGAAACTGCTTTGCACATCTGTCTGTGAAACCAGGAAAGCAAGTTGCCCTTGTCGAATACTGTATATTGACTGACACGTGTCAACGGAGTTACCTCCCCTACTCACCTCTTCATCTCTGTCTATTGAGCCAGCACTGAGGTTGCTGTTTTCCTGTTGCTGCTGTTGTTGCTGTGGTGTTGGCTGAGGATGATGCTGGGGGTGAAGCTGTTGAGTCTGCGGGGGGAGGGTCCCACCAACAACCGGGTGGTGTGGGGGGACACCCACAGTCAAGGGCTGGAACTGTAAAGGAACAAAAAGAATCTTTACTATTCCTTGTGTAATCTAGGACAGCTATTGAGCTAATTATTGTGGCATGGTAGGCGATATTATCGCGTTAATTAATTTATAATGGATCATAATAGTGCATGCTTACTAACCTATTAAATATTTCATACGCAAAATGTTTCTTGTTCTTTGTCCACCTGTTTTGACACATCAATTAGGATTGATCAATGCCGATTTTCTTTACCGAGTTTGGTAAACAAAAAACCTGTCAGTTACGACTCAACAGCGGGAAACTCTATATTACAGCAGTTTCACTATTTTGTTGTGTAATACATCACTTCCTGTTTTGGATTATGCGTAATCAGTTTGCATATGACCTTGGTTGGGTCATTTACCAGTCAAGGGACATCATCCAAACAAACAGAATCCTTTCTCACCATTTTCGAATGGGTAAAACACTCCAGACACTATCATAAAAACGTGTATACTTGGGTGTAGCCAGGACATACTGTAACAACTCCTGTATTCCATCAAGCGATGACATATTGTGCTAAGATTTGCAGAAGTTCACAGTCAACAGGGAGTGTTTACCTTAACAACCAGATCAACATTTTGACCGGGTAGCATGGGTAGGAAGTGCTCTGCTTCAGTAAATTGGATGTCAAATATTGTGTACATTTTTCAGTAATTGCATCTCAAAAGTACAGGTGCTTTTATCAAGATTTGTTGTTTTCTAAGTCTTGAACTGTCAAAGCAATTAGTGATCTGCCATAACACCTTATCAATATAGTATTGAAAAAAGGTCGATTATAGTGATGTTGACAGTCATATTACATTGATTTATCTAGACCTGATCAGAGGCCGATAGTCAACTCATTAAAAATTCTCAAAATGGATTCCCAGGAACTCAATTTTTTCCAATTCATGTAACTAATAACTAATATTATGTCTTTCTAGATATAACCTGTATTTTTTTTCCACTGATATCAGGACCACTAAATAGGTAGAGGTGTTATTACTTATTTGCATATATTACGTTGAATGCAATCTCTGAAGAAAATAAGAAATCAAAATATTTTACAAAATAAACAAACAAAAAAATCTCGGACGGACATAGGTAAATCTAGTTCTCTCATAAACAGGGCCATCAGACAGTTCACAAGTGGATAAAAAACCCAGAGCTGTCTCTTTGCGGAATGCAACGAGCCAGTAATCACGGGGAGACAAAAAACATAAATACATTCATAATAAAAGTATATCATGTCTTCTTTGGTAATAAATTGAACATTATATAATTGTTCATGTCATACTAGGTTTACAACATCAGTGCCTAAATTCCGGTATTTAGACACTCGTGTCATAAACATTGTATGACATGAACAATCATATAATATCCTCTATATATTTGGAGCTTAATTGTCTGGACTTGCTACAAGCAATTAGTACTACCAGTGCACTGTCAGCTAAAGGTTCAGCGAACTGGTTTCTCTACATTCATTCAAATTACAGAGGGTAAATTCGAAAATGAAACTAACCATTCCCGTCGTGAATAATAGAGAAGTAGGGATGAAAGCAAGGGAATATTTCAGAACAAATCTTCAAATCTTCGCTCTTGCTTGGGAAATACAAGAATTCTGACACCCATTTAATAAAATCCATATGACACACATGTGAGTATAATAATTTCTGTATTACCCTTTATTTCTTAATCCTTTCAAGCTCCCCTTTAGAAAAATGCACTGATCACCACGACTGTCCTAGAAAACCACAATTTGTGGAATGACATCAACAGTCTTCGGCTATGACGTCACTTCTAGTGTGATGTCCTACCCAGGGTTCACACATGTATTCCATGAAGAGCGTCCGCCCGGAGTGCGGAAGGCCAGGGGTTCGATCCCGACCGTGTCATACCAAAAGACGTTAAAAGATGGTACTTGTTGTTACCCTGTCTGGTGCTCGGCATTAAGGGGCTAAAACAAGGACTGGTCGGCTCGGAATCAGTATACTGTGTCTGAGTGGGGTATTCATGTTAAACTGCGGCATGGTATCTCAGTGAGCTAGCACTATAAATCGGCATCAGTCCGGACTAGTTCAAGCAGCCACACACACACACACGTGCATGCACATCGCTATATAAGTGCAATAATCTTGGAAGTGACGTTAAACCCCATTTCACCACACCTCACCTATTCAATGAAGAGTGATGAACCTGCCATGTCCTAAATCCAGGTCAACACACTGACATCCTGGGGCACAAGCCAGTCTGGCAAAACACCAGGTTGAAACCTGACCTAGCTAATCAGGGGGACAAACAAATGGAAGGGAGGAACATGTGATCGGTTGTTTTTCAATCATTCGTTCATTCATTCATTCATTCATTCATTCATTCATTCATTTTGTATGTCTGTATGTGCGTGCGTGGGTGCGCATGCATGTTAACTAGTCTGTATACAATCGACCTAGGAAAGGGCCTCCCTACATAAATGTATTCTACTAGTGTTGCGTGCATAATACACGTATACAATCAGCTTTAATTTTATTTCACAATATCTCTGCGTATGATTGAAATATTTAGCTGTTATTTCACAAGTACAGTTTACGTTGGTCTGCCCTAACCTAACATTGTATTTTGGCATTACTTTCAGTATACTTTAGTTTTATTTTATTACCGTCTTCAACGATATTTGCAAATATACTGGCTAGTGAACAATCCCAATTAGCTCCCCTTCCAATAGTTCAATGAACACAAGACTTATTTATTCATGTATAATACGCACTCGAGTCTTATATGCACCCTTAATTATGGGAAATTAAATTCTGAAAAAATATATCTGTGGTTCATAAACATTTCAGACTGTCAGCAGAAACCACAAAATTTACGATCTTTCAATTCTGTTGTTTTTCACCAAAATAATATTCAAATAAGAGCCCCTATTTCTAATTTTGAGAGCGCCCTGGGCACTTATTATGTCAAATACGGTCACTAGGAGACTATGACCTTATGAGACTAAACCAAATAATACAAGACTCGGGGTTCAGACTTGTGGCTAAAGTCACAGACTGTTTGTCCATGTGGGTTTTATTGTTGTTTTATGTCAAGTCAGCAATATTCAACCTCCATGACGTCCTGTAAATAATGGAGTCAAACCTGACAAACAAATGATTAATATTGTGACTAATGTCGCACGTCAAGTCTGAGCACCGAATAAATTTAGACACCCCTTTCAACAACCAACAGAGTGGTAGGAACCTGTTCCGAAACAGGACCCATGAGGTAGGTCCAGCTACAGTAAACTACGGTTATAACGAACGCAAAGGGACTACTAATTTTAGTTTGTTATATCCATAATTCGTTATAAGCATATATACAGCATAACTACAGCATATAGTCGGGACTAAAATGTTAGTTCGTTATCTCCGTTAGTTCGTTATAAGCGTGTTCGTTATAACCGTAGTTTACTGTATATCATAGTACGCAGGGACAGAAGTACGCCTTGAAAGAACACCATGAGAAGTGTTTGTTTGTTTGTTTGTTTGCCAAATGCCGCACTCAGCGATGTTCCAGCTACATGTAAATAACCTAGTATGGACCAGACAATCCAGTGATTGACATCATGACAACATGTATCAATTAAGTCACCGATCCTGATCCCCCGATCCCCGTAGTCACCTATTACGACCTCTTTCAGATGTTAATCGTGGATGCATTGTAGATTTGAAATAGATCTTTGGCACAAACCCCACACACTATCAGCAACTCAACCATTGTATTTTGTTTGACTCTAGACAGTTATCCCCAGGACCATTGTCAGAACCATCAGTGAGTGAGTGAGTTGGGTTTATCGCTTCTTTTAACAGTATTCCAGTTATATCATGGCGTGTCAGCTTAATGTGGGAGGAAAGCCCGAAGTGATGCAGGTCTCAGACGTTTACGACTCCGGTGAGCACGAGCAAACCTAGAAATATAATCGGGGTGAACTGGGATTCGAACCCAAAATCATAGGTTTCTTGCTAGCCCAAGGGATTTGACTCTGCACAGCAAATTGCGGCGCATTAGACGACTGGGCCACCCATGCTCCCCCCCGAACCATCAGAGTGTACCAAATCTCTACTGTATTTTGATAAATACCTTGGACCCACTCAGATAAGATAAATAGAGAATCTCACCAGAGCGTCTTTTGATATCAAATATATCAACACGAATTGATAAAAGTGGAAAAACTCTGAGGCTTGCCGAGGATTTTTTCCCATTTATCAACAAGTGTTGATATATTTTATATCAAAAGACACGAGGGTGAGATTTTATTTATCATGCAACATCATTCTTCCAACTTTTTCAGTTTGAAGACAGTAATAAGCAGTGTCTTAAGTGTAAAAAGTACTACTAACAGCTTCAGTAGCAGAGTCATTAGTGATGTCATTTGATTGTGACGTCATGGTAACCAATGACGTCACAATAGTCTGCAAAGCATTGTGATGCAATTTCATTGCAGTGATATCTACACTGTAGATATCGCTTGATCTCACCCAAGCTATATCTCCAGTGGGAGCCAGTTTTGGATGATAAACTAGTCTGTGTCCATCCCTATATTTCATAATCACATGAAACCAGTACAATACTCCATGACTGGGTATGTTGCACAATCTGCAAAGTGGCTGTCTGATCCTTATCTAAGCCGGTTGCTTCAACAAGATGATGGGCACTTCTGATTCAGATCCTGAGATTTGGCCTCCTGGGCCCCGTTCCTCAAAGCGATCTTAGCGCTACGATGATCGTAAGCCAATATTAAAGTATGGGACTTACGATCACCTTAGCGCTAGGATCACTTTGAGGAACGGGGCCCTGATAGTGTTGTCTTGTTTGTTTGTTGTTCAACGCCATGCAAATAATCAGGTCTGGACCGCACAATCCGATGATTGATATTTTGAGCAATGATACACACCATCGGGTACGAGTGAGTATGGTTTTACGCAGCTGTTAGCAATATCCCAGCAATATCACGGCAGGGCACCAAAAATGGGCTTCACACATTGTACCCATGTAGGGAATTGAACCTGTGTTTTCCGCATGATGAGCCAACGCTTTAACCAATTGGCTACCCCACAGCTCCCACGTCGGATACAATCACACGCTATCAACCAAGTCTGACCACTTGATCCATTTGGTCGACTCTCATAACCCGCCTAGAGACCGATTCCAAATGGCATGACTCATGGGTGATGCAGTAGCATTAAAATATCGAGAGTGAGTGAGTGAGTTGGGTTTAACGCCACTTTTAACAGTATTACAGTTATATCGCGGCATGTCAGCTTAATGTGGGAGGAAAACCCAAAGTGATGCAGGTCTCAGACATTTACCACTTCGGTGAAACCCACAAGCACGGGTATGGTGCTGACAAACCTAGCATTAAAATAAATTGCAACACTTTTAAGGACACATAGAGTCAGTGTAGCGGACAGCCAACACAGTTTTTTTCACTAAACAGCTTAAGGGCTTTTGTCTGTTCACATTGTCATGACAACTGATATGCATGGGGAGAACAAAAAAAATACATACCCTTCCTCCGAGAAATCTTTGTTCGAGCAATTCTTGTTTCCTGGGGTCCAGACCTAAATTGTCCATACTGTAGCCTGTAATAGAACGAGAGGCGATACAGTACATCCTTCACTGTCAGACATCACACACAATCTATAATTCACAATCAAGACCAACTTAGAAACACTAAACCATTACACATTCTTATAAGGGTTTAACCCCGCTTTTAACAGTGTTCCAGTTATATCACGGCATGTCAGCTTAATGTGGGAGGAAAGCCCATTGTGATGCAGGTCTCAGACGTTTACCACTTCGGTGAAACCCACGAGCATGGGTATGGTGCTGACAAACCTAGAAATATAATCGGGGCGAACCGGGATTCAAACCCACAATCATAGGTTTCTGGCGTGCCCAAGGGACACAACTCTGCACAGCAAATCACAGCGCCTTAGACGACTGGGCCACCCGTTCCCCCTAATATGATGAGCAATGACCCTTGCCAATCAACCATGTCAGCTAGCCTGACCACCTGGCCTCTTGGTCCCTCCCTCTTACAACCTGCATCAGTTGCTTGACCAGTGAATTCAGTCTCATACACTTAATAATAACATACTGAACATTTTTTGTATACACAAATTATATCATGGTATCCATCACCAAAATGCTGTTATTATTCATCAATAAATTAACTCTGTTCTCAAAAATATGGCCTGACCATGACGTGACGTGACGTGACGTGATGTGACGTAAGATGACTATTAGCATAAATTAAATTAAAATAAATTAAATTGAGAATTTGTGAAATATATTTTCTCATTAACAATTGCTCAAATACGTTGATCTCTGAATCTCTGAAGCCACAGGTTTCGAATGTCTTTTAAAGTTTGTCAGATTTTCTGCTTCTCAGATTTCTTGTGGCAGATTCCCTAGCAATGGTCCAGCATGTTGAAATGACCTATCGCCATCTGTTTTGGTAAGTGACTTTGGCATCATTAGCAGATGTCGATCTTTTGATCGGAGAGAACATGCAGGCTTGTAAGGGTAACATCAGTTCCTGTAAGTATGCAGGAGCCAAATATGGCAGAGAATCTCATCAGATATCAAATATATCATCACAAGTCAATAAAAGTTCAAAACACTGAGGCTTGCCAAGGAGCTTTAAACTTTCATCAACGAGTATTCAAATATTTGACGTAAATATTATGAATAATCCAAAATCATTCTTCCCACTTTTTCAGTTTATAAGCAGTCTAAGCAGTGTCTTGAGTTTAAAAAAGTAGTGAGTGGGTATGGTTTTACAACGCTTTCAGCAATATTCCAGCAACATCACAGCGGGGGACACCTGAAATGGGCTTCACACATTGTACCCATGTCGGGAATCGAACCCAGGTCTTCGGCGTGACAAGCAAACGCTTGAACCACTGGGCTACCCGACCGCCCCAGTTTAAAAAGTACAGCTTACCAGCTTCAGAAACAGAGATTAGTGATGTCATTTGATTGTGATGTCATGGCAACCGATGACATCACAATGGTCTGCAAACCTGAACCACTGGGCTACCCGACCGCACCAGTTTAAAAAGTACAGCTTACCAGCTTCAGAAACAGAGATTAGTGATGTCATTTGATTGTGATGGCATGGCAACGGATGACATCACAATGGTCTGCGAACCATTGTGATGCAATGTCATTGCAGCGATATCTTCAGGGAAAGATTGCTTGATCTCAACAAGCCATATCTCCTATGGACTTTTTCTTCCAAGAAATATGATTTCCTACAAAATACTGAAACAATATTTCCAGTTTCAGGTTTCCATAAATATTCATACAAATATGTCAAAGAAGGGGTATTCATTTCTTCTTAAAGGTAATCTGACAAGCACTTATCTCTGAATGAGTCTCTAAAGTCTAGATGGTACCATTGACAAATGTACACAGAGACTGTATTAAAAAGATTTCAGTGTACATCCCCATTATTTACCTGTTTACACAAGAATTAACGGCTGATCCTTCCCTGGATATAAACGCAAAGGGTTTTATTTCCATAAACAACACAGGCATCATACTTCCGGGGATTACTCTCGACAGCCCATGAGACAATACCAGGTTCAATGTCTGCAGCAAATGTCAGTACAAATTCCCAAATTGGAATCTTAAATTTCCCAATTCATGTTATTAAAGTCACAACTCATGTTATGTCTTTGAAAAGATGAACTGCAATAAAAAGGAAGAAGCTTTAATCCTCATGTTTGTTTGTTGCATTGAATGCAATCTTAAAATACATCTGAACTTATGGAAGTCATAACTTAAAAAACTTCCAATTTTAACCAAGAATTTTGTTTTCCCAATCTGGCTGGCATGGGCACTTACTTCAGAATCCAAGAAATACCTGACTTAACATTCTTCAATCCCATCAAGGGAGTTAAAACATATTAAGGCTCAGTTGTCATGGTAATGGTGCCAGCATATCGATATACTGTATCATTTTCGCTGTGCCCTGCTTCTAATAGCGGTCTTATTAGATCTGAACAAACTATCATAGGATCCTGGCAGGCCAAAGGGAGGTAACTCAAACAGTTTCCATGAAAGTTCTAAATGACACATCTCAAGGAAACTATAAAATGCTGGATATTTGGCCATAAATTAACCATAAGCTACATCCCTGACAATCTCATGACCAAACAGCCCACCTCATATAGTTCTGCTGTCGGAGTACCTACTGACACATTTGTTCACTTCGTTAAGTACTTCATGGAAAGTCTACTAAGGCTTCATGTTTAAAGTCAATAATTAGTTTAAGAAAATACAAATATTTTTAAAAAATGCCTCCCACATCACATTTTTGGAAAATTCTGGATAGTTCTAATAATTAAGCTAATGTGCTCATACAATAGGGTAAAAAATATATTTCAGAGCATCTGTCTTGGAATAATGTTCTCAAGAAGTAATCCAATATATCCAATATATTTTTTAAGCCAATTCTTCAGCATGATTAAAGCGGTGTAGATTATAGTGCAAGACAAAGAGAAAACATATTTAGCTTATGCTCAGGCCTTCTACGAAACAGTAAATCAAGCACTAACTGCCACCTACGTCTCAACCAAACCAACAAGGCAATTAAACTGAAAAATGTTGCCATAGCAACCACTATGTAGGAGTTCAGAAACATGCAAGTCTCAGGTCACTGACTCAACATCACACATCTATTTCGGATTTCTGAGTGAGTGAGTGAAAAGTGAAAAGTCCTGCTTGACAACGGTATAAAAAGCTAAACTGAAACGTTGCAATTACAGTACATTAAGAAGATGTTATCTATAAAACATTTATTTTATTTTCATCTACTTTGTCACCGGTCACCTTCTAAGAAATGTCAATAAAAAACTTCCGTTTGAAAAGTGTTTCAGGGAAGTGATGACATGTCATCTTAATGATGTAGAGACGTGATGCAAATCGAAAACATTTGCCTCTGTCACAATACACAACAAAGGCATGACCCCTTAAGTCAACGTTAATAATTACCTTTCAACATCAGATTCATGGCAAGGGCGCCTGGACTTTCATGCATAATTTCGAACAGACACCTACCTCTAAAATCCATGTTCACAAAACAGCAAATATCCTTTGAATGAAATCGTAACAGCATGTCCTGGGGTGGCAAGTGTAGGTAGCTCTACGTCAGCCTCCACACAGAAGCTGGCTCACAGCATCCCACCCAGGGCATGTCCAATCCTGCCCCACTCCCCCCCCCCACACCGAGGTAATTCTTTTCAGTTCAGACCCTGCTGCACAGCCATTGTCTTACAGGGCTCTTCAAACCAGCTTAATCGTCGGACAAACTGCTAATTGCTTCTGAGATTAGCTGACCGTCTCAGAGTCAGCCCTGATTCACAGATCAGTGTAAATCTAAGCCCATTGATGGAAATGGCTGTTGGATAATTTTGAATGGGAATTGTTGCTCTCTTTTCTGTTACTAAGAGACTTGTACATGTGAGTGATCTTTTAATTTCTTAATTCCTCTGATGCAATGTTTAAAATTAACATGAAAAGAAATTAGGTCCATATGCACTTGTAATCACATGCCGCATTTGTTTTAAGATGGTTTACGAGACTTTACTGATAAAATAAGATAACTCGAATAAATTTCGACAAAGAATTTTTTTCTTATTGTTTTACAATTAGGTGAAATGAAAAAAACACACAAGATTTTGTTTACACAGTTTCTAAGAAATGGTGAATAATACTAATATAAATGTTTATCCATACCAAAATAATATCCATCTTGAATGTTAAAATTTGTTTGTTTTCATTCAATAGTAACCACGGTAACAGTACATGTATTAATCTGTTAGTTGAAATGTTTTTTCCCGCAAAAACATTGATTTTGAGGCGAAACATTTTGTATACAAACTCATAAAAAATAAAAGGCCCTATGAAAATTTGCAAAATTTACCTTTGGGTTTGTTTTGATTTTAATCTACAAAACTATCTGTGTGTGTGTACACAAGGAACAGGTGCGTGACCCATGGTGTAATCTGGGGACAGCATGTAGGGCGAGGAAGCCAAATGAAGGCAGGTCACCTAATCAACCGGATAGCTTGTCTTGATCACAATAACTGTTTTATATCAGTCCAGTGTCATCTGTCACCAGAAAACTCAAGTGTAAGAAACTGGAAGCGCTGGGCATTATTTAAATTTTGAGATTTAACATTGGTTTAAAAAAGCAACCAATCAATCAACGGTCGATTAGGAATCATTGAATGATAAGAAAAATTTATAATTAAACCAGCGGTAGAAAGAGTTTTTGGTCCACTAGTGCTTACAATGATAGATAGCAAAACCTTTAAAAAGGTAAATGTCTACAAGTCCTTATGATACTTTAACTATTGGGCAGTTAGGCAAGGACTATAAGACTAGTGCCAAATTGTAACCCTGCAAAAAGAGTCTTTCTCGGGATAAATGAAGCTTAACCTTGTTTCTCCTTGTCCTTAAAGTAATGTTGAATGTTCATGACTGACGAGGTCCCTAAATTCAACCTGACGAGGTCCCTACATTCAAACTGACGAGGTCCCTACATTCAACCTGATGAAGTCCCTACATTCAACCTGAAGAGGTCCCTACATTCAACCTGATGAGGTCCCTACATTCAACCTGATGAGGTCCCTACATTCAACCTGACGGGGTCCCTACATTCAACCTGACGGGGTCCCTACATTCAACCTGACAGGGTTCCTACATTCAACCTGACGGGGGTTCCTACATTCAACCTGACAAGGTCCCTACATTCAACCTGACGGGGTTCCTACATTCAATCTGAAGAGGTCCCTACATTCAACCTGATGAGGTCCCTACATTCAACCTGACGGGGTCCCTACATTCAACCTGACAAGGTCCCTACATTCAACCTGACAGGGTCCCTACATTCAACCTGACAGGGTCCCTACATTCAACCTGACGGGGTTCCTACATTCAACCTGACAAGGTCCCTACATTCAACCTGACGGGGTTCCTACATTCAATCTGAAGAGGTCCCTACATTCAACCTGATGAGGTCCCTACATTCAACCTGATGAGGTCCCTACATTCAACCTGACGGGGTCCCTACATTCAACCTGACAAGGTCCCTACATTCAACCTGACAGGGTCCCTACATTCAACCTGACAGGGTCCCTACATTCAACCTGACAGGGTCCCTACATTTAACCTGACAGGGTCCCTACATTCAACCTGACAAGGTCCCTACATTCAACCTGACGGGGTTCCTACATTCAATCTGAAGAGGTCCCTACATTCAACATGACGAGGTCCCTACATTAAAAAATGACGGGGGTCCCTACATTCAACCTGACGAGGTCCCTACATTCAACATGACGAGGTCCCTACATTCAACCTGACGAGGTCCCAACATTAAATCTGAGGGTCCCTAAATTCTACAACTACAGGGGCCCACCATAAAAACAAAACAGCGTTCAAATCTTCCATTATTGTGCAGCATACACCATTTAGTGTAACACATGAACACATCCCACTGTAAACCTTGCAACAGGAAGTGCATATCTGTCTCCCTTGTTTTGAATACATTATCCCCTAAGAATTCATTTAATGAACTAACAGCAAATAATTGGTTACAGATATGTAAATGTGACAGGGTGGTCAGGCTTAGTGACTCAGTTGATTGCATGTCAATATACTCCAAAGGAGTGGGCCCTTGCTCCTAACACCAATAACTGACCTGTGAAGATCCAGGTTAGAATAGGTCTTCAGCAACCGATGCTTGCCGGAAAAGGCGACTATACTTGTCGTAAAAGGCTACTAACAGGATCGGGTGGTCAGGCTCGCTGACTTGGTTGATGCATGTCATCGACCCCAATGGCGTGGATCGATGCTCATGATATTAATCACTGGATTGTCTGTACAGACTCGATTATTTACAGACCGCCGTCATACAGCTGGAATATTGCTGAGTGCAATGTTAACCAACAAACCAACCAACCAACATCAATCACTGGTTTGTCTGGTCTAGAATCAATTATTTATAGGCCAGACTTTAAAACTTTGGTAACTTATACAGATATATGATAAAAACTTGGGGCTGGAAATTGGCCATTGACAAGTTATGTACATGTGTGCCGGGATCTGTTTATTATAAAGGGAAGCTACAAAATGAATTTGTTTTTGATAAACTTGGATGAAAATCTAATAAGGTATTAAGGTCTAACTAAGTTGAGACAGAGAGCTGTTTGAGCCACTTTGAACAGTGTTTCAGTCCTATCATAACAAGGCCCGAAGTGAAGCAGGAATTTGATGTTTTTCACAGTAGTGAGAAAGGTATGGTGAATAGGGAAGAATGAATCCATGAATTAAATGTATGATTAAGGAAGCAAAGTACACAAAACAGACCCGGAAATACAGGAAACTCACAACATAATCAACATGATACAGTAAAAAAACAAAATTGCAATGTCATATACAAATTCTCCATCGATAACATACCCGGTGTTCAAGAGTGAGTGAGTGAGTGAGTGAGTGAGGGAATGAGTGAGTGAGTTTAAAGCCGCTTTGAACAGTATTCCAGTTACATCACGGCGTGTCAGCTTGTTTGGGGAAGTGGTACAGATCTTCACAGGCATGGGTATGGTGCTGACAAACCTAGAAATAACTGGGTTTCGAAACCATAATTTGAGATTTCAAGCTTGCCCAAGGGACGGAACTCTGTTCAACAATTTGTGGCGCCTCAGATGACGGGGCCATCCGTGCCTCAAGCATGAAAGTAAGGGGGGGGGGGGGGGGAGGGTTAGTTGTTTCAATGTTAAAAGTTAAAGGTTTAGAGGTTCTCATGATTGAAATACTTTAGAAGGCCTGAAGCACACCACAATCCCCCCTCAGTTTCAAACACTGAATATCACACTGCAAACCCATTCTCCATATATTCTTTGGCCAAGCTAAAACCCAAATCAGCACAGAGTAATATGCTGTCAATCATCACAAGAACCCCATCAGACCCCACCCCAAGACAGTTGTCTGTCTTCATTCTGCCAGTAGTTGATTGATGGACTTATGGACAAGGCAAATATACTCAATTCAACTGTAAACCAGTTATTTGCTTATTTGCCTATTTGGGTTATTTGCCTATTTCTTGCCATTGACAGAATGAAACATGTCAAAATTTATAGAATCAGATCTACAATTTAGACAGCATGTACATTTAAAATGGAATTGTAACATCATTCTGACAGGTCTATATTGGGGACAGGATATTGCTTTAAGCAGGTCAGATATATCCTTTGAATAGGGCAAAGACCAACTGTTAACACATGATACCAGTCAATATACAAAATACACAAACAATGCTGGTCTTTGAGAGATTTACCACGCTTGTGAAACCAACATTGTGTATGGTGCAGACACACCATCAATCAGGATGAATCTGGGATTTGAACCCATAATCATAGGACTCTGGCACCCCAAAGGGAGGCAACTCCACACAACAGCATTAAAGATGACAATAATGCTACAAATTCAACGGGATTCTCAGCAATCAGATCATGTAGTCATGGTACCAGGTGTCCGGAAAGGACTCACCAGGATTCCCAGCAAACAGATCATGCAGTCATGGTACCAGGTGTCCTGAAAGGACTTACCAGGATTCCCAGCAAACAGATCATGCAGTCATGGTACCAGGTGTCCTGAAAGGACTTACCAGGATTCCCAGCAAACAGATCATGCAGTCATGGTACCAGGTGTCCTGAAAGGACTTACCAGGATTCCCAGCAAACAGATCATGCAGTCATGGTACCAGGCAAGTGATAACGGTGTTTGTATCCACATCGAAACATCAAATTTATTGCAACAAAAATTATCTCGCTTGTCCATCATACCAACTTCTAAATGCCACTTCATGGTGCCCGGTGTCCAGCAAACAGATATTGTAACCATGATAAGGTGTACAAATATACAAATAGTCAGTGAATAACATGGACTACAAAGCTTAATTAATGAGCAAACTCACAGATTTATAGTCCTAGCTCACTGAGATACCATGCTGCAGTTTAACATGAATACCCCACTCAAACACAGTGTACTGACTCCGAGCCGACCAGTCCTTGTTTTAGCCCCTTAATGCCGAGCGCCAGACAGGGTAACAACAAGTACCATCTTTTTACTTCTTTAGGTATGACGCGGCAGGGCGGACTCTCTACCACTAGACCACGGAGGCTGTCCCCACAGTAAGGATACAGGGTGTCCAATAGTCTAGTTGCATGACTGCACTTTATCAGGCTAACACACTACCCATTGGCCTAACAAAGAACCGAACTGAGCGACTGCCTACAAGACCCGGAGAACTTGCTAAATGTTACATGCATTCTTAGGTATAGCAGAAGTTTCAAATTTTGGAAGTGTTCTGTTATCACTAATTAGAATAAATGTTAAGCTGTGTCCTAGGTTGACTTAATTCCTTACCAATCCTCAGACACAAGTCGAGTGATGCGGCAATGTAGAGAGTGCCTGGTGAATCAGTTGTACTGACTGCTAGTTTATAATGGTGTAATGGAGGTACTTCAGTTGCATCAAGGCCTGTGGGAATCTTGTTCATGGATAACACTGTGATGCCTCTAGACAAACTGTGGCTCGAGTAGGTGACAGGGCCGTAAACACACACTCGGTCACACAGGTCATAGCTGGTGATACACAACAAGTATAGCTGGTGATACACGTCAAGTATAACTGGTGATACGGTCAAGTATAGCTGGTGATACGGTCAAGTCATAGCTGGTGATACACAACAAGTATAGCTGGTGATACGGTCAAGTATAGCTGGTGATACGGTCAAGTCATAGCTGGTGATACGGTCAAGTCATAGCTGGTGATACACAACAAGTATAGCTGGTGATACGGTCAAGTATAGCTGGTGATACGGTCAAGTATAGCTGGTGATACAGTCAAGTCATAGCTTGTGATACACGTCAAGTATAGCTGGTGATACGGTCAAGTATAGCTGGTGATACGGTCAAGTATAGCTGGTGATACACGTCAAGTACAGCTGGTGATACGGTCAAGTATAGCTGGTGATACACAACAAGTATAGCTGGTGATACGGTCAAGTATAGCTGGTGATACAGTCAAGTATAGCTGGTGATACGGTCAAGTCATAGCTGTTGATACAGCCAAGTATAGCTGGTGATACGGTCAGGTGATAGCTAGTGATACAGCCAAGTGATAGCTGGTGATACAGTCAAGTATAGCAGGTGATACGGTCAAGTATAGCTGGTGATACAGTCAAGTATAGCTGGTGATACAGTCAGGTGATAGCTAGTGATACAGCCAAGTCATAGCTGTTGATACAGTCGAAGTATAGCTGGTGATACAGCCAAGTATAGCTGGTGATACAGCCAAGTATAGCTGGTGATACAGCCAAGTATGAGTGAGTGAGGTGGCAAGTATTGAATTTAGTTCCCCTTCCAGACCACTGACAAGCACCACATAGAAATAACGGTATCTTAGTCCATCTGCCAGACAACAATAAATAAATAACTGGGTTTCGAAACCATAATTTGAGATTTCAAGCTTGCCCAAGGGACGGAACTCTGTTCAACAATTTGTGGCGCCTCAGATGACGGGGCCATCCGTGCCTCAAGCATGAAAGTAAGGGGGGGGGGGGGAGGGTTAGTTGTTTCAATGTTAAAAGTTAAAGGTTTAGAGGTTCTCATGATTGAAATACTTTAGAAGGCCTGAAGCACACCACAATCCCCCCTCAGTTTCAAACACTGAATATCACACTGCAAACCCATTCTCCATATATTCTTTGGCCAAGCTAAAACCCAAATCAGCACAGAGTAATATGCTGTCAATCATCACAAGAACCCCATCAGACCCCACCCCAAGACAGTTGTCTGTCTTCATTCTGCCAGTAGTTGATTGATGGACTTATGGACAAGGCAAATATACTCAATTCAACTGTAAACCAGTTATTTGCTTATTTGCCTATTTGGGTTATTTGCCTATTTCTTGCCATTGACAGAATGAAACATGTCAAAATTTATAGAATCAGATCTACAATTTAGACAGCATGTACATTTAAAATGGAATTGTAACATCATTCTGACAGGTCTATATTGGGGACAGGATATTGCTTTAAGCAGGTCAGATATATCCTTTGAATAGGGCAAAGACCAACTGTTAACACATGATACCAGTCAATATACAAAATACACAAACAATGCTGGTCTTTGAGAGATTTACCACGCTTGTGAAACCAACATTGTGTATGGTGCAGACACACCATCAATCAGGATGAATCTGGGATTTGAACCCATAATCATAGGACTCTGGCACCCCAAAGGGAGGCAACTCCACACAACAGCATTAAAGATGACAATAATGCTACAAATTCAACGGGATTCTCAGCAATCAGATCATGTAGTCATGGTACCAGGTGTCCGGAAAGGACTCACCAGGATTCCCAGCAAACAGATCATGCAGTCATGGTACCAGGTGTCCTGAAAGGACTTACCAGGATTCCCAGCAAACAGATCATGCAGTCATGGTACCAGGTGTCCTGAAAGGACTTACCAGGATTCCCAGCAAACAGATCATGCAGTCATGGTACCAGGTGTCCTGAAAGGACTTACCAGGATTCCCAGCAAACAGATCATGCAGTCATGGTACCAGGCAAGTGATAACGGTGTTTGTATCCACATCGAAACATCAAATTTATTGCAACAAAAATTATCTCGCTTGTCCATCATACCAACTTCTAAATGCCACTTCATGGTGCCCGGTGTCCAGCAAACAGATATTGTAACCATGATAAGGTGTACAAATATACAAATAGTCAGTGAATAACATGGACTACAAAGCTTAATTAATGAGCAAACTCACAGATTTATAGTCCTAGCTCACTGAGATACCATGCTGCAGTTTAACATGAATACCCCACTCAAACACAGTGTACTGACTCCGAGCCGACCAGTCCTTGTTTTAGCCCCTTAATGCCGAGCGCCAGACAGGGTAACAACAAGTACCATCTTTTTACTTCTTTAGGTATGACGCGGCAGGGCGGACTCTCTACCACTAGACCACGGAGGCTGTCCCCACAGTAAGGATACAGGGTGTCCAATAGTCTAGTTGCATGACTGCACTTTATCAGGCTAACACACTACCCATTGGCCTAACAAAGAACCGAACTGAGCGACTGCCTACAAGACCCGGAGAACTTGCTAAATGTTACATGCATTCTTAGGTATAGCAGAAGTTTCAAATTTTGGAAGTGTTCTGTTATCACTAATTAGAATAAATGTTAAGCTGTGTCCTAGGTTGACTTAATTCCTTACCAATCCTCAGACACAAGTCGAGTGATGCGGCAATGTAGAGAGTGCCTGGTGAATCAGTTGTACTGACTGCTAGTTTATAATGGTGTAATGGAGGTACTTCAGTTGCATCAAGGCCTGTGGGAATCTTGTTCATGGATAACACTGTGATGCCTCTAGACAAACTGTGGCTCGAGTAGGTGACAGGGCCGTAAACACACACTCGGTCACACAGGTCATAGCTGGTGATACACAACAAGTATAGCTGGTGATACACGTCAAGTATAACTGGTGATACGGTCAAGTATAGCTGGTGATACGGTCAAGTCATAGCTGGTGATACACAACAAGTATAGCTGGTGATACGGTCAAGTATAGCTGGTGATACGGTCAAGTCATAGCTGGTGATACGGTCAAGTCATAGCTGGTGATACACAACAAGTATAGCTGGTGATACGGTCAAGTATAGCTGGTGATACGGTCAAGTATAGCTGGTGATACAGTCAAGTCATAGCTTGTGATACACGTCAAGTATAGCTGGTGATACGGTCAAGTATAGCTGGTGATACGGTCAAGTATAGCTGGTGATACACGTCAAGTACAGCTGGTGATACGGTCAAGTATAGCTGGTGATACACAACAAGTATAGCTGGTGATACGGTCAAGTATAGCTGGTGATACAGTCAAGTATAGCTGGTGATACGGTCAAGTCATAGCTGTTGATACAGCCAAGTATAGCTGGTGATACGGTCAGGTGATAGCTAGTGATACAGCCAAGTGATAGCTGGTGATACAGTCAAGTATAGCAGGTGATACGGTCAAGTATAGCTGGTGATACAGTCAAGTATAGCTGGTGATACAGTCAGGTGATAGCTAGTGATACAGCCAAGTCATAGCTGTTGATACAGTCGAAGTATAGCTGGTGATACAGCCAAGTATAGCTGGTGATACAGCCAAGTATAGCTGGTGATACAGCCAAGTATGAGTGAGTGAGGTGGCAAGTATTGAATTTAGTTCCCCTTCCAGACCACTGACAAGCACCACATAGAAATAACGGTATCTTAGTCCATCTGCCAGACAACAATATACAGCCCTAAGTACCTTGTTGAACTATTCAGAATGAAAAGTGACCTGTTTTACTTTCCAGTGCAGTTGGAACACGAAGAAGTAGCCACACACATTGTAGCCATGTTGGGATATTGGTGTGACAAGCAACCGCTTTACCCAGTAGCCTACTCCAAGTCCCCTTGCGGAAAATCCAAGGTGTATGCATGATCTACTTCACATCTACCAGTACCACTGGGAAAAGACAAGGGCTTAGCGCTGTTCAAAATAAAGGGTGGGTGAGTGAGTTGGGTTTAACGCCGCTTTTAACAGTATTCCAGTTATATCACGGTGTGTCAGCTTAATGTTTGAGGAAAGCCCGAAGTGATGCAGGTCTCAGACATTTACCACTTCGGTGAAACCCACGAGCACGGGTATGGTGCTGACAAACCTAGAAACATAATCGGGGCGAACTGGGATTTGAACCCACAATCATAGGTTTCCGGTGTGCCCAAGGGACGCAACTCTGCACAGCGAATCGCGGGGCCTTAGACGACTGGCCCACCCGTGCCCCCTTCGAAATAAAGGGGAGTCCTGTCACCCTGAGGTTTGCACCTTGAGGACATACTGAATCTTTATCTGTTGCCATTAGGGCCATGACAAGGGCACCTGGAATTTTATGCTAATTTCGAGCACCAACATGGCAAGCCTATTAGAGGCACGACACACTGTACATATATTTAGTCATGTGCACTATATAGTCATGACAAGATCAACTTTCAGTCTACAGGATATTAATAACAAATAACATGCCGGTAATATTTATTGTATTGATTGACATAACATTTAAAACTAACAATGAAAACAAACAATTTATGTAGCAGTCCCTTCGATGTTATGTCTGGCTCAAAAACAATGTTAGTGTTTACTGTTGTGCATTGAACACATGTGTAGAAGAATTACTTCCCTTGCAGTCAACAACACAGAAGCCACCATGCATACTGATTACCCAACCATTTCAAGATCTGCATGATTGAGTTCTATACAGGCCTGAGTCTGATACCCATCATGGGAAAACGGTGTCACCCATGAAAAAAGGGATGTTTAGGGTTACATGACACACCAAGGGAAAATTCTAGGGTGGGGCCTTGTGCTTTTAGCCCTTAAATTTGAAAAAAGCCCACATTTTCAAATATAATGGGGCATTTTAACATTGTGCTGTGTTGGCAAGTTTGGGTATACCTCTGTAACAGGGGTTCGGAAACGGTCATATGCGCCGGACATGTCCGATTGGGAATCTCAAAAGTCTGTTTAAATTTTTCTGTTCGGACATTTTAAAAAACAAACAACCCTATTTGAAGGGGGCGTGGCGTGGCGTGTCTGATTGGGATTTTAAATTTTCCGGACCCCTGCTCTGGAATATTTGAAATTTTCTTATTAATCCAAAAATCCTTGAGTGAACCCTGTACGCCTAAAAGCTTTTCATTATTCTTTATGTCTTTGTATGACAAACCATACATAAAAACTATGCCTTAGATCTATGAATTCACCATGTATGCTTGATTACATCCTGGGGATGACAGTTGGGAAGCGTGAGTGTGTGAGTGAGTGAGTGAGTTGATTTAACAGTGCTTTAAACAGTATTTCATTAATAACATGGCATGTCAGCCTGATGTTGACTGAAAGCATTAATGCATTACACATTTTTCCCCTTTGATGAAACCCATGAGCAGAGAGTGTATTTTAGGTGCTGACAAACCAAAGATTATGATCAGGACGCAAACCTGAGATTCAAACTAATGATCAGCAGACCCTGGCACAGGTAAGGGACGCAACTCTGAACAGCAAATATCAGCAGCTCAGACACAACAGTTCCACCCAGGGGACTGTAACAGAAATTGTTCATTTTTCATTATAAGGTATAAAATGTAATAATTTCAAATGAAATGTTCATTACTATACAAACAGAACCCATCTCAGTTAGACTCTCTAGTCATAATTGTGCATATGACTCTCACAGGGGGTCATAGTCGTAATTGTGCATATGACTCACACTGAGTCATAGTCATAATTGTGCATATGACTCACAGTGAGTCATTGTCATAATTGTGCGTGACTCACATTGTTGTCGTAATTGTGCATATTACTCACAGTGAGTCATAGTCATAACTGTGCATATGACTCACAGTGAGTCATAGTCGTAATTGTGCATATGACTCTCACAGTGATTCATAGTCATAATTGTGCATATGACTCTCACAGTGAGTCATAGTCATAATTGTGCATATGACTCTCACAGTGAGTCATAGTCATAATTGTGCATATGACTCACAGTGAGTCATGATGAGTCATGATGACTCTCAAAACAATATGCAGTGACTCACAGTTCTCATCATGCGTTCTGACACCCATTGCTACCAATCTGTAGGGCTGGCTAAAGAGATTGATAGTCGGAATTATCGTGGGGAAGATTGGTTGGTTAGTTGTATTAAGCCGCACTCAGCAAAATTCCAGCTATATGACAACGGTCTGTAAATAATCGAGTCTGGACCAGACAATCCAGTGATTGACATCATTGCATTGAACACGAAGTTGGAAGAATTAAAGTCAGGTAATTTGCATATGTTTTTTGATTTGTTGAAAGTTGGTACTGACAAAAATTGGGGGGAACTGGTTCTTTTTAGAGTTGCCAGTCCACCAGGACAGGCAGTTTCAAAAAACAGCAGGAACACTGACACACGAAATTTGAGTCGTCAGTATGGGAGATTGCAATACTCTAGAAATAGAACAGAATCAATAGAGTTACCTCCCATAATGGCAGAAGTAGAATAGCGCCACCTGTAAGCATGGCAGATTACAAGAACATTGTAGCTGAGGGCTCGCTGACATATTGTTACATTAATAACCATCCCTTCCTTTAAACCTGTTTTTTGTGGTTTGCTTTAAGGAAGAAAAACATTATTGTGATACCAGTAGTAAAGTCAGTCCATTTCATGATACAAATCGTATCGAAAGATACCAGTCGATACTCAGCTCAACAAAGAAGTATGACTGTCCTGAATCTTTGAAACTAATAAACATTGTGGTTAGCATGTTACATATAACGAACCCATATAGAAAGAAAAAATTCAAAGTGCCAAGGATCAATTCTTGATTTTCTTCAACAAAGCACTGAACATCCATATACGGTGAAGGGCTTCCGAGTATGTGCAGTGATATATCAGTAAAATTCTTGGAATCATGTGCAGTGTTTCACAGGTTACACGGACAGACATGGCCACTGGTCCGTTAATTCAAGAGTAGTGAAAATCTCTGAGGCTCCAGTTGTTTTTTTCCACAATCTGGTTATTTTACGTTATTCTCTAGTTTGAAACGAGCTGTGGACCAGTTGGAGGTGAGGTCAAATGGGGGTAAATGTCGCGTTAAAGATTGTTGCACTTATATAGCGATGTGCATGCATGCACGTGTGTGTCTGCTTGTACTTGTCCAGACTAATGCCAATTTGACAGTGCTAGCCCACTGAGATACCAAGCTGCAGTTTAACATGAACACCCCACTCAAGCACAGTATACTGACTCCGTCCCGAACAGTCCTTGTTTTTGCCCCTTAATGCCGAGCGCCAGGTAGGGTAACGACAACTACCATCTTTTAATATCTTTTGGTATGACACGGCTGGGGATTGAACCCCGACCTTCTGCTCTCCAGGCAGATGCTCTATGTACAAGACCACAGTGGCAGTGAGACTAGTTTGATAGTAAGCGTGGTGTCTACCCGTGTCTCCGGCCTAGAACCCCATGTTTCTGCCTAAGAACCCCCAAATTATAACTGAGGCGCCCCTTGACTCAAATATAGATAGATCTAGGGCTGGGACGATTCCAATTTTACTACCCGGGTACCCACACCCCTATTACAACCCTACCCGGGTGCCCGCTGTTGGTGTCAAGAGATAGGTACAAAATGTCCGATTGGGAATAGTAGACCTTGCAGAATGTAACTAGATACATGTATAAAACGATGTGGTCATGCATACACTGAAGTTCACTGTTTTTGTTCAAACATTTATAAGTCAGAAGGAACGTGTTCATAGTCATGAAGAAATGTGAACATTAGAGACTTAAAATTGTCATGTAACCATGTAGTTATATTGTGAATTTTTGTCATTTTTGAAACAATATATCACATGACTAACCACGGGTCCGGGTAGTCCTGTGGGTACCCGGGTCCTACTCAGTACCTACCCGACCCGAGTTAGCCAGTCCCGGCACAAAAGGAATTTTTGTCATTTTTTAAACAATATATCACGTGACTAACCACGGGTCCGGGTAGTCCTGTGGGTACCCGGGTCCTACTCAGTACCTACCCGACCCGAGTTAGCCAGTCCCGGCACAAAAGGAATTTTTGTCATTTTTAAACAATATATCACGTGACTAACCATGGGTCCGGGTAGTCCTGTGGGTACCCGGGTCCTACTCAGTACCTACCGGACCCGAGTACCCGAGTTACCCGTCCCAGCCCAAGATAGGTCCATTCAGTCTGTACTTGCCTTCAATATATGGCAAACTGTAACTCCTGTCATTCTCTTTACCAGATATGCATAAAACATGCTATCATTTTGTCATTATGAGCTTTGAGAGCAATTATATAACATACTGCATCCCGGAATCAGATACATAATGTAAATTACAATTATACATACATATATCAAATCAAATACACATATCCTACACTAATAACACCTTTCACAGACTCAAGCTTTGGTAGTCTTGGCAACTGATTTAACAGGTTTTTTTACTGATAATTTAGTTAGAATGAATTATATTTCTAGAAATAAGCCAAATCAAACTGCATTTAATAACACAACAAACCCTCCAATAATGTCCTGTTTGTATTGTTAAAATTTCAAAGTCACTGTAACCTTTCAGCATTTTTTCTACCTCCAAATGAATTAGCTATTTCATCTTTTTTAGAAGCTGCAAAGGGAAGGCGCTATATTCACTTTGAATGACCCCTCATTCATCAACATCATTCATACTTCTGACAATCATTCATTTAACCAACATGCTTCAACAAGCATGATGTTAAACATAATGTTTTCTGTAAAAAAATTCATGATTTCATTGTTCTTGATCATGTTGATAGTGATTGTTATAATGAAGGCTGTCACTGATAAAGTATGAGAAAAAATTGTTATTAGGAAATGAGGGTCTTACATGCTGTAACATCATTGTCGTCATGCCAACAACAAAAAATGAATCATAGTGTATATATCAACAAGAGACAAATATTCGGCAATTCTCCTGTGAAGGAGTCAAAATGATTTGTCATATATTGTCAATATGAGGAATCATAGTTTGACCATTTCTTGAGGAGATACTTTAATGGTTGTCTCAATCATACAAATAATTATTTTGTTATGTATTTGATGTTCTTGGTGATAGTACCTTCACAAAATGTGAAAACAAATCTGTAATACTTCGTTCAATGTGCAAGGTCAGCAATGGCCTAAATAATCCCCATGAACAGCTGACCGATCTTGTAATTGCCTTCTAGCTGAATCAAGGGCACTTCTGGAATGCTACTAATTTATCACCTGTCAAACTGAATGTCACATGCAAGGAATATCGTATCCAACATGAATTGTCCAGAAGTAAAAATGGACTCTCCGTGCCCTAACCAATAAACATGGCAGAGGTTCACAACACAGTGTTGACACACGAGTGCAACCTGCGGCAAGATTTTGCCAAACACGAGTCAACAATTTTCACCACTGACGTCACCATAAACAATATGGCATTTAGATTTAAGAATTAAATGTTCTGCCCTCTGTGGCAACTAGTTGCTGTGAAAATGCGCTAGTGCTGTAACAAAATGGCAGACGGATGTATCAACTTAGGCTTGTCACCAGGTTCTGGGGTAAATTAATTGGCATCCGATAATACTAGCAAGATGGACTGTAAGGAAATTTTCGCCAAATTTGGATACAGGGTCTATAAAAGGGCGATCTTCTTATTCCATGGTGGTTATATGAACAAAATAAATGGTCACATTTGTAGAAGGTATATCCATTGTGACATATAATATCTGATCTGGTAAATAATTGCCCCACGATTTACCTTGGCCGCGATTTTGTACCGATGAATTTCCACTAGAGCTGTTTGTGGTCCAAGATGGCGGTCCCCAAGTGTTCCCGCTAGACATTCCTTGCAAACAAACTGGAAATTCACCTTTATGGCACGCGATGGCCAAGGATCTGTCCTTTCAATCTTTGCTTCGATGATTAAACATTTTTTCTAGTTTTGCAAAAACCCGATTGCATTAATCGTACGTGTAAAAGATGGTGGTCTCTCACGGCTAACTTTGTTGATGTTAGGGCACGTGACGTCATCCACCGTAGCCGTATTCCCAAGCACGCCAATGCGGCGAGGGGAGAAGATGTCGCTTGTTCCCGTGTCTCCAGAATCAGAATTTACAAGGGTCAACAGTCTACGCCATCAACAGTGAAAATGCGCCTTACAAAGTATGCCAGTCCCTGGTCACGATAGCGGTAGCAATCGGTTGTTCTCGGATGTTTCCGGTGGGGGATGCCCTTCGTCAAAGGGATTCCCGCCCTGACATCAAAGCTGGTTGCCTAACAACTTCCACCCCCCGGAAGAATCAAAGTTTTTCAAAGATATTTCATCATTGGTGTCACGACTCAATATTTTCGTATCCGTATTTAGTTTAACTAGGACACAATATGACAGATCTCATTGAAGCAAGTGCAGGACTCGTGACCTCACGTGAACTCTCGCTAATATCAAAGGTAAGTATGATATCTAAAAGTAGCGACCTACCTGATTCGTGGTCAATGACTTATACAGCCTTAATTTTTAATCAACTGTTATTTTTTAATTAATTGCTGTAAATGATCAAATTTCATGTATTTTAATATCTATTTAAGTCATTATTACACTAAGAGAGATGACTGGATCGATGCATGCATACAGCTATGTGTATTAATGAACAAAACGTGTGTGACGGGAGAAGGGCTACCTCTTTTTACATAACAGGGCTAAATTTTAAGAGCATTTTCTACATACGGGCATCTTGCTCCCGCCAAAAAATGCCTAGGTGACGCAAAAAGAGGCGAGATCGCATTACACATAGTTAACTTAAACGTCTTCACAGCTCCCCTCAACCGTCTGGGTAACCTAGGAAAATAAAAGAGGGAACAGTATGGCCAACTCGCAGACATATAGTTCTCTTACGATGAGGATGAGAAAACGAAAATAATAAATGTTGTCGCAGTAATATTGATATTAATCAAACTGGTAATAGTAATCAGCCCATATACCCTTTTTGTAGTAGTGAGTGAGTATGGTTTTACGCCGTTTTTAGCAATATTCCAGCCATATCACGGCGGGAGACACCAGAAATGGGCTTCACACATTGTACCCATGTCGGGAATCGAACCCGGGTCTTCGGCGTGACGAGCGAACGCTTTACCCACTAGGCTACCCGACCGCCCCCTTTTTGTAGTAAATCTACCGGGAGGAGTTATGATAGTCGAAGTCTAGTAATTTCTCACCCTTCACAGTCAAAGTGAAATGCAATCGGAGGCGCGCAGTGCTATTTAGAAATCTCGGTTTCATTTCCCTGTCCATATTGTACAGTCATTGTCACACAGCAGCACAGGCAGGCAACACGCGTACCCAAACACGTTTACGCATCGCCCGTGCACTTGTGACATCACAAGCACCTGTTGGTATCTTGAAACTTATATGACGTCACTATTTCTATCTTATGACGTCATAATTCTATTCTTAGTGGATGGCATTTTAAAAAATGAAACTCTGAAAATCGATTATTTTACACGAACAAAGAACCGTCGAGTCATTATGTTATCTCAGCAGCTTTTATAGTGTGAGTGTGAATATGCACGAGCTACTGTGAAAGCGATCTTGGGCGCAGGAAATGTTCCGACGATTTGGGGGTTACTATCTATCAATGCAATGATTTATTGGAAGTAATACGAATCCATTGCAGAGATAAAAATTATTTGTGTTCATTTTTCAGTAAATACATAATTTTAAAAAAAATCATAATTAATGTTCACTCAATTAAAGGCATACTAAATGTGTAACTAATGAGGCATATTAGTTCAAAGAATAAGATTGACAACATTTGAATTTCTCAGAAAGATACACATTCAAAACTCGATGACTGATCATTGAGTAAATCCTTTGCTGCCTACAACAATCATACATAAGAAATCATATATGTCTGTAAATATTCCACGATGAACACGATACGTGATGAAATATAGAAGAGTTATATTTATAGATATTACTTTCCCGACTTATCATTATAACAATTGTGATATCATCGACTTTAAACATGTCAGAAAAACCCACTGTATTCAATATGAATGTGGTCAGAATATCTTCATTTTTATGACGCATTAATGGTCAAGGTCAGCTTTCCGCATGGTAACGGAGCTGATCAATATCCCCACGCTCATACACAGCCTGTAGATACACCACATGTCGTCTTGTACACGTATGCAGCGGGGCCTGACCTTTAGCACGACTACAACATGCAATGAATATTGCAGCATCTGCATCTGCCATCTCGTGGCCGCCGCCGCACACCGCCTCGCTCCTGCAGTCGTACCATCATGCTATTGACATGACATATGTCGATCATATCAATCATGGCGTTGTGGATAAATTCGCCGTGTCCTGTTTTCAACCTTGTCGTGCTTATAACAAAATGTCAACAATTTCATAATTCGTTTAGTAGTTAGAATCTCGGTTTAGATATCCGTTTGCAAACAGCGGAAACTTGAATTGGAAAATGTATTCTTTTTTTACAAAAAAAGCATGTGCGATCGTCCATGTATTTCAAGCTTTGGCGATATTGGCAGATGGTGTACATTATATTTTTGAGTTTATGAAGATTTGCATTGTTTGATTTATTGGGTAGATGTATTTGCATAAAGGTTCAAAAGAATGTATATAGAGTTTCTTTTTTATGAAATTGAAAATTAAAAGGACTGTTATTAAATTTGGTTATGTCTATTGAATCTATCGCTCATTCCTGCAACGGTTTGTAAAAAAGTTATCTATGGCTGGGAAATTTTGTGTAAACATAAAATGGTTGAAAGGCGACTGGGGCAAGAAATGAATTTGCAATCACATGACCCCTCCTATGTGCTGAAAAACAAACAAATTAATTGATTTTCAATATAATATGTCAAAGATACCCACCAGCAGTTGACGATTTTGAGAATTTTTCTTTTTGAAATTTTAAAAGTTTTATATCAAATTATATTTTAAAAATGAAACCACGTGGAAGTATTTTTTGAGTGCTGACTAAGCCCCAGTACAGTTCATTCTTTTGATATAATTTAGCTAACTTAAGATATGCAAATAAATCAACTGAGAGGTATAGTTTCTTTTGCTCCTCAGTATACTAAAGTTAGTTGCTATTCTTCGTGATGGATTTGTTTCAATTAGTTTTTGTCGACTGATCCTCCATTCAAACATTTCACAAAAGTGCAACACATTTTTTTAAAAACAGTCTTTATGCTTTCCTCGAGAATGGAAGTAATAAGGAGAAGTGTGTAAAGGGGAAAAGGAAATAACTCAACGTCAATATGGAACTTTTAATTAATTCTTAATTATTTTTTTTAACCATTACTCATATGCGATGAATAAAAAAAACCCGTAAACGTTTGTTGTGTTTGAATTTCGATCATTTATTCCATGGTTTAGGAAAAAACAAAATCAGAGAATAATGCACTACAACTAGCCAAGAATAATGCACTAAAACACTACAACTAGCCAGGAGTAATGCACTACAACTAGCCCGGAATAATGCACTACAACACTACAACTAGGTCCTTAATTCACGTACCCGTAAAGAGCCGGGGTAGAATAGGTCTTCAGCAACCCATGCTTGCCGTAAGAGGCGATTAACGGGATCGAGTGGTCAGGCTCGCTGACTGGATTGATGCATGTCTGTATCCCAATTGCGTGGATCGATGCTCATGATATCAATCACTTGATTTTCTGGTCCAGACTCGATTATTTACAAACTGCGTCATATGGCTGGAATATTGCTGAGTGCGGCGTTAAACAACAAACCAACCAACCTTATTTCACGAAGTCGGCTTCATTTTACATCATTTCTTGCAATTTATGTGGATGGTTTAGTTCATGTGAAAACAGGCGTGGTACGGAGGTATAGTTTCAGCTAGTTTTCAATAATTTAATACAACGTTTACATTGACGGAGTCTTGTATCTCTCTATTTAGATTTGGGGAGTTGGTAAGCCAAGCGTTTAAAGCCCTCACTGTTCTTGCCGAAGGCCCGGGTTCGATTCCCCACATAGGTACAATATGTGAAGCCTTTTTCTGTTTAACCCCGCCGTGATTTTGCTGGAATATTGCAAAAGGCGGCACAACACTCGCTC
Source organism: Haliotis cracherodii (assembly GCF_022045235.1). NCBI lineage: Eukaryota > Metazoa > Mollusca > Gastropoda > Lepetellida > Haliotidae > Haliotis > Haliotis cracherodii. Next base: position 22,804,936 of record NW_027266272.1, on the reverse strand, counting down.
TATTTAAACTCCAAAAAATACAAAATGTAAAGAAAAAGAATCACTATATTCAGTTTTTTGTATTTTTTAGAGGAATAGTCTCTCCCGTTATGTAAGTCAACAAATTTGAGATGACATAAAAGGCCCAATATGTTTTTGACAACGAACCTTATTTTATAAAAAAAATCGTATATAGTTAGATTAATGACCAGGATTCATTAGCATAGGCAGAATTGTTTTAAATGCTGGCTATATAAAAGGGATAAATAGCAAGAGTGATAAAGATTGATGAATGAGTTCATAGCAAAAATAAAATAAACAATTGAGACTAGTCCGTTCTGCCGCTTTCGTCATGGACAAGGTGCAAGGGAAGTAACTCTTACATTTAATTGCACTGAAGGAAGTGATCGCTTCTTTGACAGGATCAAATGTCCCAAACGGCAAATAATTCACTCAAGCACTATTTTGTAAATCTATAACTACTTGGAATTGACGATTTGTAGATGCACGGATCAAAAATACTTTAGTTAGTCAGAAACTATGTCAAAATGTATATATATATCTTGAAGCTGTCGATCGGACGTAATTCTGTAACAGCACGAGTTCAATATCGTTATTCATCATTCGAGTATTTTCTACTATGGTCAAAGTTGAAAATGTGTATTGAGACTCTAGGAGTGTGTTATGTTTCTCTCCAACATGCCCCAGATCAAACGACATTCCTTTCAGCAGTTGTCGAACAATTCGCACCATGTATTTGACATCTGGATGAAATTAACGCCCTCCGGCGTTCTCAAGGTCGACCGGAGAGGTGAACACCCTAAGGAAAACATGTCGCGATTATCTATAACCTTTGACCTGATAAGTCCTACGGGTCACGTTGGTCTGACCTAGCCAATCACAATAGTAAGCAGCCCGGACCTTGTAATATACCGTTACCTATTGTATTTGAGAGCGAACAGTGAGAGATATAAATACTGTTACCAATAGCGACTCATTGTAAGCTGGGCAAGAGATTGTAGAGCGTGGATAATCTTTAGAATATTGATACCCGAAAGTGAAGTAAACAAGCCTCGTGTATTATGTTGCTTTATTTATATGCTAATCTGCTTGAATATTTATATATTGACGTTGTTAGGATTAGCATGTACTTGGTAGATAATACGCTCGTCTTATGATGAAGAGGAGTTGTACGATTATTTAGATATTGATTGTACTGCGACAATGACCTGCTTCTGCCACCGCCACGACCACAGTGACGACATCTACCTTACTGCTTCAACAGCAGTGAAAATACTTCAAAGACTCGTCTTTATTACGGGCTGTATTCAGCGTGCGTGCGTCTGTGTGGTAAAGCCACACTCGTCTGATTTTGCATTCGTTTTCCTTGTGTTACGTGAAATAAAAGCTAGAAAATTATTATGCACGATTGAATGCATATTCCACATTATGCACGTGCTTGTAATATCGTTTTAACTTTCAATGCGGGCTTTACGGAAAAATACAGACGGCATTGTGAATATTGTGAATAGTTGTGACTGTTTCACTTTTCCCTGTTCTTTACTTTTAGGCTTTTCATTATTTATTTATGCGTTTAATTATGAATAGCATACATATTTAAGGCTAGAACATTTTTTCATGTTTTGCGGATACACGCTGCTCTTCACTTACAAAAAGGAAACTTAGACAAATTTTGTTGTTGTAATTCTAAGTTCATTACCTTTATTTGTTTAACTATTTGTTCGTTGTTTAACGCCGCATTCAGACATATTCCAGGTATGTGACGGCGGTCAGTAAATAATCTAGTGTGGACCAGACAATCCAGTGATTGACATCATGAGCATCGATCCACGCAATTGGAATACGATGACATGCATTAACCAAGTCAGCGGGTCTGACCAGCCGATCTCGTTAGTCGCCCCTTACGACAAGCATAGTCGTCTCATGCGACAAACGGGATCGGGTGGTCAGGCTCGCTGACTTGGTTGATGCATGTCATCGTATCCCGATTGCGTGATCGATGCTCAGGATGTCAATCACTGGGTTGTCTGGACTAGACTCGAATATTTACAGACCGCCGTCATATAGCTGGAATATTGCTGAGTGCGGCGTTAAACAACAAACCAAAACAAAAACCTTGGAATAAACAAGACAAAGAAATAGTGTGTTTGGTTTAACACTGGTGTGAACAGTATTTCAGCTGGAATATTGCTGAGAGCGGCGTTAAACAACAAACATAATCCAAACATCACTGTCGTCGTTTTCGTGGTTTGTATTTAAATAACACAACAATTTCACACGCGTATGGGATAATATTTTCCTGTTTGCATATTTTGTAAGAGCAGCTGCCGTGTCTTGACTGACCTCCTTTAACATCGACAGGAAGATTAATTGAACTGTTTCCGTAACCCAATATAAGAAAATAGAGCCAGGATATGACGCACTGTGTTGAGTCATTGGTGTGGAATTTAGAGGTGACCCTGCATGTGCACGGCTGACGGCCACAGAGCCCGGCAGGTTTCATATCCATGTGACCGCCTCCGTGGTCTAGTGGTAGAGCGTCCGCCTTACCAAAAGACGTTAGAAGATGGTACTTGTTATTAGCCTGTCTGGCGCTCGGCATTGAGGGGCTAAAACAAGGACTGGTCGGCTCGGAGTCAGTATACTGTGTCTGAGTGGGGTATTCATGTTAAACTGCGGCATAGTATCTCAGTGGGCTAGCACTATAAATCGGCATCAGTCCGGTCTGGTGCATGCAGCCACACACACACGTGCATGCACTTCGCTATATAAGTGCAATAATCTTGGACGCGACGTTTAACCCAATTTCACTTCAACTCATATCCATGTAGTCAGGCGCCTAGAGTCGCATGTCGTTTTAACAGTGAAATTAACTTACAAACTCGTTAAATTCCCATAATCTCTGAATAACCCTATACAGCATACATATGGTAATAAAAGGATCGACAACCAAGCCACGTCACCTAAGGGAGACGTAAGAAAGATTTCAATTTTGCCCTTAATTATGAAATATAACTGTATTAATTAACGCGCGGGCATTCCTTACACGTTAATCGAAGCGTACGTAAAATATATCGATACGCGGTTAATGTGCACGTTTTCGAAATCGCGTAATGGGACATCACAGTGAATAAAATGTCGACTTGACTCAGAAAGAAACTGGTACAGTTAAAAGTATTGTAATTACCGCCAGAAGGTGCGTCTAAAATTTGCCTGAAAGTGAGTGAATGTGTTGGATTTAACGCCACGTTGAACTGTACTTGAATGTGTGAGGAAAGTCCCCTTATGGTAAAGTGAGTGAGTGAGTATGGTTTTACGCCGCTTGAAGCAATATTCCAGCAATATCACGGCGGTGGACACCAGAAATGGGCTTCACACATTGTACCCATGTCGGGAATCGAACCCGGCGTGACGAGCGAACGCTTTAACCACCAGGCTACCCGATCGCCCCTTTTATGATAAAGAAATGTCACACTCATGAATCCGAAGTTCAGATTAAAATAATGTTAACTTGCAACTCTCTTGCGAAGTAAACAACATCATGATATTATTTTTGTCTTTTACGTGTGTCTTTGTATAAGGTTGTTTATTTTAATCAGAGCTTTTGATTCCTATGAAATAGGTCGCCATGACGCGACGGAAATTCTATATTCACCACGTAGCTTTGCTTCTGTCACTCGCTTGACGGAGTAACGGTTTATGAAGTTTGTGCTTAATGGTTGCCACGCGACAATTAATTTGTTTGTGATGTTGACTGTAAATGGATGTAGCGTACGCGACTTTTGGTTGTTGTTTTTAAAGTTGACTTTTAAGCAGAAGGGAAAATGTTCAAGTGGGTTAATAATTTCGGTATTTAGTGGCCTCTGGCGACCCACGAGGCAGCCTGGTGCTGGACATTACGGGGATAAAACAAGGACTGGCTGGCTCGGAGTCAGTATACTTGTGTCTGAGAAGGGTATATGTCCATGTTACACTGCAGCATGGTATCTCACTGGGTAGAACTGGCATAAATCCGGACTAGTACAAGCAGAGAGAGAGAGAAAGGGGGGAGGAGGGGGGGGGGGGGAGGGAGAGATAGAGAGAAGGAAAGGAGAGAGGAGAGAGGGAAAGGAGAGAGAAGGGAGGGAGAGGAGATAGAGAGAGGGAGGGAGAAAGGGAAGGAGAGGAGATAGAGAGAAGGAAAGGAGAGGGAGAGAGAGAGGAGGAGAGAGGGAGGGAGAAAGGGAAGGAGAGGAGATAGAGAGAAGGAAAGAAGAGAGGGGGAAAGGGGGAGAGGAGAGAGAGGGAGACAGGGAAGGAGAGGAGATAGAGAGAAGGAAAGGAGAAAGGGGGGAGAGGAGATAGAGAGAGAGGGAGAAAGGGAAGGAGAGGAGATAGAGAAGGAGATAAAGAGAGAGAGAGAGAGGGGGGGGGGGGGGGTCTGGGCTATTACGTCGCAATAAAAGTATAATAATCTTGGATCCGAAGTTAAACCCCATTTTTTTTACCTCACCAGTATCGTCCGCATCAACAGGTTTCACAATTTCACAATGTACAGGGAGTGAATGTTTGATTTACTTGGCCTGACCACGGAGGAAAGCAATCGCAAGGATCATGTCTCAGTCAGATCACGTAGGTGCTGTAAATACAAGCACATGTTAGTTCAGAATAGTGTGGCACATGCTTTGTTCACAGCTTGGTCCAAAGTCCGTCCAACAAACGCAAAAGGCTGGGTATGATTCATTCGTGTTTATTTAATAACACGCCAACTCATTTACTACTGCACGAACAAATATGTCCATGTCAATATGTCAAACATTACAGGATCGACACAGTTATACGCCAAGTGGTCAGCAGCATATACTCACCGCCAAAAGAAACGCTAATACCATACAGGTTGGTTGATATATGAAGACATACTCATATTTAAGAGATTTTAGATTGGTTCGATGCACAAATGAATATGTGTGAATGTGTGAACCGATGCTCATGAACGCATCATATATGACGTCATAGATCCATGACTCGAGATGCACAATTTGTCTCGTGCAGGATTAGCGTGTAAAGTTTGGAAATCACGTGCAGCATATCGTGTTAAGATAAAAGAAGAAGTTTATTCAATATAACCATGAAGCATTTCATATCGCCGCAGTCATGAGACAACCACACATATGAAAATCCAGTTTGAAACAATAATTGTCTCATATAAGAAACCCAGTTAGTTTGACCATTTTCGTCAAATGCATTTAACATATGGTAACAGGCATACAGATCTCTTGTTTCATGTAATCTAAGAAGTCGACACAAGTACTAAATACAACGACTGTAATATTGTACACACAATGATGCTCTTCCCAGCTCTCCTAGAATTGCATTTGTTGATGTTCTTTTACCAACGGAAAGAACACTTTTAAAGAAATTACTCTGAAACTTTTCAATGCTTTTTCTATAGGCACATCCCCAAATTTCTAAAAGAACAGGAGCAATCTGAATCAAATATTTTAGCAGCAACAGAAAATTAGAGCGATAGGAATTTCTTTATCATATTTAACACAGGAAAAGTCGCTTTCCTTGCCCGAATAGCTAGTGTATCACATGCTTTAGTCCAAACAAGCCTTGAAGAGAATAGTAGACAAAGGTATTTAAAATATGATACAACTTCAATTTGCGAACCTTTATCAAACCATTTCTCAGTTTTCCCAAGTTAGCCACCCTTTTTAAGAACTATGACTTTTGTCTTATCTAAATTAACTTCAAGGCCCCATTTGTCACAATAAGAGTCTAATGCATCTATTTTTTCTGCAGTCCAATTACACAATCGTCAATAAGAGTGACATTATCAGCAAATAATAATAACATGATTTCATCAAAATTATCTTTCACAAATATGCCTCTTGGTCCAAGAATCTCCATTTCACGTACAAACACGTTTATAAAAAGTATAAAAAGAACAGGACTTATCATGCATCCTTGTCTAACACCACTTGTTGTGTTAAAAAGACTTGTTTTCAGATCTTCAACCCTTACACATGCTTTTATATTTTCATACATATATCTAAGGATAAGAAACATTTTACCATGAACACCTCTATTTAATAACACATATAACAACTTATTTCTATCTACATAGTCGAAGGCTTTTCTAAGGTCTATGAAACAGACATAAAATCTGTGGTTTGATTTTCTAAGATATTTCTGACATAGGGATTGTAGAACAAAAAATTGATCAGTAGTGGAATAATCATTTCTAAATCCCGCCTGTGCTTCATGTAGCATATCATTAAGTTCGACCCAGTTTCGTATTCTCAGTTCCAGTACTGAAGTGAAAATTTTACCAACAATATTTAAAAGCTAAATTCCCCTGTAATTATCCGGATTTCGAGCGTCACCTTTTTTATACAGTGGGACAATCATTCCTATATTCCACTCATCTGGAAATTCGCCACGATCAAATACAGAATTATATAGCATATTTAAATATGACACAATGGAAAGAACATTTTAATAAAGTTTAGAAGAACACCGTCAATACCAGGTGCTTTACCAGACTTTAAACTTCTAATAGCTGCCCTTATTTCATCGTCAGTAATGGCTTCAGACAGTATATCTGTAGTAATACAATAGTCACAGTTATCATAATCATGTTTGATAGTAAACTCTTTCACATTTATATCAAAATCACAATGTGATTTTGTATCTTTGATATTTAGCATTTTTTTGAAGTAGTTGTACCAATCAGAACTTGACACACTGTTGTGAACACTGTTAGAGCGCAGCAAGGATTTGATCTTTCTCCAGATTCTGAACATTTTACTGTCGTTTGACTGTTCAGCAGATTTAATCTCGAGAACGACAGACATTTTAAAAGCTTTTTTCTTTTCATAACACAATTTACGGTATATCTTCTTTGCTGTCAGGTAATTTTCTAAATTTTCTCCAGATCTGTGTTTCCTTAGAAAATCTAAACATATGTATTTCTTTCTCTTGGCACATAAACATTCAGAGTCAAACCATGGAGGTTGTCTTACTCTATCATATGATTTATTTCTATTTCTAACTTTAAAGTAATCGCCTGCATATTGGAGTAATTCGACAATTTTAACAGTCGCTGCATTTACTTTCGTATGTACAACATCAAGAAAATCATTTACTGTATGATTGGTCGTATCAGAGTTTAATCGACTTTTAAACACTTCATTACCCTAATCATGCCATTTGAACTTGAGTATTGTTTCGGAATCAAGATCAGTCTGTCTGTGATAATGCGCACTATGGGAAATACATGGAAGTTTTAGCTGACATGAAACTGGTAGGTGATCAGATTCCGGTCTAGAGTGAACAGCTAGATCTATGATATATTGGAACATGTTTGATGATGCGATAAAGTAGTCTACCAAGCTAGTAACCATATTACTGACACATGGAAAACTTCCCTCTTTGTCACAAACTAATCTCCCATTGACAATCTGTATACAGAAGCTTTTACATAATTCGAGAAGTAACAACCCATAGATGTTTAAAATACTGTCTTGCGTGGACCTTTGTTGACAAAATTCGTCAAATATAAGCGTATCACCAAGTGGAATATAACGAGTCGTTTCGCCCTCCACTATAATAGCATCGTTATTTCTAATTCTGGCATTAGTCTTCACACAGCAGTATATCTACATTTTCGTCATATTCTGATTTCAAGATGGCTAACTTAAAGTCCAAGTCATCAATACCAGTATTATCAGTATCCGCATAATTATCAGATTATCTGGGAGGACATATACAGAACCTAAGATTAACCTTTTACTGGGTGTGTTTATGCATATAAAGACAGAATTTATTCAGTCTGGATGCGTTTGTTCAACATAATTCAACAGTGAGTTCCTCACGTACACAGCCACCCAAGCTGAAAATCTTCCAGAGTTTTTCAATCTCCTGGCAGGTGATGCCAAACAAATAAAGTCTGGGGAAATATTTCTAATCCTGTCAGTGACAGGTTACATGATCTCTATCAGGCCAAATATTTCATAGTTCTGACAAAAGTTTAAAAAGTCTGTGTCTTGAATGTGTGAATGAATGCCTTGCACATTCCAAGCGCAGAGAGGCGTTGTCTGTTGACGGGGCAGACGTGGCTCTGGCTGGTACTGCTGTGGGCCACGGCCGTCTTCCTAGTCTGAAGGAGAAGAAAGAGAAGCGCGAGAAGAAGAGCCTTCGGCGCGTCTCCCTTCACCCCTCCCCTGGGGGCCGGATGGGCTATCCACCCTGTCCGCAGGAGAATGGTGACGAGGTCTGCTACGGGTCGATGAGCCTTTACCTCGTTTACTACCCACACGTTGTAATCCCCCATTACTGTCTAATACAAAAATATCATCACCTATGATGAGATGAATAGGCTGTCTTTTCCTCACCTCTAGCGTCCAGCATGTGGTGGATGAGGCCGGCTCTGGTCTGTCGTGTCTTCAGTGTGTAGTCTTCTCCCACTCGTAGGGTCTCATTCTTCTTCAGATTAAAGGCATTCTGTGATAACACTTGACTGGTTGTTAGTTTTGCCATTAAGTGGTACATGGGGCGGTCGGGTAGCCTAGTGGTTAAAGCGTTCGCTGGTCACGCTGAAGACCCGGGTTCGATTCCCGACATGGATACAATATTTGAAGCCCATTTCTGGTGTCCCCCGCCGTGATATTGCTGGAATATTGCTAAAAGCGGCGTAAAACCATACTCACTCACTCACCACAATAGAAACATCTCTTCTTAACGTGCATACTTCTCTCTCTGTTTCTACAGTTCGCGTTTCTTTTGGCTGTGAGTATATATACCACCGGAACACAGTAACTGTTCTTCATATTAAATGGTGTAAATATTATGCTATTGAAAATAATAACATATTTCGTCAATCGTCTGATCAATGTTTTATCATGGCGCGTTCATTGACAAAACCCACAAATGGTGACAGAAGACAGAGATATGCGCCCTAAGAGTGGTGGTCTAACAACGAAGTTAACAATGTCAATTTGTGACCACCATTTGTGTTGATACAGGCAAGCCAGCGGCGGCGTATTGAAGTCATTTGATAAATTGAAAACAGCCTGGAAGATTGGCCCAACTGAGCTAGCCTTATCGGCTGATTCTGGTCCTGTCGTAGGCGTCCACCCATCTCATCCAAGACATGTTTTATAGGGGAGAGGTCTGGAGAAACAGCATTGTACTGCTGCCTCTAAAAAAGTCTGTTGTAACACGTGTAAAATGTGGGCAGGCATTAACTTGCTGCAACGTGACTTGCACAAATGGTGAACTATGTTCTCAAACGAAGTCTTTCCGGTAGCGTACGCAATTCAAATTGCCATTGGCAATGAAGAGTCATGTTCTCCCATGAGGTGTGATGCCAACCCATTCCATTACACACCTTGATGTTTTCATGAATATGTGTTAACAGATGCCTTATTTCATTTCAGAATAAATATATTTTTATTGAGCTTTATGTGAAGCACGGTTACTTTCTTCTGTTAGTATAGTTACATGGTCGTCATATATTCAGTGGTAAAGAGTTACGGTGTTCAGTCACGTGATTTAAAAAAATTGGTTCAGTGAGAATTCAGTCAGAACATCCTTGATTGCCCAGGGTTCTCCGTTCTGTTGTTATAAACACCCTGACCCCATTCGCCACCACAGATTCGTTTGGGAAACGACGTCACTATAGCAATCTGTCTTCTCGGTATTATACCTTCTCAGGACATTGTACCACTCGTCGTTTATTTGTATATGAGATATCAACATTATGTACAGACGCTTTAAGCTTTAAAAATGTTTACCAGTTGATAATGATGAATCCCTCAATAGAATCCGACTTCGACAATGTCGTTCATTTTATGAACAGGGGTTTAAATTTGGTCTTACCCGCATATTCTCATAATGTGCATGTCGATTATCCGTACCTTTCCCCCCAATACCGATTGTCATAATTATCTCTCCCACTTTTGTCCGCCTCCGTGGTCTAGCGTCCGCCAGGAGAGCGGAAGGTCCGGGGTTCGATCCCCGGCCGCGTCATATCAAAAGACGTTAAAAGATGGTACTTGTTGTTACCCTGTCTGGCGCTCGGCATTTAGGGGCTAAAACAAGGACTGGTCGGCTCGGAGTCAGTATACTGTGTCTGAGTGGGGTATTCATGTTAAACTGCGGTATCTCAGTGTGCTAGCACTATAAATCGGCATTAGTCCGGAATAGTACAAGCAGCCACACACGTGCAGGCACGTCGTTATATAAGTGCAATAATCTTGGACGCGACGGTAAACCCAATTTCACCTCACCTCACCTCTCTCACTTTTGGGTGCGATCGTTCGCTCATTGCGCTCATCTGCGCTGTCCAGCTACATCTATGGAGAACATTTCACCTGACACTTCCCTCTAAAAAATGACGTCGTCCAATATATGATGTCATCAAAATGCGAGCGCATGTTCGAACTCCAGAAATGACGTCATGATATAACATTGTTTTATCGTGAAATAAACCACGCTTCGTTCTTCATTGTTCTTTGCGATTTATCGCGTTGCTATCTTCAGTAATGAGATAAATATTGATAGGACGGCTCTTTAAGGCACAGGTCATCAAGCTGAATCCGTTGTAGCCAATGGGTCCCAGATGTTTATCATAATAGAATGGAAATATATAACTCTGGATAATCGTAGACGGTCATATCAGAGCCAATGGTTTAACTCCCTATTACATTATCAGTATTGCCTTCAACACGACAATATTATGACAATCTTCTCTTGTATTGTGCATATACAATTCCTTTTTACCACAGGGTATATACAGTTCCTTTCTTAACATGTACATAATACTTGTATAGCAATCATAATGCACCCTGCACTAGTATGATTATTGCCAATATTACAGGAAGACGGTATGGTATTGTAGGCGTGTATACATTAATTATTACATAGTCACTTGCGAGTCCTATGCCGAAGCAGGCTTTTCATAATTCATTTCGTATTTCTATTCAAATAATGATCATGATGTGTTTTTACATATATTTACTCAAAACTTCATTCTAAAAAACCCAAAGCAAACATCATACAAAATGTTTTTAGGTAAATGTAAAAATTAAAGAATACTTGCGTTGACATGAAAAGTGTATAATCATTACAGGTAACGATGTTAGATGACAGATTAGGTTTTACTTACGTCGCCCATGACGACGAAGAATGGTTTTACGCCCATAAAGAAAATCTACTACATGTATATCGACCCGCGAAGATCCGAGGTTGAATAGGTCTTCAGCAACCCGTGCTTGCCGTAAAGAGCGACTATGCTTGTCGTAAGAGGCGACTAACGGGATCGGACGGGCTGGCTCAAGTTTTGAAATAAATGTCGGTCTCTATTCAGAGTTGTGTCTTGGGGCAAGGTTTTGAAATGTGTCGGCCTTTATTCGGGGCTGTGTCTTGGGGTAAGTTTTGAAATAAATGTCGGCCTCTATTCAGAGTTGTGTCAAGGAGTAAGGTTTTGAAATGTGTCGGCCTTTATTCGGGGATGTGTCTTGGGGTAAGTTTTGAAATAAGTGTCGGCCTCTATTCAGAGTTGTGTCTTGGGGTAAGGTTTTGAAATGTGTCGGCCTTTATTCGGGGCTTCCTCTAATAGAAGCTGGATCACCATACTAACGATTTCTCACCAAAACATTTGAATGTTTACGAAATAAAGAAGTTTGTTCTCGTCCCACACACCAAAGGAACAAGGACAGACTGAAAACAGCCTGCCTCTAATATTGGCCGGGTATATAAGTAAACTGAAGTTAATATTTTGTTTGTTTGTTGTTTTACGCTGCACTCAGCAATATTCCAGCTATATGACCGCGGTCTGAAAATAATCGAGTCTGGACCAGACAATAAAGACAAAATTATATTACAGGAACACACTTTCCAATCATTTCATAATATGGATTCTGATTGTGAGATTTGGATGGTTGGTTGGTTGTTTAACGCCGCACTCAGCAATATTCCAACTACATGACGGCGGTCTGTAAATAATGTAGTCTTGACCACACAATCCAGTGATTGATATCATGAGCATCGATCCACACAATTAGTCGCCCATTACAACAAGCATAGTTGTCTCTTACGACCACCATAGTCGCCTTTTACGGCAAGCATGGGTTGCTGAAGACCAATTCTACCCCGGATATTCACGGATCAAGATTATGTATTAGATAAGGCTAGACTGTCATGACAGATGAACTATTATCATATGAGTGAGTGAGTGAGTTTGGTTTAACGCCGCTTTTAACATTATTCCAGTTATATCACGGCGTGTCAGCTTAATGTGGGAGGAAAGCCCGAAGTGATGCAGGTCTCGGACGTTTACCACTTCGGTGAAACCCACGAGCACGGGTATGGTGCTGACAAACCTAGAAACATAATTAGGGCGAACCGGGATTTGAACCCACAATCATAGGTTTCTGGCGTGCCCAAGGGACGCAACTCTGCACAGCGAATCGCGGCGCCTTAGACGACTGGGCCACCCGTGCCCCCTATTATCATATGAAACAATCGGGTGGTCCTTAACTTCTTTTGAGTAGTGTAATAGAGCGGCACTGTCATCCTGGTGACAGATAAACCAAGTTTGTTATGTGTGGTTTTCTCTGATGCAGGATTCCTGCATATTAGACACGAACCAGTGTCTGACGTCCCTGTTCTGAGGCCTTCATAGTAAATGTCTTATTCCTAGTGCAAGATATCAATTCTCAGCACAGAAGGATAATAATTCCTTTATAAAATAATGTCATTCTTAAAATGATTAAAGAATTTAGGAGCTTTGACATTGATTGATTGATTGTTTGTTGTTTAACGCCGCTTTATGACGGTGGTCTGTAAATAATCAAGTCTGGACCAGACAATCCAGTGATTAACAACATCAACGACCAAATGTCAAATACGTTGTCGAGTGAAGTCAAACACAACAGTGAAGTCAAACCACGACGACCTGAATTACGCCGGAATAACGTTGACTAATCTTTATGCGTCTGCGTCATTTTCGGCAGAGATGTTTTGTTTGTTTGTTTGTTTGTTGTTTAACGCCGCACTCAGCAATATTCCAGCGGTGACGGCGGTCTGTAAATTAATGGAGTCCAATCCAGTGATTCACACAAGTTGTACGACTGCGAAGAACTGAATCTACTAACTCGATAGGCAACTGTCTGGCTGACATGAGAACTGAATCTACTAACTACCTCGATAGGCAACTGTCTGGCTGACATGAGAACTGAATCTACTAACTCCCTCAATAGGCAACTGTCTGGCTGACATGAGAACTGAATCTACTAACTACCTCAATAGGCAACTGTCTGGCTGACATGAGAACTGAATCTACTAACTACCTCAATAGGCAACTGTCTGGCTGACATGAGAACTGAATCTACTAACTACCTCGATAGGCAACTGTCTGGCTGACATGAGAACTGAATCTACTAACTCCCTCAATAGGCAACTGTCTGGCTGACATGAGAACTGAATCTACTAACTACCTCAATAGGCAACTGTCTGGCTGACATGAGAACTGAATCTACTAACTACCTCGATAGGCAACTGTCTGGCTGACATGAGAACTGAATCTACTAACTACCTCGATAGGCAACTGTCTGGCTGACATGAGAACTGAATCTACTAACTACCTCAATAGGCAACTGTCTGGCTGACATGAGAACTGAATCTACTAACTCCCTCGATAGGTAACTGTCTGGCTGACATTGCACAACAAATATTAAATAAATGTTGCAACAGATTATGGAATAATATTCCAAAAGGAAGCACTGGCACTGAACAAAAGTAAAAAAACTTTACACAGGAGATCAAGATGATGATGTGGAGGTTATGTAGTCAGCATCACAAACACAATAGTCACAACTACACTGCAAAGTTTCACGAAGAAATGGGAATATCCGGGGTAGAATAGGTCTTCAGCAACCCATGTGTGCCGTAAAAGGCAACTATGCTTGTTGTAAGAGGCGACTAACAGATCGGGTGGTCAGCCTCTCTGACTTGGTTGATGCATGTCATCGTATCCCAATTGCGTGGATCGATGCTCATGATGTCAAATCACTGGATTGTCTGGTCCAGACTCGATTATTTACAGACCGCTGTCATATAGCTGGAATATTGAATATTGGAATAAACAAAACGAAGAAATAGTGTGTTTGGTTTTTAACACTGGTGTGCACATTATTTCAGTAACATCAGCGCCTGTCAGCGTGATGTGGGAAGTAAGCCTGGAGTGAGGCAGGTCTCAGACATGAACTACTTAGGTGAAACCCACATGAACAGATATGGGTATCATCAGCACACCTGTGGGGACAGCACACCACAGCACACCATGCTTGCTCGTGCGCGCGCTCACTCACTCACTCACTCAATGGTTTCATTTTATATATAACAAGCACAATAGTACATAAAATCTCTGTACTGCACAAATAAAATCGCAGGGTATATAGTTGTTCTGAATATAGTACACCTGTAGGCTAGGCTGTTCTGTGGCCATTCATCATGGAAATGAGTAGAAATATACAGTAAAATACGGTTATAACGAACTACAAGGGACCACTGAATTTGGTTCGATACATCCGTGGTTGATATTAAGCATATACCAGTATACACCATATATACAGCAAATGGCTGGGACCAAAAATATGTTCGTTATATCCGTCAATTTGTTATAAGCGTGTTCGTTGTAAAGTACATTACTGTAGCTCTATTCATGAACCTATCTAAATAGGGAGTTACAGTCATGGCGATGAATGGTGTATCTGCCTTAACTCTGTTGGTCTCTGATACACCATTATTAGCTATAGCTGATGTTACAAGTCCGAACATAATTTTACTAGATTTGGGCTTTCGGCTACAGTATTTGCAGACTGGTATTCATTTTGTTGTTTTGAATTATTCCATTCAATGGTTGATCAAGCAAACACATATACAGTCTTGCTGATTAATGGTTGATCAATTAAAGGTGTTTACAATCTTGTTGATGAATGGTTGATTAAAAGTGTGTACAGTCTTATTGATGAATCGTTGATTAAAAGTGTGTACAGTCTTGTTGATGAATCGTTGATTAAAAGTGTGTACAGTCTTGTTGATGAATGGTTGATCAATTAAAGGTGTTTACAGTCTTGTTGATGAATGGTTGATTGAAGGAAGTTACAGTCTTCTTGATGAATGGTTGATCAATTAAAGGTGTTTACAGTCTTGCTGATGAATGCTTGATTAAAGGTGTTTACAGTCTTGTTGATGAATGGTTGATCAATTAAAGGTGTTTACAGTCTTGTTGATAAATGGTTGATCAAAGGTGTTTACAGTCTTGTTGATGAATGGTTGATTGAAGGAAGTTACAGTCTTGTTGATTAATGGTTGATCAATTAAAGGTGTTTACAGTCTTGCTGATGAATGCTTGATTAAAGGTGTTTACAGTCTTGTTGATGAATGGTTGATCAATTAAAAGTGATTACAGTCTTGTTGATGAATGCTTGATTAAAGGTGTTTACAGTCTTGTTGATGAATGGTTGATCAATTATAGGTGTTTACAGTCGTATTGATGAATGCTTGATTAAAGGTGTTTACAGTCTTGTTGATGAATGGTTGATCAATTAAACGTGATTACAGTCTTGTTGATGAATGGTTGATTAAAGGTGATTACAGTCTTGTTGATGAATGGTTGATCAATTAAAGGTGATTACAGTCGTGTTGATGAATGGTTGATCAAAGGTGTTTACAGTCTTGTTGATGAATGGTTGATTGAAGGAAGTTACAGTCTTGTTGGTTAATGGTTGATCAATTAAAGGTGATTACAGTCTTGATGATGAATGGTTGATCAGTTAAAGGTGTTTACAGTCTTACTGATGAATGGTTGATTAATTAAAGGTGTTTACAGTCTTGTTGATGAATGGTTGATCAACAAAGTGAATGCTGCAGGCGTGAGGACAGGGGGCGGACTCCAGCTCGAAGGCGAGGACTGTGTTGGAGGCAGGATGGGGCTTGAGGAAGGACAGGGGGACATACAGAGTCACCTGGGGGCCCAGGGTCGGCCAGTAGCCACCCACGTTGTTGCCATTGATGAACAGCTGTCCCTGCAAGGTATGGGTTAATTGTCAAACTGTGCCTCAAAATATCACATCACTATACCAGCAAAAGTGTCACACGTTAGAGTCTGTCTTTGCCACCCAATCCCCGTTAGCTGCCTCTCATGACAAGCATGGGTTGCTGAAGATCTATCATCACCTGGATGATCATGGGTTTATCAACATAGGTGTTGGGAGTGAGGTGTCTATCTTGTGTCAGGGTCTCATGTAAACATAGGTGTCGAAAGAAAGGAGTCTATCCTGTGTCTGGGTCTCATGTAAACATAGGTGTCGAAAGTAAGGTGTCTATCTCATGTTTAGGTCTCATGTCAACATACATGTAGGTGTCCAGTGTAAGGTGTCTATCTGAGGCTCAGGTCACATGTCATCATACGTGTAGGTGTCGAGAGTAAGGAGTCTATCTAATGTTTAGGTCTCATGTCAACATACATGTCCAGTGTAAGGTGTCTATCTAATGTTTAGGTCTTATGTCAACATACATGTAGGTGTCCAGTGTAAGGTGTCTATCTAAGGCTTAGGTCTCATGTCAACATACATGTCCAGTGTAAGGTGTCTATCTAAGGCTTAGGTCTCATGTCAACATACATGTAGGTGTCCATCTAATGTATAGGTGTCATGTCAACATACATGTAGGTGTCCAGTGTAAGGTGTCTATCTAAGGCTCTGGTCTCATGTCAACATACATGTAGGTGTCCAGGGTAAGGTGTCTATCTAAGGCTCTGGTCTCATGTCAACATACATGCAGGTGTCCATCTAATTTATAGGTGTCATGTCAACATACATGTAGGTGTCCAGTGTAAGGTGTCTATCTAATGTATAGGTGTCATGTCAACATACATGTCCAGTGTAAGGTGTCTATCTAAGGCTTAGGTCTCATGTCAACATACATGTAGGTGTCCAGTGTAAGGTGTCTATCTAAGGCTTAGGTCTCATGTCAACATACATGTCCAGTGTAAGGTGTCTATCTAAAGTTTAGGTCTCATGTCAACATACATGTAGGTGTCCAGTGTAAGGTGTCTATCTAAGGCTTAGGTCTCATGTCAACATACATGTCCAGTGTAAGGT
Organism: Haliotis cracherodii; assembly: GCF_022045235.1. NCBI lineage: Eukaryota > Metazoa > Mollusca > Gastropoda > Lepetellida > Haliotidae > Haliotis > Haliotis cracherodii. The sequence continues at coordinate 22,787,783 of NW_027266272.1, read as the reverse complement.
GTCTATCTAATGTTTAGGTCTCATGTCAACATACATGTAGGTGTCCAGTGTAAGGTGTCTATCTAAGGCTTAGGTCTCATGTCAACATACATGTAGGTGTCCAGTGTAAGGTGTCTATCTAAGGCTTAGGTCTCATGTCAACATACATGTCCAGTGTAAGGTGTCTATCTAATGTTTAGATCTCATGTCAACATAGGTGTCGAGTGTAAGGAGTTTACCTTGTGCCAGAGTCTCATGTCCACATAGATGTCGAGTGTAAGGAGTTTACCTTGTGCCAGGGTCTCATGTCAACATAGGTGTCGAGTCTAAGGAGTTTACCTTGTGCCAGAGTCTCATGTCAATATAGGTGTCGAGTGTAAGGAGTTTACCTTGTGCCAGAGTCTCATGTCAATATAGGTGTCGAGTGTAAGGAGTTTACCTTGTGCCAGGGTCTCATGTTAACATAGGTGTCGAGTGTAAAGAGTTTACCTTGTGCCAGGGTCTCATGTCAACATAGGTGTCAAGTGTAAGGAGTTTACCTTGTGCCAGGGTCTCATGTCAATATAGGTGTCGAGTGTAAGGAGTTTACCCAGTGTCAGGGTCTCATGTCAACATAGGTGTCGAGTGTAAGGAGTTTACCTTGTGCCAGGGTCTCATGTCAACATAGGTGTCGAGTGAAAGGAGTTTACCTTGTGCCAGGGTCTCATGTCAACATAGGTGTCGAGTGTAAGGAGTTTACCTTGTGTCAGGGTCTCATGTCAACATAGGTGTCGAGTGTAAGGAGTTTACCTTGTGCCAGGGTCTAATGTTAACATAGGTGTCGAGTATAAGTAGTTTACCTTGTGCCAGGGTCTCATGTCAACATAGGTGTCAAGTGTAAGGAGTTTACCTTGTGCCAGGGTCTCATGTCAATATAGGTGTCGAGTGTAAGGAGTTTACCCAGTGTCAGGGTCTCATGTCAACATAGGTGTCGAGTGTAAGGAGTTTACCTTGTGCCAGGGTCTCATGTCAACATAGGTGTCGAGTGAAAGGAGTTTACCTTGTGCCAGGGTCTCATGTCAACATAGGTGTCGAGTGTAAGGAGTTTACCTTGTGTCAGGGTCTCATGTCAACATAGGTGTCGAGTGTAAGGAGTTTACCTTGTGCCAGGGTCTAATGTTAACATAGGTGTCGAGTATAAGTAGTTTACCTTGTGCCAGGGTCTCATGTCAACATAGGTGTCAAGTGTAAGGAGTTTACCTTGTGCCAGGGTCTCATGTCAACATAGGTGTCGAGTGTAAGGAGTTTACCTTGTGCCAGGGTCTAATGTTAACATAGGTGTCGAGTATAAGTAGTTTACCTTGTGCCAGGGTCTCATGTCAACATAGGTGTCAAGTGTAAGGAGTTTACCTTGTGCCAGGGTCTCATGTCAACATAGGTGTCGAGTGTAAGGAGTTTACCTTGTGCCAGGGTCTCATGTCAACATAGGTGTCGAGTGAAAGGAGTTTACCTTGTGCCAGGGTCTCATGTCAACATAGGTGTCGAGTGTAAGGAGTTTACCTTGTGTCAGGGTCTCATGTCAACATAGGTGTCGAGTGTAAGGAGTTTACCTTGTGCCAGGGTCTAATGTTAACATAGGTGTCGAGTATAAGTAGTTTACCTTGTGCCAGGGTCTCATGTCAACATAGGTGTCGAGTGTAAGGAGTTTACCTTGTGCCAGGGTCTAATGTTAACATAGGTGTCGAGTATAAGTAGTTTACCTTGTGCCAGGGTGTCATGTCAACATAGGTGTCGAGTGTAAGGAGTTTACCTTGTGCCAGGGTCTCATGTCAACATAGGTGTCGAGTGTAAGGAGTTTACCTTGTGCCAGGGTCTAATGTTAACATAGGTGTCGAGTGTAAGGAGTTTACCTTGTGCCAGGGTCTCATGTCAACATAGGTGTCGAGTGTAAGGAGTTTACCTTGTGCCAGGGTCTCATGTCAACATAGGTGTCGAGTGTAAGTAGTTTACCTTGTGCCAGGGTGTCATGTTAACATAGGTGTCGAGTATAAGTAGTTTACCTTGTACGAAGGCCTCATGTCTACATATGTGTCGAGTGTAAGGAGTTTACCTTGTGCCAGGGTCTCATGTCAACATAGGTGTCGAGAGGCTGAGACAATGAGCTCGGCAGCGTGAACGTGCCCATGTACAGGGATGGTGTCAGAGGTGTCCTGTTAGTGTCGCTGCCAGCCTGCAGTCTGTATCGAGCAAAAGGTGTGTGTGATTATCTGAACAAACAGTGTTTCAATGCTTAGTAATTTTTTGAACATAAGATCAATTTATTATTGAATATTCAGCATGAGGACAGGTTGACAAAAAATAGCCTCACAGCTATTTCAGTTGATCTACTGACCTGGATGTTGATCTACTGACCTGGATGTTGAGCTTCTCATCAGGATGTTGAGCTACTGACCTGGATGTTGAGCTACTCATCAGGATGTTGAGCTATTCATCAGGATGCTGAGCTACTGAGATGGGTGTTGAGCTACTCATCAGGATATTGAGCTACTGACCTGGATGTTGATCTACTGACCTGGATGTTGAGCTACTTATCAGGATGTTGAGCTACTTATCAGGATGTTGAGCTACTGAAATGGATGTTGAGCTACTCATCTGGATGTTGGGCTACTTGGACAGATGTTGGGCTAATGAGATGGGTGTTGAGCTACTCATCAGGATGTTGAGCTACTCACCAGGATGTTGAGCTACTCATCAGGATGTTGACCTACTGACCTGGACGTTGAGCTACTCATCAGGATGTTGAGCTACTGAAACGGATGTTGAGGTACTCATCTGGATGTTGGGCTACTGGGACAGATGTTGGGCAAATGAGATGGGTGTTGAGCTACTCATCAGGATGTTGAGCTACTCACCAGGATGTTGAGCTACTCATCAGGATGTTGAGCTACTGACCTGGATGTCGAGCTACTTATCAGGATGTTGAGCTAATGAGACGGGTGTTGAGCAATTCACCAAGATGTTGAGCTACTCATTAGGATGTTGGGCTACTGAGAAGGGTGTTGAGCTACTCACCAGGATGTTGAGCTACTCATCAGGATGTTGAGCTACTCACTTAAATGTTCAGCTACTCACCAGGATGTTGAGCTACTGAAACAGATGTTGAGCTACTCATCTGGATGTTGGGCTACTGAGACAGATGTTGAGCAACTGAGACGGATATTGAACTTCTGAGATAGACTGACCTGGGTTTTGAGCTTCTGATATGGGCAGAACTATTGGCCAGACTGAGCGGGAACATCGTCCAGTGTTGGAGCACTACCTCTCCCAAAGTCACATTCCCAACTATACCCTGCAATGTGGAAAACAAATAAAACTCTTTTGATCCATGAGGCAGGCCCAAGAGCCAAACTTACCATAGACCATCCAGTCTTGTTTTCAGATTCCCTTACATCAGAAAAAAACAACTTCAAAAGAAAACATTCACAAGCCAATTTGCCTTTCTAAAGTTTTAGGAATTTGCAACAATGTTTTTGAATGAGGAGACAAAGACACTGTGTTTTCACAGCACAGCTACAGTAGTCTGAATCGACTGAACACATAACCTTTGATGCAGGTGTCGAAACATCTTCTATATCTCCAGGCTCGCATTTCGGTAAACCTAAACTAAGCTCTCAACCCATCTCCGTGGTTCATGCATTCTCAAATTACCTGCCCTTGATTTCCTTAAGCCAATTTGATCCATAGAACAACCCCTTACCTTCTGATTCTTATTGATGTCATTGCCATAGAAAATTCTGCCTTGATTTTCAACAAGGATGTCAAGGTTGTCTCCCTTATGAAGAATGACGTTGAGATGGGTTGTCTCCCCTCTGACAAGGATGCCCTGCATCACCTGCAAGAGTGAGTCAGCTGGGTTTAACACCGCTTTGAGTGAGTGAGTGAGTATGGTTTTACGCCGCTTATAGCAATATTCCAGGAATATCACGGCAGTAAACCGCTTTTAACAGTATTTCAGTTGTATCACAGCCTGTCGGCTTGATGTGGGAGGAAAGCCCAAAGTGATGCAGGTCTTAGACATTTACCACTTTGGTGAAACCCACGAACACGGAATGGTGCTGACAAAGTCACCTGGAACAACCATACAGAAACAAGTAATACACACAAATACAAATCTCTTTTAGATTAGATTATTTACAAAAATTACGTTAAGGCCTATAATACTGACCAGGATAGATAGATAGACAACACTCAGCAATATTCCAGCTATATGACAGCGGTCTGTAAATAATCATGTCTAGACCAGATCATCCAGTGATTGACATCATGAGCATCAATTCACGCAATTGGAATTGATGATATGCATCAACCAAGTCAGCGAGCCTGACCACCCGATCCCGCAACAGCAGGTACCCGGGTAGGGTCGAGTAATAGGGGGTGGAGTACCCGGGTAGTAAATTTGAACTCGTCCCAGGCCTAATACCAAACCATGGCTTCATGGTGGTAGAAAGTCTACAGAGCTCCCGGCTGGGCATGGTACCACTCTGGTGAAATCCTCTCTATCGGAACCTGTTTAAGTGACATCCATTTGGGTGAAATCCATTCTGCTGAAACCAACTTTGCATGGTGAAATCTACAAGCACTAGCATGCTGACAGAGCAAATAATAGATCCTGAATGGTTTCGGTCTATCCACAAACAGAGCCTTGGCAGCAAAGGGAGATAACTCCACCCAGGTGTTGAGCTGCAGACCACAAGATCACCCTCTACACCACGGCCATGTAATACCTTGTTGATGATGACGTAACCTCTGTCGCGAACACCGTCAACCCACAATTCCTGGCTGACATGGGACTTCTCTGAGACATGGCGGTACAGGGTGAAACCATAGTACTGTAAGAACAAGGAGCATGGTGATCAGTTGTTGGTAGAGGTGTAACGAGTCATCAAACTATCGATACATTGCAAGTCATGATCTATTCATAAATTTCCACCAGACGATATGAGCTAATATATTATTATCACTGACTGACTTGTAAATTTGGACTCCCAGCCCTACAGAATACTATTGCAGTAGTTTAACTGTCAGCCCTACATGTGATTGTCTGAGGGAAATGCCAGCATGGAGACTACGGACAACGTGATGCAGTAGCTGCAGGCTTGTGAAGTGAGTGAGTTTGGTTTTACGCCGCTTTTAGCAATATTCCAGCAATATCACGGCAGGGGACACCAGAAATGGGCTTCACACATTGTACCCATGTACCCACGTCTTCAGCGTGATGAGCGAACACTTAAACCACTAGGCTACCCAACCGCCAAGGCTTGTGAAGAGTTGCAGTGATACAGTTTGCTGTATATACTCAACGGCAAAACAATGGTTAGCAAACCATGGAAACATGTAGAGAAGTATGTACGTTATGTACAAGTTGTTTCCAATGTGCACCACTTCATGACAAAACCAACAATAAGTCAATTGTTACCACAGAGTGTCTATATTCTTATCACGATATGTTGCATGTGACTTCCAAACTTTACACGCTTATCCTGCACGAGACCAACTTCCAGAGGCAAGAGAGTTAACAGACTTTAAATGTCCAGTTTCCACACTTGACGAACTAGGCTGGAATTCCTGGGCTCGATCGTAGCGCCACCAGTGGCTATTACGAGTTATGTCCCTTCTATGCCTCTCCTATTGACCAATCAGATTCCACCTCTCATATCACTTGCATTTGCTTCAAACAAAATTGCTGCGCCAAGCCAAGACGATCTGATCAATAATCAAGATCTATATTGTGATAAAACGGATCTTACATCGCAAAGTGGATCAAATCATGTGAGCACCTTGATTAAAAACATGAAAAGATTTGAAAAATATCTGTTGACACCGAGTTGGCGGTGCACATGCTTTGCAAATACTGCAATCGACTGAAATCTGAAGGACAGTTTATGAACTGGATGTCAATTTCATTGCGCGATTTTGATTGGACTATGCATAGACTCATTAGTCCAGCCAAAATCTAACTCCATAATACCAGTCTAGTTCGGCAAGGGTGGAAACTGGACTTTAATTGTCAGTTAACTCCCTTGCCTCAGGAAGATGGCACGAGACAAATGGTGCATCTTGAGTCATGGATCTATGATGTCACATGTTGTGTTGTGTTTGTGTATCAAACCAATCTAACATCTCTTCAATATGAGTAGTTATTCATATATTAACCAACATGTATGGTATTCACGTTTCTTTTGTCAGTTAGATAAAGTTTCATTAAGAATAATAGTGTCATTGATGTTAGCAATCAGAATGAGATGTATAGTCACATAGCGACTTTTTCATGAAGATAATGAGGTATATAGTAGGGCTGGGACGAGTCCAAATTTACTACCCGGGTACCCACTCCCCTATTACCCGACCCGACCCGGGTAGGGTAATGTAGGTCTCAGGAGATGTCTCAAAATGTCTGATTGGGAACATTTTTAGCATAGCCCTGGCAAAACGTATTTAGATACATGTATTAAACAATCGGGACATTCATACACTGAAGCTGAATTAAGTTATATCTTTATTCAACCATATGAAAAATCAGAAGGAATTGGTGCATAGTCAGAAAGAAATGTGAACATTAGTGACTTGTAGTGTAACCATACAGTTCTTGATAATTTTTGTCATTAAACAATATATCACGTGACTAACCTGAGACTGTGACTAGTCCTGTGGGTATCCGGGTCCTACTCAGTACCCACCCGACCCGGGTACCCGAGTTACCTGTCCCAGCCCTAGTATATAGTCACGTGGTAACACCTTAGCAATATTCCAGCCATAAGACGGTGACCTGTTGAGTCTGGACCAGTCAGGGTACGTCATCAACCAAGCCACTGAGTGACCACCCAATCCGTTTGTCTTACAACAAGCAGAAATTACTGGGCACCAGTTCTAAGGTGGAATCCCCACGGGGAGAAGATAGTGAATATAGCGACCTGATGTATATCCTCCATACAGAGCGGGTAGACAGACATGACAGGTCGCAGGGTCACAGAGGGCAGGACATCCAGAATATGGCCGACCTGTAACACAAGATATAGCCACTGTCAGACACCAGATATCAACCAGTAAGTGTGATATACACCAGATATCAACCTGTAACATATGATATACACCAGATATCTACCTGAAACATGTGATATACACCAGATATCTACCTGAAACATGTGATATACACCTGATATCTACCTGAAACATGTGATATACACCAGATATCTACCTGAAACATGTGATATACACCAGATATCTACCTGAAGCATGTGATATACACCGGGGCCCCATTCCACAAAGCCAACTTAGCGCTCAGGTGATTGTATCTCCCATACTTTAACCTTGGCTTACGATACTCGTAGCACTAAGATCGCTTTGAGGAATGGGGCCAAGATATCTACCTGTAACATGTGATATACACCAGATATCATCTGTAACATGTGATATACACCAGATATCAATCTGTAACATGTGATATACACCAGATATCTACCGGTAACATGTGATATACACCAGATATCAATCTGTAACACAGTACACACAGGGAATAACTGACCTCCCTAACACTATTGTGATGTGATCCTATTGTTCTTAAGGTTTCTTCAAATAGTGGTAAGCCTGCAAACTCATTTGCTGGTATCCATTCCTCCATTCTCGGAGAATGCCCTCTAACTTAAATGAAGAGTGTTACATAATCAAAGTTTCATAAATATCCTTTCAATATGCATCTATACTTTCAACTGGTCTTAAAGGGGCACTGATCTTACGCAATTCCCCGGACTGGTTGTTGCCTTTGTTATTGTTTTTCACCGTGAGTACCCGGATGATACGCAACGCAACTGAGCGTGACCAGAGACTGGGCTACCGTCTGCAAGGACAGCTAAATAAACTTGGAGGCTGGAGGCAATATTTGTTTTACGCATTTTTGATCACTGATTAGTTTAACCGTGATCTATAAAGATTTCGACAAAAGGCGCATGTTAATAAATTTCTTCAGCCTAAACAGACAGAGCGGAGCGGAGCTCATTGTATGTCGTCATTTGGAAATACCCCAGATGGTTATAGTTTAATAATTAACAAGCGTATACACACTATAAAAAAAGCAATGCTCAGGTGAAATATTTACTTTGTGTTGCAAGTCAAAATAGTGTAAACGAAAATCGCAAAATTACCAAGCAAGTGACTTATCAAAATTTCGTCACCATTACCGATGCTACCCACAAAGATACCTACATTTCCTTATTATCTCGAAAACTGTATTTCATTTTGTTGATCAATGTGACCATACGCCCATATTACTACCCATAAAAGTGACTAATGCGCTTACGAATGGCGCAGCAGATGTCCCGAACTACTCTAGATTTCTGCTATACATCCGGGTACTCACTCACAATAACAAAGGCAACAACCAGTCCCGGGGAATTGCGTTAGATCAGTGCCCCTTTAAGTCACAATTTTTTTACATGAAAATTCCAAGACGTGAATTGAACCTACAACCTCACATATCATGTTTAGTATCACCGACTGTTTCCCTTCTGAGCCACCAGAGCGGGTGATGAAGGGTGTTCAGCCTTACATGTCATGACTTCAGTTGTCTGCATGCTGCACATGGTCTTTCTCTCACCCGCTCTCATTGAATTTGTTTTATGCCGTGACTACTGTATTGTTTCCCTATAAGGTATCCCAATGTATTTTCTAGGTGGTATTTCTAGCATTTAGACCATAAGTTCATGAGTTACTTACACACTCTCCTCTGTGTCGGTTGAAAATGAAAAACCTTCGACCATTGGGCTTTTCCCTCTCTCATGGTTTCATATTTCCAAACAAAACTGAGGAGGAGTGTTTTAACACTAACAAAACACATATCAACGGATATCACGATACACACAAGATATATCTGATCTGTAACACATTAGGTGAGGTGAAATGGGGTTTAACGTCTCGTGCAAGATTATTGCACTTATATAGCGACGTGCATGGATGTGTGTGTGTTTGTGTGGCTGCTTGTACTAGTCCGGACTGATGCCGATTTATAGTGCTAGCTCACTGAGATACCATGCCGCAGTTTAACATGAATATCCCACTCAGACACAGTATACTGACTCCGAGCTGACCAGTCCTTGTTTTATCCCCTTAATGCCGAGCGCCAGACAGGGTAACAACAAGTACCATCTTTTAACGTCTTTTGGTATGACGCGGACGGGGATTGAACCCCGGACCCTCCGCCCTATGGGCGGACACTCTACCACTAGACCACGGATGCGGTCCTGTAACAAACTATGGCCCATGACCCTTTCCATTTCAGAGCTAGGACTGTCACAAGTCTGCGCTATAGTACCAGAATTATGATATTTTAGCACTATAAAAACATTTTGGAACACGACTCTGGTCACACAGTTATTCTCACCAACTTCATCCCCACTTGACCGTACGCAAACTTCACCGTGTCAGGCGGGACTGGTTCAACCGGCCGCTTCACATACTGGAACAAACAGAGTGAGTGAGTGAGTTGGGTTTAACGCCGCTTTTAACAGTATTCCCGTTATATCACGGCTTTTCAGATTAATGTGGGAGGAAAGCCCAAAATGATGCAGGTCTCAGACGTTTACCACTTTGGTGAAACCCACGAGCACGGGTATGGTGCTGACAAACCTAGAAACATAATCGGGGCGAACCGGGATTCAAACCCACAATCATAGGTTTCTGGCGTGCCCTAGGGAAGCACTTCACCGTGTCAGGCGGGACTGGTTCAACCGGCCGCTTCACATACTGGAACAAACAGAGTGAGTGAGTGAGTTGGGTTTAACGCCGCTTTTAACAGTATTCCCGTTATATCGCGGCTTTTCAGATTAATGTGGGAGGAAAGCCCAAAATGATGCAGGTCTCAGACGTTTACCACTTTGGTGAAACCCACGAGCACGGGTATGGTGCTGACAAACCTAGAAACATAATCGGGGCGAACCGGGATTCAAACCCACAATCATAGGTTTCTGGCGTGCCCTAGGGAAGCAACTCTGCACAGCGAATCGCGTGCCCCCCGAACAAACAGAGCTGTGAGGCCTTGTGTGGAATAACATATCTTCGCTTCTTAACAGTGAAACGTCATATACCTGGCAGAACCTGGCATCATCCTCAGTTGCTTCCCTTAGTGGTACCAGGATCCCCAGTAATCATTGCTTCAAATCCGATATTGTCCTGATTAGGAACCATTTCAAAAGTTTGATGTCGGATAAAAATCCTCAAGATAAGGGATTGTGTCCCGACAGGTTTCATGGCCCTGCAAGTTTTCAAACTAACAAATCAACTTACCTGATTGAGAAATGTTTTATATAGTAACTTAACTAAACTGATCCTATTCTCATTTACTGGTATACGCTGTTAGTAGTTGTCATTAAATACATCTGCTTCATCTACAAGGGGGCCCACGGGTGGCCCAGTCGTCTAAGGCGCTGCGATTGGCTGTGCAGAGTTGCGTCCCTTGGGCATGCCACAAACCTATGATTGTGGATTCGAATCCTGGTTCGCCCCGATTATGTTTCTAGGTTTGTCAGTACCATACCTGTGCTCGTGGGTTTCACCAAAGTGGTAAACGTCTAAGACCTGCATCACTTCGGGCTTTCCTCCCACATTAAGCTGACACGACGTGATATAACTGGAATACTGTTAAAAGCGATGTTAAACCCAACTCACTTATCTACAAGGTAACGCTTTATCATAATTAACAATACTTGTAAGTACATCTAGTTCTGTACATCATATAGAATTTGATTTATAAAAACCCTACAAATTATTTTCAACACCTAGTAAATAAACTTCATTTGATAAACACACTGAAAACTCTGGGCAAAACACAAGAAAGTGTGATGAAGAGGTCACTACACCTCAGAATTCAACATTTTCAGAATTAAGGTTTTTTGTTTATGTTTTTTTTAAAGGGGTGGGTGGGGCGGGATGGGTTATGTCTCAAAACTGAAGTTATTTATCCAACATGGAACTTCTGAGCTGGTCGTTTATAATACTCATGTTTCAAGAAAGTGAGTTAGGCAACTCATCAATGAATAGTGAGTGAGTGAGTGAGTGAGTTTATTTTTCCGCCTCTTTTAGCAATATTCCAGCAATATCACAGGGAAACACCACAAATGGGCTTCACACATTGTACCCATGTCGGGAATCGAACCCGGGTCTTCGGCATGACGAGCGAACGCTTTAACCACTAGGCTACCCGACCACCCCAAATCAATGACTAATCATCTGATATTTATTTTTTGTCAAACTGTAAACATAACTCCAACAATAGACCTGATTTCCACTGAAAGCAACTCAATTTCTTACATGCTAGATTACTCAAGGCAAATCAGGCGTTCTTTCACTTCTTTGAGTAGCATAATTTACATCCACCAGAGATGGGCTAGAATACCGAGTCCTCTATTTAAAAAATGACAACAATATTGCCACAGCAATGTAGCTCACCTACACCATGTGAACAAGTACAGACACTAAACAAAAGTTCCTGTCAGAATTGATTGTCATATATCATAAATACTGATGAAAAACTAACACAAAATTCTAATAATTTCAACACAATACGTCATGGAGACATACACGCCAAACTTCGGTTGCCACAGTCTGGCAATTTCAAAGGAGAAGATGTTTACAGTGTGAGTGAGTGAGTGAGTTAAAATTTAATGTTGCATCGGCATTATTTCAGCCATATAGCGACGAGACCAAGTTAATTTATTCACAATTTAGTCATTTATGCAAAAGTTATATTTAAAACAATTAATGAACCATATTTGAGCATATTTTAGATGTTTACAGAGCCAACAAACATATTGAGAGAATTTAACAGCATGGTCAAAAATTAATGTTCACAAATGGTAGAGCAATGGCCATAATAAGGTTTTCAATATGGCTGCCTTTTGACTTTCAGTCAGGTGATCTATACGTGAGATAGGTGAACGTCAAAGGTCACAGCTTGATCAAATATCGAAATGTGCCCCAAAAACATATTTCATATTAGGCACAAACTAAAAACTTCTTGAATATCAACTCTCATAAAGATACATGCAGAAATAGCAGACGTCAAAAATGACAATTCTGTGAGATACCATATCTGGGACGACTCACAAAATGTTTCATCACCACAGGCCTTGAAGTTTCTGACTGATGTCAAAAATGCAGTAACTCGAGGTCAATCACTGGATTGTCTGGTCCAGACTCGATTATTTACAGACCACCATCATATAGCCAGAATATTGCTGAATGCTGCATTAAACAACAAACACACAAACAAACAGTAATTCGAGAGGAGACGAAGAAAATGTAAAAGTGCAAGATTCTAAACAATGAAAATTATATTTTTTATAATGAGCGAGTTTGGTTTAACACAGCTTTGAAAACTATCACCGTGTGTCAGTTTGATGTGGGAGGAAAGCCTGAATTGAGGCATTTGCCACTTTTTGTAAAAATTCTGACAGTGGCAATATTGAAGAGACAGATATGAAGAGACAGATATTTCTCACTTTATACACAACTTTGCGTATTGCGTGGTACTTCTCCCTCAGATCTCCTGCCTCCGACATGGGAGCCCCGTGGTCGTACGTCGTCGTGGCAACTTTCACCTTGCTCCCGCTTCCGGATAAACTTCCTGAAACACACGTCTGCTTCTCATGCGGAACACAGATATCCGATTGTTATATCATCAATACAACAAGAAGATGACAAATCGCCCAAACCCACCACAAATACGAAAGTGAGTGAGTGAGTGAGTATGGTTTTACGCCGCTTTTAGCAATATTCCAGCAATATCATGGCAGGGGACACCAGAAATGGGCTTCACACATTGTACCCATGTCAGGAATCAAACCCGGGGCTTCAGCGTGACAAGTGATCGCTTTAACCACTAGGCTACCCGACTGACCCCACAAATACGAAAGAACAAATCATCTGACTGTTACAGTAAGTCCAACTTGAGGAGAGAATTTCTATCTAATCTGACTGTCCATATACAAGAGTAGTTATTCAGCTATCAAAACTATACCATGGAACTGGGGATTCGGAACTTTGTATTTCTATTATCTATATTTCCTATTTTTGTATATCTATTTTCAGGTACACACCAATAAGAAAAGAGTCAAAGTCAAACTTGTTGCCATGGACGCTGAAAAAATATATATTCTAAAAATCCCTAAATAGCAAAAGGCACCAGTTGACAACCTGGTCTTTGTGTGTGCACAGTTTCAAGCAAGAGTACCTATTAGTTTTAGTGATGTGGTCCGGACGAACACACCACTACGAACAAAGTCTAAGTCAAACTTGTTCCCATGAAAACAGGAAAAACTTCCTAAACAGGAACTAAATTTCTAAATAGCGAAAGGCATCATCAGCCCACAATTAATACATGTACCAAGTTTGGATGAAAAATGTTGAATATTTTTTTAGTTCCTCTCTAGAAACGACACCAACTTCCGTTTCGCCCAAGTATAACTTGTTTCCATGGAAACAGGAAAAAATAAAATTTTGGAAAATTCCTAAATAGCAAACACACCACTTCAGCCCTTGGTTAATACATGTACCAGGTTTGGATGAAAAGTGTTCCACAGTTTTCAAGTTGTGCTCTGGAAATGACACCTACCCCAACCTTTTGAGACTAAGTCCAAATTGTTGCCATGGAAAGCGAGAAAAATAAAAATAGTAAAAATCTGCAAATAGCAAAAGGCACCACTTTAGGATCTTTTGATATATTTGCCAAGTTTTCTTGAGAGATATTGAATGGTTTTTAAGTCGTGCTCAGGGAACGAAATCCATCCCCCCTTTAGAGACAAGTCCAAATTGTTTCCATGGAATACAAGAAAAAGAAAAATGACAAAAATCCACAAATAGCAAAAAGCACCACTTCAGGATTTGTCTGATATATCTGCCAACGTTTGTTGAAAAATATTAAACTGTTTTCGAATTACACTGCGGAAACGAAATTATTATGGACGGATGGATGGACGGACAGACAGACAGAGAGGTGTCGACTATATGCCCCCACATTATATGCCGGGGGGATAACAAGAAAAACTTGAGTAGGGAGCACTTCAATCCCATCAACATCTGATCCTTAACTTTTTACCTCTCTGATATGTTACATCACCGATATGATACATCTCTGATACAAGACCTCTCCGACACCTCTCTGCTATGATTCCTCTCTGATACGATTCTTCTCAAATACAATATCTCTCTGATAGGATAACTCTCTGATATGAAACCTCGCTGATATGATTCCTCTCAAATACAATATCTCTCTGATAGGATAACTCTCTGATATGAAACCTCGCTGATATGATTCCTCTCAAATACAATATCTCTCTGATAGGATAACTCTCTGATATGAAACCTCGCTGATATGATTCCTCTCAAATACAATATCTCTCTGATAGGATAACTCTCCGATACGATACCTCGCTGATGCGATGCCTCAATATCAGACCTCTCTGATACGATACCTTGTTGATATGATTCCTCTCAAATACAATACCTCTCTGATATGATAAATCTCCGATACGTTACATCTCCGATATGATACCTCTCTGATATGATACCTCTCTGATATGATACCTCTCCAACATGATACCTCGATGATGCGATATCTCTCTAATACGTTACATCTCCGATATGATACCTCGCTGATGCGATACCTCTCTGATACGTTACTATTCCGATACGATACCTCTCCGATATGATACCTCGCTGATACGTTACATCTACGATATGATACCTCTCTGATACGATACCTCTCCGACACCTCTCTGTTATGATACCTCTCCGATACAATACCTCTTTGATACGATACCTCACTGATACCATTCCTCTCCAATACAATACCTCCTGATAAGTTAACTCTCTGATACGATACCTCTCTGATATGATACTTTTCCAATACGATACCTCTCTGATAAGACATCTCTCTGATATGATACCTTTCTGACACGATACCTTTCCGATATGATACCTCTTTGATTTCTCTGATCGAAACCTCTCTGATACGATACCTCTCTGATATGATACCTCACTGATACGATACCTCGCTGATATAATAACTCTCAGATTCGATACCTCTCCAATACGATACCTCTCTGATACGAAACGTCTCCAATACGATACATCTGATATGAAACCTCTCGATATGATATTGAGGGGTCCTCAGATATTGACACAGACAGGTATTGTATCAGATTAACAATCTGATTTTAATGAGATTGAGACAGATAACTGAAGGGGTTGGGTCTTTGGGTCCATGTTTTCGCATAATGACTTCACCAAGAGTAATCATGTAATTGTTTTGTAATGACAAAATTCATAAATAAAAAGCTTACTTTCACCTTCACAGTCCCAATCAGTGTTTGTTTGAATGGAGCTTCTTCAGAAAAAAAGTATTGTATTGCTCCAGCATGTTGCTTTATTGCAAATGAAGTCAATATTGATCATGTGACAGGCCAGCATTCAAGGTCAGTGTGAGTGACTTGACCAAACCTTTGCAGGTCAATTTTCTTTTGTTAGAGCAGTATTGAAATTTATGATTCTATCACATGACATGGATTAACCAATGAATTTCAAAGATTCTTAATTGAGGTATAACAATATCTATTGTTACCATGGTTACACTCAGACTTACCACTTGTATACCCAAAGTTGGTTCCTCCTTCAAACATATACCTACAGAAGAGACAAACACACATTACTGGCAATTGAAAACTGACAATTTCCAGCAGGATACACAAACATGTGCACACTGGCTTCATATACCATAAGATATACCTACATTTTGATAATGGCTTCATATACCATAAGATATACCTACATTTTGATAATGGCTTCATATACCGTAAGATATACCTACATTTTGATATTGGCATCATATACAACAAGATATACCTACATGTTGACATTGGCATCATATACCACAAGACATACCTACATGTTGACATTGGCATCATATACCACAAGACATACCTACATGTTGACATTGGCTTCATATACCGTAAGATATACCTACATGTTGATATTTGCATCATATACCACAAGATATACCTACATGTTGATATTGGCCTCATATACCACAGGATATACCTACATGTTGACATTGGCCTCATATACCACAAGATATACCTACATGTTGACATTGGCCTCATATACCACAAGATATACCTACATGTTGACATTGGCATCATATACCACAAGATATACCTACATGTTGATATTGGCATCATATACCACAAGATATACCTACATGTTGACATTGGCATCATATACCACAAGATATACCTACATGTTGACATTGGCGCCATATGCTAGCAAGAGATCCAGACTTTCCGCTGCCTGCTGGGGTGACTGGTTGGAGTGGTTGTATCCCCAATAGTCTAGCGGGGACTCCACATAGAACTCAGAACACACCTGCAAACAGACCAACACTTCAGGATTTCATGTGAACATTGTCTCCAGATCTAGAATGATTAACACTGGTGTTCACTTGACTGAAAATATGTATCTATTAAGTATCTATAATCGGCAACTAAACATTATATTTAATGTTCTGCATTCAGAGATCCATTGTTTGAAACAAAATATTAAAAAAGGAAAATTAACAAATATTGTTTAAAGTGTTGATTCAAATATTCTTGGAAGTGTTGATTCAATAATGCTTGTGTTTCATTATAAAAAACAATTGCAAATGTATATCACAAAGACTTTTGCTTTCATGTTTGAAATAAAGACCTGATTTTACCCACACTAAAATTCTAATATCAGGCCCCAGTGTGCATGTTTCAAATTGCTTGAAAGATGAAAAATCAGTGTCTCTTGTTGTTTACAGTAATGTCTGAGACAACAGAGATTATGATTGGTTGGTTTGTTGTTTAACGCCGCACTCAGCAATACTCCAGCTATATGACGACGGTCTGTAAATAATCGAGTCTGGACAAGACAATCCAGTGAATGATATCATGAGCATCGATCCACACAATCAGGATCGATGACATGCTCCAACCAAGTCAGCGAACCTGACCAACCGATGCCGTTAGTGGCCTCTTACGACAAGCATAGTCGCCTTTACGCCAAGCATGGGTTGCTGAAGACCTATTCTACCCCCGATCTTCAGTTTGGCTTCTCTGTCTCAGCCAAACTGAGTTTAGTGCCATGCGACCTTTCCAGCAAGAGTCTCCATTAGCTGACTTACCAGTGGCCCGTGAGGCTGGAACTGGCGCTGGGCAGCAAACATTTTCTCGGGGGAGTCTGGAAGGGTTAACTCACCATTAAAGACTTGCAAGTACCGTATTCGACGTAATAAGCGCCCAGGGCGATCTCAAAATTAAAAAATAGGGGCTCTTATTAGAATATTATTTTGGTGGAAAAAAACATAGTTGAAAGATAAATATCGTTATTTATGCTGAAAGATCTGATTGGTCCACGTGATCTTGATAAAATACTTTATCATACCTCAATGTCAGTATGACGAGATCTGATTGGTCCATGTGATCTTGATAAAATACTTTATCATACCTCCATGTCAGAATGACGAGATCTGATTGGTCCATGTGATCTTGATAAAATACTTTATCATACCTCCATGTCAGAATGACAAGATCTGATTGGTCCACGTGATCTTGATAAAATACTTTATCATACCACCATGTCAGAATGACGAGATCTGATTGGTCCATGTGATCTTGATAAAATACTTTATCATACCTCCATGTCAGAATGACGAGATCTGATTGGTCCACGTGATCGTGATAAAATACTTTATCATACCTCCATGCCAGTATGACGAGATCTGATTGGTCCACGTGATCTTGATAAAATACTTTATCATACCTCAATGTCAGAATGAGATCTGATCCACATGATGTTGATAAGATACTTTCACCCACCTTGGAAGGGAAATATATTTCTCAGCTACGAGCAAATCATGCTGCACATGGATTTCTCAGAGGCAGAATAAATCCCTTATACCCCACTTCAAAGCAAAAATCTGCACGCTTTTCCGATTCAATGGAAGTCACGTGACAAGGCACAGGTTAAACTCAGCTCAATTGAGCAGTTTTTTCTATCAATTTTTAATTTGTATTAATTCTTTTACAATGACAGATTAAAACATGTCGGTAAGAAAAAAGTGTCGTTGCATTATCATTCGGGGTACATGGGGTTTAATGTTTCCCTCGTTTATAGTTCATGCCACTCGCCTCCATGGCCAACTTGCACAAAGCGATCTTAGCGCTAAGATGATCGTAACGCCCATACTTTAACATAGGCTTACGATAGTCTTAGCGCTAAGATCGCTTTGTGCAAGTGGGCCCAGGTCATGACATGAAACCTAAAACCATATATACCCCTTGTGATACTGAAACAACTTATAATGTTTCAACTTTGTTAAGTTTATGGGACAAGGGGGGAACCTGGCTATGTCTGGTGCAACTATGCACCAGGGGCAAGAACAGTCAAGTATGGTAAATCGAGCCCTGCTGTGAATAGGGCCAAACTAACACAATGTGCCAAGCAATACAAATAGAACAAGAAAGAAGTGAGCAAAACTCACATACTCCCGTTATCCCCGCTGGTCAACAACAAATAGTAAATAGTTTGTTAATAAATGAAATATACCTGTTGCTTTAAGTCAGAGGAACTGCCTTTTCCTTTGTAACCTCATGAGGATGCATTATGTTTGAAATGAACACATGTTTTTGCAAATATATTTCAATCTAGTGTGGAATAATCAATGCTTAGCACAAGATACATTCTTGATGTTTCTTAATGTGTCCATGGAAACGGCAAAAATTAAAAAATTCAGAATCTTCAAACTAGCAAAAGGCACAAGTACTCATTGTGGTTAATGTGTGTAGAAAGTTTGGTGAAGCTAGGGTGCATGGTTAAAAAGTTATGGGCCGTACAAAAGCTTGGACGGAGGGACAGATTTACAAGTTACAATTTGGAATATCACATACATATTTAGACATAAATGTCGAGTGGGATTCGTTGATCGTACAATAAAACATTGCAGGGAAAATAAACAAAAACATGACCACAAGTCGTTTATTTCTTACATGAGATTTCAACATTTTGTACAACCTCTTTAAGGATGATAATATTATGTAGAAGCTTTAAAACTATTACCCCTATTAAAATAATGATGAAGCCCTGAATACAATCCGACCTCGGCAATGTCGAACAAGTCTATTTTATTAACAGGGTATGTTTGGTATTTCCCAGATATTCACACAATTATCATGTTGTTTATCTGTACCTTTTCTCCCCAAATCGATTTTTATATCTCTTCTACTATTGGGTGCGATTGTTCAGTCATTGCGTTGATCTGCTTTGCCCAGCTACAGCTATGGGGAACAAGTCACCAGCACTTCCCTCTTAAATATAATTTACGACGTCTTCAAGTTGCGAGGGCATGTTTAAATCTGCTAGGACATTATAAAAGACGTTTGGCACAGATGGGTTACGTTATAATGTTTTATGAATCTGTCAATTATAATTTGAACATTTACGACATTTTACCAATCAATCGACAAAACATTACCTGAGCACTGAGTTCCGTTTCCAGAGTATATAAAGTTGTAATTGTAATATTAACCTGTCAGCCCGAAGTCGATGGTAGCGTACAGTCCTTCCAGTGTCCCACATCGAAGGAAGCCTGCGCCAGGGCCATCAGTTGTGAAGAGGAGGATGTCATCACCAAGGTGTGACCGCATTATGTCACGGAGTGTCCGGAGGTAGTCGTGATCGCAGGCGAAGTACGACCCATACTCATTCTCAACCTGCAGTGAGTGAGAGAGTTGGTGAGTGAGTGAGAGGTTGGGTGAGTGAGTGAGTGAGTGAGTGAGTGAGTGAGTGATTGGGTGGGTGGGTTGAGTGAGTGAGTGAGTGAGTGAGTGAGTGAGTGAGTGAGTGAGTGAGTGAGTGAGTGAGTGAGAGGGTGGATGGTTGAGTGAGTGAGTGAGTGAGAGGGTGGGTGAGTGAGTGTGCATGAGTGAGTGAGTGAGTGAGAGGGTGAGTGAGTGAGTGAGAGAGTGAGTGAGTGAGAGGGTGGGTGAGTGAGTTTGCATGAGTGAGTGAGTGAGTGAGTGCATGAGTGAGTGAGTGAGTGAGTGAGAGTGCATGAGTGAGTGAGTGAGTGAGTGAGTGAGTGAGAGGGTGGGTGAGTGCATGAGTGTGCATGAGTGTGCATGAGTGAGTGAGTGAGAGGTTGGGTGAGTGTGCATGAGTGAGTGAGTGAGTTATTCATACCATAGGGCCATGATGCCACACTATTTAGCCATTTCTCAGAGCTGACCTGTGATAATCCTTCATTGCCCTCCACCAGGGGATCCACACTGAAGTGCAGGGAAGAACACACACGTCCTTTAGGACTCAGTATGCCAAGGACTTAAAGGGAGATAACTGGGGTTCTAAAATAGTTTGACTGACGTACAAGTAGAGCAAAACATAACTGAGTTAGCTCCCTTGTTGATGAGTGGTAGGAGGGCTGTCAGAAATAGTTCCTCAACAAATAGAAAGAGAAAAAAGAGATAAATATTACAGCAACACACATTCCAATCATTTCATTATATGGATTCTGATTGTGTGATTTGGTGGGTTGGTTTGTTGTTTAACGCCGCACTCAGCAATATTTCAGCTATATGACAGCAGTCTGTAAATTATCAAGTCTGGACCACACAATCCAGTGATTGATATCATGAGCATTGATCCACGCAATTGGGATCGATGGCATGCATCAACCAAGTCAGCGAACCTGACCACCTGATCCCGTTAGTCGCCTCTTACAACAAGCATAGTCGCCTTTTACGGCAAGCATGGGTTGGTGAAGACCTATTGTACCCCGCATCTTCACGGGTCTCTTATTGTGCGAGTTGACGTCAGCTAATATACGACCTGAAGCTGAATCTTGAAGACACAAGTACTTTCCTCACCTGCACGGAGATGATCGGCCCTCCGTTATTGTAGAGCAGGGGTTGGACCCGGGGCAGCAGGTCGGCGAACCACCTCGCCACAGCCGCTATGTAATCTGTCGTAACAAGTAAATGCACATATTCAGCATAAAACTTTTAACAGTGACTATTTTCAACAAATCCCTACCTGCCTACTTGTAAGAAGTGCTAACTTGTACTGAATTCCTACTTTTAACAAGTGAGTACTTTCAAAAATCCCTACCTGTAATGCCTTCTTGTAACAACTGAATATTTGTAATCAATTCCTACCTGTAATGAATGCTAACTTGTAACAAGTGCTAACTTGTACTGAATGCCTTCTTGTAACAAGTGAATATTTGTAATCAATTCCTACCTGTATTGTCTACTTGTAACTAGGGCTGCAACGATACAGGAAGGTCACGATACGATACGCATCTCGATATTCTGGTCAGGAATAATTTATTCCAATATCGTGTTACCTTAGTTGCAGCTTTTACTATATATATATTTATAATTATAAGAACCACAAGTGTAGCATTTCGTTACTGGTGATTGCTGTTGCAGAATATTTTTACATATGGAACAATTTGACCAGTCACCCAAGGGATTTCCCATGCTACATGTATTTCGATTGCGATAACGTTATGTTGACATATATTAGCCAAATTGCCACAAATATGTCTTTTAACGAGTCAAAGTATGGCATTTTTAATATATGTATCCATTCTCTAGCAACTAAAGTTCGTTTCAATGCGTCAAAAGCGGTAATCTGACCGTGGTTGCTGTATCTCTTCACACACGATTTCACGTAACTTAATGAAAACAATATTAAATGAAATTTTGAATAAAATTGATAAAATATATTACAAACACAAGTCCAGATAAACAATGAACACGTTTTAATAACAAGATAGTATAATAATGGTATTGAATTGCATACTTCAGTTCGGATTTGCTGAGTGGTATTTTCGATGTTATGTGCTTGCGGTGATCAGCTGATAATGTTTTATGAGATGGGGAAAAACATCTGTCGGTGTAAAATCTGAGCTAAAAATGTAAGTACGCTTTTGGGAGCCATGCGTTACCGCGCTCTATAACCAAGTTAGAGCTTTACTGAAAGGCACAATAGCGACGAAACTCTGTACTTGAGATTTGCGTTCCGTATCGTGGCGTATCGATAAATGGGCCCACGTTTACCGTATATCGTATCGTGGGTCAAGTATCGCGATGCATCGGGATATCGGTGTATCGTTTCACCCTTACTTGTAACAAGTGCTAACTTGTACTGAATGCCTACTTTTAACAAGTGAGTACTTTCATAAATCCCTTCCTGTAATGCCTACTTGTAACAACTGAATATTTGTAATCAATCCCTACCTGTAATGCCTCGAGTAACAAGTGCTAACATGTACTGAATGCCTACTATTAACAAGTGAGTACTTTCAACAAATCCCTACCTGTAATGCCTACTTGTAACAAGTGAATATTTGTAATCAATTCCTTCCTGTAATGCCTACTTGTAACAAGTGCATACTTGACCTGAATGCCTACATCTAACAAGTGACTCCTTTCAACAAATCCCTACCTGCCTACCTGTAACAAGTGAATATTTGAAATCAATTCCTACCTGTAATAAATGCCTACTTGTAACATGTACCCACCTTCAACAAATTCCTACCTGGAATGAATGCCTACTTGTCGCAAGAGCCTACCTGGAATGAATGCCTACTTGTCGCAAGAGCTTACCTGGAATGAATGCCTACTTGTCGCAAGAGCCTACCTGGAATAAATGCCTACTTGTAACAAGTGGCTACCTCCGTCGCGTGCTTACCTGTGATAATGGCCTACCTGTGAAATATCTCCATGTAAAAAGTGCCTGTCTGTAACGAGTGCATACCTGTAATATGAGCCTACCTGTAATGAATGCCTACCTGTGTTGTTGCTGCGCAGCACAATATTCCTGTTGACGTACTGACTCTCCATCAACCAGGCTGGCAGCCCGCCCTGCACACAAGTAACAACTACCATATTTGATGTAATAAACGCCAAGGGCGCTCTCAAAATTAGAAATAGGGGGCTCTTATTAGAATATTATTTTGGTGAAAAAAACAGAGGTGAAACATAAATTTTGTGGTTTATGCTGACAGCCTGAAATGTTTATATACGACAGATATATTTTTCCAGAATTTAATTGCCCATAATTAAGGGTGCATACAACATACGAGTGCATATTATACACGAAAAAAGAAAAAAAAATGTGTACATTGATCAATCGGAATTGGTTTCAATTTTGACAAATTTATGTTCATTATTAAGCCTTGCTTATACTTAGATATCACCTTTTCAGTAAATACAGAAGTTGTTATCCATATATTGTGTCTATTTTGATAAATTAATGATACAGGGTACAACCTAGTTAGTCTGGTGCATCTAGATTTTATGTCAACATGCACATGTAGCAAGATAAATCAAGGTCCTTAGATCGAGCCCTGCTTCACTAGGGAGACGTAAAATCGGCGGAAAAATAAGACAGTACGGAAATCGCTAAATTAAAAGTGTTAGGTGATCCAGCATTAACGACATAAAACTGTTGTCTACAATCATGAATATGACATATCATCATATTTGAAACAATACAATATTTTTGAAAATGAAAAAATCTTCAAATTCTGCTGAAGTTCCAGATTACCTTCCATCAAAATCAGCTGATTTGTTTTAATGACATTAGGGATAACATCTTGGTTTAAAATAACTCACACCTTGCTATAATTTGATAAAGTTGTATCAAAAATTGACGAATTTAACCTGGATGACACGACCTTGACAAATGAAAATATTTAATACTTCGAACACCCGTATCTGCACTATATCGTAACCTAGGCAACCAAAGAGACGTACAAAGTCCCAGCCTGCATCCGTGTAGGGGCCCGGACGCAGAATGACCAGTAAGCCGACATCTTGAGCTAGTTTCACAAAGGACACAAAGTCCAGATTCCCAGAGAAATTCGACTGGAATGGTTGGCGCTGGTGGAGATTCCATGGCACATAGCTGGAACATGATATTTGTTGAGTTCCAGAACAGCTCCATCTGTATGTCAACTATGCAAAATATATCACAAGTACCCAATGAATTTTTTAATATCTAATATATCTTATAGTTAATACTTATTCTGCCTTTCATATTTCATTCCCTTCTGTTTCGCATGTTTAACCTGAATACCCCACTCAGACATAGTACACTGACTCCGAGATGACCAGTCCTTGTTTTAGCCCCTTAATGTTGAGTGCAAGACAGGGTCACAACAAGTACCATCTTTTAACGTCTTTTGGTATGACGCGGCCGGGGATCGAACCCCGGACCTTCCGCTCTCCGGGCGGACACTCTACCACTAGACCACCGAGGCGCTCCTCAGAGAAAAGAAAAAAACTTTTACTTCAAAAACAAAACTTTATCAACTGAAGCAACAGCTAACGGGAGAAAAATGACAAGTCAGGTACTTTATCTGCAGCTTACAAACACACAATGGCATCTTCTAACATTGGGTATTTAACTTAAAACCTGTTTCGTAACAATCTCTGTAAATCATTTAAAATGATGTGAACATTAGTATATCCATCTGCGTCTGCCTGCAGCTCCCTCTCTTCACTGTGATGGCACGGGTGGCCCAGTCGTCTAAGGCCGCGCGATTCGCTGTGAGTGAGTGGAGTTTAAGCCACTTTGAACAATATTCCAGTTACATCACAGCATATCAGTTTTACGTGATGCAGGGCTCAGAAGTTTACAACTATGGTGACTATGGTGCTGACAAATGGGGCATAAATGGGGCGAACCCAAGGGACGCAACTCTTAGAAATAAACTAAGTAGTCTCGCTCACGTTTGAATGGTGTTGAGTCCGGCAGCATAGATCTTCATCAACCTGTCCTTCCAGTGCACTCTCGGGACACGAGTATAATGGATGCTACCGGAGATGTAACGAAAGGCTTCCCCATCTTTTACAAATGTGTCTTTCGAATAGTCAATGGTGAAACTTCTAGTCTGCCCCTGAAATTGAACAAGAAATGACTTGATGTTTGCCGACACTTGCATCTACACACCACAAACCTGCACCTACACACCACACACCTGCATCTACACACCTGCATCTACACACAACACACCTACATCTACACACAACACACCTACATCTACACACCACACACCTGCATCTACACACCACACACCTACATCTACACACCACACACCTGCATCTACACACCTGCACCTACAAACCACACACCTGCATCTACACACCACACACCTGCATCTACACACCTACATCTACACACCTACATCTACACACCTACATCTACACACCACACACCTGCATCTACACACCACACACCTGCATCTACACACCAGACACCTGAATCTACACACCACACACCTACATCTACACACCACACACCTGCATCTACACACCTCACACCTGCATCTACACACCTGCACCTAGAAACCACACACCTGCATCTACACACCAGACACCTGCATCTACACACCACACACCTACATCTACACACCACACACCTGCATCTACACACCACACACCTACATCTACACACAACACACCTACATCTACACACAACACACCTACATCTACACACAACACACCTACATCTACACACCTACATCTACACACCACACACCTTCATCTACACACAACACACCTGCATCTACACACAACACACCTACATCTACACACCACACACCTGCATCTACACACAACACACCTACATCTACACACCACACACCTGCATCTACACACAACACACCTACATCTACACACCTTCATCTACACACCACACACCTACATCTACACACCACACACCTTCATCTACACACCACACACCTGCATCTACACACAACACACCTACATCTACACACCACACACCTGCATCTACACACCACACACCTACATCTACACACAACACACCTACATCTACACACAACACACCTACATCTACACACAACACACCTACATCTACACACCACACACCTACATCTACACACCACACACCTGCATCTACACACCACACACCCCCATCTACACACCACACACCTACATCTACACACCACACATCTGCATCTACAGACCACACACCTGCATCTACACACCACACACTTACATCTACACACCACACACCTACATCTACACACCACACACCTGCATCTACACACCACACACCTGCATCTACACACCACACACCTGCATCTACACACCACACACCTACATCTACACACCACACACCTACATCTACACACCACACATCTGCATCTACACACCACACACCTGCATCTACACACCACACACCTACATCTAAACACCACACACCTACATCTACACACCACACACCTGCATCTACACACCACACACCTACATCTATACACCACACACCTACATCTATACACCACACACCTACATCTACACACCACACACCTGCATCTATACATCACACACCTACATCTACACACCACACACCTACATCTACACACCACACATCTGCATCTACACACCACACACCTGCATCTACACACCACACACCTACATCTAAACACCACACACCTA
This sequence comes from Haliotis cracherodii, assembly GCF_022045235.1. Lineage (NCBI taxonomy): Eukaryota > Metazoa > Mollusca > Gastropoda > Lepetellida > Haliotidae > Haliotis > Haliotis cracherodii. The sequence goes on along the minus strand of NW_027266272.1, from coordinate 22,761,234 downwards.
CATCTACACACCACACACCTGCATCTACACACCACACACCTACATCTATACACCACACACCTACATCTATACACCACACACCTACATCTACACACCACACACCTGCATCTATACATCACACACCTTCATCTACACACCACACATCTGCATTTACACACCACACCTACATCTACACACCACACACCTGCATCTACACACCACACACCCACATCTACACACCACACACCTACATCTACACACCACACACCTACACACAACACACCTGCATCTACACCACACGCCTACATCTATACACCACATGTAAAGCTACATAGATAAACAGATACTTTTGACAAATCCACCATGCAAGAGAACAGCGAGTAATCTAAACGGTTAATCCTTTGATCGATGTTTTTTGCAACTCTACTGATCATTCCTCTCTTGATGCGCTGCCACGTGCATATTACATAACATGTAGTACATTCACCACATCAGATCTGGATTTTTAACCCAATCGTAAATTAAATAATTACCCCAGACACAAATCCAACCACTGGGTGCTTTATTACCATGACATCCTCATAGGCAGCGGTGAATGTTATTGAGCTATTTTACAGTTTTTGTCAGGTAATTGGAGTAGTTCTACCACTAATTACACCTATTATATAGTCATTAACTGAGTATCAAGTGAATGACAACAAATACACATGTGGAGGGTTATATACAGTGGAACATGGATGACAAAAAGGGAGTAGTAATTTTTGTATTATTTGCAATTTGCTTGAAAAATAAGGGTCGTCCCTGTTGTGTATATGCACTAAATTTCATTGTTACACGCACACACATTTTCTGAATACCAAATCATGATATGGCTGAAATATTGCCGATGTGACGTTAAACTTTAACTCACTCACTCTGAATACCAAACTACATAATTGTACACAGACATTTACACACGCAGGTGCATTTTCAAGGTGAGAGGAAGCATCGTGCACCCAAATGGAAGATTCCAGGGGGTTAACCCTCCCTATCAACGAGGTTTTCCGGTTGGCACTTCGCTGGTCAGAGGCCCAGTTGGTTGGGTCGCTGGCCGGCTCCGGCTTCTGGTGATTACAAGGGGCTAATTTTAAAAGGGCACCGTCTAGGCAACTAAAAGTTGAGTTGACCGACTCACTTACCCCTACAACCACCAGCAGTCCCGCAACAACAACAGATGCAGTCAATGATCTTGGCATTCTAAATCTATATAGGTGATGTACTTTAGACCGACAGATTACACCTCGAGTATCGCTTTCACACAAGAACAGAATTACACGCAAATGCAACGTGTTAGCTTCTGAATTGAGTCATAGTTATCAAACGATGAATGCCGTCACGTGACAACTGATTTTTCCTCCTTTGTGAACAAGTTGTAAAAACACATATATGTGTGCCTATACGAGTGTTGCCAATGTTGTCTAAGGGAAGTAACGATCGGACTTCCAAGTGGCATACCGCTTGAAAAAAAATATAAGCGCGGTAGGCGGACAGATGCCGTATTTATCTTAAACATGTAAATTCGAGTGATATAATATTTGTTTTCAGAGTACGGTGGTCAAAATCAGAGAGAAAAATATATTATAAACCGAACATTTGCTTTTTGGATTTTTGGGGGGTCAAAATTCAGATAATAGTCTCACTGCCACTTTTTATGGCGGTAGAGAGAGCTAAGATCTGACTTGAATGAGATTGGCAAGCGAACAAAACCTCCCTGGTCGACCCTGGAAGTGTTGGGATTCCCTCAAATATAATTTCACCTCATCTCACCTTGTTTAAAGGCAGACCTAGCGGAATTCCGGGTCTAAATTGCTCCAAGCAGCCTATAGTCGTCGTAACAGTTTGGTCACATCGGTTAGTTGATTGCCACCATATACACCATAGGGTGATGTGTTCTAATATACAACATCAGACGCGTCCTTACGTTCTGCCACGTAATACGAATGTTCCATATTCGGGCAGCACGTGTTCGATTGCTGAACGCCTGTGATCTGTTGTGGAACGCGTGTGTTCTCCCCCGAAAGAAGTCCATGCACATTAGCAGACATAATGTGCTGAATATTGTTAGATAAATTTAAATCGACCATATACACTTTCCAAAAAGGAAACGCACAGGTTGATTTTTTAGTAAATTTATTGTACCTAATAAAGTCGATATATTTAATTTGATATCATAGATACATATATGACATTTTGAAGCTCGATAGTCACATGTTGTCGTTGTACAAATGCATTGAAAACTGTTCATTGTCATGTCACATAAAGGCCACAAGGTTGCGCTGAACTCAGTATCTCGTGTGACCGCCCAGGGCAGAAACCATGGCTCTGCATCTCCTCGGCATTGACTGGATAAGTGTACGAATTCGGTCCTGCGGAATTCTGTGCCATTCTGCTTGGAACGCCTTGGTCAGTTGTGGGAGTGACTGCGGCGTGTTCTGACGTTGACGTAAACGTCGATCGAGTTCATCCCAGAGGTGTTCGATTGGGTTGAGATCTGGAGATCTCGACGGCCAGGGCAAGACGTTGATGTTGACATTATGAAGCTAGTCTACCGTGACACGAGCTGCGTGCGGTGGAGAGTTGTCCTGTTGAAACAGCTCCCTCTGGCGGACAATGATTGGAAGAAGGCGAGGTTGAAGAATCTGTTTACGAGCTGGATTTCTTGGTCGGATTCCAGCCTCGCGAAGATTGTTCCCGACAGTCTGGTCCGACATCCTCCTCAAACCAGGGATGCGTCCTGCAGTCTCCGTAGCTCTGGCATTGCGATGAATGTGGAACAGTCGAACGTAGCGATCCTGTGCAGGGGTGGTAACTCTTGGTCGGTCAGTTCTCGGACGGTCTGCAGTGGAATAGAACTGTGTGTATCGGTTGTGGTGGACGTTGAAGTGGCTTGCAAAAGAAGACTGCGATTCCCCTCTTTGGATAAGTCCTATGGCGATGTTCCGATCGGCAGCGCTGAGTCTCGGCATTTTCGAACTTGAAAAAAGTTGACAATTGAATGACAAATTATTGGCTTATGCTTGCCTTTTTATAGCCATTACCACGAGTTGCGAATGCCATAACTTGCACGTGCGTTTTACTTTACTGTTTTCCTCCATGGCATTTTTGAACAAGTGTGAAAACAATGCCGTTTAAGACATTGCAAATCGACAATGGCTGCGTTTTGACGCACCGTTTTTCGAATATCAGGCCACCAACATTTTCGAATAACATATATCCAATTTATATACCAGGCCTTTTGTGTAGTCAGGTTCAATGAACGACATATTACCCGTGCGTTTCTTTTTTTGAAGAGGTCCCGTGAAGATTCCGGGGTGGAACAGGTCTTCAGCAACCCATGCTTGCCGTAAAAAGGTGACTATGCTTGTCGTAAAAGGCGACTAACGGGGTGGTCAGGCTCGCTGATCTGGTTCATGCATGTCATCGATCCCAATTGCGTGGATCGATGCTCACGATATTAATCACTGGATTGTTTGGTCCAGACTCGATTTTTACAGACCGCCGTCATATATATAGCTGGAATATTGCTGAGTGCGGCGTTAAACAACAAACCAACCATCCCACCAACTTTTGTTTAAGAGTGTAATTGTGTTTTCGAAATATTTAATTTTGATAAGAAGAGAGGCTGGCATATTGGTAAGTCTAACAGAAAATTTGTATAAGAGGGGTGGCATTTTGAGTTTAATGAATAATAAATATTTACACGGCATACTTTGTGTTAATAATAACTCATATGTAGCCTGATTAAGTATTGAAATACAGCTCACTGGTAATACAGGGAAATAACTTGCTTGCATTATGGGACATTTACCTGTATCAGAACATTGGCATTCTGTTGGCTTCTTTTACCTGGACCATGTATGTGTGCTATGGAACATATACGGTCTATTTGCTGTGTTCTATAATGAATATATATTGATAAGCAGCAAACTAATGTTATAGGCGAAAACACGTGTTCCATTAATAGAATATCGGGGTTCTATTTTTCTAACTAGCATTCAAAGCTGCCCATGCCCTGTGAACCACATCTGTTACGTGAGAAAACTGACTTGACGTCGCATTTATTTGTCGCTACAATTTCCTATCATCTGAGGGTTATCTGTACCAAGTATCCATCTAGTAATACTTTTGTTTCATATTTAATCCTTACCTAAAATTGTGTAATATTTAGGCGATAAAATCATATGCTGATCACATGCGAAGTAAAACCTGCCCCATACGAAACGCAGAGCAGACGACATATTCCTCGCCATTTTGACCGAAATTTCTGTCATTATTCCACACGCATTATTCGCAAATTGTGAGATGAAAACCCAATCCAGTTTGCACTTGTGACTATTTGAAAGTTTTCCAAATGAGTCTCAAGTAAAATGAATATAAATCAGGTTCTATATGAATCCAGACTTAAGTTCGTCTGAACGTGCGAAGCGGGCTGCACGCAACACATCTCTGAACATCTAAATTTGGGATCCGAGGGCATGATCAGCGTGTATCGAAATCAGCAGAGTTGTGTTGTTTGGCTATTTTATGCGAAACATTGTCGAGAAACAGTCTCACGTTGATTTGTTGTTTCTATTACAGGGTGCATTGCAGATAATCAGTACCATGGAAATTATTGAACACAGCACACGTCTACGCAAAGTGTTTGGTGTTGTAGGAAGTTGCGGACTCACATTTGACAAGATGTTTCCTGAAACATGGTCATGTCGCTGTTATTAACATCGTCCTTGTGGATATATACCCACGAGAAACATCTGCGCTTCATGAAAGACTTGTATGCTTCAATTTGATTCACGACAGTTTCTAATGTTTCATGAAGAACTGTAGATCCTTATACCGTTGTCAAGCAAGGATCTATACCGAATCGCTTTCCACAGTATTAAAGAAGCTGTTGTCCATAAAGTTGTGTCTGCCTTGTCATCCGTCAACTTCTAAGTAATGCCTATCAAACAATTTATGAAGGATATACAACAAACCAAAAAAACCAAACAACGTACTATAATGATTGTATTCTTTATTGATGTTACAAAATCTAAATAGAAGTGTAAAAAGGACATACTCAGCAACATGACAAGCGTGCGTTATCTGATGATAAAGACACATGTTACAACATGGGGACGACTCCTGTGCGACTACAACGTATCTTTGTGCTGCAAGCAGGACTTCGGCTCTACCATTGAACAGCCATAATTTTGTCACTGAATTCAACTTTTGAAATGTAGAAAATATATACCATAGAATACATATGCAGCAAAATATATTGTTCTTCATCGTAAAGGATATATGCATATATACATATGTGTATGTACCCTGAGGTGAAAGCAATTTCAAGACAAAAACAGTGACACAGACAGTGAGAATACACTTACACAGAGGTACAGTGTAACCTCCTTAATCCAAACTATCCCTTACTGATGAATGATCCAGATGAACAAATATCTGGCTCAACGAATCTCAGATAGTAGTAATGCCTACGTTTATGATAAATGTTCCAGATAATCAAATATCTTGATTAACGAATCTCAGATGTATAGTAAAGCTCTTTTCGTAAAACGAAAACTTTACAACAGGAATCGTCCAGAAGTTGAGGTTTCCAGATTAACAGGGTCCGAAACAGCAACTGTATTACCCTTATTTTAATATATTGCATGTGATTCCATGGCATTTGGTTGGCTATCCAAGCAAACGTTTATGCATTAATGTCTGCATAAACCGAAAATAGGCCACGCCCACCAACAGACTACTGTTTCCTGATTGGCTGACAATAGTATGGGAGGTGCTTGTGTTGCATTACGGCACTGATTTCCTTGTCCGGTCCTCTTAAATAATTTCTTAGCCATATCTGTTATACATTGTATTTGAAAGTGCACAGAAATATCAAAATCATCAACTTCAAGAAATATGACACACACAGAATACAATGCAAGATAATTTGTACACTTACAAACATTAACAAACAAAGGCTTTAGAGTAGTTTTAAAAATAAAACGTGGCACACAGCTTACATTTACTAAAATGTATGTCAATTCTGTCAAATTCAATAAATGCAATGTCATTCAATCACAAATAATTAGTTGAAGGGTTTAATGCATGCCATTAATATATGTTCGTAAAGTCATTGCCAATAAACATTTAAAATCTATGTCAATATTAATAAAGAAAGGTATTGCACAAACAACACAATACCAGCATCATACCAGAAGCACCACAACAAGCTCAAATTGCAGGAAATATTGTTTATATTATTCAAACCTACCACAGTGTTTGAGGTATTAAAAAGATATGTACAAACGTCACTAAATATCTTCATTCAATAGTGAATAACCGTACCCTGACACTGCCAACACTTTTAATAATTTAACAACATATTTACACTGTAGATTGAAAGCACCAGAAATAGCTTCAAGATATCACACCAAAGGACACTTTCAAGGAAACCACACAGTATCAGAAAAATAAGCTATTTTACACAAAATATGGCAAACATTTCTTCTCTTATCAATCTTTAGTCCAGACGAACATCCACGCTTTATGAAAGATATATAAAATGAATACTATTTACCTGAAAGCATTCATTACATATCAATATGTTTATTCCAATAATTATTTCCAGTTTTTCCAAGAAAATGAAACATCCACTAAACAGGCAGATCACAAAAATATATATAAAAAGTATATTGACTTATTGACTAGTCGTCATGGAGATTGAATCTGAAAAGATAAAATCTGTTTTTGGCTACTTCATTGAGCCCAAGCTCCATACCAGAAATCTACCAGAAAATTTCAGTTAGATGCTATTCTCATCCATTTACTGAAAAAACAACTCCCATTTTTTAAGTTTTTAAGGTGGATTACGTGATCAAATAAGTCTCACTATAACTGGTTAAACTAATTTTTAAAGTCACCAAAAATATGCCATTTCTCATACAACAACCATTACGGGTGACCTCTGGCATTAATGTATCATATACAGTTAGTAACGGACGTAAACAGCTCTGTTACACGAGGAATTCAAACACATGATAGTAAAATCATACTAATCAATGTCATGAAATCATAAATGATAATTCAAGACGCCAAAAAAGGTTCCAACCCACTACGTACATGTACATGCAATTACTTCATACCAAACTGCACCAATAACTTTCAAAAACATCCGAAATAGTCCCTTATGGGCAGAGGACCAAGTTTGCAGTATAAGAGAGAGTGAGTGAGGGAGTTTTATGCCACTTTCAGCATTATTCCAGCAATATCACGGCGAGGATGCAGTGTAAGCAAGATATATAGACAGAAATGGCAAATCCACTACAAGCTTCTTCATACTGAACATCCAAAAGAATGTTTAATGTGGCTATCATGGTGCCATTTTGAATGTCTTGTTCGTTTGTTTGTTTATTGTTTAACACTGCACTCAGAAAAACTGACAATCTGATCCCCTGAGTCTCCTCTTACTACAAGCACAGTCGCCTCTTATGGCAAGTATGGGTTGCTGATGACCTGACATCATTATCAGGGCAATAAATCCTTGTGCCGCTAAGGGAGGCAACTCTCTTCGCAAAATTCAGTTCCTCGTACCACGGGCAACCCATAATATATTACATATCATTACAAGCATGCATGCACTGACAGTAGCTGTCAAACATTCCAAATTCAAACCACGACACTAATTAAAAATTGTATAAAAAAGCAATTGTATATGCTTGTCTTGTGCAACACTAGTTTATCAAGAGTTGATGCCAGTCTTCTAATGTTTGTACCTGCACAAAAGCACACAACAGGTAGATAATGGCTCAGACTAGAAAATACACGGGAGTGGTCTCCCTTGGATAGACATGTCAGTACACATCATGACATTATGAAACCTTGGTCTTCAGTTATCCCCACAACGATAAATTTACTATACATTAACACATGTTAACACAGAAGTATAGAATCAGCCATATGTGTCACTGTACAATGTATTGCCCACGAACCATGAAATCAGCCACCATATGATCACGTTCTATTTTGACATCTCAAGACATACAAACTGTTCAAAAGTGAAGTATATGCAGACTTCCTACCTAATTAGTGAGTGAGTGAGTGAGTTGGGTTTAACGCCGCTTCAGTATTCCAGTTATATCACGGCGTGTCAGCTTAATGTGGGAGGAAAGCCCGAAGTGATGCAGGTCTCAGACGTTTACCACTTCGGTGAAACCCACGAGCACGGGTATGGTGCTGACAAACCTAGAAACATAATTGGGGCGAACTGGGATTCGAACCCACGATCATAGGTTTCTGGCATGCCCAAGGGACGCAACTTTACCTAATCAGTATTTAAGATGAAAAGAGGTCCTCATTTCCTTGAAGATTGCTTTTGCAGTATTGGAATCTAAAGATCACAAAATTTCAAGTTTTTACATTTTGATCTATGACAAGGAGCTAATTCTTCAACATTGCTTCGGCCATGTTAGTTTACTGATTTTGATAGTGATAAATTAGGTCGGTACGTCGAAAAAAGATGTCACATAAAATGCATTGTGCAGGAAACTGTAATCTTCTTAAATTTTGGTTTGGAACTGAAGGTGAAAAATCTATAAAAAAACTAGTTTCGGTCCTTAGAAATATTACAGCAAGTGAGATCAACAGGGATTTGAACCCACAATCATAGGTTTCTGGCATGCCCAAGGGACGCACAGCAAATCGCAGCGCCTTTAGACGACTGGGCCAACCGTGACCCCTAGAAATATTACAAATCTAATACATGGCATTTCATTTTTATGGATTGGTCTGACAGCTGATCAGAGTTTAACATTAATATTTGACTTGAAATGACAAATGATCGTTGGAAAAATTTCTCCTATAGTCCCACAAAAATCCCTTGCATTATTCCTATTCACAAAGTGATCTTTACCATTAGCATTAATAAGAACCTTGCCATTCTGATTATTCTTTTCTTCTGAACCATTCAATTTTAAAGGATCGATAAAACAAACAAAATAATTTAAGGCCTAAGTTTACAATTAATATATATACATACATGTAGGTCGTGCTTCAAACTACATATATATGTTGTGCAGCAAATGAAGAAACTACTTGCCTCACACACTCTAATAAGGTTGAACCTCACAACTGAATATAAAGCCATACATACTATCATAAATGACATGCAAACAAACAAACAAACAAACAAAGATCTCAGCCTCAGGCAAGCATGGCTAAATTGCAAGATGCGTAGGAATGTTACAAAGCCAGTATTACCACATAAAAGAAGCAACAATAACCGTCAAGATGCATAGTTGTATAAAATGGTCACAGTGTTTTATTATATACCAGTCAAAGAGATAAAATAGTCAATTAAACCCACAAACAAATCTGAATTCAAATTGAAATCAAGCCAAGTGTTAAGAAATTGAAGTGAATTAACCACTCCACATGGGTATGGTGCTGACAAACCAAGTACCAGGATGTGTCTGGGATTCAAACTGACAATTAGCGGATCCTGGCATGACATTCAGTTTGTCATATACCAAACTTCTCCTCAAATGAATAATAAGGGTGCAACAGTAAAAGGAAAACTATATTTTTGTAATAAGTTAGTGAGTAGGAAAAAATCTTTGCCCTTGAGTGAGTGAGCTTGGTTTTACAATGCTTTTAGCAATATTCCAGCAATGTCACGGCACGGGACACCATGTACCCATGTGGGGATTCAAACCCAGGGTCTTCGGTGAGATGAGCGAATGCTTTAACCACTCGGCTACCCCTCCGCCTCTTAAGCCCTTTGAACAGCACTTCAGTAGCATCAGGTGATGCCAGCTTCTTGTTGGGGAAAGGGTAGTGTACAGGCTTCTACTGTGATGACACCAAGAGTCAACTGAAGGTCATAATCTCTGATCATATTAATGAGCGAGAGTGATATCACTCAACATGGCCTCAGCAATCTTGCCGCTATTCGCAAGATTATTAGGAAAGGCATTATTGAAAAACATACAAACATGTGCTATGACTTTAAAACATGATACCACAGACTTAGAAATGAAACTTAAATAAAAAGAAAATTAGATCATAACATGGAAAATAAAGACCCGTGCCAGAAAGTGATTTTGGTCTTGCATTGTCAGACAATTTCAGCCATATCATAGTGTGTCAGCTTAATGTGGGAGGAAAGCCCAAAGGGTCTCATGTAGAAGATGTTTACCACACAGGTGCAACCAATGAAAACAAATGACAGAAAATAATGTAAAATTCAAATCCCAGTCAGCAGATCCTGGCAAGACAAAGGGACACAACTGTGCAATTCTTAAAACAACTTGTACACCTGTGCCTACAATAACTAAACTGTTCTTAAGAGAATAAATAATGTTTCATAACCAAGAATATTTAAAAGACATTGTGACTACTTAGTATGAAAGGTAACAAGTCAACAAGACTGTCAACACGTAAGAAATGCGACAGACCCAATATTGCAAACAGAAAGAATATGCATATACCATTATGATAAAAAAATGATATGGATTAATAATATAAACATTCTTTTCAGCAATTATTCCAAATCATAAAATGAAGGACACTTATATATAACATATAGATAACAAAATCAACCAATTGAAAACAAAGGACTTCTTCCCAGATTCCAATTGCAACACATATATTTTCCATCAATATGATTATTTCCCAAAAGATAGAAATTTGAACTTAGAAGAATAAATATGAGAGAGATGATGCTACATTGCCTGCATGATGTTATTGTGCACTGCTCAGCAGATAATAAATCCCTCCTGTTGGGTGTGGCAACACAAAACACTCCGTTCATACATTGCCATCACTCTTTCTCGTCAGAGCAAAGCCCAGTCTTGGGAAACAAGCATAGGGTACTGGGGACCTATTCTGCCTTGGAATCCCACAGGGAGACAAGAATGGGGTACTGGGGACCTATTCTGCCTTGGAATCCCACAGAGACAAGAATGAGGTACTGGGGACCTATTCTGCCTTGGAATCCCACAGGGAGACAAGAATGGGGTACTGGGGACCTATTCTGCCTTGGAATCCCACAGAGACAAGAATGAGGTACTGGGGACCTATTCTGCCTTGGAATCCCACAGGGAGACAAGAATGGGATACTGGGGACCTATTCTGCCTTGGAATCCCACAGAGACAAGAATGAGGTACTGGGAACTGCAATGTATTCCCACGATTGCGATGTATTCATGTCATTGGACACATGAATTCTGGATCATGCTGAGCAGCACTCAATGACATCCTCAAACAAAAAAACAAAACTTCCTCCATTAAGATGAGCAACATATATTACATGGATGCCTACTACCACTTGGAAATAGAACTGTAGCATCGGTACTCCATGTGATCAAATTAAACATCTGTGAAATCTGTGAACTGTGAGGGGGGGGGGGGGGGGGGGGGAATAAAACATATTACAGATGGGAAATATATCATATAACAACAACCCTCACACATATACAGAACCCATCAACAACACAATCCACACACATCACGGGCGATATAGTACTTATATTCCCTGCCTAGATACATAGCAACACAACGTAGTTAAACAGGTGTCAGGAAAACAGTTTTGCCATGTTTACTGAGTATCAATCATCTAATAAGAAAATAAGTTAAAACTACATTCTCCAACATTTGATAAAAAATGTTAAAAAGACTAGAATACTTGAATACGTCATTCCTGGAACAGAAATATCAGTAATGGTAAACATACAATATAACCGATTAACTCAATATTGACTAGGACTGGATCAGTATCCCTATACACCTGGTAAAAAGATAAGCACCAGACATATTTCCATACATTTTTACAAATCGCATCCTTTATGAATTTTCTCACAATTCACATTTGTTTTTGGACACATTGAAATACAGAAGCCGAAATCGAATATACAATACCATGCAATCCAAGACCACTCACAGTTTTTTAATTTAATTAACGCTTGCATTAGTTTCAAGATTTACAGTACATCAAGGCGTGTCAGCTTTATGTGGGAGGAAAGCGCAAGTGATGCGGGTCTTAGACGTTTACAACATTGGTGAAACCCACAAGCAGGGGTATGGTCTCCCTCTAGAAAAGGAAAGTTAGGTCAAACGTAAATGTTTCCAAAACATTAACGGAAGGCAAGGAAATATGAAACGGAGCATGGATACAGTTCTCAGCTCGTTTCCAGATTAACATACTACTCAAAAGAAGTTAAAGAACACCCACAATTGGAAGACTGTGCCTACACTCCATGACAGATTAACAATAGTGTTCTTTAACTTGTCTTGAGTAGTATATACATGCTAACGTCAATAACAGCATACGGCATGCTGAACGATCACAGGTGATGAGAAGACAAAGTCGTAAAGAGATATCTCTGGCCAGTAATCATCCACGTTATAAAGTCTTGTAAAGATACACAACAGACTAGATCAAGAAAACAGGAATGTGGAAATTCTAATAATTAATGCCCGTTTGCTCCAAGAAGATTCTAGATACCGCTGATGATCATGACACAATTTTGGAACAGCAGAAAAAAATAAGAAATGGGTACTTGATGCAGAATTGATCAAATATCAGAAAACAAACAGAATTTGTTGGACCTCAGCAGGCTATTTCTGCAGAAATCAAATCTTATTTAATCCACTATTATGTAACAGATAAACTAACTGAGCTTAGAAAAGAGTTACTCCCCTTACTTGTGTCCTTAACACTATGCATGAAAAGCTGTTTCAAAACACAGGAAGTTACCACGTTGATCAAGTTGGTCAGGCTGCCTCACAACCAATAGTTACATAATTTAATATTACTTCAACGTAGAAAAACACATTCACCGTCAAAATAGAAATTAAATCAGAAATATTAATCACAATAAGATCTGCATAACTGAAATTACTAATGGAACAATATAACAAGGAAATATCAGATCAGGGCACTGTTCCACAAAGCGAAGGTAGCGCTAAGATGATCGTAACTCCCATTCTTTAGCATAGGCTTACGATAGTCGTAGCTCTACGATCGCTTTGTGGACTGGGGCCCTGGTCTCATCCTGAATAAAGATAATAACAACCATAACACATCATGTCCTGAGTTACTTAGTTTCAAGGTAGGTAATTGCATCATAGTGATTGTAGCTTCAGTTATCTAGAAGGAAACTGGCCGGGGTGAATGTGATGCTTTATCATGATGCAGAACATATGCAGTCAAAACAATTCAGCTTTAACATGATTGAATTCATTCACTGACGAAACATGACTTAGAAAACAGTCTTCTGTTACTGGAGCAACTTCACAATGTTTATCAATTTTATCATCAGGGCCCACTTGCACAAAACAATCTTGGCGCTAAGATGATCGTAACTCCCATACTTTAACAAAGGCTTATGATTCCATTCCTCTCTCCATCGCCATCTGACAAACCCTCATGAAGGAGGTGTCAGATGAACCCTGAGCCAACTTTCTTTGTCAAATAAAAATGAAGGATGCAGTTTTTTTAGCCAAATGTCTTTTTCTTGTTTTTTGTTGTTAAACTCCACAGTCAGCAATATTCCAGAGATGTCAATTATACACAAGCATCTAAACCTAACCGTCCAATCTGTATGTCAGCACTTAAAACATGGGTTATTTGACTCTCTGCTGCAGTTGCAGTTTCAGCTTTCAGCGTCCTTGTTTCCTAATTTTCAGTCTGAACATAAGAAACAAACCCAAAACATGTGTTGTCTCAATAGTACAACCTTTTATGTGTAGATACCATGGCATACAGAAAAGTATAAACATTGATGGACCTTATTATTTTCCATTTAGAACTGACCAGATACTCTCATTTTGAGATCCAAAAACCAAATACTCTGAAAACTTTCCTCACTCGTACCGAGTGAATGATTGAGTATATTTTTACACTCTTTTATCAATATTCTTTTTAATATCACAGCATGGAACACCAGAAATGGACTGAAAGCATTGCACACTTGGAGAAACACATTGTACACTTGGAGAAACACATTGTACACATGGGGAAACACATTGTACACATGGGGAAACACATTGTACACATGGGGAAACACATAGTACATGTGAGGAATGGAACGAGCCATGATCGGTGCAACCAGCCAACGACTCGTACTAAGAATTATGAAGCCTCAAGAGCTCACCTGATGTCCCATCCTACGAAGGGTTTATCAGATCTTGATGGAGAGTGGTGACACGTTGGAGGAAAAGATCTGATTTTAATGAGATTACATCATCTTAACAGCAGCATCCGCTGATTTCGAAACTAATTTCAAACACAGAGAATTAGGCAATGAGGAAACATCTGATCTGTCTATGACTTCTTTCACACATAGAAAGTCAATACATACCACTTAGACTACAAATCAACTGGGCACCTGCACATAAACAACAATTTGTACTTCATAATACGCCTCATAAGATACTGTTTTTTCATGCATTTTATTAAATCAAGACACTATACAAAAGTTGCATACATTTGCAAAGTGTCATTAACATTATACATTACAATATTCTGCAGATTTTGCATAGGTTAAGATATGATAAAATGTACAAGATAAATAAATGTGAGATGTTAAAAGACAGTAAATGGTTTTAAAGCTATGCTTAATGGCCATTTAGAGTTTTAAACTTCATTTGATGCTACTCCAGTGAAGAATCTTGTGAGAACAAAGAATGAAGAATATTAGTAAATGTAATCATAAACAATGACAAGTGAAAACATGGAAGTATAGTCAAATAGATCCTCACTAAAACCCTCTCTCTAATCTGTTCTGGTTGCTGTCGGACAGAATAATGTCTCCGTTTGTTCCAATCTTTCCATTGGTTGACAAATATTTTTCTCTGCTATCATTGGTTAGATTGTTGCCATTAGCTACATGATCAGACTTGTGATTGGTAACATCCTCCTCCGATATTTCTTCATCGCTTGAACTTCTGTCATCCTTTGCAATCTGAAAACACAACACAGAACAAAATCATCATGTGATTAATTCAAGGGAGATAACTGTGGGAAATACACATATTATCTCCCTTTTTTCTTAACTGAACCGTGAATGTACTTTAAATGATAAAAACAATAATATAAATGAAGAACACATTATTACGTTTTTCACAGTCATTTTCAAAATCATTCTAAGAATTTTTAATAAAAAAAATTAATTAAACATCAAATTATTACTCAGAAATCTCAATGATAAAGCTCATTTTATTGAAACGATATAACAAGAATATTTGCATACTGAAATACAAGCTCACGATGACTTTCTGCTGTACCACTTACATATCAAATCGTGTTGCAAACAAGAACTTACACTCATTGCAAACACTTCATCAATGCACTGAGCTACTACATTGTAAAGGTGAGGTGAAATTGGGCTTATGTCGAGTCCAAGATTATTGCACTAATATAGCGACGTGCATACACGTGTGTGTGTGTGTGTGTGTGTGGCTGCTTGTAATAGTCCGGACTGATGCCGATTTATAGTGCTAGCTCATTGAGATACCATGCCGCAGTTTAACATGAATATCCCACTCAGACACAGTATACTGACTCCGAGCCAACCAGTCCCTGTTTAAGCCCCTTAAAGCCGAGCGCCGGACAGGGTAACAACAAGTACCATCTTTTAACGTCTTTTGGTATGACGCGGCCGGGGATTGAACCCCGGACCTTCCTTTTTCTGGGCAGACACTCTGCCACTAGACCACGGAGGCTGTCCTACATTGTAAAGAGGCGGTGGTATAATATCAACAAAAGCACAGTTTCATTGCTGAAGCCTGTTGTGAGATGCTGGCCTATATAGAAATATGATTTTATTGTAGCCTGTAGTAAGCAGTCATGGCTGTTCAGGCCTCAAAGTTGCGACTAAAATGGTCGCCAATGCGACCTAAATTTCAATTTGTCTACTGTCTAAAATTCAGAGGAAGCCAAATGACTACCTTGAAAAATATCTTGTGGTGACTAAATTCTATTGCTACACATATGTGAAGACAAAAATATACAATTGTACTCGCAAATAATTCCTCCAAAAGTCAACAATGAACCGAAATACATAAATATTAATGTAATTAGTATTTTATTTTCGTTGATAGTTCATTGGATAAGCAAAGATACACCTATATAATCTAGTTACATAAGTTGCATTATTGTTCGAGTCACAAATACGAAACTCAAATAGAGTTTCCACAAATATACAATAATAATTATTTTATAAAAGATAATTTCAAATGCTTTTGGCTACCAAGACTATTGGCTTGACTTCTTAATTTTACCACTGGCTACCTGGAAACAAATACTTGTAGCCATATAGCTACTTGGTAAAAAAATTTAAACTTTGAGGCCTGCTGTTGGATGTGTATCAAATAGCACACACAAGAAAGGAGTAATGTGTTCCTGTCTCACACAAGCATAGTTGCATTAAGCCTGATTTCCCTCAAAACTAATCAGAAGATAGTTTGGCAGTGAAGAGAACGTCTGTTTAAAATCTGAAATACTTTTAGTCTGATGACAGCCTAAATGGGAATTTATGGCTATGATGTGTGACATCATATCTCTAGCATCACAATGAATGTTGTGACGCCATAATAGGGACGTGTGAAGTAGAGCTAATGTTTTCAAGGCTTGACCTTGACCTCTGAGTAATCTTGACCAAAACCTAATAAAGGTATATACTAAGTCTATTCTATTTCGTGACCTTGAACTTAGTCGTTTGCATGACATGTACCAAGCAAATTCTCCAGTTCCATTTGGAAGCAGTCTATGGTAGAATGACCTTTGTCCATAATCTGTGTGTGACAGTCATTAGATACATGACAGGCAGTGATGGTGGTGGTCAAATTAAACATCAAGCAGTCGTAGTTACAACTGAAGTGTAACCATGTTAGTCATCTATATCTATCTAATAGGCCACAGTAACTTGACATGTTGACAGACATGACACACAATCACACATGGTGACACACAATCACACATGGTGACACACAATCACACATGGAGACACACAATCACACATGGAGACACACAATCACACATGGTGACACACAATCACACATGGAGACACACAATCACACATGGTGACACACAATCACACATGGAGACACACAATCACACATAGAGACACACAATCACACAAAGAGACACACAATCACACATGGAGACACACAATCACACATGGAGACACACAATCACACATGCTAACAATCACTCAGAGACATCCAATCACACATGGAGACACACACTCACACATGGTGACACACAATCACACATGGAGACACACAATCACACGTGGTGACAAACAATCACACATGCTGACAATCACTCAGAGACATCCAATCACACATGGAGACAATCACACATGGAGACACACAATCACACATGGTGACACACAATCACACATGGAGACACACAATCACACATGGAGACACACAATCACACATGCTGACAATCACTCAGAGACATCCAATCACACATGGAGACAATCACACATGGAGACACACAATCACACATGGTGACACACAATCACACATGGAGACACACAATCACACGTGGTGACACACAATCACACATGGAGACAATCACACAAAGAGACACACAATCACACATGGAGACACACACTCACACATGGTGACACACAATCACACGTTGAGACAATCACACATGGAGACACACAATCACACATGGAGACACACAATCACACATGGAGACACACAATCACACATGGAGACAATCACACATGGAAACACACTAACACATGGTGACACACAATCACACGTTGAGACAATCACACATGGAGACACACAATCACACATGGAGACACACAATCACACATGGAGACAATCACACATGGAGACACACAATATCACACATGGAGACACACACTCACACATGTGACACACAATCACACGTTGAGACAATCACACATGGAGACACACAATCACACATGGAGACACACAATCACACATGGAGACACACAATCACACATGGACACACACACTCACACATGGTGACACACAATCACACATGGAGACACACAATCACACATAGAGACACACAATCACACAAAGAGACACACAATCACACATGGTGACACAATCACACATGGTGACAACAATCACACATGGAGACACACAATCACACATGGAGACACACAATCACACATGGAGACAATCACACATAGAGACACACAATCACACAAAGAGATACACAATTACACATGGTGACACAATCACACATGGTGACACACAATCACACATGCTGACACACAATCACACATGGTGTCGTCAACCCAGTCACAGAAGAGAGCTGCATTCAAGGAGTTTCCATACCCAGTGTCCATCATGGCCATCAACAGGGATGTTGCCTAGTAGGGTTTGTTAACACTAGTAAAATAATGATTAATTAAAAGTTCATGAATGCAATGAAGCAAACTGATCTCAATGAGGATATGAAGCCAACCATAAAGAGGGGGTAAGTAACAGCAAACTACTGAATCCAAAACACACACGTGTTAGTAAGACAGTGTAACAAACCATATACCTCCCATGATGCACTATTCTCATGCAGGTGATAATCATGCCTTATTTGTATGTGGAAGTGTAGCGTTAACTACCACCAAATACAATGACAAGTCTATGAAAGACATGACGCTCCGCTATCAGCTTGGGCTAAAAAAGGAAAATAAGTAATGGATGCATGAAAAGGTGAAATAAATATTCTTGCATTAGTAATTGTGCAAACATTTGTCCAAGCACATTTCGAAACAACAGTCACTTAAACATATATTCCCCAGAAATAAGGACAAGAAAGATATTTAAGATATAGTTCTTGTTTTTATAATTAGTTTCAAGGATTCCAATATATATTTTATTGATGTACCATGTGACACCTTAATAAAAAATTATTATTATTATTATTATTATTATTATTATTATTATTATTATTATTATTATTATTATTATAGTTTCTGTTAGAAGATGTAACTTACTGAAGAATATCACTGATATTTATTTTTGGAGAGGAGCATTAGTTCTTTATAAGTAAGGCTGATAAATGTTATCAACTTGGCCAAATAATATTTGATGTAATACTCAGTGGCTCAACAAAATGAGCGACTTAAAACTTATGTATGTGACAACCATGTTTGTTCTTCAGCCAAAGGAACATACCGTATTCGACGTAATAAGCGCCCCGCTCTAATAAGCACCCACGGCGATATTTGCAATATATTTTGGCTAGTGAACAATCCCAATTAGCACCCTTCCGACTGATCAATGTACACAAGACTTATTTATCCGTGTATAATACGCACTCGTGTGTTATATGCACCCTTAATTACGGAAATTAAATACATCTGTCGTGTATAATACGCACAGACTTTTCTTTTGTATCATTTCAGGCTGTAAGCGTAAGCCATGAAATTTATGATCTTTCAACTCTTTCACCAAAATTAAATTCTAATAAGAGCCCCCTATTTCCCTTGGCGCGTATTACGTCGAATACGGTACCTAGTTTCAGTTATAATAAACTGAATTAATATTTTCAGATGGACGAACAATGAGTGAGTGAGTGAGTTGGGTTTTACGCCGCTTTTAACAGTATTCCAGTTATATCACGGCGTGTCAGCTTAATGTGGGAGGAAAGCCCGAAGTGATGCAGGTCTAAGACGTTTACCACTTGGTGAAACCCACGAGCACGGGTATGGTGCTGACAAACCTAGAAACATAATTGGGGCAAACCGGGATTCGAACCCACGATCATAGGTTTCTGGCGTGCCCAAGGAACGCAACTCTGCACAGCGAATTGCGGCGCCTTAGACGACTGGGCCACCCGTGCCCCCGCACGAACAATGACAAAGATCTTAACAAACACTGAATAAAAAAAGGAGAAGGACCTTGGATATTTATCGGGATATTTAATTAACAGTGAAGACTGAGCGTGCAATTCCGTGATAATATCCAACAAAATATTCATTATCCTAATTTATTTATTTTTTTCCGTATAGATCATATGTTGTAACATATGCAGCTAAGCATTGAATTGGATTTATGATGTGAGGTAGTGGATGGTAAAATCTATACAAAATATTGTTAATTTAGTAGATGATTGAATTTGGAGAGAGTCCTCAACGAAAGTTTTATAGTTTTATAGGAATAAATGGCAATATGAAGGTCAGGACATCACCATCACAAATACTGTAAATCTAGAAAGTTTTGGCATCAGGAAAGTACTGTAAAAACGGCAAGTGACACACACTCACAATAGTTTCATCACACAGTTATTTATTGAGGCCAACATTTAAAAAAAACATAGGAGGCGTATATTTTTAATCCCTTTCGACACTCCAGCCAGTGCATGATTGACTGATAATCCCTCACATCCTGAGTTGCCTTCAATACACATTGTCAGAGTCAACAGTTTAGTCAGGAAAGTTCAATAACCTACCATATCTCGTCAACTTGCTTATATGACACTGAGTGGACCAGACATATGCCAGCCAGTTAGACTTACATCTAGTCTCTGAAATGATCATATCTTATAGAAAAAACAGTTGTTGAATTATCTTAATACAAAATATAATAAAAAGGAGCCCAGACTCTCTACATTTCCTGAAACTGCAGTAATCTAGACTTGCCCAACTTTATAGACTTGCATGGTCTGTATTGGATATATTTGTATCAGGGTCTTATGACAGACGACCAGCCAGTCTATACTGTTAGATAAACTAGCTCCAATCTTCCTTGTCAACTACAACACATGCATCTATAGTTTAAACATCACTGAGTGACACAGAGCTAGCATTTTATCTTGCCGTTTCCTTCTCGTAAAAAATAACATGCAAAAATAGCTTTTGCTAAACAGGGTGTTGCATATAAGGCAATTGTTAGCCACTCGCAATAATTTCAAGATGCAAAGCTTTCCAGATTTCCAGCACCTACAGCATGCATACCTCCTTAGTGCAACATATTGGGCTATACATCATGCAGCTGAAACACTCTACTATTGTTATGGACAGGGTAAAATATTATAGAAATCATGCCACTGTATTAATTTAAGTATACCAGTAGCACCATTAGTTATAGGAAATACGAATAAAAGTCTAGCAGTCCTTGTCATAACCTTGTGTTAAAAACCCCTTAAATTAAGCAGTCTATTTAATACTTCTGTCTCAAATCTCACTGACCCCAGGGCCCCTTACAATTATGAACATTGCTGTCTAGAGCTGAGTATCTAGAGGTTATCACGCGAGTGTGTTTGGGGATGGTAGATATCCTGCATTAGGAATAAACATTGTATTTAGCGAGCCTTGGCGAGCTAAATACATAGTGTTTATTCCTAATACAGGATATTTACCATCCCCAAACACACAAGCGTGATAACCTCTTTATCATATAATGTCATTCTTTAATTCTATGCTTTAAAATCGCTTTCCCTCTCTCACAAACATTACCGAATCATTGCGAGTTTTCATGGAATGTGCGCATTAATATTTAGTACGTCACAGGGTAAGTGATGTGTCAGTAGGACTGTGACAGTAGCCAATATAGTTCCAACTGAAATCTGTTTCATATACAGTGGCGAAGCAACTTATACGCAAAACAACAGTTGTTTTTAATTGCCTTTCGTGGCAATCCATCGGTCTGTCCGCTAGAGTAACTGCCCTTTGTCAAAGGGAAGCTACTCTAACCCTAGTCTATGAGACGTCACTGCCACGGTCAGATGTTGTTGACAGTCGGTCTGTCCTGTCCTAACGTTAAGAAGTGTAGTCAGATGTACACACAGTGAACAAATCGAAACAAGGTATCAGTTCAAACATATTTCGGCCGAATCCAACCATTTTGATTTGTGGAGAAGGTTTCAAGCCACAGAGGTCTACAAGCACAGATATGGCTACTGATCCCGCTTGGCTAGGCCTTGTGCCCTCGCAAAATTGTTTCGAAATTTATATCTCGAAAGTTGCCAAAACTTATAAAATGCCTTAGCTACGTCACGGTTAGACACTGATTTTCAGTATATTAGACTGTTCGTTTGATAATGATAGCAATTATCCCTGTAGTTTATCCAGATTCACGATGGTTAATTCTGACTCGATCGCCGAATGACGAGGGCGACGCCATGTTTGTTTATAAACAGTGAAAGTAGTCCTACTTGACCTTTGATATTTGCATCTCTATCCGCATATGACCCCAACGGATATCGTTTTTAACCGTTGGCTTTATCCTGCCGAGAAACCTACCCATTATATGATAACAACTGGTATCTTGCAATGTGATTCGTATCACGATACGGACTGACGATACTACTGGTATCAAGATACACATCAAATAGTAAGAAATGATTAAATCTCTTTAATACAGTTCTAAAACCTCTTCTTTCATACATTTATTTGTTATCTCAAGTAAGTCGGCACATCCTTGTCTTTGTGTTCTGCTTACAGGTGGCGCTATGCTACTGCTTCCATTATGGGAGGTAACTGTATAAGTTCCTGTTTTATTTATAGTATATCGTGATCTCACAAACTGACGTTTCAACTATCTTGTGTACCTAAGTTTCGATGATATCGTAGGTATCAGTGAATCGTTACATCTCTACTGCTGTCGGTCAGTACCCGCAGTATTGCGAGACCAAAAGCTCAAAATTCTGCTTATAATCTTATTTTGCGTGAATTTCATAGTTGTGCACATGTTTGACTTGTGGCAGGCATTTTCATGATAAATTTATCCACGGATGAGAGTAAACATACTGATATGCATGTTCGGAAAGCAAAAATACAAAAGTAAACTTCATCTCAAAAGGAACCAAATGTCTGCTTACACATTGAAAACCAGCTTTCGTATTTGACAAATCCTGCACGAGATCTGCTCAAAATGTTATTTTCTGCATGATAAGAACATTTCTGCACCGAGTGGGTATTTCTGCAAAATATTCTGCGGCCGCAGAATTGCGGAATACAGCGCGAACTGGTCAGTTATAGAAAATGAAGTGCATCCTCAAGTCTTTCATATATTCTACACTGCAATGTTCGTCTAGCTACCTCATATTTCAGATAAGGCACAGGGCAAGGAATGAATGTTGTTTTATGCCACAAACAGCAATATTCCCACTTTGCCATGGGGTCCCGCGGGGTGGGGTAGAAAGTGTGCATATAATATTCATAACCTAGTTTCGTAATTAACGAGCCCCACTGACGTTGTCACAGTACCATTGTGGCATGCAAGTCCTTGACAACAGACAAGGATAGATCGCTATAGACCAATTCTAGCCCTGATCCCAGCGTGGGTTATGACAAGGACCCCTGGACTTTCTTTCTTGACTTGACGTATATATGATTGTAACTCTCCTGCTCTGAAGGTATGAGTGAGTGAGTGAGTGAGTATGGTTTAACGCCGCTTTTAGCAATATTCCAGCAATATCACGGCGGGGGACACCAGAAATGGGCTTCACACATTGTACCCATGTCGGGAATCGAACCCGGGTCTTCGGCGTGACGAGCGAACGCTTTAACCACTAGGCTACCCGACCGCCCCTCTGAAGGTATGAAGAGAGTACAGGACTTACTTTTCCTTTTTTCAGGGCGGAGTATGCCATCTTGCTGATAATGACGAACCAGAATATGTGCAGAATCTGCAGGACGATGAGCAGGCCGTTGTATAAGAAGTATATTGCACAGAAGCCCACAATGGTCGTAGACTCGAACATTGCAGTGTAAATCAACCTGAAAACCAAGAGTGAGTGAGTGAGTTTTAAGCCAAGTCTCAGACTTCAGCCAAAAGTCCAAAGCCAAAATGATTTCTGTCTAGAGACCTCCATTCATAATGGTCCAAATGATGAGATTAAATTCTTTGACAGACACATGTTTTGGACATGAATATTATACTTTTAGGACATTCCAGAAATATACTTGAAATGGGTTTCACACATTGTGCCCATGTGGTAAATTGAACGCATCTGTGCATCTGAGCATCTGAGCAGAATGCCTAAGGGCTTTTCCTGAGTTTGAGGTTTACATTTTCAACCGAAAAATGTCTTAACTAACTTATGAACTGTCCAAATTCAACAAACACCGGAAAGAATAAAAAAACATTGGAATACCGTTTTTGTGAAACAATACAGTAGATGCGGTATAAAGTAAATTCAATGACAGCAGGCAAGAAAAAGACCATGTGCAGCATGCAGACAACTGAAGTCATGACATGTAAGACTGAACAGTTTTCATTACTTGCCCTCAGAGGGCTCAGAGGGGAAACAGTGGGTTATGATACTGTACATGATATGTGAGGTGGAAGGTTCAATTCATGTTGCAGAATTTTCATGTGAAATTTTGTTGCTGTGACTCTTAAACAGTCAAAAATAAACATTTAATGCACATCAACAGTTAAACCTAGGTCTTACAATTCAACTGTAAAACTTCAAGGCATGTCTTACAATTCAAATGTAAAACCTCTCAGGTGGTCTCACTTGAAAGTAGTACCTCTCACGAGGTTACATTAAGATAGGGGGCGGTCGGGTAGCCTAGTGGTTAAAGTGTTAGCTCGTCACGCCGAAGACGCGGGTTCGATTCCCGACATGGGTACAATGTGTGAAGCCCATTTCTGGTGTCCCCCGCCGTGATATGGCTGGAATATTGCTAAAAGCGGCGTAAAACCATACTCACTTACTTTCAGATAGGAAGTAGGGCTGGGACGAGTCCAAATTTACTACCCGGGTACCCTCTTACCCAACCCTACCCGGTTACCCACTTTAGGTCTCAAGTTTTACTGGAGTCCTGGCAAAGGCTGCTCAGATACACGCATAAAATGATCTGATCGTGCATACACTGAAGTTGACTGAAGCTTTATCTTTACTCAAAAATATAAAAGTCAGAAGGAATGCGTGCATAGTCAAAAGAAATGGGAACATTTAGCGACTTGTTGAGTAACCATGGAATTTAACTGTTATCATCATCAAACAATATATCATATGATTACCTGGGTCCAGGTAGTCCTGTGGGTACCCTGGACCTACTCAGGACCCACCCGACCCAAGTACCGGAGTACCAATTCCAGCCCTAATAGGAGTGAGGTGAGGTGAAATTGGTTTTAAGTCGCGTCACGTGCATGCACCTGTGTGTGTGTGTGGCTGCTTGAACTAGTACGGACTGATGCCGATTTATAGTGCTAGCTCACTGAGATATCATGCCACAGTTTAACACTCAGACACAGTATACTGACTCTCAGCCGGCCAGTCCTTGTTTTAGCCCCTTAATGCCGAGCGCCAGACAGGGTAACAACAAGCACCATCTTTTAATGTCTTTTGGTATGATGCGGGCGGACGCTCTACCACTAGACCACGGAGGTGGTCGCCCTCATAGGAAGATACCTACAATACTATCGGCAAAGTGGCAGTAGGTGTGTAGCTGTTGTACTTACTTATATGGTAATAGAATCATCCTTGTGATGACCCAAACGAGTAGAAATATGACAAAAACTGCGTCTGTTGTTTTTTGCCATTTCAGGTACTTGGCCATCTTGGCTGCCTGAAACAAAGCCATGTTCACTTTAACAACACACCAAATTTAATAATAAATACACAATAATAATAATGATTGATTATGATTTTCAATGAGGTGTCATATGTATGGTACATAAATAAAATGTGTATTTGAATCTTTTAAGTCAAATTGAAAAACAACTATATATTAAATATTCTTCATGTCATATAATGATAACAACAACAACAACAAAACAACAACAACAACAATATTGATAATAATAAAAATACAATTTAAAAAAAATAAAATATTAAATTATAACAACAACTACAAGCGCCTTTGAGCAATCATCACCAGATGGAAACAGGCGCTTAACAACAATAACAACAACAACAATAATAGTAATTTGTAGAGCGCCTGTCTCCAGCTTGTAATGATTGCTCAAAAGCGCTAAGGAAAGATCAACGTCTGACGTGTGGTTCAGTGGTATGCCTGTCTGAAGCAGTGATTCTTCCGCTGGGACGTCAAGGAAGATAGTTTTTTACTACATCAGAGATGATCTGGAACATTAATCCACAATACTGGTCCGCCTTTGGGACAGCTTTGATCCCCAAAAGATGCTGTTACATGATTTGGGCACAGAAAACATACACTGGCTACCTGATGCTAGAGTTCAGGATGGAATAGGCTCTTTTGGAGCTGGCTGATATATCTGGGTACTTTCTATTCAAATAAAATAAACAATATTCGCAAGTGTTTTCATACTAGTGACCTGTTGCAAAGGACTTATAGGCATCATTTACCATGTCTATTTCACTCTAACAGAGGCGATATGATGAAAAAAGACTTCAATATGTCATTATCGTCAAAAAGTGTTTGCGACAGTTTAAGTTATCTCCCCTTGTTTGTCCTGTGAGATTAATCTGGTGACAATAGGATTTTTAACTCACTCCTATCATTAAGATACGATATTGGGTGGGGGTCCCAGACACCAGGGTAGACAAATTGTACCCACGTGGGGATATCCTAATTGAATCAATTGCTTTGACAACAGGGATTTCCCTGACAGATTCCTGTGTGTTGATGTAGTCTAACATAGCCTATTAGTTTGTGCGGGGATGCTCTTTGAAAGATGTGTCCTCACACAACGTATCATACACAGAGCTACAGATAAGCTGCGTATTTGCGTAAAATACCCACCAAAACTATTCAAAACCCTATTCAATGACAATTCCAGATCCATAAAAAAACATATTGCATTACCATAAAGTAAATTTTTGTATGTTTGCATTGCATCTTGTATGCGTTTATGACCAGGCATCTCAACTACCCAGAGTGAGTGAGTGAGTGTGGTTTTACTCCGCTTCCAGCAATATGAGTTATTATAGCAATATTAGCAATATTAGAGCAATATTAGAGCAATATTAGAGCAATACAATGACAGGGGACATCAGAAATGTGTTTCACACAATTTACAAAAGTAGGGAATCGAACCCGGGCCTTCGGCGTGACGAGCAAACACTTTAACCACTTGGCTATCCCACCTCCCAGAGAAAATCATGACGTCAACCAACAAATACAGTGATGTCATAGCTGATAGAGTGTTCTGATGCTCCTCAGTCATGCATTTACTCGACCTATCGTAACATGGGAACTAATTCCCCACTTGCCTGATTTACCATGCTGTAGGGCGGTCGGGTAGCCTAGTGGTTAAAGCGTTAGCTCGTCACGCCGAAGACCCGGGTTCGATTCTCGACATGGGTACAATGTGTGAAACCCATTTCTGGTGTCCCCCGCCCTGATATTGCTGGAATATTGCTAAAAGTAGCGTAAAACCTCACTCACTCACTCACTCACTCACTACCATGTTGTATCGGTGAAGATTTGCATGTTGGTCTATGATTCCCAGCTATATTACCTTAATAAAGCCACAGATTGACTTATAGATGTGAAGGGTTGGTTGGTTTGTTGGTTGTTTAACACCACACTCAGCATTATTCCAGCTATATGACGGCGGTCTGTAGATAATCGAGTCTGGACCAGACAATCCAGTGATTAATATCATGAGCATCAATCCACGCAATTGGGATTGATGACATGCATCAACCAAGTCAGTCAGATGTGAAGGGACTCTCGATAAATGGCAGTTTGAATTGTGCAGTAAACATAAAAACAACAAGCCATTCCTAGGAGCCGGGGCTGGGGTTGTCATTAATTTGGAAAGCCATCTTGCGTATCACGACATTGATTAATAACAATTGTTATTCTGTATGTGTATCGATAAAAATCTCGACCTGCATTTAATGAACTTAATGCTAAATATAAAACTAGACTTATAAAATTTAATTCTTGGCCTTCTCATCAGCCATCTTAATTATGGTAATCTTAAAAATGTAAATAGTTCCATGGAATTGAAGTATTAATTTAATATTGATATTCATGAATTTGTAATGAAACAGTACCAACATAAAATTTTTATCGATATCGATATCCCAATATACAATGACATCCCTTGTTCTACTGAACCCTCTTCCTCATCAACAGGAATATTTGTTTGTTTGTTCGCTGTTTAACGCCACATTCAGCAATGTTCCAGCAATGACGACAGCCTGTAAATAATCAATTCTGGACCAAAAAACCCAGTGCTTGACATCTTGACCATCGATATAAGCAAATAGGACATGACGCACATCAACCACGCAGTGAGCCTGACCACCCGATCCCGTTGGTCGCCGCTTATGACAAGCATGGGTTCCTGAAGAACAATTCTAACCCATATCCTCAAGTCCACAACAGGAACAAGTGATGCCTCACCTCCAACAAGGAGTCCACAGCATCATGCAAGACGAGGATGAGTGTCCCAAATCTCACAATATTCTGCGACCACGATAGGAACATGAGGCTAAGTGTTACCACGTGGTGGATAAACATCTCAGCGAAATCCTGGAAAAGAAACACAATATTCAGTTGATTATGTAAGTGTCATAACTCACACAAATGTTTTGGCTGAATTTTTCGCTAGAAAATAATATTCCACAAAATATTGAGGTGAAGCTGAAAGACATGGTCCTGACTCATGCATCACAGTGCTTAAATTTCTAATACCGTATTCGACTTAATACCGTATTCAACGTAATAAGTGCCTGGGGCGCTCTGAAAATTGGAAATAGTGGGCTCTTATTAGAATACAACTTTGGTGAGGACAAAAACAGAGTTGAAAAATTGTTAATTTCGTAGCTTATGCTGACAGGCTGAAATGAACAAAAAGAAAAGATATATTTTCCAGAAATTAATTGCCCACAATTAAGGGTGCATATAACACACAAGTGCGTATTATACACAAATCAATAAGTCTTGTGCACATTGATCAGTCGGAAGGGTGCTAATTGGGATTGTTCACTAGCAAATATATTAGCAAATATCGCCATGGGCGCTTATAAGAGCGGGGCGCTTATTACGTCGAATACGGTATTACAAAAGAGTTGAAAAAGATGAAACCTGTAATGACCACATTGCAACCAATCATTGTCCATTGAAAGAAATGAACAACATTGTGTGTTAACCATGATACAACCAGTGATATTACTCGTATTCCATACCTTTCTTTTGACATCTTTACACTGTGTAATTAAAAGTGAGAGGTAGAAGGATGCTTCCACTGCATAGTACCAATAGATTTCTGGGGAGATATGCTGCAATGTGAAATGAAGATCATTTAGACAGAGCAAATATGAGGTGAGGTGAAATTTGTTTTAACGTCGCGTACAAAGTTATTGCACTTATATAGCGATGTGCATGCATGTGTGTGGCTGCTTGCACTAGTCCGGAATGATGCCGATTTATTGTGCTAGCTCACTGAGATACCATGCCGCTGTTTAACATGAATACCCCACTCAGGCACAGTATACAGACTCCGAGCCATCTTTGTTTAAGCCCTTGATGCCCAGCGCCAGACAGATTAACAACAAGTACAATCTTTTAACGTCTTTTGGTATGACGCGGCCAAGGATTGAACCTCGGACCTTCCACTTAAGCGGACACTTAACCACTCGACCACGGAGGCGGTCCACAGAGCAAATGTTCCACCTATATGACAATGATCACATCGGCTTGTAAATAAACAACTACGGACCAGACAATTCAGTGATCGATATTATGAGCACCAATTTACACTTTCGCTTCATGCTGACACACAATAAACCAGGTCACAGAGCCTGACCACCCAATCCATGATGTCGCCTCTTATGACCAGCATAGGATTCTGGGGGCCAATTGTGATGCAAAACCCCATATAGTTTTATAGTACATGCCCACGAAAAAACCATGCCACAGTTTCAAGATGTATCCTTAACTCAGACACAGTAGACTCTGAGCTGACCAGTACTTGTTTTTCCCTTAATGCTGAGCACCAGGCAGGGTAACAAGTACCATCTTTTAACATCTTTTGGTATGACACGGCCAGGGGATTGAGCCACAGACCTTCGGCTCTCTAGGCAGAGGCTCTATCCACTAGGCCCGGGGGCAGTCCTCATTCTAGTCACCACTCATGCCAAGCTTGTACACTGAGGACATGTACTGCCCAGGAATACAAACAGGTTCATTTTTGTTGATGCTTGTTTGCTGTTCAACGACACACTCAGCATTATTCCAGCTAAATTAGTACATGTATATTCGAGTCTGGACCAGGCAAACCAGTGATGGATCTTATGAGCAGCGATCCACTTCAACGACAAACAATCAACTAAGTCAACGAGTCAGACCACCTAATCCATTGAGACCACTTGTATTGGTTGGTAGGGGCCTCTCCTAACCAAGGAGTATTTGCACCACCAAGTACAATATAATACATATAGAATACTAAACTCACTCCGATGTAATACCAGTTTTAAGAAACGGGTGAATAGTTCTCGCTTTCGGTCGTCAGATACCACAACTATTCACGTGTTTCATAAAATTGGTTTTACACGGGAGCGAGTTTAGTATTTTATTTATTACTTGCCATTTATTACATTTTTAGAATTATACTGTTGAGTGTGAATAGGCTGACACCTACACGATACCCGGCATAATCCAATTGAGTTTAACAAGTAATACTTCAAACGCGTCAAAAGTTGAAACGTATGAATTTAATACCATACAAAGGTCTACCTTTAGAATTCAGGCATCCGTTCCACAAAGTTATCGTAGAGCTAAGGTTATCGCAACTCACATACTTCAACATAGACTTACGACTGTCGTTGCTCTACAGTACCATTGCCTTGTGGAACGTGGCCCTGCACCACAAAGATTACAATCACGTGACAATACCCGAT
This sequence comes from Haliotis cracherodii, assembly GCF_022045235.1. Taxonomy (NCBI): domain Eukaryota; kingdom Metazoa; phylum Mollusca; class Gastropoda; order Lepetellida; family Haliotidae; genus Haliotis; species Haliotis cracherodii. Next base: position 22,730,450 of record NW_027266272.1, on the reverse strand, counting down.
GACGTAATTTGTGGAATTTTGTTGCAAGATCCATCGGCGAAACAATGCCATGTGACGTCAGCCTAGCAACAAGGTTGCTGGGGTCATCGAGTGTGCATAAGCTCCTCACATCGATCTATCATCTCCACACGCACTGTCGTTGAATAAGCCAAGGGATGTTAAGAGCTTTCAATATTTGTTCGTGAAACTTGTTCCGAGAGTACATCAGCACGCGTTTTGGTATTACACAATGTGTAATACAGCTGTATGTTTATTAAACGGGTGATCTATTCACTGGCAAGTGATAAATAGAGAATCTCACCCGAGTGTCTTTTGATATCAAATATATCAACACGAGTTGATTAAAGTGGAAAAATTTCGAGGCTTGCCGAGGATTTTTTCCACTTTTATCAACGAGTGTTGATATATTTGATGTCAAAAGACACGAGGTTGAGATTTTATTTATCATCCAACATCATTCTTTCAACTTTTTCAATTTGTTGACAGTAATTAGCAGTGTCTTCAGTGTAAAAAGTACTGCAAACAGCTTCAGTAGCAGAGCCATTAGTGATGTCATTTGATTGTGATGTTATGGTAACCAGTGACGTCACAATGGTCTGCAAAGCATTGTGATGTAATTTCATAGGCCATGTGACATCAGCCTAGCAACAAGGTTGCTGGGGTCATCGGGTGTGCATAAGCTCCTCACATCGATCTATCATCTCCACACGCAATGTCTTTGAATAAGTCAAGGGATGTTAAGAGCTTTCAATATTTGTTCGTGAAACTTGTTCCGAGAGTACATCAGCACGCGTTTTGGTATTACACAATGTGTAATACAGCTGTATGTTTATTAAACGGGTGATCTATTCACTGGCAAGTGATAAATAGAGAATCTCACCCGAGTGTCTTTTGATATCAAATATATCAACACGAGTTGATTAAAGTGGAAACATTTCCACTTTTATCAACGAGTGTTGATATATTTGATGTCAAAAGACACGAGGGTGAGATTTTATTTATCATCCAACATCATTCTTTCAACTTTTTCAATTTGTTGACAGTAATTAGCAGTGTCTTCAGTGTAAAAAGTACTGCAAACAGCTTCAGTAGCAGAGCCATTAGTGATGTCATTTGATTGTGATGTCATGGTAACCAGTGACGTCACAATGGTCTGCAAAGCATTGTGTTGTAATTTCATTGCAGCGATATCTACAGTGTAGATATCGCTTGATCTCATCCAAGCGATATCTCCTGTGGGAGCCAGTTTGGGATGATAAAGATACTTACGTGGCGTGGATATCCTATCCAACACTCCATAGTGTCCCATAACCAGCTTTTCTGGAAAACAAAACAACACACAAGGATACAGCTACTGTGAGTGAGTGAGTGAGTATGGTTTTACGCCGCTTTTAGCAATATTCCAGCAATATCACGGTGGGGGGCACCAGAAATGGGCTTCACACATTGTACCCATGTCGGGAATCGAACCCGGGTCTTCAGCGTGACGAGCGAACGCTTTAACCACTGGGCTACCCGACCGCCCCACACAGCTACTGTGTTTCCATCTCACTGCAATATGTAGGGCTGGCTATCGATTTCAGATATCAATTCGTTAACTAAATATCAATTATCGATAAGATTCAGAGAAGTAACTTTGAGCGAATATGCTAATAGCTCAGAGATAAAACCACATATTTCACCTCACCGTTGAGTGGTGACTCATTTATGCATGGATTATCTGTGGACATTTAAGATATTACAAAATCAGTTGCTTTCCGTCTTCTGCAATGGACATTGCGTCGGTAAATTAAAATTTTATTTCATCATAATAGTTTATGTAAGATATTATCGATGACACAATTGTCATATCAATAATCGTTAACATTTCTTCACATCAACGATAATTCCAATTATCAATCTTTTTAGCCAGGCCTAGCTATAAGCCAATAAATTGACCTTGGACATCTCTGAAAGAAAAGAGTGTGTGGCAGGATGGACAATGACACTATTTTATAAAATGTTTGTATGTATGGTATGTTCTTTTGAGTGTACAAACAAAGAATAGCCTTTGAACAGATTTTAGATGTATAATTACTGTAAGGTCCACAGACTTAAAGGGTTTTCTTCTTGTATACAGTCAAAAGTGGGCCAAATGTTAAGATCTTCATACTTAAATGTTTCAAATCCCACCTTGACCACCCCTAAACCCTGCCCTCTGAGGAACGAAAAGTGAGTGAGTGAGTGAGTATGGTTTTACGCCGCTTTTAGCAATATTCCAACAATATCATGGCGGGGGACACCACAAATGGGCTTCACACATTGTACCCATGTCGGGAATCGAACCTGGGTCTTTGGCATGACGAGCAAACGCTTTAACCACTAGGCTACCCACCGCCCCTACAGAAAAGTAAATTGCAGTGGCTCAACTGAATGATTTGTGTTCACCGTTGACAATCTTCCTTAATGCACAGTACATACCAAATAAATCTGCAAAAGTGACACATCTTAAGGTAAACAACATCTCTTTTTTGTCAATATGATCTGCTGTGTATGTGATAAAACACTTTATCAAACCTCCATGTCAGAATGATGAGATCTGATTGGTCCACATGATCTTGATAAAATACTGTGTTTCCTGCCTTGGAGGGTAATAAACTTCTCAGCGGGGGAATAAATCTCTTATACCCCACCATGAGCAATACAGGCTGCACGTACATTTCTCAGAGGCAGAATCAATCCCTCATACCCCGCTTCAGAGCAAAAAGCCGCACACTTTTTCCGAGCCAATGGATCAAGTGGACCAATCAGATCTCATCATTCTGACATGGTGGTATGATAAGTGCTTTTATGCGTCCCTCGTGGTACCATATAAAACCTAACACAGGATGCATAAAACCCCATGACCCTGCTACAACTTATAGTATCACTGGGTGTTATTCCCACAATTGTACACATGCATATATACGATATACTTACATCCCACAGCACTATCAATCCATACCAAAATATGACCAGATAGAACAAAAACCTCCAACTGAAACAAAGGAAACACTACGCTATAATGGCCATTACACTAATAAATTTATCAGCCAACTGGAGGAGGCATTCTGGGATTCTTATTAAACAGTCTGCGACTTTAACCACTTGTCCGAACACCGAATCCAGTAAAATTCTGTTCAGTCAAGCAAGCTCAGCTAATATAACACTAATAACTTCTGAAACGCTGGTCACAGCCATGTTGGGGCTAGTACTGGTACTCTCAAAAGCTTTTGGCGCAGACTGTAAAAAAATACGAAATGTCCATGATATTTACTTTACATACCATTTCAAAGAAGAGTATCATCCTTGTAGTGAGCGAATGAGTATGGTTTTACGCCACTTTTAGCAATATTCCAGCAATATCATGGCGGGGGACACCAGAAATGGGCTTCACACATTGTACCCATGTAAGGAATCGAACCCGGGTCTTCAGCGTGACGAGCTAACGCTTTAACCACTGGGCTACTCGACCGCCCCTATCATCCTTGTAGACAGGCACAGGTTTTAAAAACATGCATTGAATATCCATCTTGATTACGTGGGGTATTATAGTGATTGACATCACGAGCATCGATCCATGCAATTGGGATATGATGCATCATCCAAGTCAGCTAGCCTAACCACCCGATCCTGTTAGACGCCACTTACGACAAGCATAGTCGCCTTTTACAGCAAGCATGGGTTACTGAAGACCTATTCTACACTGGATCTTCACGGGTCTGATAATATATACCCTGGATGCATTTGCCTCAATTGGTGCATTGGGAAGTTCCATCACCATCTCTCATCACGGACTTTCTTTTGCTCATGAGCTTCAAGGTTCATTTGTTCACTGTCTTATGCTGTATGCAGCAATATTCCAGCCATAACACAGCAGCCTGTTAATAATCAAGTCTGGACCAGACAATCCAGTGCTGATATTTTGAGGAGTGATTGACTATGGCTAATCCAATAATTCATGCAAATTAAACTGTTGAAACCTCGTGCTACGCGTTCAGTTTCCAAATCAATTTTGTGCAGTTAAATCCAGAAGTAGTGAGTGAGTGAGTGACTTGGGTTTAACACCTCTTTTAACAGTATTCCAGTTATATCACGGCATGTCAGCTTAAAGTGGGAGGAAAGCCCAAAGTGATGCAGAACTCAGATGTTTACCACTTTGGTGAAACCAACGAGCACAGGTATGGTGCTGACAAACCGCGAAACATAATCGAGGCGAACCAGGATTCGAACCCACAATCAAAGGTTTCTGGCGTGCCCAAGAGATGCAACTCTGCACAGCGAATCGCGGCGCCTTAGACGACTGGGCCAACTGTGACCCCTAGATCCAGAAGTAACTATTACAGCTTCTGATAATTGCTATATATTGTCCAATACGAAACTTATTAATATCATCTTGCTTAATACGATATTCCTGGGATTAATCATAAAAATTAAACACAGGTCTTAACAAGAGTGTAGACTACAAAAGAACAAAACTACAAAATCTAAAAATACAAAGTTCCTAATCAGCTAAAGTTATAATGTGAAGTGAGCTAAATTGGATTTGATCAACTAAATTTGTTTCAATGTATGCCTACACCTTGATCATATTTGGCTGATGTTAAGTAAACCTACCATAGAACAGATGACATTTACCTAGAGTCATTCAAGCAAGTTTCCAGCAATGGGATAAAGTTAGCTCATGAACAGGTTTGGTTTGGTTTAGCTTGTTGTTTAACGCCACACTCAGCAATATTCCAGCTATATGACGGCGGTCTGTAAATAATCGTGTCTGGACCAGACAATCCAATGATTAATATCATGAGCATCGATCCAGGCAATTGGGATACGATGACATGCATCTACCAAGTCAGCGAGCCTGACCACCCGATCCCGTTAGTCGCCTTTTATGACAAGCAAAGTCGCCTTTTACGGCAAGCATGGGTTCATGAACAGGACAAGTTCATCAGGATTCGATATCATGGACAAGGGTCTCACCTTTCACACTGAATGTAATATGAGGAATATTTACCTTGATTCTGTAAATCTATAGAGAACAATGGTTCGGCTCTGCATTCGTCTTATCCTGAACCATCTTTCAACCTGCCTCACGCTCAGGTCTGTTTGTTTTGATATGCTCTGAAGAAAAGAAATATCGATTTTATATTTTCACCCTATGCAAGTCACAGTATCAAGTATTTCATTTTGATATGTTTTATATTTGACACCGAGAGACGCATGAAAGAACAATATTGTCGGATGGTTATAACAGCTGGGAGCAGTCTGAGTGAACAAAATTGTTAATAGTTGTTAAGCGACTGTAAATGTTTACTATGTACAACACTGTTGAAAGTTGTCTGACAACAGTACATGTTCATCATATAGTCGCAATTGCATAGACTGCTTTTAGCAGAGCTTTCTTGTGAATATAGAGAGGTTTTTGTCACTTTTTTACAGATAAACAACACTGTTGACTGTTGTCAGGGATCAGTACATGTTTTAGATGTACAACACTGTTGATAGTTGTGAGGGAACAGTACATGTTTCAGATGTATAACAGTGAACACCATTGATAGTAGTCAGGGAACAGTACATGTTTTAGATTTAAAACATTATTGATGTTGATAGCTGTCAGGGAACAGTACATGTTTTAGATGTACAACACTGTTGATGGTTGTCAGGGAAGAATACATGTTAAGATGTACAACATTGTTGATGATGATAGTTGTCAGGGATGTACAACACTGTTGATAGTTGTGAGGGAACAGTACATGTTTCAGATGTACAACAGTGAACACAATTGATAGTCGTCAGGGAACAGTACATGTTTTAGATGTAAAACATTATTGATGTTGATAGATGTTGATAGTTGTCAGGGAACAGTACATGTTTTAGATGTACACTACTGTAGATAGTTGTCAGGGAACAGTAGATGTTTAGATGTACAACACTGTAGATAGTTGTCAGGGAACAGTACACGTTTTAGATGTACAACACTGTAAGATAGTTGTCAGGGAACAGTACACGTTTTAGATGTACAACACTGTAAGATAGTTGTCAGGGAACAGTACATGTTTTAGATGTCCAACTGAATGCAATTGTATGAGGGAGAAATCATTAGCTGTATGAGTATGTATAGGGAGAAATCATTTGCTGGACAAACAAATATTCAGATCTACGAGGGAAATCATTCGCTGAAACAGACCTGGAACTTATTAGAGGACTGGCTCATCTTCAGACCTTACCCCTAGACATTGTCTGTTATAGGGGCCAGCTCTTGATAGAGGAAAAATATGAACTATTTCATGGGGTCAAAACAAACCATGGTTTGCAGTCACTTGTTCTAAAGCATCAAATCCTGTAACTGTTCCATCATATATGTAGCTTCCTGTTTGTGCTTATTCTAGGGAGAATGGTACAGTATAGTGTCTGACAAGTCAGCCATAAATGAGTGAGTGAGTGAGTGAGTAAGGTTTTATGCCGCTTTTAGCAATATTCCAGCAATATCACGGCGTGGAACACCAGAAATGGGCTTCACACATTGTACCCATGTCGGGAATCGAACCCGGGTCTTCAGCGTGACGAGCGAACGCGTTAACCACTAGGCTTCCCGACCGCCCCACCATAAATGACATGCAGTTAACTGATAGGGCTCTAGATGACTTGATTCATGACAATTAAACCAAACTCTCTGAGGAAACACTTTAAGATCAATGGAGAATCACTGGAGCAAGAGACATCCACTGACAATGTGCTGAATTGGGACTTGTCTTTTATTCATTTTTTAATGTTTTCAGAGAGTCCTACAATGCAGAGGAATAGTATGCCTTCTCTGCATGAACTGAACTGAATGTCTATGGTTTAGCCTGAGAATATCACCATGAAACACTCACAACTGTGGAAGTCCCAAGCTAAGTCCAGAAGGGTGTTTTTGTAAGGAGGGCATTCTTTGACTAGGAAGTCACGGGAGAGAAATTCTATATTCCATGACGGCATAAAGAATCTGACCCTCGTAAACTTTCAAATCCTTGCCGAGATTAATATTAATTTTCTAATCCATGGAGAGCATCATGTGTCAATCAACAATGATTTTGAGTTTGAATTCCTGACTTTCCCTGAGTCTGATATGTGCTTTTGATAGTCCACATATAATGAGCTGCATCCCACGCTTAAGCATGCTCTAACGGCTTGGACATTATCACCCCAGTCAATGGATCACTGGACACTCCATATTCATTTGCAGCTCCCTGAGGAATATACAACACAAGCTGCTTTGAGGTGCTAAAAGGTTAACAGTGACATTAACATCTCATCCTACTGGGTACCCATTCACATTACATCACTTACCGTATTCGACGAAATAAGCGCCCCGCTCTAATAAGCGCCCATGGCGACATTTGCTGAGATATTGGCAAGTGAACAATCCCAATTAGCACCCCTTCCGATTGATCAATGTTCACAAGACTTATTCATTCGCGTATAATAAGCACTCATGTCTTATATGCACACTTAATTATGGGCATTTAATTCTGGAAAAATATATCTTTTCTTTTTGTTCATTTCAGGCTGTCAGCATAAACTACGAAATTAACAATTTTTCAACTCTGTTTTTGTCCTCACCAAAATAATATTCAAATAAGAGTCCCCTATTTCTAATTTTGAGAGCGCCTGTGCCCGGCGCTTATTACGTCAAATACGGTAAGTCACTTGCCTCAGGTGACACCACATGTACAAAGTGTGCTTAAGTGTGGGCAGCACCTGTAGCCCTAGAAACTCTCAGAAGTCAAGCTGGTCGCCCATTCAAGGACTCTCTGCGACAGATGTGGCTTAACTTCACCTGATTCGTGACCTGTGTGCTGTGCATGAGACCACATGCTTTTCATTAACATACCCAAGTGTGTCTGCTAAACCCAAGTGATAAAAATATCTCACTCACTCATTCCAACCTGAATAATGTATATATACCACAGAGCTCCAGATAAGCTTTTGGTGTTGTGGGTATTTTACCAATGCATTTTAAAATCATTGGGTATCAGTAATTCTATTTGGGTATTCAAATTTCTGTGACCCACTAGTTTTGACACATGTGGGTATTTCAGTTAAATATTTAAAAACACTATTCATCTAGTCCCTTCAAACTGGTGTCGTGTTGGTTCAGGAGCTTTACAGGACTAACAAATACCACGATACTTCCACAAGAAAGTGTGATGGCAAATGATCATGATGTAACTGTCATCGTGGAGTTTGGCAAGGTTGACGGAATGACCGTTTATAATTTCAGAATAACTTGCTTAATTGCTAATTGAATACGCAGGGTTACTTCACAATATTTTGATAATATGCACAAGTTTTATTTTTGTAGCGTATCTGTTCGTTGCATATTTGATCCGCTTTGATTTGATTTTACTGCGTATTTCTGCATTTCTGATGCGTTCTGATGTATACCATTCTCTTAGACCATCCTTTCAGATTACACAAAGACAAAGCAGCATGTTCATCCATCACAGCAGTGATATGCTGAAGGCAAAAGGCAATTGGACATTTTCAGGATTTCATCAGCTGTGCAAAGGACAGTCTTCTATGTCATTACCAAATTTGGCCAAATTCCTTCGGACATTGTAGATGACAATCACTCAATGTCCTTGAAAATGTCGATTCGAAACCATGTTTGCTTACATACATGTCTAGATTGCCCTAAGTATTCATACACCTCAAACATATACTTACCAAAAAAGAATTTTTATCTGGTGTTTTATTTTGTCCAAATATTTTCTCGAGATAAGGGTTCGGTACGACATGCTTGGCCCCGTCTGCCTTGAGACCATAATACCGACCTATGGGTCCTGCAATGTATCTGAAACAGGCAAACACAGCATACAAGCTACAATAATTACCAAAACATGCCAGTTACCTGATGGCATTATTCACTGAGAAAAAAATGAACCATCAACCATTTTTTGGCTGTTATTTTCAGACACTGTTGATCGTAATGCATTGAACAAACACAGATCTACTTCCCACGCTCGGATGCTTGTGTAAGTAATGGATATGTGGCTTTAGAACATACTGATGACACATTAGGAGACAATGAACTACCGTATTCAACGTAATAAGCGCCCCGCTCTAATAAGCGTGAGGTGAAATGGGGTTTAACGTCGCGTCCAAGATTATTGCACTTATGTAGCGACGTGCATGTACGTGTGTGTGTTTGTGTGGCTGCTTGTACTAGTCCGGACTGATGCCGATTTATAGTGCTAGCTCACTGAGATACCATGCCGCAGTTTAACATGAATACCCAACTCAGACACAGTATACTGACTCCGAGCCGACCAGTCCTTGTTTTAGCCCCTTAATGCCGAGCGCCAGACAGGGTAACAAGTACCATCTTTTAACGTCTTTTGGTATGACGCGGTCGGTGATCGAACCCCGGACCTTCCGCTCTCCGGGCGGACGCTCTACCACTAGACCACGGAGGCGGTTCTAATAAGCGCCCACAGCGATATTTGCTAATATACTGGCAAGTGAACAAACCCATTTAGCACCCCTTCCGATTGATCAATGCACACAAGACTTTTATTCGTGTATAATACTCACTCGTGTGTAATATGCACCCTTAATCATGGGCGATTAAATTCTGGAAAAATATATCTGTCGTTCATAAACATTTCAGGCTGTCAGCAGAAACCACGAAATTTATCTTTCAACTAAGTTTTTTTCCACCAAAATAATATTCTAATAAGAGCCCCCATTTCTAATTTTGAGAGCGCCCTGAGCGCTTATTACATTGAATACGGTAAGTATTTGTTACACATTACAATGTCAATTTAAAAAAAGAAATGGTTCTGATGGCATTGGCGGTGTCCCTAGGCAGGCAGGGTACTACATTTAGCTTGTTAATGTCTTGCTTCAAGACAAAGAGCCAAGAGGCTTTGTAGCTCACGATGCTTAGGAAGTTATAATTTGATGTCACTTAAACCATATTTGGTACAAATATCTATAGTGAGTAAAGGAAACATTGGTTCAAAAGATTCTGAAAAAAAGGATACACAAAGCTTAAGCCATGCGCCCAGTGATTCTTAAGAACAAAAACATGACTCAATGTTGTCAGTGACAAGAAAGCAATATCTGAAAAAAATATTTAAAAAATATTTCTCTTCTCAAAAACATTAGAAATAGTGGTCATATTCTCAGTAATTGAAATAGATTCACAATTTAGAAGACAATGGTGGAAGAAGATGATAAATATTACCGCTATTCATTAGGGCTGTTACGATTAACTCGCGTATTCTGTGAATCGAACCGTATCCATTCATGAATTGAATTCGTTATTCGTGGCCAAAAGAATCGAATATTTTTGAATATGCAAGCATCTGCATATTTACATACCCTGTACCAAAAAATATCATAAGAACATATAATATGTATAGATTTCTTCTAAGACAACACTCTCATAATATTTAGTTTGACAGTATTGTGCTCACTGGTCATTGTAGCATTTGAGCAGATACTAGTACCTGGATAAGTGCAGTATATAAATGTATAATATATTAATCATTAACAAACCATGTCAAATAATTTATGTTTTCAATGTTTCACTGAATATAACAAATAATACAAATAATATTTCAGCTGCTACATCAGACTTGTTTATTGTATTCGTGAATTAATATTCGTATTTGTTACCCTATATTCGTGATATGAATTGTATTCGCCTCATAGTGTATTCGTTGCAGCCCTACTATTCATGCATAATAATGATGTTGGTTATGTCCTGGAATCCTAAGAAGCACAAATTTGGCAGTGTTATATCCCACATGGTAATCCAACAGATTTATAGTCCACTAACAACTATTAATGAGTTTAAACATGACCACGAGTGTGGTGTGGTGTGGTGTGGTGTGGTGTGGTGTGAGATCATACAATACAATATAGGTGAGTCAAGTTGATCTTAAATGCTTAACATGACTGCACTTACATAGTGACGTGTGTCTGCCTGTACTGGTAGGTAAATGCAAGTTTAATAGTGCTAACCCAGTCACATTCCATGCTGCAGTTGATCATGAATACCCAACTCAGACACAGTATACTGACTCCAAGCCGACCAGTCCTTGTTCGATCCCCTTCAAATTTCCAAAAGGGGTTCTAACTCAAGTCTAGAAGGATTTGGCAAGTCTAGATTGCCTCAGCTCTACCTGAAATTAAGGAGTTAAGAACTTAGCGCTAAGGTCACTTTGTGGAATGGGACCCTGGATTTCACACAGGAGGTACAATCAGATCCACATTTACCAATATTGCATAGGTGAAGCAGGAGGTGTCGAGTCAGAATAGCATCACTGCATCTCCTAGATCGATTTGAGGCTGTCGACTATACTAATCTGTCTCCGAGACTGTAGAGAATAAATTAAAAAATGAATCCAACTCAAGTCAAGAATGATTTGGCAAGTCTATATTATTCTTGGCCCCATTTCGATTTCATTTTCTATTTTTTAGGTATATATTTTTAAAAAAGATAACTTTATTTCTGGGAACATAATGTAAATCTAAGGCAATACCAGAGTAAGACTTTAGCCCTATCAGTACAATAAATACATAGATCCAGATAATGAATTACTGTATTCGACGTAATAAGCGCCCACGGCGATATTTGCGAGTATATTGGCTAGGGAACAATCCCAATTAGCACCACTTCCGTTTGATCAATGTACACAGGACTTATTTATTCGTGTATAATATGTGTGTTATATGCATCTTTAATTATGGGAAATTAAATTCTGAAAAAACATATCTGTCGTATATTTACATTTCAGGCTGTCTGCATAAACCACAAAATTTACGATCTTTCAATTGTTTTTCACCAAAATAATATTCTAATAAGAGCCCCCTATTTCTAATTTTGAGAGCGCCCTGGGTGCTTATTATGTCGAGTATGGTAATTAATATATTCCCAACTGTATTAATATAGTGAGTGAAACCAGTTGTCTCCAAGTAGTATCTGGCATGTTTGATGAACACTTTACACCTGATACAGCAGCAAGAGGATGTTTCCTGATCTGCACATGGCTCGTCCACGGTGGCCAACTCCCCATGCACTATCTGTGCAGGTCACCCACATATCTTTAATCACTCTCAGGCAAGTGGGAGAATACTTAAATAAGGATAATTCTAGGGTGGGGCTTTGTGCTTTTAGCCCCTAAATTAAAAAAAGGCCCACATTTTCAAATACAATGGGCCATTTTAACATTGTGCTGTGTGGGCAAGTGTGGGTGTACCTCTGAAATATTTGAAATTTTAACATAAAGGGCCCATGTCAGAAAATTCCTTGAGTAAACCATGCTCAAACATCACCTGGCACAAAAATTTGAAATTTAAGATTTTTCTACAAGTTACTTCCAGAGATTAGAAATTCTAATTGCTGATTTTCCCACGGTGACATAAACAACTACAATGACAAGGATATATTGTGACTAAGTAAGTCTTTTTACAATTATCTTTATGTTCGCACATTTTCTCAAGTTCTTGGAATTCCCAACACAATTCCTAAAATGTATGGCCAATGTTGTCTTGGGTAACTGGGCACTGAGTCATCCTACAGAAGACCTCTTACACTGTCAGTATGGTCTTGGGATTAACCTCTTATGGCGTCCGAACTCGTATCAGAAGGTCCGTGGTTCGAGTCCCATCACGGTAATCAGTAGTTTTATGGCGGGTACTCCTGGTGTGCTGCAGTCAAGAATACGCTTGACTAACGTTTAGTCTATGAAATTTTATATAACACAATACCCATCTCGACTCTAAAATTAAACAAAAGTTTGCCACTAACGTGGCTATATCCCCCACCCCTGTTGCAGAATTTATGACATAATTACATCTAAACAAACCCTAACCTTTTTTAACCAAGGTGGAACTTGTCATGGAAATTGTAAAAAAAAGAAGAGTTTGGAAGTTCATCTTGTTGCCATGGAAACGTAAAAAATAAAAATTTCTAAATAGCAAAAGGCACCAGTTCAGCATATACCTGACAAACCTGCAAAGTTTCATGAAAAAATATTGAACGGTTTATGAGTTATGCTCCGGAAACGAACACTACCCTCACAGAACCTAAGTACATCTTGTTGCCATGGAAACGTAAAAAATAAAAATTTCCAAAATTGCTAAATAGCAAAAGGCACCAGTTCAGCATGTACTTGACAGACGGGTGGAGCCCGTTTCTATATCCCCCGCCAACTTTGTTGGGCAGGGGATAACAAGTTATTTTCCCGATGCTATTTCTTTTGCCGATTTGCTTTTGTATACATATCTCGATTGTTTGTTTTTTCCATAAAATATATATATTCCACAGTCTTGGTGCAGGACTAAGAATGCACCAGCTATATCACACCCATCCACAAACTATTTATTCTGGGCCAAGCAAACCAATGGTGTACAGAAGGAGCGGTAATTCTTACGACCAGACAGGATTTTAATGGTTGCATGTTCAGTCGAGTCAAGTCGAGTCGAGGTGATGGAAAATGGGGTATAACGTGCATGCATGTTTGTGTCTGTCTGTCTGCTTGTACTAGTCCAGACTAATCTAATGGCAGTTATTAATACTAGCCCAATGACAATCCAGTGTTTGATGTCATGAGCATCAATCGACGTAATTGCGGATACAATGAGATACATCAATCCAGTCAGCTCAGACGCCACTCACACACAGTAAACTGACTCTAAGCTGACCAGTCCTTGTTTTAACTTCTTAATGCCGAGCACCAGGCAGGGTAACAACAAGTATAATCTTTTAATTCTTATTGGTGTGACACGGCTGGGGATAAAACCACCGATCTTCCGCTCTCCAAGCAGATGCTCTATCCACTACACCATGGAGAGATCACAATATAGTAGGTGTTTCAAAGAATATATATTGATAATCAACTTTAAATGTAAAAAAAAGCATAGATCAGGGTTTTAAATTTTCCTTACTGTGAAACAAGTACTCTTCTACTGATATCAGCTTCTGAAGTAACAAGGTCTACAAATTGTCTTGTAATGATCTTCACAGTGATCGAAGAATTTCGCTGAACTTAAAAATCAGTAGTGTGATTAAATATTGACACACTGTTCTCATTAGCATATCACTAAATCAATAAGAGAATCAGGTCACGAAGGGCAGTCATGAAAACAAAACATGGCTGCTTCCATGGTGATATAGGACACAGACCACAGACCAAATTTAAAAAAACAACCTCATTCCGTGTAATTCGGAATGACAAGATAGCTTCAACCATTGCACTACCCCACTGCCCTACATCTAGCACAGAGAAACCATCACTGGTTGATGAAGGTGGAATCACAACCAGTCACAATTTGGGTCTCCCAAGTCAGGTTACTGTAAGAAATACAATTTAGTGAATTCACAAGTATAATTGTTTAGTTCAGTCTTTATTCTTTACCAATCAGAGCTAAAGATTAGCTGTGTCTTTGCATAAAGTACTCCCCAAAAATATTCAAAACCAAATGACTTTCAATTACCTTGCGTACAAAAACGCATACAGTAACAGAAAAACTCAAATGTATAAAAACCCAATACCCAATGAAGCATTTTCAGCATGCATTCCAAAACACAATTATGAGCTAATTTATTTTCTGAGTCAAGCCTATATATTTAGAACAGTTATATACATCTGAAACATTATTTCATTTTTTTAAAATCATAAAATGGTTACTAATTTTGGGAAAACCCAACAGAGTGATGAATGGATGAGTGAAATAATATTGGTTACACAAAGAAAAATGTAATAACCCAATTAAAATAGAAACCCTTGAGTAAAAACTCAATTGCTCAAAAAGTTATCTGGAGCTCTGCCAATGTAAGAAACATAGAAGGCAGACTGAAGGGACTTTAAATCTTGTTGGTTCAACTGTTGCTTAATGCTGCAGTAAAAAATGAAATCTGGGCCAGATAAACCACTAGTTTATATGAGTAGCTTCCCGAGCAGTCGGGGAACCAGACTACCACCAGACCATGTGATTCAGTAACATCACGCAGTCTGTCTAACCTGGAGCTGAAGCCTACCTTGCCATACTGGCCCAAAGGTTGAAAATAATTAACATATGTGACCAGCATAAACAGAAAACACATAATCACTTATTTATTACTTTCTATTTATTTAAACTTTCGGAAAACTAAAATAATATAAAAATTAAGTTTTGCTGTGTGTATGTATCAAATACTAGTGAGTGAGTGAGTGAGTGAGTGAGTGAGTGAGTGAGTGAGTGAGTGAGTGAGTGAGTGAGCGAGCATGGTTCTACACTGCTTTTAGTAATATTCCAGCAATATCACGGCGGGGGACACCAGAAATGGGCTTCGCAGTGTACCCATGTGGGGAATCGAATCTGGTCTTCCACATGACGAGCGAAAGCTTTAACCACTAGGCTACTCCGCCTCCCTCCAGAGTTTCAAATAAAGCATGCGAATCAAGGAGTCCTAGTCATAACACTCATGATAAAAGTTAAAATGTCTGGTATCCTTGGATTACAAAAACTATAGGAATTAACCCCAAAATCCTCTAAGAATTCAAACACTGATGCTGGAGCATTATCTACTGTTTTCACTATCAGCTTCTTACTTAATAATCTGTTATCATTATTATTCAACATCTTGTTAATCGCCTAGTTATATATCACAGGAACAATGTATCCAATAGGTCATATTCCCATGTCCTGGACATTACATAATATCCAGCAATGTGTGTGGTGCGAGATAGTGACAAGACCAGAGTCCACCACCATGCCCATGTTCAGGTACTGGACCGAGATGGCTGGGGAGATATCTCTCACATCACTGGCAAGACATGCCTGGTGTGGTCTCTGAGTGACCTCTGGCTGACACATTGGTGGTAGGGGCGGTCATCCACCTGCCTCCACCACCAAGCAAACACATACAGTAGTCTGTATAGTCCTGCACCATGACCGTGGAATATATTCATTTTATGAAAAAATAATAATCTAGAAATGCATACAAAAGCAAGTCTAGCCAGCTCAAGCTAGCTCTATTCCTGAAATCAGCATAGGGAATTTTTTTAAATTTTTCGAGTCAAGAAGGATATTGTGTAACATAAGATTTCAGAGACTAAATGTTAGTCTATAGTCTGTAGTCTAGGCTAACATATAGTCTCTGAAATGAACTCATATCTTACAGAAAAAACAACAGAACATAAATATTAAAAAAAAGCAGTCTCGGAACATGAAGGTTTTCATACAGGTACCATATTCCCCATAATAAGCAGCCAGGTGCTTAGAAAATTCAAGTAGGTAGGTGCTGACATGAGTAAAATTTGTGACCGAGCAGTACTGAACTAATTTAGTTCAAACATACATGAAACTGAAACCTTAAATTAATAATAATTATTACAATTCTTTAACATTACACACCATAACTGGCTGTACTTAACTTAATTCGTTCTCTAATGTCTGGGATGAATGAAAAAATTAATCCAACTCAAAATTTACAATTATCTGGCGAGTCTAGATTGCCTCAGTTCAAGAAATTAAGGATTTTCTGGGTTCCATTTGGATTTTATTTTGGATTTTGAAGTATACATATATTTTTAAATAAGATAACTATTTCTGTGACTTAATGTTAGTCTACCATTAAAGGGCATGAACAGAAGATCCAGCACCATGTCCAGTATTACTTGCCACAACATGTAACACATGGTCCATTAACTATAAACAGGTGACGCTATCAACTATCGTGAAATCTATCAACTTCATCTCATTAGGTTTTGCATTGCATCTTCATTGGAGTTTGTTCCAGGGCTGTCAGTCTGTGTGAGGCCAGCTCTACCCACTCCAGAATTCTCACCATTATCCCACTAAAGGCGGCCTATGAAGACACCGGGGTAGAATAGGTCTTCAGCAACCCATACTTGCCGTAAAAGGTGACAATGCTTGTCGTAAAAGGTGACTCATGGGATCGGGTGGTCAGGCTCGCTGACTTGGTTGATGCATGTCATCGATCCCAATTGCCTGGATTGATGCTCATGATATTAATCACAGGATTGTCTGGTCCAGACTCGATTATTTACAGACCGCCGGCATATAGCTGGAATATTGCTGAGTGCGGCGTTGAACAATAAACCAACCAACCAACCCACTAGAGGCCATCTTCTCAAGGCAATGGAGTTAACTGGCTACAAAAGTCCAGTTTCACCCTTGCCGAACTAGGATTGCTGAAATTCTGTGGCTCGATCATAGCGCCAACAGTGGCTATTACAAGTAATTTCTCTTCTATGTCCCTCCTATTTACCAATCAGATTCCACTACTCATATAACTTGCATTTGCTTCTAACAATATGGCAGTGCCCAGTCAAAACAATGTGATCGATAATGAAGATCTTATCTCGTGTAGTGCATCAAATCATTTGGGCACCTTGATAATAAACATGAAAGATTTCTGAAATATGTCGATGCCCTGTTGACGATACACATGCTTTGCAAATCCTGCAGTCGATCAAAATCTGCACTTTGAAATCCATGTTGTAGGTAGGTAGTCCTACCTACCTACCTACCTACTCCTTTGTCATGAATGTCACTGGATCCAGTTAATGCAAAACAAGCTGCCTCCACAGAAATTTAAATAGGCATATCTGGCACACATATTTTATATTTTGTATGTTTCCCCCTTTGCCAATTGTTATTTTTAATATTCTTTCAATTTGTGTTATTCTCAAGAGCATCTAGATATTAATCATTTTTACTTTGTGAGTGAGTGAGTGAGTGAGTGAGTATATTTGTCACATAGTCATCATTCTTTGAATTTCATTCGTTTATTGTTAAACAATAAATTTCTATGCTGACCTTGACCTGAGACACCAAGAATAACCCTACACACATAATAGTGGGCGTGTGGATCAGTCAGTCTAACCTTGCTTTGAACACTATTTTTTTTTAAGTTCTAACCCAGGGTGTCAGCTTGATGTGTGGGAGGAAAGCCCGAAGTGATGCAGGTCACCGACATTTACTAGTTTGGAGCAACCCATAAAAATGAATTTGGTGCTGAGCCTTCCCCAATAAATAATTAAGTCATTTGTAGACTTAAGCATGTTTATTGTTTAAGTTCGCCTCACTCATCAATATCCCATTGGATGGAGCCCGTAAATAAAGGACCAGAAAGTCCAGTGATAAATATTATGAGTAACATCTCACACCATTTGGGCAAGGTGGCATGCAATCAACCAAGTCCCGGAGCCTGACCACAACATCCATTAAGTTGCCTCTTACGACCAGCATAGGTTGCTGGAGGCTAATTCTGTTGCAAGGGAGAGATAGATTCGCCTTTGGAAGTGGCTCTCCAACAGACGCACACATCAGTACTAGGGCTGGTACGGGTAACTCGGGTACTCGGGTCGGGTGGGTCCTGAGTAGGACCCGGGAACCCACAGGACTACCCTGACCCGTGGCTAGTCATGTGATATATTGTTTAATGACAAAAACTCACGATAGCTGAGTGGTTACACCACAAGTCGCTAATGCTTGCATTTCTTTCTGACGATACACACATTCCTTTTGACTTGTACATGTTTGAGTAAAGATAAAACTTCAGTCAACTTCAGTGAACGCATGACCTGATTATTTCATACATTACATGTATCTAAATGGTAGGGCTGTTACGATTCACACGTGTATTCGGCGAATCGAACTGTAACCATTCATAAATTGAATTCGTTTTTCGTGGTCACTCGAATCGAATACTAATGAATATGCAGTCATGTGCATTTACATACCCTGACCCTTAAAATATCCATAAGAACATATTAATATTTGCGTAAATTTCTTCAAAGACAACACTCTTTTATATTTAATTTGACAGTATTGTAGTCACTGGTCATTGTCGCATTTGAGCAGACACTAGTACCTGGATAAGTGAAGTATATAAATGTATAATAAATTCATAATTAACAAACCATGTCACATAATTTATTTTGTTATTGTTTCACTGACTATCATAAATAATACATCAAATGCTGAATCGTATTCGCCTCACAGTGTATTCGTTGCAGCCCTACTAAATAGTTTTCGCCAGGGCTACGGTAAAACAATTACTAATCAGACATTTTGTTCCCAGCTCTTGAGACCTGCAGTGGGTACCCGGGTAGGGTTGGGTAATAGGGGGTCGGATACCCGGGTAGGGTTGGGTAATAGGGGGTCAGGTACCCGGGTAGGGTTGGGTAATAGGGGGTCGGTTACCCGGGTAGGGTTGGGTAATAGGGGGTCAGGTACCCGGGTAGGGTTGGGTAATAGGGGGTCGGATACCCGGGTAGGGTTGGGTAATAGGGGGTCAGGTACCCAGGTAGGGTTGGGTAATAGGGGGTCAGGTACCCGGGTAGGGTTGGGTAATAGGGGGTCAGGTACCCGGGTAGGGTTGGGTAATAGGGGGTCAGGTACCCGGGTTGTAAATTTGGATTCGTCCTAGCCCAAATCAGTACCTCTCCTTCGCAGGTAAAAAAATGTGGATTTGTATCAATCACAAATACAACATCAAGTACCAACTGCACCAACTGCACCTTGGAGGTCAGTCCTTCTGTAGGCATGCTACAAAGGTCACAATGTAAATGCGTTATTTGCAAATTTTATGAGCTGAATTCTTTACCATGTGTCCCTCATGAGTGAGCCTGACATGTGTTATTCATGCATGTACAAACTGTTTGCCTGGATTACAATCATGCTTCACACCAACCTGTTAGAACAATCCCTGTAGCATGCGGAAACCATTTACTCTAAGTCGAGCCAGTGATTAAAGCTGCATATTACTGCCAGAACATCCGACAACCATTCACCAGTTCCCAGTCCCCCATTATACTTTGATGTTTTCCAGCAAATGTCCGACAAAAGATTTATCCTTGTTTTGCCCAGTGCAACTAGAACTCCCTGTCTGATGTTAAACTGCTTATGTTTTCAGGAATGCTGCACAGCTGCAGTGTTGAATACTGAATTAATAATAATACATAATGTTTAATACAGGTTCCTAGATTAAATTGTTTTTACAACATATGCTACTCAAAAGAAAGTAAAGTATACCCAACTTATTTACATGACTACAGTTAATCTGGGTGTTCTGAATGTTAAATTTTGCTTAAAGGCAAAATGCCTAATTACCGACGACCGTGCCTTTCAATCGTTCGTGTCGTCCAGGTAATCTCCTTGTTTCGGTTTTCCCATCATGCTGTTCCCCATGAGCACTCCGTAAGCACTGTAAAAGCGCAGTGCACGTGCAGTCCGCACTTTTCACTCCAAATGATTTTTGCCCTCCCGCCCACACCAATAATATTATGTTTCTGTTCCTGCAAAGTGTTAGTAATTTCGTTGGGTTTTTAATGCGGCTTACCTTAATATGCTCCATAGTATTAACATAGTCACATCCTATCTGCAAATTTTCATCTTTGTAAGTCCTCCCATATATATCTCAGGTAATTTTGCATACAAAAGTTTCAGTTAGCTTGCACTATATTGGTCATGTTTGTTTACATGTAAATAAGATTAGCAATTTTCATTATTAGTCCGCCATTTCGCTTGTTCAATTCATGTTTGTCTTTGTTTGACGCTCTGGTTGTTGAAGCTTATTGTTTTTAGGATCGGCCTTGTAGGCCAATTGATACGTACTACACCTTTTTGTATATATATTTTTATTTCAACTTTTATACTTTTTGTGCATGTACTTTCTTGCGGCCTGCACTTTAAATAACATGTACTGTTTGCGGCCAAATAAACTTTTTATATAAACCATGTAATTTTGTCGTGGCTTTGTAAGGAGGGTAATTGTGGGTTTTCCTGTTTTATCAGCACATGATGATTATCGCCTTACTTGACAGTGTTCGAAACTGAAAGTACAAGTCAATGTTAACCCTAAAGCTAATATACGTAAGATCCAAAAACTACAGCCGAAAAGCACAAGCAGTATTAGAATCAAAGGGGTCCTTGGAGTTGTTCTGACCCCTTGAATTGAGATACAATTAAGGCAGCAACATTAGTCATGAATTGCTAGTCTGGAGCCCGTGTCTAGTAAATATATTCCAGTGGACTTGTACCTTGATCTACACAACTAAGGGTTCAGAGGACCCCCAATAATTTAATTCAAGGTTTTTTACAAAATATAAGGGTCCTGTAACATAATGAAATGATGTAGAGTACTGTACTGTAAGATTTGATAATTACTTTACATGCTTAACGTGATTAACTTCTATTTCTTGTCAAGAATGTGGAACAATGAATAATATAGTGCATCCCTTGGGATGTAATATATTGTTTTTCTGCATCCATTCTATACATTTCTGAGTAAAACCTTGTTTTAACCTCTTAACATCAGCTGTAGACTAACACAAGTAGTCTCTGAAACGTATAATTTTGATAGAAACAAGCAGCTACATTCAAACTGAAAAGGAGGCCCAGTGAGATGTGAGATTCAGAATCTGTAGAAAAGCTAGACTTGCTTCATTTAGAGCTACAGCATTACAGTAAAGGCAGGGAGGAAGGGAAGATAACGTCGTTCAGGGACTGTGAGACAGACGTGTGCTAAATCTAGACTTGCAATATTTAGAGCTATAGCATTACAGTAAAGTCAGGGAGGAAGGGAAAATAACGTCGTTCAGGGAATGTGAGACAGACGTGTGATAAATCTAGACTTGCATTATTTAGAGCTATAGCATTACAGTAAAGGCAGGGAGGAAGGGAAAATAACGTCGTTCAGGGACTGTGAGACAGATGTGTGATAAATCTAGACTTGCATTATTTAGAGCTATAGCATCACAGTAAAGTCAGGGAGGAAGGGAAAATAATGTCGTTCAGGGACTGTGAGACAGATGTGTGATAAATCTAGACTTGCTTCATTTAGTGCTATAGCATTACAGAAGGGCTGGGAGGAAGGAAAAATAATATCGTTCTGGGACTGTGAGGCAGACTACATCAGCTTTAAATAGTCCATTTACTAAAACATAAATCTTCTGAAAATTAAGCCAAGATACAAATTCTGGCAAAAGGAGTCCCAAGTTTTTGCATATTGGGATAGCGTGGAGGGTTGGTCCAGTCATTAGGACATTGCTCTGAATACCATACAAGTTGACTGGTTACCAAATGATTTCTCTTATCACACACCCGGTACACATAAGCGCTCCTTAACACATCAACATCCAAAGTTCACAGTCCATCAAACTCCTGTATAGAACTTGTGGAGGCTGAGCCCGAGATAGTCTAATATTGACAGTAGTGGTAATGAGATACCTTATTTGAAGTAGGTGTGCTGTAATTGTTGATTCAAGTCATTACCAGTCTGGCAATAGAAATTGGCAGCGGTTTAACTGATCACCTAGATGGACATCACCAGCAAGGATATTATATATTTTTTATTTTCACAAAACTGTATGCTAATTTATAGTGCTAGCCCACTGAGATAGCTGAGATACCATGCCACAGTTTAATATGAATACCCCACTCAGACACAGTATACTGACTCTGAGCCGACCAGTCCTTGTTTTAGCCCCAATGCCAAGCGCCAGACAGGGTTACAACAACCCATATGTAACGGTTTTGGAGTTCTGCTCTGGTAACCATGGTAACGGAAAACGAACAGATGGACATGCTGGTCTCTCTATCCCCCCATGTTTCAAACCAGGAGAATAATAAATGCTCTGCTTCCTGCTGCTTCTCTTGCTACATACTATCTTTTGTACATATTTAAATTGTAATATCAAAAATTGCTAATCATGTAATCATTTTGGGAGAGGGCTATCCAAGGGCTATCCAAGTTGTGAAAACTTGTGCCCAATCCTTCTCCTTGTGAATAAGATATGTATCAATAAAAAAAACCACTACCCAATGACTTTCAAGTGTAATTTCTACTAGAAATATACAAGGGTATAATAATATCTTTCAAGGTTCATACGGAAAACATTAAAATTCCAGGCCTTTTCAAGGCTTTAAACCATCATTTTCAAGGTTGGGTTATAAGCTGCAGACTGTCAATAGTGTTTTTTAAAAATCCAGCATACTATATGTTTGTCGTAAAGGATGATCTTCACGACCATCAAATAAAACAAATGAAGTCTGTCTTGAATTCGTCAAGGAATTTGGCACATTGTAAAAACTATCACTGTGA
Source organism: Haliotis cracherodii (assembly GCF_022045235.1). Lineage (NCBI taxonomy): Eukaryota > Metazoa > Mollusca > Gastropoda > Lepetellida > Haliotidae > Haliotis > Haliotis cracherodii. The sequence continues at coordinate 22,707,322 of NW_027266272.1, read as the reverse complement.
TTTATCACACTTAACCTGCTTGGTACATAACTATTATTAAGATTATGTCATTGTGTAAAAATCAAGGCTTTTCAAGCTATTTGGGTGATTTTCAAGGCTTTTCCCAGCTGACACTAAAAATCAAGGCTTTTCCCCATGTTCCCAGTTGACACTAAAATTCAAGGCTTTTCCCAGTTGACACTAAAAATCAAGGCTTTTCCCAGTTGACACTAAAAATCAAGGCCTTTTCACACGTGTACAAACCTTGTCTTTATAATACAATGTCATTCCTACATTAATGGAAGGCCTAGACATATTTTCCTCACTAAAGCAACTTCAGAAACCTTGGTAGATACTACTCTCCTGAGTGAATCAACTCATTCATGACATGGAGCCAACTGACCTGTCATCAGAAAATCTATTCAACATGTTAAAAGCGTTTTGAAACATAAGACAATATTTGTTTTAGCAAGTAGGCCTGGCATCAGTGTAATTCCCGTTGGGTGGACTCATTTGCAAATTAATTGGATCGTGATACCAAGCTTATCGGATTGGTTTATCACACTGATAACCAGGATATCCATGATAACACCAGTCATTACATGATAAAATGTAACATTGGAGTGTCTCCTGTTCTCGTCCTGGATAAAATACGTCAGCAATATTTGAGTCCTGTGACAGCATGTTTGCTGTTTAACACACCACTCAACAGTATTCCAGCTATTATGACTCTAGTATGGACCACACAAACCAGTGATTGATATTTATCATCCCAAACTGGCTCCCACAGGAGATATGCTTGGGGGAGATCAAGCGATATCTACACTGTAGATATCGCTGCAATGAAATTACATCACAATGCTTTGCAGACCATTGTGACGTCACTGGTTACCATGACGTCACAATCAAATGACATCACTAATGGCTCTGCTACTGAAGCTGTTAGCAGTACTTTTTACACTGAACATGCTGAAGACACTGCTAATTACTGTCTACAAATTGAAAAAGTTGGATGATAAATAAAATCTCACCCTCGTGTCTTTTGATATCAAATATATCAACACTCGTTGATAAAAGTTGCAAAAATCCTTGGCAAGCCTCGAAATGTTTCCACTTTTATCAACTCGTGTTGATATATTTGATATCAAAAGTTTTTTTGTTTGTTTGTTGTTTAACGCCGCACTCAGCAATATTGCAGCTATATGACGGCGGTCTGTAAAATAATCAAGTCTGGACCAGACAATCAAGTGATTGACATCATGAGCATTGACCCACGCAATTGGGATCGATGACATGTATCAACCAAGTCAGCTAGCCTGACCACCCGATCCCGTTAGTCGCCTTTTACGACAAGAATAGTCGCATTTTACAGCAAATATGGCGTGCTGAAGACCTATTCTATCCCGGAATCTTCACGGGTCTGAGCTCGGGTGAGATTCTCTATATATAATGCAACTTCGTCAGAAGCACACCCCTGGAAGCTGCAATAGACTGCACTGTCTTCAAAGCAATTTATTGACCTTCTGAGTCGCTTGTTCAGGAAAGTGTACAAGCACAGGGGTGACTTGTTTTCTTTAGCTCTGAACCCTGTTTGTAATTCATTCAGTTGTTATTGTTCTTCTTAATGCCAGAAATTACAACAAATATTTATATGAAGTTGCTAGAAAAAAGTGCAAACAACTATTTCTTGGCTATATCAAGGCAGTCATTTGAGATGTATAACATGACACAGAGAGAGAAGAGAGAGAGAGAGAAGAGAGCAAGAAGAGAGAGAGAGAAGAGAGTGAGAAGAGAGAGAGAAGAGAGGGAGAGAAAGAGAAGTGAGTGAGTGAGTTGGGTTAACGCCACTTTTAACAGTATGAGAGCGAGAAGAGATAGAGAGAGATAGAGAGAACGAGAAGTGAATGAGAGAGTTGGGTTTAACCCTGCTTTTAACAGTATGAGAGAGAGAGAGAGAGAGAGAGAGAGAGAGAGAGAGAGAGAGAGAGAGAGAGAGAGAGAGAGAGAGATTCATGCTAAATTACACAATGCAAACATGGACAGAGCATTAGTTTTCATGGTAATCAGTTCCATTGATATACAGCTTCATTGAAGCCTATTCAGGATTTTACACACACAAGCCTCTCCCAGTCAGCAAATCCCTATCACAAACAAATCCACTGACTAATACCCTGGGCTGGCAGGGATCAATGGGTGGGTCAACTGGATGTCACTCAGCGCAGACTGATGACCATGTGTCATGCTGTAGCTGAAATGCATGACCTGCTGACTAGAATGACCTGGACGGAGCCGAGGTGCAGCCAGGCGTATTGACCGGCTCATTGATGCACTGGTGCACTGAGACAATACACTCTGCGATACAATAACATGCAATCTCATTAAAATCAGATCTTAGTTCTCACTACAGCTAAACAAAGATCTGAGGACATCCCATTACGGGTCACGTCAGACTGACCTTGCGTGAACTTTGACCGACCAATGGAATGACAAATCAGAAGGCAGCTTTCTCGTGCTTTACGGCACTAATTTCAAATTGGCGACTACGCTTCAAAACATATTTTGACAAATTCTCGATTACAAATTTGAAACCTGAACAAAAGAAAATTCTGGAATGGCTAATAGATGGTCTAAATTGTATGGATATAGTCGTTAAACCTGTAACTATCGTTCGGAGTTAAAGTTTTCGAGGCTGCATGATCAGAAATCACATTCCGACTGTCACATTTCATAATCTGGTAAGCGATGCTCTCATTGGTTGGATGAAAGGTCGTTCTGATGTGACCCCTAATGGGATGTCCTCAGATCTTCGTTTAGCGGCAGCGAGAACTGAGGCCTGATTTTAATGAGATTGAATAACATGATACGCTTTATTCTGAAATGATGTGTATAGTTTTGCTAATTAATTTATTCATCTGCATGTGGATTACAAACTGATGCTGGGAGGGAATGTACTGTTTTTCCGTTGGGCCATGAGGTATTTATCAACATGTTGAGGAGCGCAATTTGGAAGTAGAGTGAGTGAGTGAGTTGGGTTTAATGTCACTTTGAACAGTATTCCAGTTACATCACGACGTGTCAGCTTAATGTGGGAGGAAAGCCTGAAGTGCAGGTCTGACACATTTACCATTTTGGAGAAACCCACGAGCACAGGATAGGTGCTGACAAACCAAGAAACATAATCGGGGGAACCAGGATTTGAACCCACAACCATAGATTTCAAGCATGCCAAAGGGACGCATCTCTGCACAGTGATAATGGTGATATGTAGGGATGGGAGACCTTGGTACCTTATTAACACAGATTATATAGGTACCTGTGTTAGCGTTTTATTTGCTAAGGAACTTTTCAGTCTACAAACCTGAACTCAGTTTCATCAGATTACATGTAATTGCATGAGCTGTTGTTCGGTAAGATTACAGGACTTTTTCTAGACTGTGGATTGGGAAAGAGGCTAAATTTGCAGCCTGATACAGACTTTGTTTTCTGCGAGTTTAAAGGAAGTTAAACCTTGAGTTAAACATGATAAAGCAGATGAACTAGTATAGGGAGTGACATTTTAAAGGTATAAATCATACAGTTTAGGACCTATTCACTATTTTTAGACATCTTGCTTCAAGCTGTATGAAATATGGAGTAAATTATAACATAAAAATACATCAATGCTGTCTGATGAAGAGGAATACACCAGGTAGCCCTAATTCATTAGATCCGAGACCACTCTTAATTTTCAAAATGTGACACAATAACGACCAGCAGTAGTGCAAATGGGCCTGTGTCCCTTTGATGTGTTTGTTACCAAACTGAAAGAGCAGAAAGCATTGGCAGAGATGGACATAGTGACATGGAAACCAGAGAAGTCATTTGTTGGACTAATTCAGGTTGGGAGCAAATCAGACAAAACGTGACTGACATTTTCCAGAGATTGATCTCAAGTGAGTGAGCGAGCGAGTTGGGTTTTAACACCGCTATCATGGCGTGTCAGCTTAATGTGAGAGGAAAGCCCGAAGTTAGGCAGGTCTCAGACTTTTGCCACTTTGGTGAAACCCACAAGCACGGGTATTAAACTATGGGAAGTAAGAAATCACACCCTTTTCTCACATGAATATGTGTCATGGCTGGTGGGTATTGCAACACCAGAGCTCCAGATAAGCTTTTGGTGTTGGGGGTATTTTACGCATGCATTTTAAAATCATTGGGTATCAATAATTCTATCTGGGTATTCAAATTTCTGTTACCCTCTAGTTTTTACACATGTGAGTATTTAAGTTAAATATTTAAAAACACTATTCATCTAGTCCCTGCAAACTGGTGCCGTGTGGGTTCGAGAGCTTTATAGGACTAACAAATACCACGATACTTCCACAAAAAATGGTGATGGCAAATGATCATAATGTAACTGTCATCGTGGAGTTTGGCAAGGTTGACGGAATGCCCCTTTATAATTTCAAAATAAGTTGCTGATTTGCTAATCGAATACGCAGGGTGACTTCACAATATTTAGATGATATGCACAAGTTTTATTTTTGTAGAGTATCTGTAATGTTCGTTGCGTATTTGATACACTTGGATTTTATTTTACTGCTTATTTCTGCATTTCTGATGCGTATTTTACGCAGATACGCAGCTTATCTGAAGCTCTGAACACAGCGCCTTCCTGTTGTGGGTGTTCTTTAACTTGTTTTGAGTAGTATACAAATAAGGGCCTGCAACTAACAAGACACATTTATGAGTCACAGCCTGCCTTGCTTGTCATAATCGAAAATTTGTTTCTGACAAAATATGACATACATCTGTCATATGCCCTCAGGTAATTCTGTTTCCATGGCGATGAGTTTGTTTCAGCGAAGCAACTGTTAGCGATGTAACTCAATCGCCATGTGGTATTGTCCTACTTAGGTCATCAGCGACCAGCAGATGACATCCATTTCCCTTTCTGTGCAAATCACCTTGAAATTGAGTGTCTAGCCTGCTGAAACAATGTTAACATACTGTAGTTACAGGTGTTAAGTAAGCATGGTAAGGCAATGATATACGCATCTCGCAAAATGATACATATCTCGAAATTCAAACCTAGAGTTTCAGAACAATGAGCTAACACTAAACCACTAACCTAGCCCACTGACAATTGCCACTCCTTGGAGTTAGTGATATTTAGTGATTCTTTCCAAAATTTATTCACAGCCTTTGGCCAATGATATCAAAGAGTTACATAAGATTGGGCATGGTGTATAACAATACTTATATATACCAGTAGCATGAGAACTAAACTGAAAAGCTTTACCAGTCTGTGCGAAGATAAAATGCCCTTGTTGTGGTAGAAAAGTGGGGAAATTGGGAAATTTGAACTAGCCACCAGGAATTTGTACCAACCCTGGGCTAGCGGGCGATTGTTAATTTCAGGCGATGGGGTAGGTAAAAATTAGCCTAGTGGTTAAAGCATTTACCCAATTTCGATTCCCCATATGGATACAATGTGCAAAGCCCATTTTTGGTGTGAACCGCTCTGATATTGCTGGAATGTTGATAAAACCGGTGTAAAACCCAACTCACTAACTCATGTTAATTTCAAACCCTGCCCAGTGATGAATAACAATACTTCTACCACAGAAGAGGGACTCGAGGCTGTGTTCAGTCACTGGTCTTGAACATGGGTCCGGTTATCAGTGGAGGAAGAGTGTCCCCCATAAAATACAATCCTCCATTGTCAGTCTTTTGGCTTGTGACAACACGTATGGGTTGTCTGCTCCAATGGGTCCAAAGACATTGAAGAAAACTGACTGAATAATGACTCAGACTCAGAAGTTGTCATAGCAGCTGTGTCATGATTTCTTAGAAGGTGAATTTTGCCCCAACGCATACACTACACAATTCAGGCTCATGTGGAGCTTACACTATGTTACAGGAGAGATTTCGTCCCTTGCTGTCTGTGCTCGTCATGAGGTTCCTCAGGTTCAGCGTGGATCATTGCTCACAACATAAACATTGAATTTTCTAGACTTGATTCTTTTCAAGGTGCTTTCATATAGCTGGATTATTGCAGAGTTAGGCGTTAAATACATGCAAACAAAGTAAAATTTGGGGCCTTTCATCAGAAATATTTATTTTTGCTTAGTCTAAAACATGAGAATAGAGGACAAGCTATCTCAAATCTGAAACTGCAGATCATCAGTCTGAAGAGAAACCTGGGGACAACTGGTTCTGCTTCGTTTCATGACTACAATTTGTGTTCTAATTTTAAATTTTAATTGAAACTAAGCTGTTTTCATGGACATTTTCTTTTTTTAACCCATGCTTGCCGTAAAAGGCAACTGTGCTTGTCGAAAGACGGGTGGTCAGGCTCGCTGACTTGGTTGATGATGTATGTCATCAATCCCAATTGCGTGGATCGATGCTCATGATATCAATCACTGGATTGTCTGGTCCAGACTTGATTATTTACAGACTGCCCTCAGATAGCTGGAATATTGCTGAGTGCGGCGTAAAAACAACAAACCAACCAATCATGGACATTTTCTGTTAATCTTTAAAGATAAAAACTGGGACTCATCTTACGTCTACGACAGTTGTCTAAGTTGCTGTACACCAAACAGTATACTGCAATGCATCAGGACACTCTGGGTAGAACACACACATGTAAATAGATACGCAGCTGAATCTATGGACAATCAGGTGTGTGCAGATAGATCATTTGAGCAGTGTGGATGAGTAATTCCCATGTGTAATATAACTCAGCTTTGCAACATCAAAGCAAACCATTTCTATGCAGAAATATTGAACTAAGCTCAGTCTGTGTTTATGGAGCTATTGATAATCGACAGCATCCTATGCTGCAGTACAGCAAAATGTGCCATTACTCCAGTTACATTACATAAATTGATAGCACCACATCCGTATCAAGTCGACGGTGAGAGGAAGGCAAACTGTGAAAAAAGGAAAATGGTTGACTTGCGCAAGTCTCCAATGCAATAATTATTGGTTTAAATCATAATTTCTAAATTATGTAAATGATAAGAACAACTTGTCCCTTAGACTGGAGTCTTTGTAATGTCCACATATCTAGACTTGCCTATTAGGTGGATAATTACTAGTATTTTTCGTTCCGTACAGCCTTGGAGCAAGGCTAGGGAAATGGGTGTGACAGATGGAAGAGTGACAAAAGTGACTATTGCAGAGTGCAGACAGCATTTACAAAATCTAAACATGACAGCTGAAACTTGTTCTTGACAATGATCTGTAACTATTATCTACACAAATCAAGATCCACCTGGGGTCCCCTCAGGAATATTATTAGGCCCAAGACTCCTTAAGGTTTTAGGTTTTAACACCTGGGCAACGACAATAGTCTGTCTCACAGTCCCTGAACTATATTATTTCCCCTTCTGACCAGCCCATTCTGTAATGCAAAAGCACTAAATGAGGCAAGTCTATATATTGTTCTTCTCATATGGGCTCCTTTTCAATTCAAATGTTATTTGTTTCTATCAAAAATTATATATTATTGGAGACTAAGTATGAGTCTACAACAACAAGGGCCCCTTGACTTTCATGGTTAATTTCAAACACTGCCTTCTCTTACGGGTTGTAATACACCAGACTTAGGCAGACTACCTCCGTGGTCGAGTGGTAAAGCATCCACCCTAAGAGCGGAAGGTCCGCGGTTTGTTCCAGGGCCGCGTCATACCGAAAAACATTAAAAGATGGTACTTGTTGTTACCCTGTCAAGCACTTGGCATTAAGGGAATAAAACAAGGACTGGTAGGCTTGGAGTCAGTATACTGTGTCTTAGTGGGGTTTTCATGTTAAACAACAGCATGGTATCTCAGTGAGCTAGTGCCACACACACACACACACACACGCACACACACACAAACGCACACACACACACGCACTCGCGCCACACACACACCACACACGCACTCGCACCACACACACACCACACATACACACACGCACTCGCACCACACACACATACACGCACACATGCACTCGAGCCACACACACACACACTCAAGCCACATACACACCACACACATACATCGCATATGCATACACACACACACACACACATACTGCTATGTAGGTGCAATAATCTTGGCCGCAACGTTAAACCCCATTTCACCTCGCCTAAAAGTTTACAGACTGGTGTTTCACTGCTGTAAACATGGTGAAGTGGTTAAACATGACACGTGAAGGATAATGGAGCTGTTAAGTCACAGCATCATGCAATGTGTATTGTGAGCCAGAGGCAGGCAAACAGTCTCTCTGGATGTGAAAACTGATGGTCCTGTACCAGCTGTTGATGCTGGGACAGGCTGAAGCATTGACAGAAACTCGAGTACAGTCAGCATTGATACTCTCATCAACACACTGACTGAATGAGCATCGATACTCAATATCATAGAACACAATGAACATTGATATTCCCAACCAGAAAACAGAATGAATAATATACACTTTTCAGGAAAACAGTAAACACTGATGTTCACTACTAGACAACATGGTGAATACTGACATTCACTTTCAGAAAACAGTGAATGCATATCCTCTAAGGGGGCCAATTATTTGATGTCAATTCAACCCCCCCTCCAAGGGACTGCCACGGACAGGTTTAGTTACATCAGCATAACCAATACATAAAATAACAATTTGTACAATTTGTTAACTTTATCAATGAATTCAGAGCTATAGATAAGCTTTTGGTTATTTGGGTATTTTACCCTGGGGTTTGCTTTTGATAAAGGTATCCACAAGTTTTAGTGGGCATTCAAATTCTTTTTACCCACCTATTTCTTGACATTTGGTTATTTAACTTAAAACCTGTTCTGTAAAAATCCCTGTAGATCATTTAAAACTATGTGAATAGTAGTATACCCGTCAGCATCTGCTTGCGGCTCCCTCTCTGGAAAGCCATTTTTTGTTTACAAAATCTAGCATAGTAAGAAAGGTGCTATTGTCTTAATTACCAATCAGCAACTAATTAAGATTCATCATGTACACTGACTAGACATGATGTGATTTTCAATGTGGAATCCATCAGCATGATCAGCATGAATGTCGCAGAAACTTTTCCGAATGTAGCTGTCGTCAAGTGAATTTGGAGATCGGTTGATAGAATCATTTTATCTAAGTTGAAATATACGCACTAATTTACGCACAAGTTTTTATTGTGTATTTGATGCACTAAGAATTGATTTGTCTTCGTATTTCAGTATATTTCATGTGTATTTTACACAAACACGCAGCTATATCGAGCTCTGTAATTCAATTTGTTTTTGAAAACAAAGAAACAAATAAGAGCTTTTGTTTAGAAGATCCTTTATGGATGACATTAAGTAATCGTTATCCCTTGGGATGAAAAAATCGACAGTCAAGCAGGACATGCTTGACAGTGATTCTGTCGTCACACAGGATGCAGAATTGAGGATCCTCACCTTTTATTAAATATTCATGTGTATGTTTCTTGAATGGCCAACATGACATCGTCAGATAATGACCTCTTCAAATTTAGACCATTGTTAGACTGACAACCCAAGTAGGTCTAACCAATATTTGGTACGTTTACATGAAATTTAATTATACCTACTTGGTGCTATTACATGTAATTTATTTGAACCTACTTGTTCCCTACTTTCACATTAGATCTCTGATGTAACATCTAATGACAGGTTTATAATCGTTGTATGGAATCAGAAGTAAATGTCACAGATTGAGTACTGGCTAAGCTAGCTGCAGCATCAGCCATTGTGTATCCAAAGATTCCAACATGGCTGGCTAACCAACCAAAGATGATGTCATACTGCCCATGCTGCCAATAGCAGGATTTATTATGTAATTCGACAATATCAAGTAGAACTAGAGGCTGATACAAATTATTGTAAAAGCCTGGAGACAGGACAGAGAGTTTGAAAAAATAATAACTTGCTGATGTTTAGACTGTTTGATATATTCGAGAGCTGTTAAAATGGGGACCACCTCCGTGGTCGAGTGGTAGAGTGTCCGCCCGGAGAGCGGAAGGTCCGGGGTTCGATCCCCGGCCGCGTCATACCAAAAGACGTTAAAAGATGGTACTTGTTGTTACCCTGTCTGGCGCTCGGCATTTAGGGGCTAAAACAAGGACTGGTCGGCTCGGAGTCAGTATACTGTGTCTGAGTGGGGTATTCATGTTAAACTGCGGCATGGTATCTCAATGAGCTAGCACTATAAATCGGCACCAGTCCGGACTAGTACAAGCAGCCACACAAACACACACACGTACATGCACGTCGTATATAAGTGCAATAATCTTGGACGGGACGTTAAACACCATTTCACCTCACCTGTTAAAATGACCTTTGATTCATGTCAAAATGGAAGGGTTCCCTGGGAATTTAGCTCATAAAGTTCTGGATCCAATGATAATGGCACTAGCAACAGCGTCACCATCTTTGGAGCCATCTGCAAATATTGATTCGTAAGTTATGTGCTTCTAACTTACTGTATTGTTGTTGGTGCTGTAATTGATTTGTTTCTGATTTCTTTAGTTTAGTCAATGTCAGGTCTACCTGTGGCTTTTAACAGGAGGAGAAGCCAGCAGGCAGACAGGAGATACGTTTTCAAGTGCAATATCGGCAGCGGAAACAAAAGTTCCAATTTTTATTCAAAGAGGCCGAATAAGGGAAGACTTTTTTTTATTGTAAAGATCCTCATAACAGGGATTTAACACACAGTTGTATGGAGGGTTGGAGTCATCAGAATATAATTTGGTGGTGTATTGTAAACAGAGTTTTATATATGTTTGTTTGTTGTTTTACGCCGCATTCGGCAATATTTCAGCTCTATGACCGCAGTCTGTAAATATTCGACTGTGGATCAGACAATCCAGTGATTGACATCATGAACACGATCTACGCAATTGGGATACAATGACATGCATCAACCAGGTCAGCAAGCCTTGACCACCCGATCCTGTTAGTCACCTCTTAGGCCAAGCAAAGTCGCCTCTTAAGACATGCATGGATTGCTGAAGACCACTTCTAACCCAGATCTACATGGGTAGGTAGTTTAATATGGTGTTGTTTAAGAAAGGCCTCAATGAACAGACTGTCAATAGAAGTTCTGGAAGATAGAAGTACATAAACACATTCCATACCAATGTCCCTGATAAAGAATCTGCTTGAGCGACTGACTTAACATGCTAAAGTAGGATATAGGGTTATATATACATGTATGTTGTGCATAACTGATAAGGATGTCACACTACGGATTACACAGGCACAGTAATTGGACGATGACTGATAAGATTAAAACCTGTTGGCCTTTTGCCCTGTTAGTATTGGCAAACTTTTAGGAATAAAAATACATAAATAAAAGTTCATAAAAGCCATTTAAATTTTGTTTTTTCCTATTTTACATTTGAAGAATTAATGATCAATAAAATATAAATATTTGCACAATAAATGATCTATCCTATGACTATTTCCAATTTTGATTTCATCTGAGAAATTTAATTAGAACTAGTCATGTGACACTCTTGTTACCATAGAAACAAGACATGAATGTACAAATACTTACAGAATGTTTCCAGCATCACCTCATTATTATGCATGCTGTATCATGTATCACATCCCTGCTATTTTTACAAAAGCCTATCGACATCAGCAACATGTTTCCTCTTCACATTTGATTTCTAAAAAGTCACCCGCTGATCTACACCAATGATAACAAACTCGAACATTATCCTTTAAAAAAAAATTCAAATGACATCATCCATCATCATGATCATCATGATAATGATCATAACTGATTTTCTAAAACTGTTTCATCCGGTTCTGGTTCAATGACCTACTAGCTGTATTAGGAATGCACAGCATGCATAACATTTACACCTCTCCTTAGGTCTTGACATATTCCCCCAAATAGATAACTCCACACGGCATTCCCCCATTTGCTCATGTAGTTAGCTTCAACACTGTGTCAGCTCACCAGCCTTGAGCACAAATTAACACTCACACATAAGCTCTCACCGTTTACCTGACAACTGCTCAACATCCTTCGTAATGGTGCAAAACCCTAGTAGGAAAGCTTCTGTTGTTTAATTTGACATACTGCACAGAAATGAGGAATGCTTACGATCCACACCTTTAAACTTTCAACAAGCATGACTTTCCTAAAAGAGAGAATCTGCTATTCGTTATCACTTGAAACATAATGCTAATAAATGCTATCAACACTCAATGTAACAAAGGGACAGCCTCCATGGTCGAGTGGTAGAGTGTCGGCCTGCAGAACGGAAGGTCCGGGGTTTGATTTGATTCCCAGCCATATCATACCGAAAGACGTTAAAAGATGGTACTTGTTGCTACCCTGTCTGGCGCTCGGCATTAGGGGGCTAAAACAAGGACTGGTCGGCTGGGAGTCAGTATACTGTGTCTGAGTGGGGTATTCATGTGGCATGGTATCTCAGTGGGCTAGCACTATAAATCAGCATCAGTCCAGACTAGCACAAGCAGCACCCCCACCCCACCCCCACACACGCATGGCTCTATATATGTGCAATAATCTTGCACGCGATGTTAAACCCCACTTCACCTCACCTCATCTCAAGGGAGCCACTTTTCAAATAGTATGTTATGACTTATTCAGATAAATTGCCTCTTTCTATCCAACAGTTGAGATCCCAAGGGGATTTTTACCCAGTACCTCATGCCTGTTCCCAGCCTACTAATGTAGGCAGACTACTTAGAGAACAACCTACATGATACAAAGAACTATGAATTAATTTCCCAAGGAAACGAGGACAGATATTGCGAGGTTTTTTGTTTTTTTTATTACCCATTTTTTGTGTGTGAAAATGTATATGTCAAGTGGAGACAATCAGTTAAGTCCATTGTTTGAATGACATCACATAAATTCGATTGTGACATCATAAACAATAAGTTCCCATGACAACCGCCTCTTACAACAAGCATAGTCGCCTTTTACGGCAAGCATGGGTTGCTGAGCACCTAGTCTACCCCAGATCTTCACTTGTCTACAGAGCTCCAGATAACTTTTTGAGCAACTGAGTTTTTACTCTAGGGTTTCTATTTTAATTGGGTAATTACATTTTTCACTGGTTAACCAATATTTTTTCACTCATCTATTCATCAACTCTATTGGGTATTTCCTCAAAAGAGTGAACATTTTCAGATTTAAAAAAAATGAAATAATGTTTCAGATGTTCATAACTGTTCTAAATATAAAGACTTGATTCGGAAAGTAAATGAGCTCGTAATTGTGTTTAGGAAATTAGCTCCTTTGAACGCATGCTGAAAAAGTTTCATTGGGTATTCACGTGTGCTGTTTTTATACATTTTAGTTTTTCATTTAATGCATGCGTTTCTGTACGTAGTAAATTGAAAGTAATTGGGTTTTGAATATTTTTGGGGGGTATTTTATGCAAATACGCTGCTTATCTGTAGCTCTGCCCATGAGTTGCTGAAGAGCTATTCTACCTCAGATCTTCACGGGTCCATGGAATGCAAAAATAGTGCAACTGTTTGAGTAAGTAAGTTTGAGATCAACTATAGTCATATGAAAATTTCTTTAACTTCTTTTGAGTAGTATATATTTACCATTGACCAGTGTATCAATCGTGGCACTCTGTTATCATTGTACCGCCATTACATTCCCCTGAAAAAACTCATAAAGGATTTAGAATAATTGGTCTCCGAACCACCCACTTAATAAAAGAAATGACATCCAACAGTTGACTGGGAACGTCTGTGACCATCCCTAAGGGTGGTTCTGGGGACCTTGGAAAACTTTTTTCTCTGCTATAGTGTTTTGATGTAGGGAATTCTGAAATTGAAACACTTTCCATTTGAGGACAATATGAGTCTCATGGCACCGCGGTGATTGTCTTCCATAGACATAGAAATATTCAAATCAAACCGATCTTCTGATACATGCCATGCTTGTGACAAAATGTTGGTGCAATTGGTCGTACATGTCAGCCTAGCCATGGCCACACTCTATACTCCATCAGTGATCAGAACCATGTTGCAGCTCAGTAAGGGCGGAAACAATCATTTCTTCTGAAAAGAAACAAATCTGGGATCCATTTTCCACATGGTCCACCAAGTAGCATTGTCCTACAACTATTTATTGTCCACATGTAGACTCACATGACTGCCAAGATGTTGTCCCATTGGTTCCAGACTTAAAACTTCAAACCATCTTTGAAGGGCTGTCAAACATTTCTCTGTTAGCCCTCATTGAAATGTGCAGTTCAGCTATTTATTAAAGTCATACTACAACCTCCATAGAAACCTTTGCTATTGTGTTCAGAGCAATGACAGATTTAAATAATGATACACAGATCTGCTATTTATAAAAATAAAATGGCTGACATAAAACCAAGGTTGAAAGTTGAAGTTGAAAATTATCTCGAAACCAAAAATATGCCCAATGAGTGAGTGAGTATGGTTTTATGCCGCTTTTAGCAATATTCTAGCAATTTCCAGAGCTCCAGATAAGCTGCGTATCTGCGTAAAATACGCATCAGATATGCAGAAATATGCTGTAATATAAAATCCAAGCGCATCAAATACGCAATGAACATTACAGATATGCTACAAAAATAAAACTTGTGTGTATCATCAAAATATTGTGAAGTAACCCTGCGTATTCGATTAGCAAATCAGCAACTTATTTTGAAATTATAAAGGGGCATTCCGTCAACCTTGCCAAACTCCACCATGACAGTTACATCATGATCATTTGCCATCACACTTTCTTATGGAAGTATTGTGGTATTTTTGAGTCCTATAAAGCTCTCGAACCCACACGACACCAGTTTGCAGGGACTAGATGAATAGTGTTTTTAAATATTTAACTTAAATACCCAAACGTGTAAACACTAGTGGGTACCAGAAATTTGAATACCCAGATAGAATTACTGATACCCAATGATTTTAAAATGCATGGGTAAAATACCCACAACACCAAAAGCTTATCTGGAGCTCTGAATATCACTGAGGGGTGCACCAGAAATGGGAAATGATGTCAAAGACCTGGGCCCACTTGCACAAAGTGATCTTAGCGCTAAGATGATCGTAACTCCCATACTTTAACATAGGCTTACGATAGTCTTAGCGCTAAGATCGCTTTGTGCAAGAGGGCCCTGGTCTGTCTCTCCTCGTCCCTCAACTATATTACTTTCCCTTCACTTCCTCCCAGCCCTTACTGAAATGCTATTGCTCAAAATGAAGCAAATCTATCTTTGGCACATGTTCCGAACCTCCCTTCTCACAAAAATACTCACGGAAATGAAAAAAAAACTGTTTTTTCGACCTCAGATCTTAAATAAATGCAGTTCATATACAAAATATGTAAATATTCAAACAACTAAATTAGTACTAATTGGGCCGTGGCACAAATACAGCGTATCAATTGTTTTTATGCCTTTTTACACGTAAAAGTGTGTAAAAATGTGAATAAAACAGACTATTGTGACTGTTGTTTTGTTATTTCGTATTTACAGCTATGTAACACTTTGTGTCGATTTTTAAATTAAGAAAAACAGGTTTTTTTCATTTCTGTGATTTCTTTAGGGATCACTTTCAATTAAAATGTAGCTGGTTGTTTTTGTCAAAATTATATATTTCAGAGACTACTTGTGTTAGTCTACAGCTGATGTTAGGAGGTTGAAACTAGGTTTTACACAGAAATGTTTAGAATGGATGTAGAAAAACAATATGTTGCATCCCAACAGACACACTATATTATTCATTGTTCCAAATTCTTGTCCCGAAACCTATGATTGTGGGTTCAAATCACGGTTCGCCCAATTATGTTTCTAGGTTTGTCAGCACCATACCCGTGCTCGTGGGTTTCACCTAAGTGGTAAACGTCTGAGACCTGCATCACTTTGGGCTTTCCTCCCACATTAAGCTGACATTCCGTGATGTAACTGGAATACTGTTAAAAGCAGCGTTAAATCCAACTCACTCACACTTAAAATTCTTTTTAAGAAATATAAGTTAATCCTGTTAAGTAATTATCAAATGGTACAGTACACTACTCTTCATCATGTCATTATTTCTATATACATTCAGAGACAAGTTAATTAATGACAGTCCCTTCAGAAGGCAGTAATAGGGTTGCAATTAAGCTTCTATCATGTCACGACAATTTGTATTGACACATAACGTATTTGACGTAATAAGCGCCGCTCTAATAAGCGCCCACAGCGATATTTGCTAATATATTGGCTAGTGAACAAACCCCTTCCGATTGAGCAACGTACACAAGACTTATTTATTCATGTATAATATGCACTTATGTTTTTTTGCACCCTTAATTATGGGCAATTAAATTCTGGAAAATATATTTGTCGTTTATAAACATTTCAGGCTGTCAGCATAAACCACAAAATTGATGATCTATCACCTCTGTTTTGTCACCAAATAATATTCTAATAAGAGCCCCATATTTCTAACTTTGAGAGCGCCCCGGGCGCTAATTACGTCAAATATGGTTTCATAACACTGCCTGAAATCCTTGATAGATTGAACATGGTCAATCAGTCAGTTAGTGAGTATGGTTTTACATTACTTTTAGCAATATTCCAGCAATATCACGGCAGGGGACACCAGAAATTGGCTTCACACATTGTAACCATGTGGGGAATTGAACCCAGGTCAATCAAACTCTTCAACCATCCGCCCCTGTATAATCGGTAGTTCAATGAAGTTATCTAGTGTTCCATGTCAAGGTTCATCAATATCCAGACCCGTGAAGATTCCGGGGTAGAATACGTCTTCAGCAACCCATACTTGCCATAAAAGGCGACTATGCTTGTTGTAAGAGGAAACTAACGGGATCGGGTGGTCATGCTCGCTGACTTGGTTGATGCATGTCATCGATCCCAATTGGGTGGATCGATGCTCATGATATCAATCACTGGATTGTTTGATCCAGGCTCGATTATTTACAGACCGCTGTCATATAGCTGGAATATTGCTGAGTGCGGCGTAAAACAACAAACCAACCAACCATTCATCAATATCCAGGGTTACTTATTCTTGCTTTGAATAAAGTTGCGTTCATCATGAGTCAATCTACCCCCACACAAACTATTTATTTTAGTTATTGATGCTGAATTATCATTGAGTAGGAGAGTAATCAATAAGGAGGCAGCATTCAGTCTGCTCCTCCTGTTAAACTGGTTGATCGAACGCAACTCCGCTGTGCTGTGTGCTAAACAAAACATCATTGTGTGAGTCATGCATTATCCACTACTATTGCTTCCATTTCTCAATTGTTTCAAACTATTATTCTGGTCATGGTTTGCTATGTATGCTATGTATGCTACAAATGATATATGACATTCGATTTGCTATCAATTCCCATAAGAATTTATATTATTCCAGTTCTTGTTATCTTGTCCAAGTCTTTTAAGTGCCTGTTTGGCTTGACTGTTTAATTTGGTACATTTCAACATCACTGATCAGTTGTATGTATATCCTGATAATGTTAGGTTTGCTTAACACAAGGTCGACTTCCATGAAGCATTGAATAAATCAATTTGCAAATGTTTGAACAAAGTTAAACCTTCACGGATGAGAGGATTTAACATGGACCATCTGAAAGGTTTACAGTGAGTGAGTGCGGTAAGATGACTCAAATTCTGCTATGTTTATGTTGACTGTCATCAGGAAACCGACATTTCTGTAAATGAAATATTTTTGTACATACACTCCATCATCCTGGACAGTGCTGCAAAGTAAGCCTTCTATAATTCTGATTGGTATGCAGGCTAGCTCTTGCCATTCTCCCTATTTGTATGTACACTATGTATATTTTTGCATTTCTATTATAATTCTGGGCATGGCAACGCCATTTGTAACATCCAATGACATTTTGTATGCATATTACCTACCATGATAACATGTTGATTTGGTTGTTAAAGTAAACTTATTAACAATAGTTTACATATAGATTTTTTAAATATTTCATTTATGGGTGGACCCCCGCCCCCCCAACCACAGACACCCTTTTTTTAATTCCAATTTCCTGTGAAATTGGACAAGGGTTGAAACATGAGTTGACCCTATGTTAATCGTTCCACAAAGCGATCTTAAAACTGTGATTGCTGTAGGTCTATGTTAAAGAATAGGACCTGAGATCTCTTTATGAAACAAAATCCAGGTTTGACATAAAAATGAAATTAAAAGGACCAAGGTTCTTAAAGGAGGCAGTAGGGTACTCTTGAGTGTGGCTTACAATAGAACAATGACTGGTTATCAATACATTTTATAAATAAATAAACATGGAACGCATCACTGCTCTATCTACATGTAAACAACTTTCAATTCGACTGAACCCAGTTTTCAGAGACTTAGAACAGAAGGTGAGTCTGGTCCTGACATATTAACTACTTCCAGCTCAGCTAAACACATTGGACTAAAGGTAAATTTACAAGGTTTGGGACAAACAGCTAAAGTCCTACCCTGGACTGTGCTTGTCTAAGAAGCGACTAACGGGATCAGGTGGTCAGTCAGGCTTGCTGACCTGGTTGAAGCATGTCATCGATCCCAATTGTGTGGATCGATGCTCATGATATCAATCACTGGATTGTCTGGTCCAGATTGAATATTTACAGACTGCCGTCATATAGCTGGAATATTGCTGAGTGTGGCGTAAAACAACAAACCAACCAACAACCTGGACAAGGCGTAAAGGTCGTAACAGCTGGAGTGTCACTGATTGCCTGGTTTCTGAACTCATGCATCTGTCTCAACAACTGGTTCAAACAGAATAGACACACATCATCAGTTGTGATTGCCTTTGTTTCAAATAACAAGCATCATAACAATGATAGGAGTATGAATAATGTCCTACACCTACACTTAACGACAACTTCTCAATTCAGTGACTTCTGAAAATCTGGAAGGACAAGTTTGTTTTATTCTATAACTGACATATAGAAATTATCCACTGTCATTCCTACAAACTGAATTCTCCAATTAAAAAATGTTGAAACAAGCAATTTGATGTAGTTCCCGGGAAGAGTATGTTATCAGGCCATTATTCTTCAAATTCAATGCCATCAAGGTAACACTTACACTACACAAAAGCTCCTATTAAAGCAGGCAATTAACCTGCATTGAGAATTGGCATTTGTCCTGAAGTCCTTGCCAAACTCCCTAATAGTTAAGGTAGCATAAGGACTAGTAGAAATTGGCCATTTTTAAGGGTTTTGCTATATATTATCATTACACTAGTGGACTAAAAATGTTAGTTTCTACCGCTGTCAACATATGTCATATGTGTAGCATTCTGGTTATCATATGATAAATAAGTGCATCAAACAATGTTAAACATATTCATCAACTCAAATATTAATTATACTGTCATGGAGTGTTTCCACTCATCCAACCGATGTACTGATGTACATGTCAAACACTGGTTAAAACTGCTTCAAGGATTGGACCATGCTGAGATCAGTGTTTGAACCATATGAACACATACCGCCACATCTGAAGACACATCTTTCAAACACATTCATGATTCTGCCTTTGATATTACTTCCTCAAGTCCCCAAATACTTCACGATATTTGTGTAACACATAAAGTATAGACCCCAAAGTCTGAAGTGTAAGGAAATTAAATGTTCAATTCAATGTTATCTTTGTTTACAGGTCCAACAATTCAAAGTCACCTGTGTAAACAATGAAATATGGATATAAATATAACCCTAATTATACCTTTCCAAGAAAGGTAAATAAAAAAATCCACAATCAATGGTCATAAGGTGGCAATATTATATTGTTGACATGATGTAAAATTTTATCTCGTTCAACGCCACTCACTGACTCAGTGTGTTTTAAAATGAGCACTCGTCACATACATTAAATTGACATGTCTTGTATTTGCTTCTGAAATTTCACTGACTAAACACCCTATTCTACTGTTCTCTCCTTCCAAGTAAACAAGTAAACATCCCAGGCAAATAGCAGAGAAGCAGCTTGTTTATTCGCCTTTTAAATCTATTTATAGATCCTTTAAGTCATATACCATCGCCGATCACACGAAAATTCATAAAATGGCTTGGAACGAAGCGTTTGCAATGGAACATTCTTACTATTGGGCATGAAAAAATGACAAATATTAACCAGCCAGATTTGCACTGTTCACATTCATTAATATACTTCATCTAGTGATCTAAATCTGGAGGTAAGGCCTAAGTTGCAAACGAATCTGACGTTGGCTCACCTTTCGAATAGCGCTCGCAATACGAGCATCAAAACTGTAAGAGGCACGGTGACAAGCATATCGGACACTTGTGGTAGATAAATTCCATCATCACGGTTAACCAAATCCTTCCAGCTATGCTGCGGAGGCAACCAAAACCATTCACTCCAAAAAGTGCTCCGAATCCACTCCCACATAGCAGCCATTATTGTTTTTCTAATATCACGCGAGATGCAAGACTGTTGTCCTCACAACAGGCGTTATATATATGATACACTTGGGACGTCCCGTCCAGGCAATGAGATGATGGGCGGAGTTATCGTCCTTAGTTGCAACAGCTTGGCTGTCAATCATTTAGAATGATAACAATATTACCATGCTTTGTCGTTAGTATTTCAGAGCAACCACAATTTATGTGCGTCAATTCAATGTGCAAACTGGTGTCATTATGCAATGAATCTTCATTTTGATCATGGAGTTTCAAATATTTACATTCTTCAACAATTGAACCAGTTTAAAACGTACACAATACATCATTGGATAAGAAAAGCTTGTTGCGAAATATAATTCTTGTCAGACAAACCATTAATTGACAGCATGAGCAACGAATAACAATCAGAGAAGTCACAAACGTTGGGCTGACATACGTGGGGGTTCCATAGGGATCTGGCGCGTCCATCCCTGTTTTTTTTTAAGCACAGTGAGGTATACAAACACATAAAGATAAATCATTTGTAGATTTGCTTTAACCAACAACAAAAACAACAACAATTAAATGACTAATTTTTGGCTAATATAAACATATTGTTTCCCGATTTATTTGCACACATAAGAAATAATTAACTTCTCGTTGTCGTGTTTTATCGTACAATAAAACACTAGAGGGAGAATAAACTACTCGCGGCTGCCCTCATAGTTTATTATTGTACGATAAAAAAACGCCTATTCACCTCGCATATTTTTTAAACAATGCCCAGGTCGGTGTTGCAAAACCAATATGTTGGCGTTTACCATTATCATTCTCAACCATGAGTGAAACATGAATTCAAAGTTTATATATTCATAAGTATACCTAGTCCACCTGTTGATATAAGGTTACATGCATTGAATATACATTGCCATGTTACTGTAGTGCCCCACTTGCGGAAGGCGACACAATTCGCCGTCGTCTTATCCGTGTCTGGTACCCATATTCCTGTTCATTTATGACCCCGCAATATATACCTATGCTCCTCTTACCTCCCAAACCTGCAAAAAACATTTTACAAAAAAGAAAAAGTGTATTATGCAGCTACTAGTCAGCTTCTGTTTTTATTTTACATGCTAAATATGCGAATACATTTTAGAAGAGTCTCTCTTAACTCCGTAAGTTGCCCATACATATACTTTATTATGTAACAGTGTTGTAATGAATTAGGGTGAGACTGTAATAAAACGATGTCTGTCTACATTAAAGACTCTGCGGTAGAATAGCTCTTCAGCAACCGTTGCTTACCGTAAAAAACGACTATGCTTGTCGTAAGAGGAGACTAACGGGATCGCGTGGTGAAGCTCGCTGACTTGGTTGATGCATGTCATCGTGTCCCAATTGCGTGAATCAATGCTCATGATGTCAATCACTGGATTGTCTAGACCAGACTCGATTATTAACAGACCGCCGCCATAGAGCTGGAATATTGCTGAGTGCGACGTTAAACAACTAACCAACAAAACAAAACATTAGAGACATCTCTTTTCCTCCCGCAGCTGACAAGTCGCTTACGATATAACGTTTTTGTTTTATTATTCGGGGCGGTCACATGTAGTTACATACGAAACAGTTTGCTTCAATTCATGTGGCATTATACACAACCATCAGCATGCACTTTCCGAATGTAATCAATGCAGTAAATTGAGAACCGACCAGTTTCTCTATACATGTACACTAATACAGATCTCGTCAGAGTCCGGTTTTGACAGATTTCACTGTATACGTGTTTGCTACGGAAGTCTTTAAGGGCCATTTGTGTTTTTCTTTTTTTCTTGAAATATCAAGATACTAAGTTAAAATTTCAAGATACTAAGTTGAAATTTCAAGATACATACTAAGTTGAAATTTTGAAGTTGAACTTAGCAGCTTGAAATTTCAACTTAGTATCTTGAAATTTCAACTTATCATCTTGAAATTTCATTATACTTATATTGAAATTTCAAGTAAAAATCTTAAAATTTAATCTTATTATCTTGAAATTTCAAGATCATTATCTTGAAATTTCAACCAAGTATCTTGAAATTTCAAGTTAGTGTCTTGAAATTTCTAGAAATAAAAATGGCCCGAAAGGTTTCCGTAGTTTGCAAAAGCACATATGTATACATAATTATATTCTTCACGCATGTGTTACACCGTTCCCAATATATAACTAATCTATATACACATTGAACAGTGCACGTGTGCCAATTCGCCAGCTCATTCATGATAATAGGTGCAGAATATTGGTATGATAATCGCCCACTACAGACACGTATAAAGCCCTATATACACTCGACACACAAACACCACCTCGTCGCTCATAGTAATTGACAACGTCCGTTTTAATAATGTTTGGATGCAGCATACACGTGTAGTCATATCTCCACAGCTGCTGTAGGCTGCTATTCCCGACACTCAATATTTGTTCAGAAAATGTTGACTTGATATTCCGACCTGTTTCATATTGACGAAGTCTACAGGTATCATTTTCACAGTGCATAAATATGTTTAATTGGCATGAACACTCGAACTGAAAAAGCCTGGACTTAATTAAGGAAAGAGCAGTGCGTTGTTAAAAAATTAAGTTTTGGACAGTGTTGTCGGTTTTCCTTTCCCTCTAAAATGTTGAATGTCCCAGTTTTTTTAAAGGCGAACTTACAAAGGTTAAACTTGATTAAGATTCCAAACAAAATACCTTTCTTCTGTCTGTCTGTTTGTGTTTGACTCACGTTTGACACTTAGTTGGTTTGTTTGTTTGTTGTTAAACGCCCCACTCAGCAATATTCCATCTCTTTGACGGCGATCTGTAAAATAAGCGAGTATGGACCAGACAATCCAGTGATTGATATCTTGATCATCGATCCACGCAATTGGGATCGACGACATGCATCAACCAAGTCGGCGAGCCTGACCAGCCAATCCCGTTAGTCGCCTCTAACGACAAGGATAGTCACCTTTTACGGCAAGCATTGGTTGCTAAGACCTATTCTACCCCGGATATTCACGGGTCACACTTAGTAGTTGGGTTGGGTTTAACGCCGCTTTTAACAGTATTCCCGTTATATCGCGGCGTGTCAGCTTAATGTGGGAGGAAAGCCCGAAGTGATGCAGGTCTCAGACACTTCGGTGAAACCCACGAGCTCGGGTATGGTGCTGACAAACCTAGAAACATAATCGGGGCGAACCGGGATTCGAACCCACAATCATAGGTTTCTGGCGTGCCAAAGGGACGCAACTCTGCACAGCGGCGCCTAAGACGACTGGGCCACCCGTGCCCCCCTGACACTTAGTACAACGTATTGATGTAGTAATGGAAACACGTGATAGAGGGATTTTACATTGCTTTCATCAGTTGAGAACGCGAAACGAACTGAACACGACTGCCTGTCGCTGGATGTTGGTGCAAAGTCATATAGTATAGTAGTAGAGATACGTAGGCAACAGCTTTAAGGCAACTTAAGTTCAGGCGTAGGGTTGCTGAAGACCTATTCTACCCCGGATCTTCACGGGTCTGCTCCGACACTATCGACAGTTACGCATCATTAAACAATCAAATTAATCACTTTATTAACCCGTACACCGAATATGGCCCCTGGCATGACCAACCAATAATTAATACAGTTCGTTTGTCAAATAAACTGAAGATATTATCAATAGAATATCTATACTAAAAAGGGGGGCACGGGTGGCCCAGTACTCTAAGGCGCCGCGATTCGCTGTGTATGGTTGCGTCCCTTGGGCACACCAGAAACCTATGATTGTGGGTTCGAATCCCGGTTCGCCCCAATTATGTTTCTAGGTTTGTCAGCACCATACCCGTGCTCGTGGGTTTCACCGAAGTGGTAAACGTCTGAGACCTGCATCACTTCGGGCTTTCCTCCCACATTAAGCTGACACGCCGCGATATAACTGGAATACTGTTAAAAGCGGCGTTAAACCCAACTCACTCACTCACTCTATACTAAAATGTGAGTTATTAAACCTGTATATTGCCAGTTATTTTTAAACGATCCTCAAGCAGTTGAATGCATGGTGTTTCTTCCCTACCAATAATTGAACAGTATGGCTGTATAATAACATGATCCACAAGTAGCATCGATCAACAAACAGCCTCATCTTTGGTTGTCCAGGGTGCAATATATCTATTTATCATATACTTCAGTGTGAAAGACTGAGTTTTCTGAAGTTGAGAAAAGTGAAATTTTCATTGCTGTGAACAATACACTTGATATTTCACAGCAGTGATGACAACACTTTGATGGAACTATTGTCATACAAGAGTTACTTCCCCGAAAAGTGTCTCCATTTATCGTAAGTGTCTGGCCCGTAAACATACTGTTGACTTCCTTTTCACGTTAGTGCCACATTGAAAAGGCAAAATAATGACAGATGGTCTTTTATTGAGTTTATATCGTTTCTTGCCGTTTATTATCCTGTTGAAAATGTCTCGTCATAAGCTGTAAATTTCTCATTTTACTCGTCAATCGAGACTGATCGTTTCGCAAAAGGCCATTTTTGTTACTTGAACAGCTTCCAAAAGCTGTCTCGTTGCTTTCAAGAATGTTTTTCTTAAAAGTTGATTTTGTATATAATCATATAATCCAAACATATGATAAAGAATTTTGGTGACCTTAAATATTTCCTTTTACATTTGTCTTTATTTTTTAAGATTTTGCAAATTCGGAACTACTTTTTAAGTCGCAATTACAAGGAGTGGTGAAACGTCCCTGCATAGTTACGTATTAAGGTTTAACATTTGTTATGAAAAAAAAAAAATTTCAGGTAAACAACTAAAAAAATATATATTAGATAGGATATTCTATGTGTTTCGTGAAATATCCTGTTTCTCTCTCATCTGGTGACGTGAAAATGTCTCCTTTCCACCCGTCACTCCATGAGAGAAACAGGATATTTCACTCGACACATGAAATAGCCTCTATCTATTACTTGCCCTTGAAGAGATCAACCGTTTAATAATAATAACCGGTAAAGATCCGGGGTAGAATAGGTCTTCAGTAACCCATGCTTGCCGTAAAAAGGCGACTATGCTTGTCGTAAGAGACGACTAACGGGATCGGGTGGTCAGGCTCGCTAACTTCGTTGATGCATGTCATCGTATCCCCATTGCGTGGATCGATGCTCATGATATCACTCACTGGGTTGTCTGGTCCACACTCAATTATTTACAGACAGACAGACAGACAGACACACACACACACACACACACACACACACACACACACACAATCCCACGCAGCAGGTAGGAATTCAAGATCAAACATCGTTCTGCTTCATAAATTATAAAGATTATGTAACACAATAAACGCTACATTAACGTACACATGCACATGTATATTGTTGACGAACTCATAACCGCTTGCTGTATTTTCCATTACTTGAATTGGACCATGGTTCGAATCTGAACAGAGATGCTTCGATTGTGGCGAAAACCTGTCGACTCAGCGACAAATGGTCTTTACGCTCTATCACGTGACACGCGATCACTTGATACACAGCCAACAAAGGGTCGAACGGCCGAAATATTGACGTGCATATATTTTAATTTAGATAGTTGTGATTCTGGTGGTAACATGTGCCAAGTGGCGGCGTGTTGCAATACAGCATATACAGGGTCACTCAGTGGAAACAGCAGTGCGTAGAAAGAACGGGAGGGGACATCGATTTATCGACTTATATTATAACGGCCGCGAGATTGCGATATTTCAGAGATGACACACGACGAGAAAGCGATAACACGATACGAGGAAGCGATAACACGATACGAGAAGGCGATATTGTTTCGCGATGAACTGTCCCTTTCTCGTCTCGTGTTATCAATTTATCGCTTAAATGTCGCAGTCCCTCGGCTGAAATAGAAGTCCTCAAAAGAGTGTCCTCTCTCGTCCACCACACTAAAGCGGGAAGGTAGTTTGTTTGTTTGTTTGTTGTTTAACGCCGCACTCAGCAATATTCCAGCTTTATGACGGCGGTCTGTGAATAATAGAGTCTGGTCCAGACAATCCAGTGATTGACAACATGAGCATCGATCCACGCAATTAGGATCGATGACATGCATCAACCAAGTCAGCGAGCCTGACCACCCGATCCCGTTAGTCGCCTCTTACGACAAGCATAGTCGCCTTTTACGGCAAGCATGGGTTGCTGAAGACCTATTCTACCCCGGATATTTGGGAAGGTAGTAAATTGTCCGAATTTCCTCAAGTTGAATTTGCTCAAGTGAATAAAAAAGACGCACACAGTCGGTACATATATATCGACTTTCTTGACAAAACGGATATACAACTAATTTAATTTTAATTCTATTTCAGATTGTTTTTTTTTCATATCGTAAGTAACACGAGAACTTTTACGTTGTCCGGTTTACATACCATTTGATCTCATGAAAATAGACATGAATCTTCTTGAGTAACCAGCAAAAAGTTGATGTAAGTTTAAATTGGGATAATTTTGTGTGATGTCTTCGGAACCAAAAGGCACTTTTCGTTTGAGACTACATATTTTGTAATCTCACGACAACGCATTTTATTAAATGATGGCTCTGATTACACGAGAAAGAGACTTTTTACGAAAGTTTCGGAATGATTAATCTTAATCCTTAAAAAAGGGAAAATAACAAATGTAACTGATGCACATTGCTCTCATGTGCCTGGGCGTGATTCTTGACTCTTGCTTCACCGTGGAAAAACATGCCAATTATCTCTTTGAAACATGCTATTCCCATCTCAGAAACATTGGCTCAATTCGTCATCCAACCAAAAACGCTGCCGCTCCTCAAGCACGATCTCTGATATTGTGGATGCTGGACTACTGCAACAATCTGATTACAGGGATTTCATGCCAACATCTGCAAAGGCTGCAAAAGATCCAAAACACTGAGCAAGAATAATTTCTCGAACTAATTTAAGATCACATGTTAAACCAGTTTTGGAGTCCCTGCATTGGTTACGAGTGCGAGAGGCCATACCCCAAAGATCTCACTCTGCGCGATATCCCATCAAGAACGCTTCGGTCAAATCCATAATTGATGCTGCAGGTTCCGAATTCAAAGTTAAAGACACCTTCCGCGCCAGATCTTTCAGTGTTTCTGGTGCTACTCTGTGGAATTCACTGTCTCCCGCTCACACTGAAATCAGCGCCAACACTTCAGCCCTTGAACTCTGGGCTTAAAGATGAAGTAAAGCCAACATAAACACTTTGCAGACTTGAACACTTTAGGGCATACATAATCACAAATGCTTCGCCAAAATTAATTTTGAAAAACGAAATATAGCGTACAACAGAAGACAAAGAACGACTGGCGAAATCGTCTCCAAAGCGGAAAATTCCGCCACTGATGGGATTCCCCGAACTGGGGTTAGAACGGGTTCCCGGTGTTTGACACGCTGCGCAATTACAACGATCGGGTCGGCACCCAGTCTGTTTGGTGGTTTATTGTGGGTCTTCCAACTTGTCCAGCACCTATTGTTATTGGTACAAAGCAGTTGGTAAGACAACTTGAGGGGATTAATTGGGTGCATCTCACATAACGACACAACTAATTGGTGAACTATATTCACAATACTGCAGTAAGTGAAAAGTTAATCTATGTCAAAGAAGAAGTTTCGACTTCTCCCAGGAAGCGCTACCTAGTCAAACCCACCCAGAACTTTTCGGAGAATGTGAAGACTCCCCAACACTGAAGCCTTCTGCATTACCCAGATTGTCGGAAGGGCTGTATTCCTGGTAGCAAACCCGGTTACTCTCCCAATGCCAGTCAACAGATTACTTATAAGCATTATTGTAGCAATGACAATAAATTATGTCAGACAATCGAAGAAACAGACTGTGCCACGTGACGATAGTCGATACATTGTATTTCATTTTTGCAGTCCACACTTTCAATCAAATTTATTGTGTTTTTATTATACAACTGGTAAATGCATGTTCGATTTCATTCATGTGAACAGCAGTTAATGCATTCTTTTACGGACGCTTCAGACGTTTACATTCATGCCACGGTTACAAACTGGAGCCTACCAGCGACTGCTTCATCACTCGACAGTTACACAAGGGTTGCCCCACGTGATGCTGGCCTCTTACGTATTGGGGAAATATTGTGCTTCATCGTGGCTAGCATTAGGTTGATCCTTGACCCTATACCTTCATACCCACTCTACCACCGCCTCGTACCTATAGATACAACCCACCTTACCAACGTCTCATACCAATAGATACAATCCACCTTACCAACGTCTCATACCTATAGATACAACCCACCTTACCAACGTCTCATACCAATAGATACAATCCACCTTACCAACGTCTCATACCAATAGATACAATCCACCTTACCAACGTCTCATACCAATAGATACAATCCACCTTACCAACGTCTCATACCAGTAGATACAACCCACCTTACCAACGTCTAATACCAATAGATAAAATCTACTCTACCAACGTCTCATACCAATAGATACAAACCACTCTACCAACGTCTCATACCAGTAGATACAACCCACCTTACCAACGTCTAATACCAATAGATAAAATCTACTCTACCAACGTCTCATACCAATAGATACAAACCACTCTACCAACGTCTCATACCAATAGATACAATCCACCTTACCAACGTCTCATACCAGTAGATACAACCCACCTTACCAACGTCTCATACCAATAGATAAAATCTACTCTACCAACGTCTCATACCAATAGATACAAACCACTCTACCAACGTCTCATACCAGTAGATACAACCCACCTTACCAACGTCTCATACCAATAGATAAAATCTACTCTACCAACGTCTCATACCAATAGATACAAACCACTCTACCAACGTCTCATACCAATAGATACAATCCACCTTACCAACGTCTCATACCAGTAGATACAACCCACCTTACCAACGTCTCATACCAATAGATAAAATCTACTCTACCAACGTCTCATACCAATAGATACAAACCACTCTACCAACGTCTCATACCAGTAGATACAACCCACCTTACCAACGTCTAATACCAATAGATAAAATCTACTCTACCAACGTCTCATACCAATAGATACAAACCACCCCACCAACGTCTCATACCAATAGATACAATCCACCTTACCAACGTCTCATACCAGTAGATACAACCCACCTTACCAACGTCTCATACCAATAGATAAAATCTACTCTACCAACGTCTCATACCAATAGATACAATCTACCTTACCAACGTCTCATACCAGTAGATACAACCCACCTTACCAACGTCTAATACCAATAGATAAAATCTACTCTACCAACGTCTCATACTAATAGATACAAACCACCCCACCAACGTCTCATACCAATAGATACAACCCACCCCACCAACGTCTAATACCAATAGATACAATCCACCCCACCAACGTCTCATACCAATAGATACAACTCACCCTACCAACGTCTCATACATGTGGATTACCCTGTCCTACTCATGGCCCACCCGACCCGAGTACCCGAGTAACCCATCCCAGCCCTATTTGCATAACTTTGATTCGAAATGCTTAATAAACATATATTAGCGTTAGAAACTAACAGTCCACTAGTCCTTACAATGATAACATATAGCAAAAACCTTAAAAAGGGTAAATGTCTACTTGTCCTTATGATACTTTTACTATTGGGCAGCTAGGCAAGGACTATAGGCTGCTGCCAATTACTAACGCTGCGTATTGTTTGAAACAACCTAACGTGTATTTCGGGAACATATTCACATAACCTTTCTTATACTATTATGCTTCGAGTAGTACACACGGTTTGCTTCTCTTTATTAAGAAGTGGGGTCTAAAATATAGTGATGATAAGACAATTGTGATACTTTTTGGCAATCTGTAATTCATTAACCGTCGTCTTGGTTATTCATCCGCTGTAAGTCTGGTATATAACAAATTAAATGTCAACCAGTTGTGTGGAAAGCAATATTCCCTAATTCCAACTTCCGCTTAGCCTCTTTTCCGTTTACGTCCCATCGCAGGCAAGTTTTCTGCAAATGCCGAGCACAAATCGGTTTCAATCTGCAATACAATTCATTGATAAATGACTTTTAATGAATGACATCTTTTTCTGAGACACCTATGTTTAGTTTATGTCCAATATTTTACACTCCCATAAGCGTTTAAATGCAACATAGTGAAATGAAATAGACTCTACAGACATTAAGTAAACGTGACAGGATTTCATGTTGTAGATCTTAGTGTCTATTGTATATGTTTTGACTTTAAGTTGTCGATTCGCCACATCGCGTTAAAAAGTATAAATATTTGGGGTTTTGTGGAAGCAGTTATGACAAGTATGTCTGTTGTATGAAACAGTTTGTATGAATGAACTATTGGGTCTGTGATAATGTCCGTCCCATGTTGATCATTTGGTGTTTATGTGGTAACATTTACTTGGAAACTGTACATCAAGTCGAAGAGATTTCGTTGATTCCGTGAGAATATCCAACGGTAAATATTGTTTGGTTTAATTAGTGGTGATCTATGCTGCTTTTTCATCTTCAGCGTAAAATGTAGGTACCTGCTTCGTCAGATTAACATATTTGGTAATTTTCTATAATCAAGGGAACGAAGTAAGATGTTTGGTAATCAAAAGACAATATGACAATGAGTATTACTGTCTGTTCATTTTAATGTTTGTTCTTTCCACGAAGTGGGTATATAAATTATCAGCTGCAGCACAGTTCTGTCTTCAATTTTGATCTTTGTCAGTAATATTGTTGGATTAGAACAGTTGGTTTATTGTTGAACGCCGCACTAAGCAATATTCCAGCAATATGCTGGCAATCTGGACATGACAATCCAGTGAATGACATCATGTGTGTTGATCTACGCAATTGTGGGATTAGAACCAGACACAAAATCCTCGTCCTATACTGGCTTGTGACCAGTTATCACCGAGAACCAGTTATTGCCCCACCCCCTGTTGTAGCGGGCATGAGATGTCATCTTGTTTTACTTTTTCTCATTTTCATTAGAAGAGAGAAATGTTTATCCGGAAATGATAAACACCACTGACACCAGTCAGGAAATATTAAAAAGAAAACACTATGTAAGCACATTACTCAAATACAACTTTAGAAAAGACACTCCGGCGGTGTCACCTGAATTCCTTGTGAAATCAAAAATCCAACAACATAAAGATGCAAATTAAATCATTATTTACAAGTGATTGCAATAATTTAAAAACCCGACAAACAGTCTGGAAGGTGTTCCATGAATTACCTGCCCACTTTCAGACATTATAAATATTAAAAAATTGCAAAAGGTAAGAGACAGATCGTGTCTTGATTCAGTTAAAATAATGTAAACGATCACTTGAGAATCTTGGATGAGTTATCATAAAACTGAATACATAAATACCGTATTCGACATAATAAGCGCCCCGCTCTAATAAGCGAGCAAGGCGATATTTGCTAATATATTGGCTAGTGAACAATCCCAATAAGCATGATAAGCACCCCTACCGATTGATCAATGTACACAAGACTTAATTATTCGTGTATAATACGTGTGTTATATGCATCCTTAATTGTGGAAAATTAGATTGTGGAAAAATATATCTGTCGTAAACATTTCAGGCTGATAGCATAAACCACAAAATTTACGATCTTTTAACCCTGTTGTATTTCACCAAAATGACATTCTAATAAGAGCCCCCTATTTCTAATTTTGAGAGTGCCCTGGGCGCTTATGTCGAATACGGTAGTTTTAATATTATCTGCCAGACAGTCGGGCAGGTGGAGGAAACATTAATGCAGCCCGACAGAATAGTTACCACCCATGGCAAGCAGTTATTTCAGACACTGTTGCTTACCATATGTCCAAAACACAATTCTTTAAACCTTATTTAGGTAATTTTTCCAAATTGCATAACCTGTAATGTTTGTATCACAAAATCCATAGTATTAAATTTGGGGAATATTGGTTTACTCAGTTAGCAGATGACATTGATAAGAACATTTGTCATTAATTTTAGTGAATTAAATATTTGAGTGCCATACCAGAAATAATAAAAAAATGTTATTTATATGAGTGAAGTGGTGCACATGATCACATGGCACATGCTGTTTAAACCATGGTGGTAACTGGTACAGCAAGTCAAAAGGAAAGTTCCATTTCTCACTGTTTGAAAGAAAGAAATCACCTCAAACTTTTTTTCACGGACAGAAATATGCATATTTGTTCATAGCTTCACAGAATTCAAAGTTATTGGTACAGTCAACTTTATTCCTGGAATATTTCAGAAATTCTGCTTTGACACAGTTTGAAAAACTGTTCCTTTGCCTTGTTTTGAATGTTTGTTTCGTCCATTTGGTAGATGATAATATATTTATGATATATTTGTCCTTGCAGCCATGGGCAAGTTCATGAAATCAGGCAAAGTTGTCCTTATTCTTGGGGGCAGATTTGCTGGACGTAAAGCAGTCATAGTAAAGGTAAGTACTGAAATCATTGGAAGTTTTGGTATGCGTACATATCTATATCTATTGATTAACAATAAAATTCCCATCCCAGCAGGCAACATCAACAGTATTTGTTCCAGATCAAGCATTTTTTTCGCACTGTGTTTTGAGTGGGGCACGGTCAAATAAAAGGCCAAAATGTTGCAAAATTTTGGAATGTAAGGTGGACTGAAAATATGATTGTTTTATTCATAGACTCTATTTTGCATCATGCACTACTTTTTGATAAGTGGTTTAGGAAAACTCTCGTCACCTGTGAACCAAATAATCACTCCACCTTGAGGACGGTATAAGAATCTACTTCGAAATGTTGCATTGCAATAAAACAAGTTTTCCATGAAGTTTGTTTTCTTATTGACTCATCAACATCAGGGATTTATCTTACGAACTAAGTGCCCTTGGCAGGCAAATTGTGAAAAATCGTGACATTGTTTTTATGTTCTTATTTTCATAAATTCGGAGGAATTCAGAAATTATTCATGCAGATTGGGAGCTTTTTTCTGTTATTTGAACTTCTACTAAATCTAAACAGAAACAATGTAATACAGTTACAATCATTGTTTGTAGAATAGATCTTCAGCAACACATGCATGCCGTGACAGGCGACTATGCTTGGCGTATGAGGCGACGAACGGGGTCAGGTGGTCAGGCTCGCTGACTTGGTTGATGCATGTCATCGATCCTAATTGCGTGGATCGATGCTCATGATATCAATCACTGGATTGTCTGGTCCAGACTCGATTATTTACAGACCACTGTCATATAGCTGTAATATTGCTGAGTGTGGCGTTAAACAACAAACTAACCAAACCAACAATCATTGTTTGACACTAAATTACACTGCCATAGTTTGAAGGAAACATGTTTGTCTGCACAGAACTATGATGAAGGAACACAGGACAAGCCCTACAGCCACGCCCTGGTGGCCGGTGTAGACCGTTACCCCCGCAAAGTCACCAAGTCTATGGGCAAGAAGAAACTAAAGCAGAGGTCCAAGATAAAGTCCTTCATCAAGGTCTACAACTATAATCACCTTATGCCAACCAGGTGAACAGCCTTAGAAAACCTTAATTCCGGAGTTGCCAGTCCTTCTTGATCGAGAGAAATGTTTGCTGCTTTTATATTTTCTGTCAGTTCTTTGGGTTAGAAGTAATAGAACTGAATTATTTAGGACTTGTTCAGAAATATGAAATACTGCTTGTCAATGAGGACTACCATCATTGGGTTTTTACTTGTCCTCAGTGACCCGTGAAGATCCGGGGTACAATAGGTCTTCAGCAACCCACGCTTGCTGTTAAAGGTGACTATGCTTGTTGTACAAGGCGACTATGCTTGTTGTACAAGGCGACTATGCTTGTTGTACAAGGCGACTAAGGGGATCGGGTGGTCAGGCTCGCTGACTTGGTTGAACCATGTCATCGATCCTAATTGCGTGGATCGATGCTCATGACATCAATCACTGGATTTTCTGGTCCAGACTCGATTATTTACAGACCGCCGTCATTTAGCTGGAATATTGCTGAGTGCGGCGTAAAACAAGAAACCAACCAACTTGTCCTCAGTACAGTTAAGTAGTCTTTCGCTGTCAAAAGCTGCGTAATTTAGCTTCGGAATTACTGGTTGTGTCCATGATATTCTTTCTTCCAATATCGGTACCTGTCACATTACTTTGAGAACTGCCTGTGTGGTGTAGTGGATAGAGTGCCTATTTGGAGAGTTGGTCGGTGGTTTGAACCCCAGCTCGTGTCATACCACTAGACGTGAATAAATGGTGGTAGTTGTTGCCCTATTCCACCTCACATGAGTCATGATACGATAGCCCATTTCTGGTGTCCCCCGCCTCAATATTGCTGGAATATTGCTAAAAGCGGCGTAAAACCATACTCACTCACTCATGATACGATATGTATCATGGTCGACCTGTGGGAATTCTGGGTAAGAGCATAGGTTGTAAAAAGTAACTAAACAGAACGGGTGGTCAGGCATGATGACCTGGCTGATTGTGAGTTATTGTATCCTAACGGCGTAAATTGATGCTCATGTCAATCACAAGATTTTATGGTCCAGACTTGATTATTTACAGACCACTCTCATAGAGCGGTAATATGGCCCTGTAAACAGATGCACAAACATAAGGTACTTAATTTGTGCCGTTTTTGCGTGAAATGGCATTGTGAGGCTACATTGCTATGCAATATCAGTGATAGACAACTGGCCACTTGTCTGTTAGTCCAGAGGGACTATCCTTCTCAAATCTAGCTATGTTAAATATACCACTAGTCTGAAATGAGATGCGGGTTAGTTAGGTACAGTACCCCTGACTTATCAATATTAAATCACAGTTGCACGTACAATTTGTTCAGTGTTGGGTCACCTTCCCAAATTACAGAGTCGGGGACAAGTAATGTTTCAAGTGCGTGTCAGATATATTCAAGGAAAGGCAGCTTCAGGTTTCAGGTGTGACACAATATATGTCCTTGGTTTTTATTCCACATTTCTGAAGTATCTGCTTCATGTGTAATACACATTTTTTTATGTCCTACAATTTACAAACAAATCACAGTTGTACACAGATCACAGTTGTACATTGCTGCCATTAGTAGATCTTGCTTCCATATGCAATCTCTTTAGAATCAGGTCAGGTCTGTATTAGGACATCCCAATACAGGTCACATCACAACGACCTTTTGTGAACTTTGACCAACCAACAAAATGACGAAGAAATGAAACGACAAACAAAAGTCAACATCAGCCAATCCGAAAATGTCTTTCTCAAGCTTGGGGCAGTCGGGTAGCCTAGTGGTTAAAGCGTTCGCTCATCACGCCGAAGACCCGGTTTCGATTCCCGACATGGGTACAATGTGTGAAGCCCATTTCTGGTGTCCCCCGTCGTGATATTGCTGGAATATTGCTAAAAGCGGCGTAAAATCATACTCACTCACTCACTTTCTCAAGCTTTGTCATTAATTTTAAACTGGGGACTTCCATTCCATGACTTTGCTTTGCAAAATATGGAAATTCTCTTCCGTTCAAACAGTTCGCCCACGATTATGTTTCTAGGTTTGTCAGCACCATACCCGTACTTGTGGGTTTCACCGAAGTGGTAAACGTCTAAGACCTGCATCACTTCAGGCTTTCCTCCCACATTAAGCTGACAAGCCGTGAAGCGAGAAACCGACGATAATTTCCACAGAATCGGTCGTATATCCCTAAACTGTTGTTTGGAAAAACTCTGTGTTAATGTTTTAGAGGTTGCATGATCCGAAAAAAATGTCCAACTGTCTCTCTCCTGATATACAGCACTCTGGTTGGTCATGGTGAGGTGGTTCTGCCTTGACTCATAATGGGATGTCCTCCGATCTTTGATTAGCGTTAGCAAGAACAACAGAGATCTGAATTATGAGGATACTGCTTCTATATGTTTGCATCACACCATTATTCAAAGAGATGTGTGTAACGTTAACTTGAATAAAATTTACTCCCTTCTATTTCAGGTATTCCGTTGATGTGAACCTGGAAAAGTCACTTGTAAATAAGGATGCTTTCAGGGACCCTGGACTCAAAAGGAAAGCAAGACGAGAGGTGAAAGCAAAATTTGAAGAAAGGTGAGACCAGTAAATGTTGAAGACATATAAACTTCCAAACATCAATATCGTTCTACACACTTCCGCTCATCTTCCCAGGGGGGGGGGAGGGGGGGACACGGGGACACGGGTGGCCCAGTTGTCTAAGGTGCTGTGATTTGCTGTGCAGAGTTGCGACCCTTGGGCACATTGGAAACCTATGATTGTGGGTTTGAATCCCGGTTCGCCCCATTATGTTTTTAGGTTTGTCAGCACAATACCCGTGTTCGTGGGTTTCACCTGTCCGAGACCTGCATCACTTCGAGCTTTCCTCCCTCATTAAGCTGACACACCGCAATATCACTGGAATACTGTTAAAAGCAGAGTTAAACACAACTCACTCACTCATCTTCCCGAGGCAAGAGCGTCCACTAGCTTTTTTATCAGTCCTGTTTCCACCTTTGCCACATCAAGCCTATTTTCCTGTGCTAAATATGATTGGACTATCATACATATAGATGGTCCAATCAGAGAACGTTTCACGAAATCAACATCCATGACTGGTACACATTCTTAAGAAAGTGATTCACCCCTGCCTGTCTTTGTTGGCAGATCTTTTTCATTAAAAAACAATTGCCTGTGTTTTTGTATCAGTTATGAAATCACAAATGATTTTGTTATCTGATCGACTAGGTCGTGGCCTATGGTAGTCGCCGTATTTGTGAAGCCATGCGAGATAACAGCTATCTGATAAGATATCACGCTTTCATTACAAGGGGCACAACTCGTGATCTACGCGAGATGGCACCAGGGTCGAGTCAAGAAAAGTGGCCTTGGTGCGGCAAGAGTAGAAACTAGGCTTTGATATAGGCTAGTAGACATGCTTGCCTCGGGAAGATGACTTCCGCTAAGCATTTGAGCCTACTATGAACCTGAACATAGTCATGTGGCATCACGTTTTTAAATACCCGAGATTCTGGGCAGAAAGAAGGCCAAGGAGTTGAGAAGGGAAGTAACTCTAGCTAGTTTGTTCTTCCCCCATCTTTAAAGCCCCCTGCTTATCAGCTCACCTGTTTGAAACAACTGGACCAATGAAGTTGAAACTTCACAGGGTTGGTCCTACAGGTTTTGACACCTGCATGTGTTCATATTTGTGGCCTTTGTGCAGTCATTTTTGTTTGAAAATAACAAAGATATGTTGTGCATTTGTAGTTAAGTTGGTGGGGCTCAACATTATGTTCAGTATTTTTGCGATATTTCAAACATTGATCATGATTTGAGTTTTGAGCTCTTCAAGGCTGAAACTTCATTCTTATGGCAGTAACTCATTTGTGTACAAAAATACATTGAGGTTTAGGTCCTCGTTTGGTTTTATACAGGCTTTAACACATATGTACATTTTCTTGACATTGATTTTAAGTTCTCTCAAAATGCATATTTGGCTTTGTTAACTTTGTCCCTGATGTTCAGACTGAGGGACTCAAAATGTTTGGACAATTTTTTTTCAAGTTAGATGTTAGTTTGTAGCCCTCACTGTTAATACTGAAGCTATTTGAATGACCGCGCCTTTTGTTATGTGGCTAAAGTTGTTGACATTTTATCCAGGTGAGCTACAATGCCTTGGCTCTGTGTTTTCATCTTTCATGCTCTGATATCTGATAATGCATATGTAAATTGACAGGGGGAACAGGTAGCGGGGCAGCGAAATGTGCCATGGTTCATTGTGTTCAAAACATACAATTGTGGGTTCAAAATTCTTGTTCGACCCAATTATGTCCCCTAGGGTTGTCGTGCTCACCATACCTGTGCTCATGGATTGCACCAAAGCCGTAAACGGCTTAGACCTGCATCACTTCGGGCTTTCCTGAAACATCAAGCTGACATGCCGTAATTGAGCCACTTTTCAAAGCAGTGTTCTACCCAATTCGCTCTTTTATGGCATAATAACAATCAACTGTGATTAGGTTTTGCACCTATCTTAGACAAGAAAACCTCTGCCCACCTGCTCCTGCTGAAATTGAGTATGGCTATGAGAACCACTTTAACAAATTTGGAACCAGTGAAGATCTGGGGTAGAATAGGTCTTCAGCATCCCATTCTTGCCGTAGAAAGCGATTATGCTTGTCGTAAGAGGCGACTAACGGGATCGGGTGGTCAGGCTCGCTGACTTGGTTGATGCATGTCATCATATCCCAATTTTGTGGATCGATGCTCATGATATCAATCACTGGATTGTCTGGTCCAGACTCGATTATTGACAGACCGCCGTCACATAGCTGGAATATTGCTGAGTGCGGTGTTAAAGAACAAACAAACAAACAAATAAATAAATTTGGATGTCGACAGCCTAGACAAAAGAATAGGTATTCTCTGGATCTGCTGAAACAAACTGCCCTGACCGTTGGACATGTACATACATTGCCTTACTGGTTGACATGAGTTTGTTCCCTGTTATCAACTGATAAGGATCTTTTTACTCCATTGGCCCACGTTCCAAGGTGTACTGATTAGTTGTGTTTTTTATCGTTTTGTGTATGGATGCATTATGTAGGACTTGTGGTTAATGTAACACAAACAGATGATTGGAGCACATTTAACTTTGAGAGTAGTAGGTCGGTGGCCCACGTTCCAAGGTGTACTGATTAGTTGTGTTTTTTATCGTTTTGTGTATGGATGCATTATGTAGGACTTGTGGTTAATGTAACACAAACAGATGATTGGAGCACATTTAACTTTGAGAGTAGTAGGTCGGTGGCCCACGTTCCAAGGTGTACTGATTAGTTGTGTTTTTTATCGTTTTGTGTATGGATGCATTATGTAGGACTTGTGGTTAATGTAACACAAACAGATGATTGGAGGATATCTAACTTTGAGAGCAGAAGGTCGGTGGTTTTATCCCTGGCTGTGTCATTTTAAAAGATGGTACCCGGTACTTGCTGGGATTCTGCCTGGTGCTGGCAGTAAGGGGATAAATCAAGGACTGGTCGGCTTGGGGTCCGTATAGTCTTCCTTAGGGAAGCTGTGCACCTGACACTGCTTAGGCCGAACACTGTCCGGCTTACTTGCACATTTTGACTGTTCATGACTGACTCATGATCAAAATACTACCAAATGAAGTCAAAAACGACTTGACATCCAAAACCAATGTTAACCAATATTTTGTTTTCTAGCCTGCTATAAGTAATATCAAGCAGGCAGCTTTCCACAAAGTGTTGCTGTGAGTGGGGTTCCATGTTAAACTGCAGCATTGTATCTCTGGGCGAGCACTGTGAAGTGGAGTTAGTACGGACTAGTACAAGCAGCCACACACACATGTGCATGCATGTCACAATATGATATAAGTGCAATAATCTAGAATGCAAAGTTAAACTCCATTTAACCTCAGCTTGCGCCACACTTGTCAGTAGCTGATATTCTAGAAGAGTAAGCAATGTTTTGACTATTTGTTTTATTGTTCTCTCTGTTTCAGATACAAGACAGGCAAGAACAGATGGTTTTTCCAAAAGCTGAGGTTCTAATTGTACACTGGGGGAAAATAAAGTAAAAAAAATACATCATATGTGTTCTTGTTTTATAGTTTCATTTGCATTTCAATACCTATGCAACCCTCATTATTTGTACCAAGATTATTCACAACGGCTGACTTGGTTGATGCATGTCATCGATCCCAATGGCTTAGATCGATGCTCATGATATCAATCACTGGACTGTCTGATCCAGATTCGATTATTTACAGACTGCCATCATATAGCTGGAATATTGCTGAGAGAGGCGTAAAACAACAAACCAACCAACCAAACCAACACATCAACCAGCATGGGTATTCAAGGCTAGAGCTGGTCCTCAGCAATGTATCCTGGTCGTATGAGGTGAACTACCGTATTCGACGTAATAAGCGCCCAGGGCGCTCTCAAAATTAGAAATAGCGGGCTCTTATTTGAGTATAATTTTAGTGAAAGAAACAAGTTAAAAGAAAAATTCTGTGGATTATACTATATGCTGACAGCCTGAAATATTTATGTACGACAGATATATTTTTCCAGAATTTAATTGTCCATAATTAAGTGTGTATATAACACATGAGTGCGTATTATACAGGAATAAATAAGTCTTGTGTACATTGATCAATCGGAAGGGGTGCTAATTAGGATTGTTCGTGGGCGCTTATTAGAGCGGGGCGCTTATTACGTCGAATACGGTACTTGACATGGTGGTCAGGCTCTTGGACTAGATTCATCAAGGAGTGCTTGAGAAGTTGATCCATACATATTTCCTCAAAAGAAGTTCACGAACACCCAATCGGTCATTGGATTAGTATATCAATCCCTGGCTTGTGTGTTCGGATTAGTTGCAGGCCACTGTCCACCTATGAAGATCCGGGGTAGAATAGGTGCTTGCTGTAAAAGGCAACGATGCTTGGAAGAGGCGACATAGGCTGGTGGTCAGGCTCGCTGACTTGCTTGATGAATGTCATCGATCCCAATTGCGTGGATCAATGCTCATGATATCAATCACTGGATTGTCTGGTCCAGACTCGATTATTTACAGACCTCCGTCTTACAGCTGGAACATTGCTAAGTGCAGCGTAAAACAACAAACAAATAAAGCAAACAGGCCTCTCCTACAGCTATTATGTTGGTGAGTGCAGGATTAACCAGCACTTGGGTCTGGCTTCTGAGGCTGTCCGGCTATCTCTGCTGCTTACAGCCCACCAGTCTGTCTGGATGAAGGTATCCAAGGAAGAAGAATACAATTAGAGTACTCACGGAAATGGAAAAAAACCTGTTTTTCTCAATTTAAAAATCGACACAAAGTGTTACGTAGCT
This sequence comes from Haliotis cracherodii, assembly GCF_022045235.1. NCBI lineage: Eukaryota > Metazoa > Mollusca > Gastropoda > Lepetellida > Haliotidae > Haliotis > Haliotis cracherodii. Next base: position 22,666,008 of record NW_027266272.1, on the reverse strand, counting down.
GTAAATACAAAATAACAAAACAACTCGAAAAGTACTAGTCTGGATTTGCTAGTTTGATCTCAGTGAACAATACAAAATGTACTTTACAGGAGGTAATTTGTCGGCACTTTCAACATTCAAAAATAAAACTAAGTCCAAATTGACATAGCAGAAACAGACTATAGGCATTATGCACCTGTTCTCACCTGTCGTCAAGGTGTCATAGGTCTCCTTGATCAACTTACACCTGGTTATGCCCTGTTTCACAATAGTCTGTTTTATTCACATTTTTACACACTTTTACGTGTAAAAAGGCATAAAAACATTTGATACGCTGTATTTGTGCCACGGCCCAATTAGTACTAATTTAGTTGTTTGAATATTTACATATTTTGTATATTAACTGCAATAAATAAAGACCTGAGGTCGAAAAAAACAATTTTTTTTTCATTTCCGTTAGTACTATAGTTTATTATCCCCACTGGCATATAATGATTTGTGATCTGATGATGACTGTTAAAGTTTCACATGCTGGTTTTCACATACAAGAAACAAAGTACAACAGGATTCAAAAGTGCCCGGCCATTAGTCATAGCAGACATTTACGATGCTTAAAGACAGTCATAAAACTGAGACATGATTATCCGATAATACAAGGATGTTTCAATATACAGCGTTGAGTCATACCACTCCAAAAAAGTTAAAGAACAGCTACTTTTTTTCATATGACTACAGTTAATTTGTTATTGTTGGTAGTCATGTTGAAGACCGTTCTCCACATGGTCATAATGTGTGTAGCCTATTTCTCCACCCCCATTTGCCATTTTTAAGGGTTTTGCTATAATATGTTCTCATTTCCAGGACTAATGGACTAAAATGTTAGTTTCTACCGCTGTTTGGGATAACATTTTCTCAGTAAAGTACAGCTTCTCGTACTTTTGGGGGTTGAGTCCCGTCCGTGGTTCGAACCCACACTGCCAGTGTGAGGCACCTAATCACCTGCACTCAGTCAGCGATCTACCCCACTCAGCCACCGAAGTTTCCACAAAATGAAAGTCCGACAACTGGTAGTCCAGATCACGTACTTTGTGTACCCCTCTGACAAGTGTAAAGTGGCATGGCTCCCATGGCCGAAATCTATGAACACACAATGCAATTTAGAAAGTGATCAAATGTAACAGATATTATATTTGGGATAACACTTTCTCAGGAAAGTACGGTCAAGTATAGAATCTGTACCACGCTGATTCCGGGGTAGAATAGGTCTTCAGCAACCCATGCTTGCCGTAAAAGGTGACTATGCTTGTCGTAAAAGGCTAATAACGGGATGCGGTGGTCAGGCTCGCTGGCTTGGTTGTGGCATGTCATCGATCCCAATTGCCTGGATTGGTGCCCATGATGTCAATCACTGGATTGTCTGGTCCAGACTCGATTATTTACAAACCGCCGTCATATAGCTGTAATATTGCTGAGTGCGGCGTTAGACAACAAGCAAACCAAACCAAGTGGCATTTTGTGGCTGCATCCACCTGGTTCGTCTAATTTTAAAGACAGGTAGATAGTAGCAAATAGACAACCAAGGTATAATCAGGGATGAGTGACAGGGATGATGATGGGGTAGACAAAGTAAACATGTTGATCAAACCATTATGCTGTTAACATGGGTGCAAAAAATCAAACAAAAGACATTTTGGTTTTATTGCGTCATTTATTTATTTATCAATCTTGGCACTTACACGAGGAGTGAGTATGGTTTTACGCCGCTTTTAGCAATATTCCAGCAATATCACGGCAGGGGACACCAGTAATGGGCTTCACACATTGTACCCATGGCGGGAATCGAACCCGGGTCTCCGGCGTGACGAGCGACAACATGAGCATCGACCCACACAAGGCAAAACGATCCCTAAAGCCAAGCTACGTCAGTACCATCGTGTACCTCGTACATGTGGCATATACAGCTCTTCTCAGGTCTTTTCCCAATATCGCTATTATCCAATTCCAACACTGCCGCATTTTAACATGAATACCCCACAGTATACTGACTCCGAGCCGACCAGTCCTTGTATTAGCCCCTTAATGCCGAGCGCCAGACAGGGTAACAACAAGTACCATTTTTTAACGTTTTTGGTATGACGCGGATGGGGATCGAACCCCGGACCTTCCGCTCTAAGGGCGGACGCTCTACCACAAGACCACAGAGGCGGTTATCTGTAATATGTATCACTTTAATACTATATATCTAACCATCAGTTTGATGAGAACAGAGGCATCGTTACAGCACAGGTTCCGCCCCGACATACGCACGCAAGCACGCACGCACGGGACTGCAGTTATATTTCATGTCAGAAAGAACAGAGGCATCGTTACAGCACAGGTTCCGCCCGACATACGCACGTGCGTACGCACGCACGCACGGGATTGCAGTGATATTTCATGTCAGAAAGTACTTTGCGGAAGAAAGAAAGAAATAATGGCCCTATTTCAACAATGGCTTAGCAATTGCCGTGGCAGTGGCATGACCTAGCAGCTCCAACAGGAGCCCATAACTCGAACTTTTTGAGGCAAGAAAACCATACCGTATTTACTTTCCTTTGACAAGAAATTGTATCTCGCTGTATACGTTCTGGCTTACTGAGGTAACACGATGTCGTGACAGATAGTGGGTCAGTTGTACACTTTGTGATAATATGTTTGCCGCAAGTACTTATAATTTGTTGATCCCCCACATTCTAAATGAAATAACTTGTTCCGCTTGTTCTCGTCAGTTCCCAGAAATGCCTCCTATGTGTGAAGAATTTTGCTGTTTGGTTGAACTCTGACTCTGACTTGCTCGTTTACTTCATGCTGTTGTTTTGAGGCTGTACTAATTCCAACCCATAGATACACCCTGAAGAAGTTTTTTTGTGCAAGGTGAGGTGAAATGGGGTTTAACGTCGCGTCCAAGATTATTGCACTTACATATGGTGTGGCTGCTTGTACTAGTGAGTGAGTGGGTGAGTATGGTTTTACGCCGCTTTTAGCAATATTCCAGCAATATCACGGCGGGGGACACCAGAAATGGGCTTCACACATTGTACCCATGTCGGGAATCGAACCCGGGTCTTCGGCGTGACGAGCGAACGCTTTACCCACTAGGCTACCCGACCACCCCGCTTGTACTAGTCCGGACTGATACCGATTTATAGTGCTAGCCCAATCAGATACCATGCCGCTGTTTAACATGAATACCCCACTCAGGCATAGAGCCGACCAGTCCTTGTTTTAGCCCCTTAATTCCGAGGGCCAGACAGGGTAACAACAAGTACCATCTTTTAACGTCTTTCGGTTAGACGCGGCCGGGGATCGGACCCCGGACCTTCCGCTCTCCGGGTGGACGCTCTACCACTAGACCACGGAGGCGGTCTACTTTTTACAGTTATCTCAAAGCCTGCAAATTCAACTGTATCCTGGGCAAAACTTCTCAGGGTTCTCAGAAAAAGTAAAACCTCATGCCAGGTCTTACTAGTAAAAAGTAAAACCTCATACCAGGTATACTTTAAAAAAGTAAAACCTCCCAAGAGTTTTTTTCGAGATAGGAAGATACCTACAACACAACAAGCAAAAGTGGCAGAAGTTTCATGACCCCGAAGAAGCTATTGTTTTGTAGAACAATTAAGATCATCGCGTGTGCATGAACATCGCGTGTAAGTTGACAGATAAGGCTTTACCGAACAATAGCATGGCTGAGAGCAAACACTAAATAGCACACCCATATAAGTGTCTGCTTTGCACATCAGACAAGCCCGACGAAAGCACATTCACTATTAAGGGGTTTTATTTGTTTGTTTGTTTGTTTGTTTGTTTGTTATTCAACGACGCACTCAGCAATATTCCAGCTGTATGGCGGCGGTCTGTAAATGATCGAGTCTGGACCAGATAATCCAGCGTTTGACATCATGAACATCGATCCATGCAATTGGGACACGATGACATGCATCAATAAAGTCAGCGAGCCTGTCCAACCAATCCCGTTAGTCGCCTCTTACGTCAAGCATAGTCACAATTTATTATTTACAGCAAGCACGGGTTTTAACGGTCGTGTTAGTTCAGTGACAGTGTAGATGGAACGGATGGAAGTTCTGTGGTATGGTTGTGCTCGTGTTGTGGAGGTGTCACAGCCAATGAATTGGTGGTGGTGTGGTTGTGATGGTGTAGTGGTGGTGGTGGTGGTGGTGGTGGTGTGGTTGTGATGGTGTAGTGGTGGTGGTGGTGGTGGTGATGGTGTGGTTGTGATGGTGTAGTGGTGGTCGTGATGTGGTTGTGATGGTGTAGTGGTGGTCGTGGTGTGGTTGTGATGGTGTAGTGGTGATGGTGTAGTTGTGATGGTGGAGTGGTGATGATGTGGTTGTGATGGTGTAGTGGTGATGATGTGGTTGTGATGGTGTAGTGGTGGTGTAGTTGTGATGGTGTAGTGGTGGTGGTGTGGTTGTGATGGTGTAGTGGTGGTCGTGGTGTGGTTGTGATGGTGTAGTGGTGATGGTGTGGTTGTGATGGTGTAGTGGTGGTGGTGAGGTTGTGATGGTGTAGTGGTCGTGGTGTGGTTGTGATGGTGTAGTGGTGGTGGTGATGTGGTTGTGATGGTGTAGTGGTGGTCGTGGTGTGGTTGTGATGGTGTAGTGGTCGTGGTGTGGTTGTGATGGTGTAGTGGTGGTCGTGGTGTGGTTGTGATGGTGTAGTGGTGATGGTGTGGTTGTGATGGTGTAGTGGTGGTCGTGGTGAGGTTGTGATGGTGTAGTGGTGATGGTGTGGTTGTGATAGTGTAGTGGTGGTCGTGATGTGGTTGTGATGGTGTAGTGGTGGTCGTGGTGTGGTTGTGATGGTGTAGTGGTCGTGGTGTGGTTGTGATAGTGTAGTGGTGGTGGTGTGGTTGTGATGGTGTAGTGGTCGTGGTGTGGTTGTGATAGTGTAGTGGTGGTCGTGGTGTGGTTGTGATGGTGTAGTGGTGGTGGTGAGGTTGTGATGGTGTAGTGGTGGTTGTGATGTGGTTGTGATGGTGTAGTGGTGGTCGTGGTGTGGTTGTGATGGTGTAGTGGTGGTGGTGAGGTTGTGATGGTGGTCGTGGTGTGGTTGTGATGGTGTAGTGGTCGTGGTGTGGTTTTGATGGTGTAGTGGTCGTGGTGTGGTTGTGATGGTGTAGTGGTGGTGGTGAGGTTGTGATGGTGTAGTGGTGGTGTTGTGGTTGTGATGGTGTAGTGGTGGTCGTGGTGTGGTTGTGATGGTGTAGTGGTCGTGGTGTGGTTGTGATGGTGTAGTTGGGATGGTTTAGTGGTGGTCGTGGTGTGGTTGTGATGGTGTATTGGTGGTCGTGGTGTGGTTGTGATGGTGTAGTGGTGGTCGTGGTGTGGTTGTGATGGTGTAGTGGTCGTGGTGTGGTTGTGATGGTGTAGTTGGGATGGTGTAGTGGTGGTCGTGGTGTGGCTGTGATGGTGTAGTGGTGGTCGTGGTGTGGTTGTGATGGTGTAGTGGTGGTGGTGGTGTGGCTGTGATGGTGTATTGGTGGTCGTGGTGTGGTTGTGATGGTGTAGTGGTCGTGGTGTGGTTGTGATGGTGTAGTGGTAATGGTGTGGTTGTGATGGTGTAGTGGTCGTGGTGTGGTTGTGATGGTGTAGTGGTGGTCGTGGTGTTGTTGTGATGGTGTAGTGGTGGTCGTGGTGTGGTTGTGATGGTGTAGTGGTCGTGATGTGGTTGTGATAGTGTAGTGGTGGTGGTGAGGTTGTGATGGTGTAGTGGTGGTCGTGGTGTGGTTATGATGGTGTAGTGGTCGTTGTGTGGTTGTGATGTAATGGTGGTGGTGTGGTTGTGATGGTGTAGTGGTGGTCGTGGTGTGGTTGTGATGGTGTAGTGGTGGTGGTGTGGTTGTGATGTATTGATGGTGGTGTGGTTGTAATGGTGTAGTGGTCGTGGTGTGGTTGTGATGGTGTAGTGGTGGTGGTGTGGATGCGATGGTGTAGTTGTAGTGGTGGTGGTGTGGTTGTGGTTATGGTGGTGGTCTGTAGGTGTAGTGGCTGCTTGGTGGTGAATTAATGATTATTGATTTGTCCTTCTAAGAAGTATTTATTTCTATGTAGTGATTACACCGAGCCTGAAACTGGCTCGCCTGTCCTATGGTTTAGAACAACACAGATATGTTTTGTCACATTATCGTCTGCAGCAAATCATCACGTGACGTCTCAGGCGCAAACAACAACGGCCATGTACCCGGACGTTGTAACACAAGTTGAGCGAGCAGACCTCGAGAAAGCGACACAGCGACAAGGACCTTTCAACAATTGGGACAGTTTTGTGGAGGGCTTTGTTTCAAGATCATCATAACACTGCGCTGGTTATGGACAAATCTCAGTCGTACCTCCACAAGTTAACACCCAGGTACGTAGATGTACAAGTCTCGTGCAACACGTTTTTTTAAATATACCCAGGAAGGTTGTTATTTGAGTTCACAAGGTCTCGACTATCAAAATACCATGGTGGTTGATTTGAAGAGAAGCAGGATTCACCTGACACCGACTGATGTAATATATTAACACCCATTCGCTCATTCAATAACTCTTTGGGTGTGACGACAAATAACTTTCTGTTGTGTATATTTAAAAAAAATAATTATCATAATGATTTTCTTAAATTCAAACACATATTTGATGAAGCCGATATATTTCATACAACAAGATTGCAAGTATGTCGCTGTATATGGGCATTTCAGAAAAAAGAATCAATGTAAATATTAAGAAGAGTGAATCAGTGGTTGGGTTGTGGAGTGAGTGGGCGGGCGATCGAGTGAGTGAATTTCACGTCGCAAATATTCCAGCTATATGAAGACAGACTAATCGAATCTTGACCGGGAAGACAGTTGACAGTAAACTGGATACACGTTGGTTGGTTGGACTTATTTTACTATGCCCTCATTACGATGGCGCAAGGTGAAAACTAGAGCATGCTGGAACATTTTGTTCAGTTTTTAAATCCTATTTTTTGAATATTATAATAATTGCTTTTAAAAGTAACGTGGGTAATTTTTATGTCATAAATGACAGTAAATGTTGATTCAAATAATTGAGCTACTGTCGAAATTTTAGTAAGAACTTTTAAAATTTATTTTGAATTATAAGATATGTTAAATAAAGTTAAGTAATTAATATTTGGTATATTTTACTGGATTATCAGAGTTTGGCAGCATTCGGACAATTCGACCCTTGATCATTTACATGATTATTTTCACCAACACCCACTGCCAAAATGTAGGGATCTTGCAAATTTTGTTGTTGTGTATATTGATCTGTACAAAGAACAATAGTAAAATCTGCCGAGATGATGTCACTGGGCACTCTAGATGATATTGGCGATGCAATCTGTGTATTTGGTGGTGATTTAATTCCCAGGACAGGTAGAAAATGTGATTGCGTAGATGGTATTCTCGAGTACCTTGAGGGTCATGCAATGGATTTTTGGATTTCCTTCTGGTCAAGTTTTATTTACTGTGTTATTCTGCATTTGTAACGGTTGACCACTTTGGTTTGATCAATGTAAGTACATGAACCGCCTCCGTGGTCTAGTGGTCGAGCGTCCGCCCGGAGAGCGGAAGGTCAAAGGGTCGGTCCCCTGCCGCGTCAAAAAGACATTAAAAGATGGTACTTTTTGTTACCAAGTCTGGCGCACCACAAGGAATGGTCGGCTCGGAGTAAACTGTGTTTGTGTGAAGTGTTCATGTTAAACGGCTGCATGTTACTCTCAGTGAGTTAGCACAATAAATCGGCATCAGTCTGGACTAGTACAAGCAGCAACACACGCATGCACGCACATGCGCGTCGCTACATAAGTGCGATAATCTGGGACGCGACGTTAAACTCCATTTCACCTCACCTCATGTTCATGCGTGGCAGTGATTCGGGTACATTGAGTGATTGAGTTGGGTTTAACGCCGCTTTTAACATCATTCCAGTTATATCACGGCGTGTCAGCTTAATGTGGGAGGAAAGCCCGAAGTGATGCAGGTCTCAGACGTTTACCACTTCGGTGAAACCCACGAGCACGGGTATGGTGCTGACAAATCTAGAAACATAATCGGGGCGAACCGGGATTCGAACCCACAATCATAGGTTTCTGGAGTGTCCAGGGGACGCATCTCTGCACAGCGAATCGCGGCGCCTTAGACGACTGGGCCACCCGTGCCCCCCGATTCGGGTACAGGGGATTTTACTTTCATCAGTAGTACATGAGCAAGAGTAATTGATTTTGTGATTAGTACTAGTGATGTTTGAACAATGCAAATATTTTTACAAAATTTCACATGTGTGAAGAAATTACACCAGGTAAAGAAAAAGCACTTCTTTACTTGAATAGCGAGTTGTTAAAAATAGCATCAAGAGTTTTGGACAACCCTGAAAAACATGAATAAAAACAGAAATGAAACTGATATAGATAGTTTGAATATTTGAAGAAAATGTATTCAGGTGTACTGAATATAAAGGGGAGATATATCGCTAGCTATCCTTGACTTGAAAACAATAACGTTCAGAACACAGCCTTGTCGCACGCCAGAATTGCAAATAGAAATCACTGAGGAAATACCATTGTTCCGAATACAAGATTTTAATCTTGATAGACATCACATTTTTTTCCCCATTTTGTTATTCACCCAGTGAGAACAAAATAAAAGATATAATTTACATGCATACTCATTCAAATCTTTTGGGGATTTTCCATGTTTACCTCAAGCTCAAAAGTAGTTATGCCTGTGTAATTATTCACATCATGTATAGGAGTAATTAAACCAAGTTCTTTTGGAAAATATGACGTTTAGAGAAATGAATCGAATAAAGCCTCCAACTAAGGATGTAGAGTGTGCTTTGGAATTTGGTATGCATTTGTTGGCTATTTCATGTATTGTGTTGAATGTGTCGTTGTTTGTGTTTTGGTTGTTTGTTATATTTATGTTTTTGTAGAGTTTTGTAAACAGATGCCAGACTGTGTTTTTTGAAGTTATAATTTGGTTGGGAGCATTTTTTCTTGGTGGTTTGCTCAACATCAGTCCGCAAGGTATTGATGGGGCTGGTTAGATTGATTAGACACTGATTTGCTGCCGCCGCTCGAGGATAATCGATGATGTGATGTCAATGATCAGGAACAGGAATTAATATAGTAGCGCCATACCTTTATATGTAGACCTTCAGAATCAGACAGACTGACAGACAGATTTGTTCAGTATAAAGGCCAGAGGCCCACCATACAGTCATTTCATATAATTTGGGGTCGCATGCTTATTTTGGTTTACATTTTGTGGATACTTAAGAACACAGTTGTTCAAGTTATTTGACAGGTTCAACTTTTCTTCATTGATGTACGTTATAAAGGTACAGGCTAACATTATACAATACTTCATTCTTTGTAGATGTCAATAGATTTAAAAGATGATAGGTAGGTTGAAAATTATCATTTAGATGTGGTAGATGGTTGGTGAGATAAATTTCTCTTAATTCCTTCAGCATGTTAACATACCATGAAATTCAAATACAATCTATAACTGACTATTATTTTTACAAAATGGTCAATGTTTCTGTACATATTCAATATTTGTGTATCTACCAGCTTCTACAGCTAACACAACGTTACTACATCTACGTTTTGCCAAAATATTTGATGAAAGGTGCAATTCAACATTTAAAAGTGACTCATAATGTACATTGATTCTTATAAATGCCTTGGACTATGGTTAAATGTGAACCTAGACATGAAGAAGACTGTTAGAGAATTATATAAATCTGCGAGTCACACCCTCTCATCTTTAATTACGAAATCTAATGTAGCTTGAGGCATATCATATCCTGTTTTTAAGAAACTGTATGAAAACCTTGTTATGGATCGGGGATTTGGGGTATAAATACTTATAAAGAAATACATCCTTTGCAGAAGAAAGCTTGCAATATTTCCTTGACGTCATTACACAAGACCAAATAGCGTCCATTCCAATTTGGAATGAACGTTGGAATGCTTTGGAAAGATCGATCATTCCAAACTTTCCAAAGCTTGGAAAGATCGATCTTTCCAAAAAATCCAAAATTGGAATGGAAACATTTCCAAACATATTTCCAACATTGGAAATGTTTGGAATGACTTGGAATGGTTTGGAATGGTTTGGAATTGTTTGGAAATATGGTTAGAAGGAACAGGTTAAAATATGTTTTATCAGTAATTTGAACAATAAAAAGACTATGAATTAGGGGCTTTAGGGGTTGCTTATATAGTAATTTTGAAATTTTGAGATTTGGAAAGAATGCCAAGAGTGGGTGGGGGACGAACTAAGGGAGCTGTGTGTGTTGGGTGGTTGTTAGATAAGGTAGTTTTGGTTTTATGATTTTATTTGGGGTTTAAATGCGACTAATTAGTCCTGTTTTAATTAGGTATAAACCTAAGGCTTTGAATTTTTCTAATTTATTTTGTGGATTTAGGATTGATTCTAGTGTAATTCCGGTTTTAAGATTTAGGGTGGTCTGTAGTGTTGTTCGGTGTGTTTGGTAGCGTGTGCAGTGAATGAGTACGTGTTCTGGTGTTTCTTGTTGTTTGCAATGTGGGCAGTTTCCTGTTGTGTGTAGATTAGCTATTTTACGGTGATTATTTAGTTTGGTGTGGCCTGTTTGTAGTTTAGTAATTATCCTGTCGATTTTTTTGGATGGGTTTAGTATTTTTGGTTTATTTAGGTTTTTTTTTAGTACTTTCCTGATTTGGCTATTTAAGTTTTGGTATATATTTTGCCATTTTTTGTTGATTTTTTGTTTAGTGAGATTTTTGATTTCTGATTTTTAGCTGGGTAAGTTTAAGCTTATTTCTGGGAGTTAAAGGGATAATTTTGCTGTTTCATCTGCCTTTTCATTTCCAAAGATACCTACGTGGGCGGGGGTCCAAATGAACTCGATTTGTTTATCTGCCCTAGTTAAGTTGTTTGAGCTATTGAGTATTTGATTTATTAGTTTGGGGTGGTTTTTAGTGTTTTTATTTTTTAGGTTTATTTAGGTGGTTATTTAGGTTCGTGTGTCCTGTTTGGAGTTTTGTAATTAATCTGTCAATTTGTTTAGAGGGGTGTAGGATTTTAGGTTTGGCTAGTGGTTTTCTGAGCACTTTTTTGATTTGGCTATTTGAGTTTTGATATTGATTGCGCCATTTTTTGGTTATTTTTTGTTTGTTTACACTTTTAATTTCTGATTTTGAGATCGGTAGGTTTAGGCTTATTTCTGGTATTTTAAGAGATAATTTAGCTGCTTTATCGGCGCTTTCGTTGCCGTAAATTCCTACGTGGGCGGGGATCCACAAGAAGGTTATTTGTTTGCCTGCTTTTGTTAGGTCGTTGGAGCTTTTAAGTATTTGGTTTATTAATTTAGGTCGTTTTGGGGTATTTTAGTTTTGGAGGGCTTGTAGTCCACTAAGGGAGTCGGTGAGAATTAGGAGTTTATTGTTGTTTTTAGATTGTTGGTTATGCAGGGCTGAGGCCATGCCCATAAGTTCGGCCGTGAATATAGATTTGTTGTTAGGGGGACGGTAAGATTGTGTGGATATAACTGGTTGTGTGGTATGGACTCCGAAACCTGTGTGGTTGGAGATCGGGTCTGAAGATCCGTCAGTGTATATGTGACACCAATTTGGCCAATTTTCGTGTATGTATGCAAGTGTGGTGGTTTTAGCTATGTTTGGGTCGGTTTGTTTATTTATTTGGTTAGCTAGCGTTGTATCTATTTTGGGTATTTTGAGTTTAGGGGTGAAGATATTAGATTTTTTTCAGTTTTGTTTAAGATTTTGAGTTTGGTGTTCATTGAGGTAGTTAGTTATTCTTTGGGATATTGGGGTGAGTAAGGGGTGTTTGCGAGCTAGAATTTGGTTTCTTGGGCTAATGTTTTGGTTAATTATGAGACAACTAATAGGTCTCAAGATTAAGTATTCGGCTGGATGGCAGCTGCCATTTAATTACAAAACAGACAGTCGTCTAGACGGCTCACATGTAAGTGCGCCGACATGTGCCTAAGATCATAAAATGGACAATCTTTGGTAACATCTAATTTATTGTTGTCTCACGCCAGAGCTGTGAATAATTCTGTTCATTGAACAATTGGAATTCAGGAAGTTATCAATAATTGTTTTACTTAACATAAGATAAGATAAGTTGTTTACAACATAATAGTATGATATCAGGACGTACTACAGTCAAAACCATATATTTTAAAATCAATTTAATGACAGACTATGATTTCATGGTTTAATGACGGGAGATCAGACGAACCGTGAATCAGGGGCACGCGACGTAATTACACCTAAAGGTGGTAGAACCAGGGTATTGTCTCTTGGACTGGCTAATTGACCGTCCGTATAATTGGTAAATATATTTGTTTTGACACCCGTGTTTCATGCGCATCCCGGCTCATAAGCAGAATACAGTGATCAGCTGAGCGTGAACAACATGGATGCCGCCTTTCGGCCGTACCGAACAGTCAAGCTGCGATCTCGGAACTGAATCCAACTGCAAGCGGAGACAAGATTACTTCCCTTACCCAAACATGATCGTTGCTCAGAAATGTTCAAATCTATCTTCAGTAAATCATGAAATTAATGCGAGCTTGACATTTATGCGAAAAATGCTATCGTCAGTCCCTCTGATTATTTTAATATGTTTCATTTCATCATGATAAAAAAGTTAGTCACTTATAAGGTTACCACGTTGAAAATGGAAACGATCGTTAACAAAAACAACAAAATGTATTCTCTCATCACTCAGCCTAACAGTGATATAACTGCAAATTAAACAATCAAGTACGCTAAAGTATTACACATGGTGGGTGGAGGACCAGGGGCACTTTGAGTTTGACAGGTGTCATCAACTGGTCAAGTAACATCACGGTTTGTATATTCACGTTGATTGGACAGTCTAGACTGGCGCCAACTAATCATGACGGCGTCTTCAGAACAGAACAGGTTACAGGCCGGCAAAGCCACATTTCGAAAATAGATAGCCCAAATTGATGTGGCTCTCGCGGCAATGGTTATGGTTGCGTGATTGTATAATGTGGCTCTCGCGGTTATGCAGTCAAAACATGCTTTGTGATTCTAACAGGTTACCGTATATAACAAAACAAGTCTTGTTTTCTCATTTTCTATTCAACAAGGATAACATATTCATCAAAACTTTACATTGATGAATATGAATAGCATATGAATATCATAATGCAGATGAAGGAGGTCGCCCACGTGGTCAGCAAATCCCATCTCACTCAGGTGTGGGTTCAGGAGCTGGATCTTGAGGGACGCAATACGTGCATCGATTGCCTTGTACTTCTTTCTTCGTGAAGGTTCTGATCACTGGTGTGAGAGTCTCAGGACTGCAACCTCTTTGAGTGTTGTAAGTGGGGCAAACTCTAGACCTCCTCTACTAGCAAAATCGCATAGGTACTGAAACATGTTGACATAACTTTTGTTCGATTGGACAACAAACAGTAAACTAATGGAAACATATGGCCAAACACCTCAGCATGTAAACAATAAATCTGATCAAACAACTTGGGACAGGCATAAGATGTACCATCACAAAATACAATGTCTGCAGTACACATATGTTCAATGTTCTTGTCTGTAGTGAAGATGATGATGTCGTCACTAACACGGTGTAGGAACTGGTCGCCTCCCTCAGTCTGGGAGTACCGCGCTTAGTGATTTAAATGTGGGACACTCATATAAAGGTATCGGTAATCGGATTAATTAATTACCCACTAGAATAGGCGAAATGCACTCAGCTGAAAATGTGGCTTTACCGGCAATAGCCATTTCTGAAATGTGGCTCTCCCGGCTAGACACCGAACAGAACTTTATTTCTCCCAGGTTTAGGCTTACGTGGATAACGGAAAATTTTGTTTAAGTGATAGCACATTTGTAATTCAATCTAATATACTTTCCTTGTTGATTATATGGCTGTGGTCGTAGATCCGGATGTATCTAAATATGCTCATTATATATACAGGGTTTATTGTTATACTATTAGGATTAATAGATACAATTGAGTATTTATACTCTTGATCATAAAGTTAGTCACTACTTTCACACTTTGATTTGTATGATTTGGGTTATGATTAAATTGACAAAATAAGAAATCATTCCGTGTATAACATGGGGTGATAAACTTCTTTGGCAATAGACGTAGCATATAATTGTCCACATGAACAGTCTACTCTGTTCCAGATATGTTTATTCATTTTGTCAGCATTTAAATCGTTGCATTCCTGGCTCAATGATTCATTTGACGAAATCTTGTTCCCTGTTTTGAATTACCGTCAGATAGTTCCAGAACAATTATAAAATTTTCAGCCCTATGTGTTGCGCATAATTCCAAGATAATTAGAAGTTCATATTCTTGTACGAACATTTATCAAAGTTCATTTATACCTAGTACTATTATGTACATATGTATATTAGTTCAAATTATAATAATGAGGGCCCTCTATATTCTCGAAACGGTCTTTGTTCTACGACAACCGTAAGTCGGTATGGGAAAACAAAATATTTGTTTAATTGATCAAAGTTCAAAGTCAATGTCATATGATTATAGACAAGGAAGATAAGAAATTAAATATAAAGAGTAGCCACTTTAAATGACAGAATTTCTTTTAGTTAAATTTGCTCATGATTTGGTCTTTTCGTGGTACATAGTGCCAAAAAACTCTTAATTATTTACTTTCATGTCATTACTAATCTCACATAAGGTCAAAAGTTGTACAACTTTTAACAGATATGATTATGACATGTTGTATCCAAACATTTCCAAACAAATCCAAACATTTCCAAACAAATCCAAACAAATCCAAGCTTGGAAATATGACCTTTCCAAATATTGGAATGGTCATATTTCCAATTGGAATGGTGGTATTTCCAAGTTTTGGATTTTTTGGAATGGATGATATTTTGTCCAGTGTTAAGCGCTCTTCTAATGTAGCTTTGAACGGAGAATGGGTTTTAAATCACTAGTTGTGAAACAATATATACACGTTCTCAGACTCCATTTAAAGCTTAGTGATAATACTGATATCCGTTACGGTATGAACAATATGATATTTAATATGTCAAAAAATGATAAAAAATCGTTGAGAAATAGAATTGTAAAACTTGCCTGTGACAATAACATTAATGACATTTTAACCTCATTTTATATTCTCATTATTGGTGAAATTGAAAGATGGAGCAGAATTGTGGGATGACAAAAAAAATGACAATAAGACGCAAAATGTTGTTGAATCGTATGTTTTAACTGTAAAATATAGGGACCACCGTCGAATTTTAGCTTTGTTTGGATGTGGATCTTTACCCCTTACCATTAAAACTGGACGTTTGAACGAACCACCAAGCAATCTTCTAGATAGAATTTGCTCACAGTGTTTTAAACAGTTTAATAAGAGAATTATTGAAGGTGAATTACAGTTTTTGATATCATGTCCTTTTTATGAAGATTTAACACACATACTTTTTAAATAATGTATGTTAAATTACTACCTTTACAAATCTTACTGATTTAAACAAAGTGAGTGAGTGAGTTGGGTTTAACACCGCTTTTAACAGTTTTTCAGTTATATCGCGGCGTGTCAGCTTAATGTGGGAGGAAAGCCCGAAGTGATGCATGTCTCAGACGTTTGCCACTTCGGTGAAACCCACGAGCACGGGTATGGTGCTGACAAACCTAGAAACATAATCGTGGGCGAACCGGGATTCGAACCCACAATCATAGGTTTCTGGTGTGCCCAAGGGACGCAACTCTGCACAGCGAATCGCGGCGCCTTAGACGACTGGGCCACTCGTGCGCCCCCCCCCCCCCCTCCTCCCACAAAATTAGCAAGAACACTTTATAAAATGTATAAACGAAAACGATTACATGAACATTCGCTAGTGAGTGAGTGAGTGAGTGAATATTTACAGTCGGTAATATCGACCATATCGTGACTAAATGAAATTATACAGTAATAATACATATATTTAGATCATAAAACCTGTCGACAAAGGATAGTAAAACAATTAGATATTCATAGATCTATACTTTAAGACTAGAATGAAAGATATCACGAAAAATAACAATATATTATGAAAACAGGCTTGGGATCGCCAGCAGCCGCCACTCTGGGGAAATTGGTTTTGAACCTTTACAGGTGCGGGCTGAGAAGAAGGCATCTCCAAGTGTTGCAGGGCCCTGGCCGCGTTGTTTCATTTGAAGGCTGTGATGATGGTGTTGCTTTTATTACATCATCTGGAGATGTTTGAGCTGATCTATCCACTAGCATCTGCTGATCACTAACCCAAGAGATGGTTGTTTGGCATCCTGTAGATGTTGTGGCAACTTTGACAATAGGAGTGGAAGTGGGTATTTGGGGATTGAGACTGAACTATTGTTTCAGCATCATGAAAAGAGACATTGTTAGAGTGTTTTATTTTGAGTATTTTTGACTTAAGGACAAAGTCTTGACAAAGTTTGGATGAGGCCAAGTGGCCCCCATCGCAATTTGCTCATTTAATGGCATCTGTGCACTCGGTACTCTCATGTGAGCCACTTCAGCGGACAAAAGCTGTACTGAGGGTGCAGGTTTTGGCACCGTGTCCAAAATTTGACATTTGTAACATCGGAGTGGGTTTGGTACATAAACCTCCACTCGATACCTGATATTAAAATACGAAGCGATGACAGATTGAATTTGAATTTTGGAAAGTGAAAACGTAAAGCGATATATGTTTGTCTTGATACTATTATGAATTTGCTTTCCTGTGAAACGTTTGACAGCTGTATCACCTGTGTTTTCAATTCTGTAACAATCTCATCTTCACTCATGTCAGACAGACAACGGGCTCTGTCTCTTACGATGCCTCGACATGAGTTCGGCGTTCACTGTGCTGAGACAGCAACCTCCACATTTGCGAATTGATGAGCTAGCATCTCTGTGTTTTCTTTTTTAAGAGTGTTTTATAGACATAATGAAAGGAAGTTGTTCTGCACTCCTGCTCCCCAGCATCGAGTGTCAACAAGTACGGTGTTTATCTGCTCTGGATGTCCAAAATACAAAACACCAGGGCTACAGGTGTGTTATACTCCAACACATATAACACGAATAGATATATTTGTCTTCCAAATTTACCCCCGGGCTGGTTCGGCCAATAACAATAATTTAGAGACATTACCAGATTGACCCATAAGCCACCGGCTCGAAGCAATATATTACATCAATATTAAGTGTTTTCAAAAACCAAGACCAAGCAATACACCGTGCTCTCTCTCTCTCTTTAAAACCCGGTTCACCCTGGTTATTTTTCTAGGTTTGTCAGCACCATTGCTGTGTTCGTGGGTTTCACCGAAGTGGTAAACGTCTGAGACCTGCATCTGCATCTGTCCTCAATATCACAGAGTCTTAACAACTGTTGCTAGACTAACCGACCTGAACAAATCCTGTATAAGCTGTCTGACATATGGGACGTCTGGCAAAAATAATGTTTAGTATTTTAGCACAAGTCAAGGCTATTTGAATATATCAACACATTCGTGACCAACTCGTGTTATTCCGGGACTCGTGCAATAGTGACCCGTGCCTCTCTCGTGGCCATTTTTGCGACTGTGTTCCGTCTAAGCGCAAACGGGCATTGCTAAATGAATTCACGTATATTTTCCCCAGATATCAAATATATTCCAAGATGCAATTGGAAACACATGGGGACGTAGAGTATTATACAGTATGATTGAACACATTTAACTGTATCTTGGGTATTTTTTAAAAAGCAAGACACATGCAAAATCAAACATTATTCGTGGGTGATTCTTTGACTGAAGTACTTAAAGTCATACACGTATTCTGATTGGCGAATGTATATCAACAGTTTTTTCAAATGAATTTAGCTTCCAGATAATGTATAAGCTGAACAAAGCATTCTAGTGATAGCTGACATAACAGGGACTTCCTCGTGCAATGGTGCGTGTGCAATGGAGCGTGTGCAATGGGGTGTGTGCAATGGAGCTTGTGCAATGGAGCGTGTACAGTGGAGCGTGTACAGTGGAGCGTGTACAGTGGAGCGTGTGCAGTGGAGCGTGTGCAATGGTGCGTGTGCAATAGAACGTGTGGAATGGAGCGTGTGCAGTGGAGCGTGTGCAATGGAGCGTGTGCAATGGAACTTGTGGAATGGAGCGTGTGCAGTGGAGTGTGTGCAATGGAGCGTGTGCAATGGAACGTGTGGAATGGAGCGTGTGCAATGGAGCGTGTGCAGTGGAGCGTGTGCAATGGAACGTGTGCAATGGAGCGTGTGCAATGGAGCGTGTGCAGTGGAGCGTGTGCAATGGAGCGTGAGCAGTGGAGCGTGTGCAATGGAGCGTGTGCAGTGGAGCGTGTGCAATGGTGCGTGTGCAATGGTGCGTGTTCAATGGGGCGTGTGCAATGGAGCGTGTGCAATGGAGCGTGTGCAGTGGTGCGTGTGCAATGGAGCGTGTGCAGTGGTGCGTGTGCAATGGGGCGTGTGCAATGGGGCGTATGCATGGGGACGTAGAGTATTATACAGTATGATTGAACACATTTAACTGTATCTTGGGTATTTTTTAAAAAGCACGACATATGCAAAATCAAACATTATTCCTGGGTGATTCTTTGACTGAAGTACTTGAAGTCATACATGTATTCTGATTGGCTTGTAGTATTTTCGCACATGACAGTTATCGATAGGGGGACGAGTCTTCTTGCAGGTTACGGAAAGGGGCGAGTGGTGACGAATGTATATCAACAGTTTTTTTCAAATGAATTTAGCTTCCAGATAATGTATAAGCTGAACAAAGCATTCTAGTGATAGCCTACATAACAGGGACTTCCTCGTGCAATGGTGCGTGTGCAATGGAGCGTGTGCAATGGAGCGTGTGCAGTGGAGCGTGTGCAATGGAACGTGTGCAATGGAGCGTGTGCAATGGAACGTGTGCAATGGAGTGTGTGCAATGGTGCGTGTGCAATGGAGCGTGTGCAATGGAGCGTGTGCAATGGTGCGTGTGCAGTGGAGCGTGTGCAATGGAGCGTGTGCAATGGAGCGTGTGCAATGGGGCGTGTGCAGTGGAGCGTATGCAATGGAGCGTGTGCAGTGGAGCGTGTGCAATGGAGCGTGTGCAATGGAGCGTGTGCAGTGGAGCGTGTGCAATGGAGCGTGTGCAGTGGAGCGTGTGCAATGGTGCGTGTGCAATGGAGCATGTGCAATGGTGCGTGTGCAATGGAGCGTGTGCAATGGAGCGTGTGCAATGGGGCGTGTGCAATGGAGCGTGTGCAATGGACCGTGTGCAATGGAGCGTGTGCAATGGAGCGTGTGCAATGGAGCGTGTGCAATGGGGCGTGTGCAATGGAGCGTGTGCAATGGAACGTGTGCAATGGAGCGTGTGCAATGGAGCGTGTGCTGTCGAAAGTGTGCAAGAAGTTTTCGTGGGGAATCGTCCCAAAGAAATCCGCCCTCCCAGAGTAGAGCTTCCTCTTCTTCGGTAATGATTTCAGCCGACTGTCTCGACGAAGCTCCGAGTCCTGCTGCTGATCGCTCTTTCATTACGGCATCCAAGGCATTCCTGGAGTCACGGAGCGCTGGATCATTAAAGATGTTGACAAAGAATCCGTTAGACTTTAACACAGACTGGAAAGCAGCGAATAATCCATATATGGTATTGGACGGATAATCTGTGCCATCTTGCTTTCTTGTTTCGAAAGCAAAATACTTAAGCGCAATGTTCAATTTTTGGGGACTCTTCAAAACATTCTTTCGGAACCAACAGATTTTCGGCAAAGGGTCTTTCAGCACGCTCTTCTTGCCATCTGGCAAATACAGTCAGGGCCCATTCATTTTTATACTGCGTTTGTTTTGGGGATTCTACATTTCATTTTATCACCCAATTCTTTTTCACTTAAGGGATTTCGGAAACGATAGAATTTACCCGTTTTAGAACCTACATCAGCGTCCTCTTGGGAATAGGTAGATTGGGTTAGAAAGATGTCCTCGTCGCTCATCGTGTTCACGGTAAAAGTGTGTGGTTACTGTGGGAATGCGCACGTTTAAAAAGAAGCTGGTCTCGTGACATGACAAGTGTAAAACATCTCCCAAGTATCGGCAATCTGCACGTGCAGTACGTGATAATCCGGTCAGCTAGGATATGTTTGGTCACGTCCTAGTCACGTGACATGACAATTGTAAAAACCTCCCCCAAGTACAAGCAATCTGCACGTGCAGTGCGTGATAATCGGCACATGCATGATCTGATCAACTTTCTATAACTTACGTCAGTACAGCGAATCAATACGTAGTTTTCATACACTCGAATTTTTCAGGACAATATAAAGCAAATTTTGGCATTTTATTGCAAAAAAAACCCAGGTTTCTAAGCTAGATAAAACACTCCTCCTCGGTTATGCTTGGGGATGTAAAACACTCGGCGATCTTGTTAATTACAAGTTGCCATTTTGTAAACTGTTTTTGAAAAGATGAAAGAAATGATGGTGCAGAAAAAAGACTAGCAATTAACACTATAACCGTAATGCAATCGTGTTACTCAATACAATCCACAAAGAACAATATATAGGGCACTTTTTTACTTTTTATTCCATATTTTATATCAATAATTCATTTATGGGTACCAAAGAATTATATCACAAATTTGATTTTATTATACCCTGAAATGTCGATTTTTAGATATCAACAGAATTTATCAAATAATGTACTTTATCATCTAAAAAATCGAATAAGGTATGATATCTCGGTTACTGTGGTCCAAATTTATCAACTTATTCATCTACTGTTGCAAATTTGACTGATTTATTTACACAGTATCAAATATAATTGAACTACTGAAGCAGTCAAGCACCTGTATAAGAAATGTAAAAGAAGCCATGTTACATGTTGTCTGAAGATTATTTCGTGGCAATATAACTAAAAAAAATGCTGATGTGATGTGACATTTAAACTTACTCACAGACAATATATTTTTCGCGAGAGTGTAGCACAATTCTATTGAAGTTTTCTTTACAATTTGATAAACTATAATAATATGAATATTAAAATTCATCATCACTTATCAAGTTTACTAAAAGCTCATCAGTTGGAAGATGTCACAGATAAACAAGGATTCTAAGTTTCATCGTCTTTGACACAGATGTTTATCCCTACTGTGCCAACACCCTGCAGAGGATTACCAGTTACCGTGAGTGAGTGAGTATGGTTTTACGCCGCGTATAGTCGTTACTGTTACACAAGCACAGAAGTCATGCCAAAAACGTTCACGGAAGTTAGTAAACTCAATTTTACAAGTATCCATCACAATCTATGAAAGCTAACATATGAATAAGCGTAGTTAACTGATATTGATATAATTAAGGCACTTGCAGTGACCAATTAATAAGTGAAATAGTGACTTCCTTCCATCAACGTGAAAGGATTACCCACAGAGAAAGAAAAGATTAAAATCCTACAGAAGAAGAAGAATAAGAATTTTATATATTTTTGTCTCACCAATGGTCACAAAATACATTACACCACAAGATAAAACATGGCCACCCATTCAGGGGTATGAGAGACATTTAACATATAAACAAATTATAAATTGAATCAACTATTTATATCATATAAGTATTGGGTCATACGAGCAACCTGCACTTACAATATCAAATATTACCCACGATCTATATATAACCTGCAATACAATGCTTAAAGACGACCCGCAGTGTAATATTCAGACACAGACCGCTGGAAACAGTGCTGTGTACAAGTAATAAATTAATATTATATTATTATGATATATTTACATCCATACGTCGTCGAAACATCAGGGACACTGTTGCAGCTAGGCAATGTTGTATCTCCTCGTTTTGCATAAGGTAAACAAACTGATTATGTTTGGCTAAACTGGGAAAATTATTGTCGGTGGCGTGAGCATCCATCAGTAAGTTACAACGGATATCTGATTATAGTCTGCAGTTCATTAGGAAATGAAATTCGTCTTCTACGATATTTTGATTACAATAGTTACATGTTCTTTCCTCTAGAGGAACTGGTGGTCGACTAAATCTTCCTAATTCAATTTGAAGAGTTAGAGTGTCACATCTCAATTTAGCGAGGTTACTTCTATGTTGTCTGCTTCTGATTAATTTAACGTATGGTTTTTACAGGGATTAAGTTTAAATTTCCTATAGGTACGAAAGGAGAAATTATGTAACATTGGTGTGAAAGGGAAAATGTTTCTAGCACTTCAATCTTTATATGATAATGTGAAATGCAGTGTACGTATAAATGGTATGCTTACACCCTGGTTTAATGTTAAGCGTGGTTTAAAACAAGGATGTTTACTTTCGCCAGTTCTATTTAACTTTTATATTAATGATTTGCTTGACAAGCTAAATAAAACTGGTATTGGTATTTGATTGTACACTTTAGAAATGTAAGTGTTCCAAGAATAACAGCCTTTTTTAATATTGGTAACTCTGTTTTAGACATTGTTGATTGTTATAATTATTTAGGCCTACTGCTCACGGAACATCTTGACTACAATGCTATGGCAAAAGCAGCAGCTAAATCGGCTAACAGAGCATTAGGTCTTCTTAAATGTAAATATAAGGCAATTGGAGGTATGCAATCCACTACTTATTCAAAATTGTATGATACGATAGTTTGGCCAGTCTTGAGTTATGGGGCATCTATCTGGGGTCATAGTGACATTTCTTCTGTAAATGCTGTTCACCATCGTGCTTTGAGATTTTTCTTAGGGTTGGGTAAATACGCTCCAAATGTTGCTGTTAATGGAGATATGGGATGGATTCCTCCGATAGTTAGACTTTGGATGTGTATTGTTAGACAGTATTGTCGTTTTACTAAAATGTCCCTTAGATTAAATAAGTATGTTTTTATGTGGTCTGAGCGTTTTGCTAGTGGACGTGTGAAAAACTGGAATTTTCGTGTGAGGGCAAAGCTGAATGAATGGGGTCTGAATATTTCTGAGAATGTTAGCGTGAAAAGTGTAGTTGTACGTGTGCAAGATATTTGCATGGGAAAGTATATGTCTGATTTGAATGAACGGTCATGCATGCCTGGCGGAAGAAAGGGTAGCAACAAATTACGTACGTATAGAATGTTTAAAGATGGGTATGGATGTGAAAGTTATGTAAGTATGTATATGCCTCGTTCTTACCGCTCTGCCTTCTCCAAATTTAGATCAGGTACTGCTCCTCTGAAGTTGGCAACAGGCAGATATACGAATATGAATGTGAATGAAAGAGTGTTTTCAGTGTAAGGAAAGTATTGAAGATGAATGTCATGTATTACTTGATTGCCCTGTGTACGATGCTTTGCGTGAAAGTTTATACGAAAAGGTGAGTTTTAGCTATCCCAACTTTCTAGAGTTATGCAATACGGATAAACTTACTGTACTTTTTAAATATTATGTATATATTACAGCCAAAACCTGCTTTTTAATTCTCCAACGAAGAAAAAATATTTTATATGGCTAGTTACGGGTAGTATATTTTCATACCCCTTTTACACCAATATGTTTAACATGTACATACTGTGATACATTTTAAGTCTCTCGTAACCCTTAACGGGTGGCTCACTTTTATGTCCTTTTATATGTATTTATGTAATTATTTCTGCGAGGTGAGACTCAAATAAACAATCTGTCTGTCTGTCTACGAAACTTATTACCGTTGGCTAGTCCCCGGTCATTCCACAGGTCGTTAAACCACGTAACAGAGTCCATATGGATTAAATGTTCTTTAATGGTCTTAAAATCTTGATTCTATCTTCGTGGAAAAAGTACTCATTGTCACCTTTGGTATCCCCAGCAAATGTAAAAATCACAAACCCTTACGAGATTCTGTCTACATGGTCACACGCGGTGATTATGAAGATCTCAAATTCGATCAACAGTCGGACAAAATGTCTGTTCATATTCATTTCCAATATCCTCTTAGAATTAGTGATAAAAATGTTAAGTCCCACACTAAACACTCTCCTAATAATTCGTACAAAATACCAAACAGAAAGTTGAGCGTGGGCAAATGGGACATATACCTACGTGAAATAATAAGACATAAGTAATGGTGAATGCTCCATCATGATTGTAATGTCTAAAGCATAAATTTGGCGAACGAAAAACGTTATATTTGCAATCATCTGGAATGACTCATGTGGGCAAAACTTAAACCGAATATCTCCGCAATCCACAAACAATCACTTCATTAATGGCGAAAATTTACCAACCCGCGACAATCGTGTCAACTCGGGGGTTCTCCGAACAATAAACTCGCTTCTGAATTCATAACTGTTCTACTGTCGGGTAGCCACAATGGTTAGACTTGACTCTCGTGGAACTGTACAGGCCACGGAAGCCAAGCAAACGAACACAAAATAGGATGGTCCGACCTTGTTTTTATGTCTGGTGAAAAAACAGGTTAATGGGTTACTGGCCGCGTTACTTCCTGGTTCATTGTCAAGCGTGGCGTAAAACAGGGCTGGTTGCTCTCTCCCTTGCTTTTTATCTTGTTCAAAAATGAGTTATCATATACTCTCAACAGTCTTAATATTGGTGTAACTTAAGACAATTTTAATATTGCAGCATTAGCATATGAGGATGATTTAGCGTTGCTAGCTGAGCATAAAGTTGATCCCAGTTTACTGTTAGATGTTTTACATACTTGGTGTTGCTCAAATAAGATAGAGATCAATTATGAAAAGTCTAAAATTGTCCATTTTAGAAACCCGTTTGTCATACAGACGAAGCATGTTTTTAATGTCGGAAATATGATTTTAGATATTGCTGCTAAGTATGATTATCTTGGTCTACCACTTAGATTTTACTGCAATGGCACGTGCAGCAGCGAAGTCTGCTAATAGGGCTTTGGGACTGATGATTTCC
This sequence comes from Haliotis cracherodii, assembly GCF_022045235.1. NCBI lineage: Eukaryota > Metazoa > Mollusca > Gastropoda > Lepetellida > Haliotidae > Haliotis > Haliotis cracherodii. Next base: position 22,641,086 of record NW_027266272.1, on the reverse strand, counting down.
AAAGTTAAGACAATAGGCGGTATGCATTTCCAGACCTATTCCAAATTGTACGATTGCATGGTGTGGTAAGTTCTTGACTACTCTGGGGTAATTATGACGTGTCAGCAATACATGCTGTACACCATAGATCCAGTAGATTTTATTTGAAACTCGGCAAATACGCCCCTAACTTCGCTATAAGTGGGGACATGGGATGGATACCGCCTGTTGTCAGACAGTGGAAAAGTGTAGCCATACAATAGTGTAGCCTTAAAAATATGCTTAGTAGGTAGTACAAACATGTGTTTGACTGGGCGGAGATACCTCGGGTAGCCAGCACCTTTTGTTCTGGGTTAAAATTTACCCAACCATTACTGACAAGTGTACAATAGGGGGATTATGAGGATTAAAAATGGATTTAAAGAATAGAACAGAAAAGAGTTAATTCTCAAAAACACACAATAGTGGTATAGAGAACACATGACGAAGTATAATACAATTGTATAACGAATGTAGCACAATACAAGCAATTTGGAGTTGAGATATAATATGCATTATATAAACATACTTTATACAATATATAAATTCATATTTGCATACACTATATACATCATATTTGCATACATTCATAGAATTATAAAAAGCACCCGGCCATATGGCCTATGAGACACTCTAATCTAAAATATCAACAATAAGTTCAGAATGTACAAATGACAAACAGTCCTTACATTCAATATATAATTAAAACATGAATTATACCAAAACCTGTATGAGAACAATCATACAGATCTATCAACAACATAGATTTACGCACAAACATGCATTCAGTCGAACGCATACACACACATACATGCATACACACACATACATACACGCACACACACACACAACATACACACAGGCCATACATACATACATACATACATACATACATACATACATACATACATACATACATACATACATACATACATACTTACATACATACATACATACATACATACATACGTACGCACGTGGATTTAGGACACCTGTTAAACGCAACAGGTTGTATAGATACAATTTCTGTTTGTACACAGGTGGAACAATGGTGTATGAATGAATATGTTACCCGTTGGAGTGATATGTTAAGAAAGGAAGAGGGGCGAAATGGGCTTAATAAATTGAGAATGTACCGATGTTACAAACAAGTAAATAGGACAGAATACATTGTTTCAAATAAGAAACTATAGATCGGCTCTAGCCAAGTTTAGGTGTGGCTTGGCTATTATTCGAGTGGAAACCGGTCGGTACGAAGGTGTACCTGTCCATAATTGAAAATGTTTTCACTGTTATGACAGCGTAGAAGACGATGTGCATGTTTTGTTTCACTGCGTATAATATGGCGATATGAGGGCAACTCGTTTTAATGAATGTATTGCTAAATCTTATATTTTTTTAGATATACCCGATATCGACAGATTTTGTGTGACAATTTTCAGTGATGCCAGAGTGTATTTTAAACTTGCCAAAGTCTGCTTTTTAATTCTTAGTCGTAGAAAGCATCTTTCATATGGATAACGTAGCATTTATGTATGAATTTTATGATAATTTGTCTCTCATAATTCTATTGAATGGCTCTGTGCATTCTATCAATGTCTATTTGCACAAATCTGTTTAATGTATGTACAGAAGTGAGACACTGATAAACTATTGTCTGTCTGTCTGTCCGTCTGTCTGTTATAGGCAGGGTACACGCGTATACACCGAGTGACCCACGCGTGCTCAATGGGTGCTCAACCGTGTGCAACCCGTTGAGCACCCGTGTCACATGTGTGTTACACGCCTTCTCAAGGCGTGTTAGGGGAATGAACTTCTGGGCAGTAGTGTATGCTCTGCGTCTTCCTAGCTTCCGGGATCGGGTGGTCAGGCTCGCTGACTTGGTTGATGCATGTCATCGATCCCAATTGGATGGATCGATGATCATGATGTCAATCACTGGATTGTCTGGTTCAGACTTGATTATTTACAAACCACCGTCATATTGCTGGGATATGGCTGAGTGCGGCGTCAAACAACAAACAAACAAGATGCTGGTGTTATTGGCTTGTAACTGGTAATTGTATTCTACGTGGTTATTATTATTATTTATAGAATGGAGCAATGTTTATAATTGGGCGATTCTCAGGTTATAATATATTGACAACTCTAGGTTTTGTTCAAGACAATCATATATAAATGGTTAAAACCTCGAACACTGGAAACGCCCTCGGCATTTTCTTTTTACATTTTGAACCTACCCGTGAACATCCGGGGTAGAATACGTCTTCAGCAACACATGCTTGCCGAAAAGGCGACAATGCTTGTCGTAAGAGACGGGTGGTCGGGCTCACTAACTTGGTTGATGCAAGTCATTGTATCCCAATTGCGTAGATCGATGTTCATGATATCAATCTCTGGATTGTCTGGTCCATACTCGATCATTTACAGACCGCCGTCATATAGATGGAATATTGCAGAGTGCGGCGTTAAACAACAAACAAACAAAGTATTTTCAACCCAAACCTGTCCTTATCCTTTATCTACCAGGTGAGGTGAGGTGAGATGGGGTGTAACGTGTAACAGCGGTACCTCGTCAATGACAACGAATACGTGTGTGCGTGTGTGTGTGTATGTGTGTGTGTGTGTGTGTGTGTGTGTGTGTGAGAGAGAGAGAGAGAGAGAGAGAGAGAGAGAGAGAGAGAGAGAGAGAGAGAGAGAGAGAGAGAGATGGTATTTATTCAGGCTTTACCATCGGAGATATAGACGCCGACATGGGTACAATGTGTGAAGCCCATTTCTGGTGTCCCCCGGCGTGATATTGCTGGACTATTGCTAAAAGCGGCGTAAAACCATACTCACTCACTCACTCACTCACTCAAACCATCCGCTTTTACCCGCGTTTCACGACAATCGGCTGAACCGGTTACAGATTGGAGACAATCGGTTGAACCGGTTACAGATTGGAGACAATAGGCTGAACTGGTTACATGCTGAAGTCATATTTCTTCAAAGAAAAGAATAACTTGGATTTGTAATAGGGAGAAAAGACTTCTTGGTTTTAGTTGAATTGATTTTAACAATCAGAAATCCGAATTACTATCGTGAAGCCGAAAACAGATAGGCCCCCTGTGTGCTATAAATGCTCTTCGTATTACGCCATCTCGTTGCTATGCGACTCTGCGGTACGTGATAGTTTATGTACACAAACTGCACAGGTGTATCCAATAGAGGTACATAATGTATGATTGTCATAGTGTTAAAATGTCACTTTAAAATCAAACTCAGTTGAGCGTAAATCGTTTGGTTTGAAACTGGTAAGACCAGTTAGAGTTGGTCGTGATATATTATGATCTGTTTTGTATCTGAAGATGGCAGAATGTTGTCGACGAAATGTTAGCTCATGTGATTTAAATATCACCTGCAGGAAACTCTCAATGGGGCCGCGAGGTACACGCTTGAAACGACTTGGCAGAGGTAAGTATGCAGAACCTTCCACGGAGCCCCATGGGCGGTCGGGTAGCCTAGTGGTTCATCCACCTCCAAAAGACACATACGCAAAGACCGCACCAACCACCTCCCGCAGACACAAACGCCAAGACCACACCACGCACCTCACACAGACACACACGCCGAGACCACACCACCCACCTCCCACAAACACACACGCCAAGACCACGCCATCCACCTCCCATAAACACACACGCCAAGACCACGCCATCCACCTCTCACAAACACACACGCCGAGACCACACCATCCACCTCCCACAGACACACACGCCGAGACCACACCACCCACCTCCCACAGACACGCACCATCCACCTCCCACAGACACTCACGCTAAGACCACACCACCCACCTCCAACAGACACACACGCCAAGACCACACCACCCTCCTCCAACAGACACACACCACCCACCTTCCACAGACACACGTCAAGACCACATCACCTACCTCCCACAGAAACACACGTCAAGACCACATCACCTACCTCCCACAGACGCACACGTCAAGACCACATCACCTACCTCCCACAGACGCACACGTCAAGACCACATCACCTACCTCCCACAGGCGCACACGCCAAGACCACATCACCCACCTCCCACAGACGCACACGTCAAGACCACATCACCTACCTCGCACAGCCACACACAGCACGCCATGACCACACGACCCACCTCCCACAGAAACACACGCCAAGACCACATCACCCACCTCCCACAGACGCACATGTCAAGACCACATCACCCACCTCCCACAGACGCACACGCCAAGACCACATCACCTACCTCCCACAGGAACACACTTCAGACACATACAGTCAGGCCAATGCCACTTCACGTCACATCAAAACACCATAGCTGAGATGATAGTAGAACATAGTAGATATAAACAATCCAGTAACACTAGAAACACGGGGTACGTGAAGGTCAAAGGCCATTGCTTTATTAAAAATAAAAATTCATGAAACATTTCATGCAATTATTCCGTAGTGTATTTCAGGGCCTTGCTCACACAGCACTAATCGCCTTTCGTGTTAATGGCAATGTTTCGGCGTTTCGACGTTTGCAGTACTTTGTGAAGTTGGTACCTGGGATGCTTATTTTTCACATCGCACTTCAAACCGACAACAGATACATGTATGTGGAAAACATGTCTTAATATTTTGTTAACGTTGTATTTTCAAGGTTTAAATCCAGCGATAACGCTTCTCCTGTTGTTCGCATTCCTTCTGACATTATGGAACTCAAGGCCATGTCCCTGGTGGGTCAACCAAGGTAAGATGTCTATGTTAAAGTATGACAGATACAATGTCTTAGTGCTAAGATGTTTATGTTAAAGTATGACAGATACGATCGTCTTAGTGCTGAGATGTCTATGCTCAGGTATGACAGATACGATCGTCTTAGTGCTAAGATGTCCATGTTAAAGTTTGACAGCTACGATCGTCTTAGTGCTAAGATGTCCATGTTCAGGTATGACAGTTACGATCGTCTTAGTGCTAAGATGTCTATGTTCAGGTATGACAGCTACGATAGTCTTAGTGCTAAGATGTCTATGTTAAAGTTTGACAGCTACGATCGTCTTAGTGCTAAGATGTCTATGTTCAGGTATGACAGTTACGATCGTCTTAGTGCTAAGATGTCTATGTTCAGGTATGACAGATACGATCGTCTTAGTGCTAAGATGTCTATGTTAAAGTATGACAGTTACAATCGTCTTAGTGCTAAGATGTCTATGTTAAAGTTTGACAGCTACGATCGTCTTAGTGCTAAGATGTCTATGTTCAGGTATGACAGTTACGATCGTCTTAGTGCTAAGATGTCTATGTTCAGGTATGACAGCTACGATAGTCTTAGTGCTAAGATGTCTATGTTAAAGTTTGACAGCTACGATCGTCTTAGTGCTAAGATGTCTATGTTCAGGTATGACAGTTACGATCGTCTTAGTGCTAAGATGTCTATGTTCAGGTATGACAGATACGATCGTCTTAGTGCTAAGATGTCTATGTTCAGCTATGACAGCTACGATCGTCTTAGTGCTAAGATGTCTATGTTCAGGTATGACAGTTACAATCGTCTTAGTGCTAAGATGTCTATGTTCAGGTATGACAGTTACAATCGTCTTAGTGCTAAGATGTCTATGTTCAGGTATGACAGTTACAATCGTCTTAGTGCTAAGATGTCTATGTTCAGGTATGACAGTTACGATCGTCTTAGTGCTAAGATGTCTATGTTAAAGTATGACAGCTACGATAGTCTTAGTGCTAAGATGTCTATGTTAAAGTTTGACAGCTACGATCGTCTTAGTGCTAAGATGTCTATGTTCAGGTATGACAGTTACAATCGTCTTAGTGCTAAGATGTCTATGTTCAGGTATGACAGTTACAATCGTCTTAGTGCTAAGATGTCTATGTTCAGGTATGACAGTTACAATCGTCTTAGTGCTAAGATGTCTATGTTCAGGTATGACAGTTACGATCGTCTTAGTGCTAAGATGTCTATGTTAAAGTATGACAGCTACGATAGTCTTAGTGCTAAGATGTCTATGTTAAAGTTTGACAGCTACGATCGTCTTAGTGCTAAGATGTCTATGTTCAGGTATGACAGTTACGATCGTCTTAGTGCTAAGATGTCTATGTTCAGGTATGACAGCTACGATAGTCTTAGTGCTAAGATGTCTATGTTAAAGTTTGACAGCTACGATCGTCTTAGTGCTAAGATGTCTATGTTCAGGTATGACAGTTACGATCGTCTTAGTGCTAAGATGTCTATGTTCAGGTATGACAGATACGATCGTCTTAGTGCTAAGATGTCTATGTTAAAGTATGACAGTTACAATCGTCTTAGTGCTAAGATGTCTATGTTAAAGTTTGACAGCTACGATCGTCTTAGTGCTAAGATGTCTATGTTCAGCTATGACAGCTACGATCGTCTTAGTGCTAAGATGTCTATGTTCAGGTATGACAGTTACAATCGTCTTAGTGCTAAGATGTCTATGTTCAGGTATGACAGTTACAATCGTCTTAGTGCTAAGATGTCTATGTTCAGGTATGACAGTTACAATCGTCTTAGTGCTAAGATGTCTATGTTCAGGTATGACAGTTACGATCGTCTTAGTGCTAAGATGTCTATGTTAAAGTATGACAGCTACGATAGTCTTAGTGCTAAGATGTCTATCTTAAAGTTTGACAGCTACGATCGTCTTAGTGCTAAGATGTCTATGTTCAGGTATGACAGTTACGATCGTCTTAGTGCTAAGATGTCTATGTTCAGGTATGACAGATACGATCGTCTTAGTGCTAAGATGTCTATGTTAAAGTATGACAGTTACAATCGTCTTAGTGCTAAGATGTCTATGTTCAGGTATGACAGTTACAATCGTCTTAGTGCTAAGATGTCTATGTTCAGCTATGACAGTTACAATCGTCTTAGTGCTAAGATGTCTATGTTAAAGTTTGACAGCTACGATCGTCTTAGTGCTAAGATGTTTATGTTCAGTTATGACAGCTACGATCGTCTTAGCGCTGAGATGTCTATGTTCAGGTATGACAGTTACGATCGTCTTAGTGCTGAGATGTCTATGTTCAGGTATGACAGTTACGATCGTCTTAGTGCTGAGATGTGGATGTTCAGGTATGACAGTTACGATCGTCTCAGTGCTGAGATGTCTATGTTCAGGTATGACAGATACGATCGTCTTTAGTGCTAAGATGTCTATGTTAAAGTATGACAGATACGATCGTCTTAGTGCTAAGATGCCTATGTTAAAGTATGACAGATACGATCGTCTTAGTGCTAAGATGTCTATGTTCAGGCATGACAGCTACGATCGTCTTAATGCTGATCCTAAGGACTTATCGTTATCAAACATTTTCCGGAACCGATTATTATTTTATTTCGAATCGGACTCTTGTAAGATATTTAATTCTCTTCATTTCAACGTTCAGGTTTTTCTGGCCAACCTCAAGGCGTCAATGTTCGTGTGAACTTAAATGGTGAGTAGTTTCACCAATTAGTTTCTCAAACAAGATACGTGTCATCCCAGCTGTGGCTTATAATCCCCTCGTCAGCCTTGTCGTCAGTGTCATTACGTATCTGCGTGTACGATTGCATCGAATACACAGGTAGTTGTCGCGCTGTTGTAGGCAAAGAACTTTCTGTGACTGATAACGGGATTTCATATGCATTGTTAGCAACGTGCTGACAACCACTCAGAAACACAACATAATTACGCAATTATTCAACATTACGAAATGCCATTCCTGTCCGAAAATGAGTGTCAGTGAGCCATTGGTATGCTTGAAGCAGGATTATCAGTCAATAATGAATGTATTATTCCGTTGGCATGGTTATAAAATTATGTGTTTCACTTTCCATCGTACTGTTACAGAAAACGGTTTCGATAGACGTACACGTGTTAGGCATCAAATTAACATAAACCAAACTCTCAAAAGAATATTCCAAAACAGAAAACAATTTTAACATCAGACATGTCTTTGTTCTTAATCATGTGTTTGGTTCTCGTCATTTCGCCCCAGTATTATACAATGGAAGACGCGAAAAACTCTCCTTTTGTATGGAATTATCAGGATAATCGTATAAACTGTCACATTGTTTATCTTATTATTGGTGTATAAGATGATCGCCCTTGATTTATTCCCAGGCCTACCGGTAGCTCCAGAGCAAGTGAAAAGCAGCCATTACGCAGGGGAAGATCACATTTCAGGTCAGTCAAGTAGAACTCTCTCCGAATACACCTGTTATCTCGCATGTAGCGCCTTCTTGTAACAATTGCCATGTTTGGGGTTACGCGTGTTTGGTAACGTATTCCTAGATCCTGGTACGATTCGCCTGCAACGATATGTTCCCCTAGTAACAACGGCCCTGTCGGAATCCGTAGCGGTTCTATACACATTTGTTTGTTGTTTATCGCCTCACTCAGCAATATCCCAGCTCTATGACGGCGGTCTGTAAATAATCGAGTCTGGACAGGCATTCCAGTGATTGACATCATGAGCATCGATCTACACAATTGCGATACGAAACATTTGACACCACCACCACCGCCACCACCACCAAAGGCTGTATTTTTTAGGCAATTACGGGATGAAAGACTACTACACATGGGTCGAGAGAGATAAGGGTTCTCTTCCATCAGGAAAATGCACCAGTGCACGAATCAGCAATTGCCATGAGTGAGTGAGTGAGTGAGTGAGTTGGGTTTAACGCCGCTTGTAACAGTATTCCAGTTATATCACGGCGTGTCAGCTTAATGTGGGAGGAAAGCCCGAAGAGATGCAGGTCTAAGACGTTTACCACTTCGCTGAAACCCACGGGTATGGTGCTGACAAACCTAGAAACTTAATCGGGGCGAACCGGGATTCGAACCCACAATCATAGGTTTCTGGCGTGCCCAAGGGACGCAACTCTACACAGCGAGTCGGGGCGCCTTAGACGACTGGGCCACCCGTGCCACCAGTAATTGCCATGGCAACAAGCAACTGGTGTGGCTGTGAAGTCTGTCAGCACTCACCTTAGTCTCCTGATGTGGCTCCGTCAGGTCTCCAGCTGTTCCTGAGGATGGGGAGAGCACTCCGGATAGCGGCTAGGGACAATCTCAAGGACATCGAAGTGCAGGAGGTTCCAACAACATCCTTGGCTAAAGTGTATCAATGTGGATAATGTTGATAAATAACTCATTTGAATGTCTTTTGGCCAATTCCTTCTGTGTGAGGCTCAGAACTTATAAAAAACCCTGGTATATTGTACTCCTCTATGATACGGCGGAATGGGTTGTGTACTCCCCAGGGAGTTGAGAAGGAAATTTGAGTGCGCACCGGAGTAATAATAATGTAACACGTTGAGCATTCACTTGATGAATGGAGTTTGCGATATAGAATCAATGTAAGTGGCTGAACATGTTTTGTTATTTTGACGCTTATGTTCACAGAATCGGACATCGTGTCAAAGAAACCATCAACCGTCCACCTTGAAGAATACAGACAATTGCTTAAATGGAAGATATCCGGTAATCCGTCCACTGTCCGCTCCAATAGATTGACGGTCGCCTCTGGTGGATCACGGGGATGATTCCTTTTCGAAAGCGAAAAAATGGCTCTCAAAGAGACCTTTCAAAATGCCAATCGGCTAAACACTTGAGAAACAAAACTAAAGAAATTATTAGAGCAGCTAAAAAGATACACTGGGAAACCCTAAAAATTGGAAAACTAAATTCCAGAATCCTGTGAATATTTCCTAGCCATAGAGGGAAAATCTAAATCAACTATTTCACTAAATATGTTGAATCCTACCACAAATATAGAAAAAGCCAACGCTACAGCTACCCATTTTTCGACTACTAGTGGCTTAGTATATTTTAAGAATCACATTATATGACACAAATCCTGTTATCATACACATTTAGACGGCATACATGTAGGATACTAGATTGCGTTTGACAGAGCGAACCCATCTCAGAGCTCCAGATAAGCTGCGTATCTGCGTGAAATACGCATCAGAAATGCAGAAATACGCAGTAAAATATAATCCAAGCGTATCAAATACGCAATGAACGACACAGATACGCTACAAAAATAAAACTTGTGCGTATCATCAACATATTGTGAAGTAACCCTGCGTATTCGATTAGCAAATCAGCAACTTATTTTGAAATTATAAACAGGCATTCCGTCAACCTTGCCAAACTCCACGATGACAGTCACATCATGATCATTTGCCATCACACTTTCTTGTCGAAGTATCGTGGTATTTTTGAGTCCTATAAAGCTCTCGAACCCACACGACACCAGTTTGCAGGGACTAGATGAATAGTGTTTTTTTTAATATTTAACTTAAATACCCACATGTGTAAAAACTAGTGGGTACCAGAAATTTGAATACGCAGATAGAATTACTGATACCCAATGATTTTAAAATGCATGGGTAAAATACCCACAACACCAAAAGCTTATCTGGAGCTCTGCATCTTGATGATGGTTTATATGTTTTCAGATCTTAAACGGAACGGCGTCCTATTGCATCTTCCACCCAGAAACTCCTGTGCATCGGACCAACCAGGTGAGGATGGCAACAGAACCATATCAAATACAGTAAACTACGGTTATAACGAACACGCTTATAACGAACTGACGGATATAACGAATTTACTTATTTAGTCCCGACCATTTGCTGTAGTTATTCTGTATATATGCTTATTACGAACTACGGTTATAACGAACTAAAATTAGTAGTCCCCATGAGTTCGTTATAACCGTAGTTTACTGTAGATCGAAACACACACACAAACACACGTGCATGCACACGTCGCTATATAAGTTCAATAACCTTGGACGCGACGTTAAACCCAATTTCACATCACCTCACCTCACCCATACAGCGTACAGCCCACCCTGGCGTGGATGTACTTTGCTGACATCGACAATTTATTCACAAGGTGTTGAGTTGATGATAGACATTGTTCAATATGTGATTGTATTTCAGATAAAGTTTGTATTGATCAAAATTGTGGAGCCCCACTCCCTGATGCGGATAGCGACGAGAATCTCAAGAGTGTCCTTAAACCACTAACACGACTGAAAGAGACGGCTATTCATGAAACCGTAAAGATCCTTGGAGACATTCCCAGGGGGTTTCGGATCACATTCATCACCGCTGGCTCGTCTGACCACTACATGGAGTCACAGGCCCTCATCAAGAACCTCCATCTGACCGTGTTCCCGGGGCTACAAAACTACACCTTCTTCTACTACGACATCGGACTTGACCCGGTCGAGAGGGAGCAGGTTAGTAGCAACGCCCTGTAATGGCGGGCCTTATAAAGAGTTACAGAGACACCGTGTTACAGATGGTCATGTGTTTGTTAATCAATTACAGAGACACCGTGTTACAGATGGTCATGTGTTTGTTAATCAGTTACAGGGACACCGTGTTACACAATGGACATGTGTTTGTTAATCAGTTACACAGACATTGTGTTACACAATGGTCATGTGTTTGTCCATCAGTTACAGAGACTGTGCATGTGTGATGTTATACAATGACTGCGTGTTTGTTCATCTGTTACACAGGCTGTGTATGTGTGATGTTATACAATGACCGTGTGTTTGTCCATCAGTTACAGAGACTGTGCATGTGTGATGTTATACAGTGACCGTGTGTTTGTTCATCTATTACACAGGCTGTGTATGTGTGATGTTATACAATGACCGTGTGTTTGTTCATCTGTTACAGAGGCTGTACATGTGTGACATGATACAATGACCGTGTGTTTGTTCATCAGTTACAGAGGCTGTACAAGTGTGATGTTATACAATGACCGTGTGTTTGTTCATCAGTTACAGAGGCTGTACATGTGTGATGTTATACAATGACCGTGTGTTTGTTCATCAGTTACAGAGGCTGTACATGTGTGATATGATACAATGACCGTGCTCTTGTTCATCAGTTACAGAGGCTGTACATGTGTGATATGATACAATGACCGTGTGTTTGTTCATCAGTTACAGAGGCTGTACATGTGTGATATGATACAATGACCGTGTGTTTGTTCATCAGTTACAGAGGCTGTACATGTGTGATATGATACAATGACCGTGTGTTTGTTCATCAGTTACAGAGGCTGTACATGTGTGATATGATACAATGACCGTGTGTTTGTTCATCAGTTACAGAGGCTGTACATGTGTGATATGATACAATGACCGTGTGTTTGTTCATCAGTTACAGAGGCTGTACATGTGTGATGTTATACAATGACCGTGTGTTTGTCCATCAGTTACAGAGACTGTGCATGTGTGATGTTACTTAATGATTGTGTGTTTGTTCATTAGTTACAGAGGCTGTACATGTGTGATGTTATACACTGATTGTGTGTTTGTCCATCAGTTACAGAGGCTGTGCATGTGTGATGTTATACAATGACCGTGTGTTTGTTCATCAGTTACAGAGGCTGTACATGTGTGATATGATACAATGACCGTGTGTTTGTTCATCAGTTACAGAGGCTGTACATGTGTGATATGATACAATGACCGTGTGTTTGTTCATCAGTTACAGAGACTGTACATGTGTGATATGATACAATGACCGTGTGTTTGTTCATCAGTTACAGAGGCTGTACATGTGTGATATGATACAATGACCGTGTGTTTGTTCATCAGTTACAGAGGCTGTACATGTGTGATGTTATACAATGACCGTGTGTTTGTTCATCAGTTACAGAGGCTGTACATGTGTGATGTTATACAATGACCGTGTGTTTGTTCATTAGTTACAGAGGCTGTACATGTGTGATGTTATACACTGATTGTGTGTTTGTTCATCAGTTACAGAGGCTGTACATGTGTGATATCATACAATAACCGTGTGTTTGTTCATCAGTTACAGAGGCTGTACATGTGTGATGTTATACAATGACCGTGTGTTTGTTCATCAGTTACAGAGGCTGTGCATGTGTGATGTTATACACTGATTGTGTGTTTGTTCATCAGTTACAGAGGCTGTACATGTGTGATGTTATACAATGACCGTGTGTTTGTCCATCAGTTACAGAGGCTGTGCATGTGTGATGTTATACAATGACCGTGTGTTTGTTCATCAGTTACAGAGGCTGTGCATGTGTGATGTTATACAATGACAGTGTGTTTGTCCATCAGTTACAGAGACTGTACATGTGTGATGTTATACAATGACCGTGTGTTTGTCCATCAGTTACAGAGGCTGTGCATGTGTGATGTTATACACTGATTGTGTGTTTGTCCATCAGTTACAAAGGCTGTACATGTGTGATGTTATACAATGACAGTGTGTTTGTCCATCAGTTACAGAGACTGTACATGTGTGATGTTATACAATGACCGTGTGTTTGTCCATCAGTTACAAAGGCTGTACATGTGTGATGTTATACAATGACAGTGTGTTTGTCCATCAGTTACAGAGACTGTACATGTGTGATGTTATACAATGACCGTGTGTTTGTTCATCAGTTACAGAGGCTGTGCATGTGTGATGTTATACACTGATTGTGTGTTTGTTCATCAGTTACAGAGGCTGTACATGTGTGATGTTATACAATGACCGTGTGTTTGTCCATCAGTTACAGAGGCTGTGCATGTGTGATGTTATACAATGACCGTGTGTTTGTTCATCAGTTACAGAGGATGTGCATGTGTGATGTTATACACTGATTGTGTGTTTGTTCATCAGTTACAGAGGCTGTACATGTGTGATGTTATACAATAACCGTGTGTTTGTCCATCAGTTACAAAGGCTGTACATGTGTGATGTTATACAATGACCGTGTGTTTGTCCATCAGTTACAAAGGCTGTACATGTGTGATGTTATACAATGACCGTGTGTTTGTCCATCAGTTACAGAGGCTGTGCATGTGTGATGTTATACAATGACCGTATGTTTGTCCATCAGTTACAGAGTCTGTGCATGTGTGATGTTATACAATGACCGTGTGTTTGTTCATCAGTTACAGAGACTGTGCATGTGTGATGTTATACAATGACTGTGTGTTTGTCCATCAGTTACAGAGGCTGTACATGTGTGATGTTATACAATAACCGTGTGTTTGTTCATCAGTTACAGAGGCTGTGCATGTGTGATGTTAATAATGACTTTGTTCTTGTCCATCAGTTACAGAGGCTGTACATGTGTGATGTTATACAATGACAGTGTGTTTGTCCATCAGTTACAGAGACTGTACATGTGTGATGTTATACAAAGACCGTGTGTTTGTTCATCAGTTACAGAGGCTGTGCATGTGTGATGTTATACACTGATTGTGTGTTTGTTCATCAGTTACAGAGGCTGTACATGTGTGATGTTATACAATGACCGTGTGTTTGTCCATCAGTTACAGAGGCTGTGCATGTGTGATGTTATACAATGACCGTGTGTTTGTTCATCAGTTACAGAGGCTGTGCATGTGTGATGTTATACACTGATTGTGTGTTTGTTCATCAGTTACAGAGGCTGTACATGTGTGATGTTATACAATAACCGTGTGTTTGTCCATCAGTTACAAAGGCTGTACATGTGTGATGTTATACAATGACCGTGTGTTTGTCCATCAGTTACAGAGACTGTACATGTGTGATGTTATACAATGACCGTGTGTTTGTCCATCAGTTACAAAGGCTGTACATGTGTGATGTTATACAATGACCGTGTGTTTGTCCATCAGTTACAGAGGCTGTGCATGTGTGATGTTATACAATGACCGTATGTTTGTCCATCAGTTACAGAGTCTGTGCATGTGTGATGTTATACAATGACCGTGTGTTTGTTCATCAGTTACAGAGACTGTGCATGTGTGATGTTATACAATGACTGTGTGTTTGTCCATCAGTTACAGAGGCTGTGCATGTGTGATGTTATACAATGACCGTGTGTTTGTTCATCAGTTACAGAGGCTGTGCATGTGTGATGTTAATAATGACTTTGTTCTTGTCCATCAGTTACAGAGGCTGTACATGTGTGATGTTATACAATGACAGTGTGTTTGTCCATCAGTTACAGAGACTGTACATGTGTGATGTTATACAATGACCGTGTGTTTGTTCATCAGTTACAGAGGCTGTGCATGTGTGATGTTATACACTGATTGTGTGTTTGTTCATCAGTTACAGAGGCTGTACATGTGTGATGTTATACAATGACCGTGTGTTTGTCCATCAGTTACAGAGGCTGTGCATGTGTGATGTTATACAATGACCGTGTGTTTGTTCATCAGTTACAGAGGCTGTGCATGTGTGATGTTATACACTGATTGTGTGTTTGTTCATCAGTTACAGAGGCTGTACATGTGTGATGTTATACAATAACCGTGTGTTTGTCCATCAGTTACAAAGGCTGTACATGTGTGATGTTATACAATGACCGTGTGTTTGTCCATCAGTTACAGAGACTGTACATGTGTGATGTTATACAATGACCGTGTGTTTGTCCATCAGTTACAAAGGCTGTACATGTGTGATGTTATACAATGACCGTGTGTTTGTCCATCAGTTACAGAGTCTGTGCTTGTGTGATGTTATACAATGACCGTATGTTTGTCCATCAGTTACAGAGTCTGTGCTTGTGTGATGTTATACAATGACCGTGTGTTTGTTCATCAGTTACAGAGACTGTGCATGTGTGATGTTATACAATGACTGTGTGTTTGTCCATCAGTTACAGAGGCTGTGCATGTGTGATGTTATACAATGACCGTGTGTTTGTTCATCAGTTACAGAGGCTGTGCATGTGTGATGTTAATAATGACTTTGTTCTTGTCCATCAGTTACAGAGGCTGTACATGTGTGATGTTATACAATGACCGTGTGTTTGTCCATCAGTTACAGAGGCTGTACATGTGTGATGTTATACAATGACCGTGTGTTTGTCCATCAGTTACAGAGGCTGTACATGTGTGATGTTATACACTGATTGTGTGTTTGTCCATCAGTTACAGAGGCTGTACATGTGTGATGTTATACAATGACTGCGTGTTTTTTCATCAGTTACAGAGGCTGTACATGTGTGATGTTATACAATGACCGTGTGTTTGTTCATCAGTTACAGAGGCTGTACATGTGTGATATGATACAATGACCGTGTGTTTGTCCATCAGTTACAGAGGCTGTACATGTGTGATGTTATACAATGACCGTGTGTTTGTTCATCAGTTACAGAGGCCGTACATTACAGAGGCTGTACAAGTGTGATGTTATACAATGACCGTGTGTTTGTCCATCAGTTACAGAGGCTGTACATGTGTGATGTTATACAATGACCGTGTGTTTGTTCATCAGTTACAGAGGCCGTACATTACAGGGGCTGTACAAGTGTGATGTTATACACTGATTGTGTGTTTGTCCATCAGTTACAGAGGCTGTACATGTGTGATGTTATACAATAACCGTGTGTTTGTCCATCAGTTACAGAGACTGTACATGTGTGATGTTATACAATGACCGTGTGTTTGTCCATCAGTTACAAAGGCTGTACATGTGTGATGTTATACAATGACCGTGTGTTTGTCCATCAGTTACAAAGGCTGTACATGTGTGATGTTATACAATGACCGTGTGTTTGTCCATCAGTTACAGAGGCTGTACATGTGTGATGTTAATAATGATTTTGTTCTTGTCCATCAGTTACAGAGGCTGTGCTTGTGTGAGGTGAAGAAATACCCGCTGGAGAAACTACCAGAGAGATTTAGCTTCATCCGGGGATTTACCTGGAAGCCAATCATCATCAATGTAGGTCTACGATTGACTTGAAGTACAGGGACATAAGTGAGTGAGGGAGTATGGTTTTACGCCGGTTTAAGCAATATTCAAGCAATATCAAGGCTTCACACATTGTACCCATGACGGGAATCGAACCCGGGTCTTCGGAGTGACGAGCGAACGCCTTAACCACTAGGCTACCCAACCGCCCCCAGGGACATAAAACAGTAGATTGTGCTTCGATATAAGACCTTCCCAGCTGATATCATGTTGTTCTTTTGGTTACAGGACATTAGACACATCTGACACATAGTTCCATTTTTCATACAGGGAGATAATTTGATACGTTGTTTCCGAAAAGACATGGAGTTGCTTGACGGACAGCCCGCAATACCCCTTTCAAGTGGTGGAGGGGCGGTCGGGTAGCCTAGTTGTTAAAGCGTTCGCTCATCACGCCGACGACCCGGGTTCGATTCCCGACATGGGTACAATGTGTGAAGCCCATTTCTGGTGTCCCCCGCCGTGATATCGCTGGAATATTGCTAAAAGCGGCGTAGAACAATACTCACTCACTCACTCAAGTGGTGGAGTAGAAAAGAGCATGCTCGATTGACCTCACCAATGAAATGAAATGAAATGCACCAAGAGCTGGGGCTGCAGAAATATTGCTCGACATAGAGGGAAAGTTGACTATTTGCATCTGAATGTGAAGGCTGGAGCTGTTGGGATATTGAAAACAAAAATGAAATTCGAGGTGTTAGTTAAACGCTCAAAACATTTCCAATGTCAGTTTAACCTTTCAATCTCCTTTTTTGTCTTGTCAAGGATTATCATTGTCAATGTTATGTCATACAGACAGGCAAATAGAGCAGAACCTATCAAGCTATTCATCTAAACCGTCGCTGCATTTCAGGGCTGTGGAGTGACATCTTGTTTAACTGTAAACAAAGATAAATCGAAGATAGTTGTTTTTAAAAATGAAGGGAAACTTGCGCAAAAGGAAAAATGGTTTTACAAAGGGGATCGCCTAGATACTAAAGTACTCACGGAAATGAAAAAAACCTGTTTTTTCGACCTCAGATCTTAAATTATTGCAGTTAATATACAAAATATGTAAATTTTCAAACAACTAAATTAGTACTAATTGGGTCGTGGCACAAATACAGCCTATCAAATGTTTTTATGCCTTTTTACAAATAAAAGTGTGTAAAAATGTGAATAAAACAGACTATTGTGAAACAGGACATAACCAGGTGTAAGTAGATCAAGGTGACCTATGATACCTTGACGTCAGGTGAGAACAGGTGCATAATGCCTATAGTCTGTTTCTGCTATGTCAATTTGGACTTAGTTTTATTTTTGAATGTTGAAAGTGCCGACAAATTACCTCCTGTAAAGTACATTTTGTATTGTTCACTGAGATCAAATTAGCAAATCCAGACTAGTACTTTGCGAGTTGTTTTGTTATTTCGTATTTACAGCTACGTAACACTTTGTGTCGATTTTTAAATTGAGAAAAACAGGTTTTTTTCATTTCCGTGAGTACTTTTTTACCTCTTTCTACAAGTATTTAGGTGTATATTTTATAAATCTTACTTGATCTGTCCATGCAAGCAAGCATCGATGCAAGCTCAAAGGATATTAATTGGTGTGTTAAAACAAATCTATACTCTTGGAAATATTACTTACAAGTCGTTCTTCAAGATTTTATTTAAAGATAAGTCCGATATTACTATATGGAACAGAGACATGGGGACTCAGTAAGCTTGAAAAAAAAATATGGAAAAGGTACATTTCTATGCCTGCAAGAAATTCCTTGGTGTTAAGGTTAATACACTACAAGTGTTATGGTATATGGTGATTGTGGCATTTTTCCAATGTAAATACATTAATATATAAAGGTTATTAAATATTGGTTAAGATTATTGAACATGCCATCTCATAGGGTCTCGAAAAATGTTATAATATGATGGTACTCTTTGCTAAAAATGGAAAACGAATTTGAGCAACAAACGTAAAAGACTTGCTGTTTACCTTGGGTAATGGCTATGTATGTTGTGAAAAGAATAAACAATGTAGTCATTCCTATTTCATTAGATCATTGACACAAAGACTAAAAGATATATATTTACAAAATTGGCCTCAATCTGTTTCTGAATCAAACAAATGTATTTATTACTAAACGGTAAAACATGATTAATATCCAGAACAGTATTTTTCTTGTTCTTATATGTAAGTACGGGTTTCCTTAGCAAGATTTCGATGTTGTTCCCATGATCTATATTTGGAACAAGGCGTTACACAGGTAATAGAGAAGAACGCCTTTGTCAATAGCGCGCCCTGTATGACATTGAAGATGAATACCACTTCTTTTTATATGCCTATTTAATGCAACATTAAGGGCTAAGTGTAAACCTGAATATTACCATGTCAATCCCAATTTCTTTAAATTACATCTCTGTTAAACAACTCTAAGTACTTACTTTTACAAAAAATATCTATGTACATGAATCATGCAATGCTCTGATTTTAAAAATTATAAATGTTCTCTAGGCCTGTGGCTTCTTCAGTAAAGACTTAATGAAATCGTTGTATGTAAATGTCATATAGCTGGACTATTGCTGAGTGCAGCGTTAAACAAACAAACAAACAAACAAACAAACAAACAAACACAAATCGAGGGAAGTGGTGGGGATTGTGTATGTATGTGTGTGCGTGCGTGTGTGCGTGCGTGTGTGTGCGTGCGTGCGTGCGTGCGTGTGTGTGTGCGTGCGTGCGTGTATGTGTGCGTTCGTGTTTGTGTGCACAGGTGGCAAGTCGTCTTTGTCACTATGCGCTGTTGGATTCCTACAATCATGGTTTCGAATCCCTGATCCGCCCTGCACAAGTTTCTAGGTTTGTCAGCACAAGTGGTAAATGTTTAAAACCTCGTCATTCGTGATCAGGTTGTCTTCCCGCATCAAGCTGACACGCCGTGATACCCTACTGTTCAGAGAGGTCTTAAATTATTATATTATATTATATTATACATTTATATAGGTATCCAGGTACTAGTATCTGCTAAAATGCGGCTTTATTTGTTCCTCGACAAGTTGATCCGTTTGCATTTCAGTTATCATTCTCAACTCCCTGGGGAGTATACAACCCAAGCCGCCTTGGGGCGCTAGAAGTTTTTTTTTACATCCACCTCAGCTATCGGGTAGCCATTTCCTGCTGGGTGAAGAGAAACATTTGAACTAAGTTATTTGCCTAGGGTGACAACCACAAGTTTTGACACTTGTGTTTCGGGTGTATGTACGGGTGTTTCCACCATCTGGTCACATACCCCCGGACGAGTGGGCTCTTTTGAGTGCACAGGGTGTATGTACTGTACGCTAGGGGTAGTGACAACACTGTAAAGATCTGTAAACATTGTAGGTCCCGAGGCTGAATAACTCTCTTTATATTCAGGCACACCTGGCGTCCACGGACTACATCGTCTGGGTGGATTCCTCTGTGAGGATTCGGACTGGTCAACTCACCCCCATGTTTGCCGCTGCCCGGGCCCGGGGCCTTGCCTTCTCCCCTGTGAACAAGTACGCCCTGGCAGAGCACACGTCACGTGACATGTTCCAGTACTTCAGCAACTCCGCATGTCAGTTCTCCCGGTATAACGAGGCCGAAGCGGGCTTCCAGGTTCTACATAACGACCCCTTTATAAGGTATGGGTGTACCAGTACAACATATGATTTTGGTTGGTTGGTTTGTTGTTTAACGCCGCACTCAGCAATATTCCAGCTATATGACGGCGGTCTGTAAATAATCGAGTCTAGACCAGACAATCAAGTGATTAATATCATGAGCATGTATCCACGCAACTGGGATCGGTGATACGATATATGAAGTGCGGTTAGGAGCATGCACGTGTGTGTGTGTGTGTGCGTGTGTGTGCGTGCGTGCGTGCGCGCGCGCTTGTGTGTGTGTGTGTGTGTGTGTGTGTGTGTGTGTGTGGCTGCTTGTACTAGTCCGGACTAATGCCAATTTAAATGGCTAGCTCACTGAGATAATATGTCGCAGTTTAACATGAATACCCCACTCAGACACAGTATACTGACTCCGAGCTGATCAGTCCTTGTTTCAGCCCCTTGATAGACAGGGTAACAACAAGTACCATCTTTTAATGTCTATTTGGTATGACGCGGCCAGGAACCGACCCCGGACCTTCCGCTTTCCGGGCGGATTCTCTACCACTAGACCACGGAGGCGGTCTTATGAAATATGAATTTTCCACAAGTATTACCTATTTATAAAGTAGGGGCGGTCGGGTAGCCTAGTGGGTAAAGCGTTCGCTCGTCACCCTGAAAACCGGGTTCGATTACCGACATGGGTAAACTGTGTGAAGCCCAATTTTGGTGTCCCCAAAATAATCGAGCCTGGACCAGACAATCCAGTGATTGACAACATGAGCATCGATCCACGTCATTCGGATACGATGACCATCTTCCCGAGGCAAGAGAGTTAACTGACTTTAAAAGTCCAGTTTCCAACCTTGCCGAACTAGGATGGAATTCCCGGGCTCGATCGTAGCGCCACCAGTGGTTATTACAAGTTATGTCCCTTCTAAACCTCTCCTATGGACCAAACGAAATGGCGGCGCTATCTGATCGATAATGAAGACCTATATTGTGATAAAACGGGCTTTACATCGCGAGTACCTTGATTAAAAACATGAAATGATTTGAAAAAGATCTGTTGACAACGAGTTGGCGGTGCACATGTTTTGCAAATCCTGTAATCGACCAAATCTGCACGACAGTTTACGAACCGGTTTTCGATTTCGTTACGCGATTTTGATTGAACTATGTAAAAACTCCATAATATCAGCCTAGTTCGGCAAGGGTGGAAACTGGACTTTCATAGTCAGTTAACTCTCTTGCCTCGGGAAGATGTACGATGACATGCATCAACCAAGTCAGCGAGCCTGACCACCCGATCCAGTTCGTCGCCTCTTACAACAAGCATAGTCGCCTTTAACGACAAGCATGGATTGCTGAGGACCTATGCAATCCTGGATCTTCACAGGTCGCAAATAGGAATGACGCAAAAAAATGTTGCCAGACATTTTGGCTGTTTTTAATCATCTGGTGTCTTCAGTGTGTCGCCTCTGTCTGTTACCAGATGTGGTCTTTGTCGATGAGTGAGTGAGTGAGTGAGTGAGTGAGTTGGGTTTAACGCCGCTTTTAACATTATTCCAGTTATATCACGGCGTGTCAGCTTAATGTGGGAGGAAAGCCCGAAGTGATGCAGGTCTAAGACGTTTACCACTTCTGTGAAACCCACGGGCACGGGTATGGTGCTGACAAACCTAGAAACAAAATCGGGGCGAACCGGGATTGGAACCCACAATCATAGGTTTCTGGCGTGCCCAAGGGACGCAACTCTGCACCCAACTCACTCACTCACTCATAATAATGTTTGATTTTCAAAATTGCGATATTATGTCCAAACAATCCTTGTTGCCAAAGGCCTTACTCGTCACAGGGGTCATTTTAGTCCCTTTAGCATCATCAACGACTCTAAACACGATCGGCCATTTCCGCTGCGGTTACAGAAAGGGGAGGAAAGGGGCGAGGTTGGCCGAAGCATCTGTACCGCTTGATTGAAACTTAGTGATGTAAGCGAACGTAAAATCTCACGTAATAATTGATCTGGTTAGGGTTCTGTGAAAAATTAACATGATTATAAGATAACTGTATTCGCTATCAATGTTAAATTGAAATAAAGGAATCTACATCCGTACATCGGTATACATTCCTCGTGAACGTACTTTTCTATTAGCTTTGACGAGAGTAATATTTAAACATGGGCTCAAGCTAAGCTTAGCCAGAAATGCCAATGTCGAGTTACCTCCCTTTGACCATCTTCGAAGTCACGAATCAAATGTTTTGTTTTTCTGACCATAACAAATTGAAAGCAGCAACATAAAAAATACTGATGTTCTTTTCAGCAAAATTATGAAAGATTTTAAAATATTTTTTTTCTCCAGTACAAGTAGCCATACCACACGTGCATGGACGTCGCTATATAAGTGCAATAATCTTGGACGCGACGTTAAACCCCATATTACTTAGCCTCTACAGACAGCATGCCCCGCGCCGCAAAGTAGGCCAAATGGGAGATAAGCCTTCTGTGTTGTTAAATTTGAGGAAATGACATCTCCAGTTAGACTGCTCCCAATTTCCCAGAATGCTTATCTCCATATAGTACACCTTTAAATCGATATTCTTACACATGATAAATAGGTCAGCCATCCTAGAACATTCCTTAAAGGGAAAATATTATGAAATATGACTTAAAGGTTTGATATCTATCAACAACATTGTTGACTGTATAGAAATAATGGTTATAAAAGGCACAGTATATTGACAAAAAAGTCATCAAATAACAGTCTATATCTAAATGAATTTAGTTACATTTATCGCAACCCATTGAACGTATTGCTTTGTTCGTACTCATCACGGTATCTCCCATTGTAGGGGTGGCAATTTTGTGAGTGAGTGAGTATGGTTTTACGCCGCTTTTAGCAATATTCCAGCAATATCACGGCGGGGGACACCAGAAATGGGCTTCACACATTGTACCCATGTCGGGAATCGAACTCGGGTCGTCGGCGTGACGAGCGAACGCTTTAACCACTAGGCTACCCGACCGCCCGGCAGGTTTTGTGACAGAAAATGCTGATCTAATATATATTCCTCAACAAACGTTATTAAATACCAGCGTTTTCGTTATTTTTAAATTGTACGTCAATATCAAACGTATATACAGGCTTAGAACTAAACTGAAAGGCTTTACCAGCCCAGGTAAAGTTAAAATGTCCTTGTAATGTTAAAACAATGGGGAAATTAGGAAATTTGTAATAGCCCGCAGGAATTTGTCCTAGCCCAGGGCTGGTGGGCTAGTGTTAATTTTTACCCCTTTATATAGCTCTAATTCGTTTTTGGCAACCATTATAATATGCCTCAATATGTAGCTATCGAGAAATGTGTATTTTTATGTGTGAAAATAGTTAATTAATTCTGTCTAATGGAATTAGATACCTGATTTTATTATTCAATTGACCAATCAGAATCAAGCATTCTTCAGTGTCATGGTAGAATGAAATTTATTTTCCCCAAATTTGAGATGAACGTGCTATGGCTAACATTGGGCGCTAATATAGCAGCCATAAACTGTACGAGTCACGTGATGAGATTCCACCCACTGACACTCTGATCCGAGGACGGACGTCTTGACCACATGGTCAAGGGATTCCACCAACACACTGACGCGCTGATGCGAGGACGGACGTCTTGACCACGTGGTCAAGGGATTCCACCCACTGACACTCTGATGCGAGGACGGACGTCTTGACCACGTGGTCACGGGATTCCAACCACTGACACTCTGATGCGAGGACGGACGTCTTGACCACGTGGTCAAGGGATTCCACCCACTGACACTCTGATGCGAGGATGGACGTCTTAACCACGTGGTCACGGGATTCCACCCACTGACACTCTGATGCGAGGACGGACGTCTTGACCACATGGTCACGGGATTCCACCCACTGACACTCTGATGCGAGGACGGACGTCTTGACCACGTGGTCACAGGATTCCACCCACTGACACTCTGATCCGAGGATGGACGTCTTGACCACGAGGTCAAGGGATTCCACCCACTGACACTCTGATCCGAGGACGGACGTCTTAACCACATGGTCACGGGATTCCACCCACTGACACTCTGATCCGAGGACGGACGTCTTGACCACGTGGTCACGGAATTCCACCCACTGACACTCTGATCCGAGGACGGACGTCTTGACCACGTGGTCACGGGATTCCACCCACTGACACTCTGATCCGTGGACGGACGTCTTGACCACGTGGTCACGGGATTCCACCCACTGACGCTCTGATCCGTGGACGGACGTCTTGACCACGTGGTCACGGGATTCCACCCACTGACACTCTGATCCGTGGACGGACGTCTTGACCACGTGGTCACGGGATTCCACCCACTGACGCTCTGATCCGAGGACGGACGTCTTGACCACGTGGTCAAGGGATTCCACCCACTGACACTCTGATGTGAGGTCAAGCATGTTTCATTTTAGTTATTTAGAGCCATTGTTTGTCTGTTAACGATGTCCGTCGGTGGCAGCGGCGTGATTGGGAAAGGGTGCTGTTCACAGAAAAAAGTTCCTTGCTCCGAAATGATGGTAAGTCCGTGTTTATCGACGTAGGAGAGAGCGACAGACATCTAAGTGCATCCAAGATGTGCACGCTTATGATGGAGGCGGCGTCTTGGTATGGGGCAGTATATGCGGTCAGTGGACAACAAGGCTTGTAATCATCCGTGGGAATATGACTGACCCAAGATGCAGAGATGAAGTGTTGCGACCTGTTGTAATGCCATCTTACGTGGACAGCCAAGGTGTACCCTTTTGCAGCAGGATAATTCACGACCTCATACTGCTAGACTTGTTCAGCAATTCGCAATTCGTTGTACAGAGAAACCTTTGATCGTTGGTTCGAATCCCGTTTCGCCTCGATTATGTTTCAAGGTTTGTCAGCACCTTAACCGTGCCCGTGGGTTTCACCAAATTGGTAAACGTATGAGTCCTACATCGCTTCGGGTTTCCTCCCACATCAAGTACTGTTCAAAGCGGCGTTAAACTCATCTTACTCACTCACGAATTAAAGTGTATTGTATTCCGAATAGCGTTGTCGTCCCAAAAGTACTCACGGAAATGAAAAAAACCTGTTTTTCTCAATTTAAAAATCGACACAAAGTGTTACGTAGCTGTAGATACGAAATGACAAAACAACTCGAAAAGTACTAGTCTGGATGTGCTAGTTTGATCTCAGTGAACAATACAAAATGTACTTTACAGGAGGTAATTTGTCGGCACTTTCAACATTCAAAAATAAAACTAAGTCCAAATTGACATAGCAGAAACAGACTTTAGGCATTACGCAACTGTTCTCACCTGTCGTCAAGGTTTCATAAGTCACCTTGATCTACTTACACCTGGTTATGCCCTGTTTCACAATAGTCTGTTTTATTCACATTTTTCCACACTTTTTACGTGTAAAAAGGCATAAAACATTTGATACGCTGTATTTGTGCCACGGCCCAATTAGTACTAATTTAGTTGTTTGAATATTTACATATTTTGTATATTAACTGCATTTATTTAAGATCTGAGGTCGAAAAAACAGATTTTTTTCATTTCCGTGAGTACTTTAGTATGGTGATCTCACTTCAGTGACTGACAATCTCCAGCCCATTTTTATATTGTGTTGTTCATTTATACTTACTGCTTTTTAATATTCTCAACTAGTTTTAAAACAAATCTGTGATATTCTAGTTATTGTACTGTCCATCGTTGACAGGTTTTTATTTAGTCTAAATAATATGTATCATTAATGTATAACTTCTCGTCACGATATGGCTGAAATACTGCCGATGTGACGTTAAATATTAACTCACTCACTCACTCCAATAGCGTTGTCATCTATAACTTGAGATTGTGGTTCCAGGAGGTTCTTGCTGAAAGTGTGGACGGCCTGTGCCCTTGACCCCCTCTGCATGTGTACTGACCAGTCCGAAGCACAGTTCCACTGTAACAGCAAGATACGACGATACAGCAAGTGTCACCGCTTCGACCAGTCCGCATATTCGCTCATTCTTGCCAAGCTGTTCCGGGAAAATATCATGAGTTTTTACATACCAAAAGGGAAATACCATATACTGCGGCGACATCACACTGAGAACTATTTTGAGAAACTTGAGTCTGAAGTAGTTGGCAATTTGCAACTCAATTAACAAATTCTATAGTATTTTAAAAGTAAGACAAACCTATATGTAGATTCTGATGGTGTATGAGGAATTGTGCATTAAATCTGCTTTGATACATAATAATTTTGTCAATAGGTGTGTAATGTGTGTGTATGTTTCGCAATGGCAAGTCAGGATTCACTGGGAAGAGTTGGAATGAAAGGTCTGCGGTTGTGTAATGCTGACTTTGTTGACATTTCTTAAGTAGAATAGGCCTTCAGCAACCCATGCTAGGCGTTAAATCACGTGGGAAGCCACCCATGTTCCCGCTGTCCATTGCCAATTACCAATCAGTGACAATTTAAGTCATGACTTCCAGTTGTCCATCGCTATCCCAGGCGACTCTGCTTGTAGGTATTCAGAGTGTTAGTCTCTTGTCCTACCACGACACAAGGTATTGATATCATTAGTCCGCTGCCCCGTGGACCCGTCTTCAGCAACCCAAAGGCCGTAAAAGGCGACTAACGGTTCGGATGGTCTGGCTCGCTGACTTTGTTGATGCATGTCATCGTATCCCAACTGCGTGGATCGATGATCATGATGTCAATCACTGTATTGTCTGGTCCAGACTCGTTTATTTACAGACCGCCGTCATATAACTGGAATATTGCTGAGTGCGGCGTTAAATAAGTGATAAGTTGTTGACTGAATATGGGTTTACAGCGCTTTTAGCAATAGTCGAAAACCGGCAGTCGGTGCGACGAGCAAAGGGATTCACCTACGGGGCAAAATTACCGGTTCTCGTGTGTATGAAATAAGAGAGACAACGTCAGATAGCCACCACATCGAAACTGATATTGCTCTAATTATTATGTTGTGGTATATTCAAACAAGTAACCTTCGACCTTATACTACCATCACACCAAAGTAGTTCTATCCCGTTCTAAACAAAATACTAGAAAGGGCCGTGATCACGATAGAACGCGTAGTTTGGCATAAAATACGATGCTAGTTCGTTCATAAGCAGTCCTCAATACGTCTATCTCGTTCTTAGCCAGTCTGCAGTCCGTTTGTATCCAGTTCATATCGTGTAAAAGTGCCCGTTCACCTCACCCCGACAACGTTTCTAAGCAGTTCGAGCAGGTCCGCAGCCGTTCTGAACCCGTTCTTAGCCAGTTCAACCTCGTTCTACCCCGTTCACAATACGTCCAAGCCAGCTCTAACTAATTCTTAACCCGACCAACTCGTTCGCAGTACGTCCTCATCTCGTCCCAAGTGCGTGTGTATTCGCGTCCTGGCCGGTCCTGGCCCGACTCCTGTGGGTACCGAGCGCGTTGTAGCCAGTCTTCATTCAAGTTCAGGGCTCCGAGCTGTACACATCATGCCTCCAAAGAGAAGTCGACCCGGTCGGTGTGCACACGTACTGAAATTTATGTCCGACTGCACCACGTCGTAACACGTCCCTAGTAGGTTCGAAGTACGGCAATTCCGTTCGAAGTACAGCAATTCCGTTTATAATACGTCTTTCTCGTTTTAAGTACGTTGTCAATCCGACTAATTGCTGAACGGGATGGACGGGATAAAATTTTGAGCAGACTCACAGTTCTAGAGCACCGTCCCCGTCCGAGCCCGTCCATGAAGTTCGTAAAGACTGTCAATAGTTGCTACTACGTCCACTACGTTCGTACACAGTTTGAGCCCGTTCGACAACATTTTTACGAACATATTGAGAACTAGTCTGGTGTGATAGGGGTATAAGGTATATCAGCGCATCGTTATATTCTGTTCAGGTTCCATCCTCTCTGGAGTTGTCTGTGTCTTCGTATCTTCCCTAGACAAGGGACCTAGCTGACTGTAAAAGTCCACCCTTGCCGGACCAGGCTGAAATTTCGTGGCTCGATCGTAGCGCTACCAGTGTTATGTCACTACGAGTTACGGCACTTCCATGTCCCTCCTATCGACCAATCAGATTCCACCTTTCATATCACATGCATTTGCTTCAAACAAAATGGAGGCACCCAATCAAGATGATCTGATTGATAATCAAGTACTTTTTCGTAATAAAAGTGGTATTACCTTGCCTCAAATCACTTGATCACCTTCACTAAAAACATGAAAAGATTTGGAAAATATCTGTGGACGCTCATTTGACTCTCGATTTTGATTGGACAAGGCTTAGACTGCTTAGTCCACCTAAAATATAACTCCATTATTCCAGCCTAGTTCGGCAAGGGTGGAAACTGGACTTTTAGAGTCAGTTAATTCCCTTGCCTCGCGAGATGGCATCTGCGAGAAATAATAATACTTATGTCCATGTTACCAACTCTTGCCACAATAAAATGTTCCACTTTTAACAATTTGTTGAATATATATTTGTGTGTGTGTGTGGATATCGTATTCCAATGACTGCCCGATGCAAGAAGTCCAGATTCTAGTTTCAGACATTGTTACAACTGCTGGCACAAGAGTCATGCGTGGAAGGTCAAGGAAATCCCCTATAAAAATTGTTGCCGCTCGCAAGTCGTTTTTACCGTTATTAAACACTTTCCGGAATACGCCGGCCAATCAAAATCGAGGAAACAGAACACATTTGTAATTATAGCACAATACAACATCGGATACAACCATGGATACAACATCGTTAAGGCATGAGGTCCGACGATGGCCACAAACGTTAAATGACCAACAAGTACTGATGGTTATGTTTTCAACGTAACGGCAATGTTAGCCCACCCCGCATGCTGGCCTGATCTGATCACAATGTTACCTGTTAAATCGTAGCTATGAGTTCGCGACCAGTAGGTAACGGATAGTAAAATCGAAGCCTAGATACGATTTTGCAGCACTATGTTATTCGCGATGTTAATATCTGCTTGTTAAAAAAAGCTGCATTCAGTGTCTCAAAACATATTACATTGTAATTGACCAGCAATGAAGTGAGGAAGACGATTGCCTCAATGTAAGATGTAAACTATTTACGATATATTGTGAAGCTTCAGAAAGTGGTAAACGTCAAAGACCTGCATCACTTCGAGCTTCCCTGCCAATTCAATCTGCCACGCGACCCTTGAAGATCCGGAGTAGAATAGGTCTTCAGCAACCCATTCTTGCCGTAATAGGTGACTATGCTTGTCGTAAAAGGCGACTAACGGGATCGGGGGGTCAGGCTCGCTGACTTGGTTGATGCATGTCATCGTATCCCGTGCGTGGATCGATGCTCATGATATCAATCACTGGATTGTCGGGTCCAGATACGATTATTTACAAACCGCCGTCATATAGCTGGAATATTGCTGAATGCGGCGTTATACAACATCCAAACAAACTAATTAAAAAAAAAAATGATCCGATCACAAGTGTGTGTATGTTTTGTATATATAAACACAAATACAAACACAAAATGCTTACAAAATGAATACAACCTGAACTCAGCATTTTGTGTTTATATATACAAAACATACACACACTCGTGATCGGATGTACCCGTGAAGATTCCGGGGTAGAATAGGTCTTCAGCAACCCATTCTTGCCGTAATAGGTGACTATGCTTGTCGTAAAAGGCGACTAACGGGATCGGGGGGTCAGGATCGCTGACTTGGTTGATTCATGTAAACGATCCCAATTGCGTGGATTGATGCACTGTATTGTCTGGTCCAGACTCGATTATTTACAAACCGCCGTCAGATAGCTGGAATATTGCTGAGTGCGGCGTTAAACAACCAACCAACAAACCAACAAACCAACCAATTGAATTTAAATGTGTCCACTAAAATGAGTTTTGAGGTTTTGATGAAAATTGCCACGAAGAGTCTCAAATGAGCTGATTTGTTTAGGACATGTAGTAGTACAGGCGCATGATGATTAATTCATCTTGAGTCCCGGAGCTCTCGAAACTCAAAGAAGGTTGTTCATTCTTGTAAGGTAAAGGGGCGGTCGGGTAGCACAGTGATTAAAGCGTTCGCTCGTCACGCTGAAGACCCGGTTCGATTCCTAACAGGGGTACAATATATGAAACCCATTTCTGGTGTCCCCTAATTGCTGAAATATTCATAGAAACGGCGAAAACCAAACTCACTCATTCATTGTAAGGCAAACTTTTGTACCCGACTGTGTTATAAGTCTAAAAATTGCAAATGACAGAAAGAAAGAAAAGGAAGTTTTCAGTCATAAGAACCTGTGCGGTAACTTTCAGGACAATGTTTGAAAGTCCTCCGTATTTCTGAAATTTGCATCTCTGCGAGCTTACCTGCCACGTTACCGTCGTGATATAACTGAAATATGGATGAGTGAGTGAGTGAGTGAGTGAGTTGGATTCAACGGTTCTCCAGTTATATCACGGCGTGTCAGCTTAATGTGGGAGGAAAGCCCGAAGTGATGCAGGTCTCAGACGTTTACGTGAAACCCTCGAGCACGGGTATGGTGCTGTCAAACCTAGAAACATAATCGGGGCGAACCTGGATTCGAACCCACAATCCTAGGTTTCTGGCATGCCCAAGGGAAGCAACTCTCTACCGCGAATTGCGGCGCCTTAGACGACTGGGCCACCCAAATCCAACTCACTCAAACACTTGGCCCCATCAGTTCCACACAACACTTTACCCGTCTCAGGCCTCCGTTCAAGTGGAATTGACAGGCTAAACTAATCAGGGACCTGAAACAGGAGACGGCATAGACCGAGACAAGGATACCTTGGGCGGACCTGTCTGTAATACACCAGATCAAGACAGACCAGACTAGTACCATCTTCAATAAGTGGCCAGGATGGATTAGATTTCAATATAGCAGCTTCACTGTATTGACGGGACCTTGAGCCGAACCAGCCTCAAATACACAGATGATATGGTTGGTCCAGGCCGACATCGCCTGTAACCTGTTCGTCGAGGCTGTCTCTGGTTCGGCGTGCCATACGGTTATATTGGTCAATACCGTCTGGGCCAGGGCATTCTACGTAACAAGGTGAAGAATTGCGACATGAACAAGATGCAAAGTAAATCAAGATGATTCTTCCAGACGTTAACCATTATATGTCAGATTAAAAGGTTCCACCATGTCCATTGTGAGTGAGTTGGGTTGAACGCCGCTTTTAACATTTTTCCAGTTATGTCACGGCGTGTCAGCTTAATGTGGGAGGAAAGCGCCCGAAGTGATGAAGGTCTCAGACGTTTACCACTTCGGTGATACCCACGAGCACGGGTATGGTGCTGACAAACCTAGAAACGTAATCGGGGTGAACCGGGATTCGAACCCACAATCATAGGTTTCTGGCGTGTCCAGGGGACGCAACTAACCGCACAGCGAACCGCGGCCCCTTAGACGACTGGGCCACCCGGCATTATTTCAGCCAAATAGCGACAAAACCAAGATTATATATTTACAATTTAGTTATTAATGCAATTTTTT
Organism: Haliotis cracherodii; assembly: GCF_022045235.1. Classification (NCBI taxonomy): domain Eukaryota; kingdom Metazoa; phylum Mollusca; class Gastropoda; order Lepetellida; family Haliotidae; genus Haliotis; species Haliotis cracherodii. The sequence goes on along the minus strand of NW_027266272.1, from coordinate 22,609,132 downwards.
ATTTAAAAACAAGTTGTGAAACATATTTGAGAATAATAAACTGGGCGGCAAAAGAAAGTATAGGTCGAGTTCCATGATCGATAAAAAAATAACAAGAAGAGGTTTTGTTGTGAATTATAATATAATCTAGGGAGGGGTAACAAATGATTGATCAACCACAGTTTGAATGAAACTGTGCAATCACAGGTAATGTAAGCTCAGGGTAAACAATGGTGGGGTAAGAAATTTCATTTTCAAAAGTTGTCTGAAATGTTACCAAATAATTGTCAGACACACTACAAGTTCATTGTCGACATAGTTGCCTTCAATAGCGTGTATGACCTCCAGCTGCCTAAATGCATGCTGTGATACGCCGCCTCATCGATGACGTCAGTCTTCTGTTGACGTGAACTGGAATCCGTTGCCACTCGTCTCTCAGGGCCTGCTGCAATTCTTGTCTGTTGACGGGAGGCTGATGGCGTGCTCTAATCTGTCTGTCAAGATGGTCTCACAAATGTTCAATAGGATTCATATCGGGTGAATATCTATAAACAAACATTTACATATACATATACTGAACAACAAAAGTTCCTGTGGCATTGAAGAAGATTTAATGCAAAGTTATGTTTTTTACCAAATCTGAAACAAATTCGGTTTGTAACAGATTAAAGACTCCTGTAAGTGTTTAAATGGTTTAATTTGCCATACTGACTTCAGAAAATGCGTGATTTCATAAAAAAACATGAACATGCCAAAATGTCAATTTACAAATCAATAGCGTGTGTGTCCACCTCTGGTTGCGATGCAAGCAACACATCTTCGTCTCATGGAATGGACCAGGCGTCGAACAAAGTCCTGTGGAATATCTGTCCATATCTGCTGGAGCATGTTTCGAGGTTCCTGGAGTGTCTGTGGAACACGTGGTTGACGTCGAAGGCGCCGATCCATCTCATCCCACATGTGCTCGATTGGTGAGAGATCAGGGGAGCGAGCCGGCCAGGGGATGACATTCACGTTGTTTTGTTGAAGACAATCCTGAACAAATCGAGCAATATGAGGCCGGGCGTTGTCATGTTGAAAGGTAATGCCTGGGCCATGACGACGCAAAAACGGTAGAACAACAGGCCGATGATCTCGCGGTAGCGCTGTCCATTGAGATTTCCCTCTACCACTACCAAACGGGTCCTCTGTGCTGCTGTAATCCCACCCCATACCATAACACTGCCGCCCCCATAAAAATCTTCTTCCCTAACACAATGATTAACGTAACGTTCACCTCGACGTCGGTACACTCGAATCCGTCCATCGCTGTGGCTGGGGTGAAATAGAACTTGTCCCCACTGCATGGCCGTCCAGCGTAGACGCTGTATACGTGCTTGACGGTGGTGTCCTGTCAAAATGGGACGTCTGGCGGGTCTTCTTGCGACAGGGGGCACGGGTGGCCCAGTCGACTAAGGCGCCGCGATTCGCTGTGCAGAGTTGCGTCCCTTGGGCACGCCAGAAACCTATGATTGTGGGTTCGAATCCCGTTTCGGCCCGAGTATGATTATAGGTTTGTCAGCACCATACCCGTGCTCGTGGGTTTCACCGAAGTGGGAACCGTCTTAGACCTGCATCACTTCGGGCTTTCCTCCCACATTAAGCTGACACGCGGCGATATAACTGGAATACTGTTAAAAGCGGCGTTAAAACCCAACTCACTCACTCTTCTGGCGACAATCCCTGCACATCTGAGGCGACGACGTACGGTTTGTGAAGTTATTCGTCGAAGGCAAGGCTGCTTCTTGCAGTCACTGTTGCTGGCTGGAATCGATTTCGTAGGTTTGTTGTTCGAATTCAGTTGTCTTGTCGATTATTGGTTACGCGTGGCCTGCCACTCCGAGGAGTGCCCCATTTAGCTATCTGTAACCGCATCTCTGTGTTCCTCCTACGAAACGATTTTGCCAGCGCTGCAGGCTGTCCCATTATGTTTTCGTAATAGAACCCCGATTCGGAATATGCGGCACTAGCAAACCTGCCATAACTCTACATGTATCGTACTCCAATGAACACTGCAACACGATTCGCTTCCTAAAACACTTGCTTTCAAATATTTGTACTTATATTTTCAATCATGCACTTGCTATGAACTTTTCGGCTTGGGGTCATCGAGAGGGTATTAATTTTGGCAACCACCACAGAGTGCAATGGAGCTTGAAACATCCTTACTGGTCCAACTCGAAAAGTAAACATATTGTTTCACGATTTCAAATGTAAGTACTCGTATTTGACGTGTCTTATGAAGTGAATCTCATTGGGTGTGTCATCAGATCACGATCGCGAGGCGTGCAATTGGCTGAAGCATATACATCGCGATGCACATTTGGATCTATTAGGAAAACACAATAAGGACAGTCCTTAGCTCTGTGTAGCGGCCAGTCAATATCAAAATCGTTTCTTAGGAGCAGTATGGAGATACCGTAACCGCAGCTATCCCAGCTCAGATTCAGGGAAAGAATAAGTTTCCAATGCCGAGAAAAGAATACGTCGCCAGCAACCAATATTTGATGCCTCATGTTGATTCTTGGATACATAGGACTACACTAACGCTCGGATTACGTGGACGAGTTGGTGCCAAATGACGAGACAGAGTGTGACCTCAGTGGCCACTGTGTCTGTCCCAGCTGGGCTGACAAGTCTCCAATACCAGGACAGAGTGGGTCCTCAGTACCCCATGTGTCTGTCCCAGCTGGGAAGACCAGGTCTCAAATACCAGGACAGAGTGGGTCCTCAGTACCCCATGTGTCTGTCCCAGCTGGGCTGACAAGTCTCCAATACCAGGACAGAGTGGGTCCTCAGTACCCCATGTGTCTGTCCCAGCTGGGCTGACAAGTCTCCAAAACCAGGACAGAGTGGGTCCTCAGTACCCCATGTGTCTGTCCCAGCTGGGCTGACAAGTCTCCAAAACCAGGACAGAGTGGGTCCTCAGTACCCCATGTGTCTGTCCCAGCTGGGCTGACAAGTCTCCAATACCAGGACAGAGTGGGCCCTGAGTACCCCATGTGTCTGTCCCAGCTGGGAAGACCAGGTCTCAAATACCAGGACAGAGTGGGTCCTCAGTACCCCATGTGTCTGTCCCAGCTGGGCTGACAAGTCTCCAACACCAGAACAGAGTGGGTCCTCAGTACCCCATGTGTCTGTCCCAGCTGGTAAGACCAGGTCTCCAATACCAGGACAGAGTTGGTCCTCAGTACCCCATGTGTCTGTCCGAACTGGTAAGACCAGGTCTCAATACCTGGAAAGAGTGGGTCCTCAGCAGAATAGGTTCCAGGTACCCAGTGTTTGTTGGGTGCGGAGCGGACAACTTAAGTGTTTATTGCATTCTTTCCGTTCCATCTGTATTCATGTTTGTAGATCTCTAACACGACAGTAGTTTAACTCTTCATGAATTTATGCAATCCAACTGTCACAGGGTAGTAGTATAGGTAATGGGGGTTCTGGCTCACTTCCACTGGAGCGGGATTCATATACTTATACCACCACTACAGGAGGAATTTTTTATGCCAAAATGACTATGCGATTCAACGATAGTCATGAGATTAAACTAAATTGACCACCACCTGGAGTCTATGATATACATTTTAATAGGTAATGATGGTTCTGGCTCACTTCCACTGGAGCTGGATTCATATACCTATACTGCTACTACAGATGGAATTTTTTATGCCAAAATGATTATGCGATTCAACGATAGTCATGATTTGTATTAAACGAAACATCAATATTAATTAATAATGAATAAAATTTACTATAGCCCACGAGGATATTGGAAAGGTGTAGGAGCAATAAAAAAATTAGCCACCGCGGCTAAGGTATCTAAAGATGTAGCCAAGGATTGGTTAAAGAAACAAGCGATGTGGCAAATATATTTACCGGCACCGCGTTATATACCGAGGAAGAAGTTTGATATTTTTACGACGAATGAAGTTCATCAGGCTGACCTCTTGTTTCTTCCCCACGATAAGATAAAACGCAAAACGTATAAATACGCTTTAACAGTAGTGGATGTGGCTAGTCGATACAAAGAGGCTGAGCCATTAACATCGAAAGAATCAACAGAAGTAGCTAATGCACTGAGCCGCATATATAAACGCGGACCGCTAAAATGGCCTAAGCTATTTCAAGTAGATCCCGGTCGAGAGTTTATGGGATCGGTAACTAAACTGTTAACAAAGCACGACGTCAAAATCGTCCGTGGTGAAAGAGAGGCCCACCGCAGTCAAGCCATTGTTGAAAGATTTAACAGGACTCTAGCGGAACGTTTGTTTGGCTATCAGTATGGGATCGAAATGAAATCCGAGCGATTGAGATCAACCGAATGGGTGACACGATTATCAGCCGTTGTATCAGCGCTGAATAATGAAGTGACGAGATTAATAGGGAAGAAACCATCCGATGCGATTAAAATGAAATCCGTGACTTCCGAATCTTCAGCACCGAGGAGAGGTAAAGAACAAAAACTTCCGGATAGAGTAAGGGTAAGATATTTATACCAGCCCGGTGAACTCGAAGGAGGCCTACGTCGCGCAACCGATCCGATTTGGTCCCTTAAGACGTATAACATTAGTCGATTGGTTACGAAAGAAGGAGAGCCTATTCTTTATTATCTTCAAGATGGACCGGGTAGGGCATTTGTACGAGAAGAGTTGTTCATAGTTCCCGACGGTACGGTATTACCACCATAACCATAAGCATAGGTAGTTACACCATCATTATCAATCCATCTCTTTGTATCTAAGGGGGATAATGATGTCTTGTTCATTCTTAATCCATATATCCTATGATCATAACTTCTTAAAGAGTTCATCTCGTGTTTGAACGTTCTACCATTGAATAATGATTCTTTATACTGTTCGTGTTTGATATGCTTTTTTACCACATACTTCTTAACACCCTTAGCTTTTCTTATCTCTCCATTATCGGACTTTTTTATAGAATACATCTTAGGTCTTAATCCCACATACTCTGCTATAGGAGTCCCAGCACATTCATCCTTCATCTTACCTAACACCTTTTTATTTACTACGCTGTGCAGTGGATTATCTTTTGGGTAATCGCTCGTGTTGTACATATCTATTTTTTCTGCCATATCTTTATACACATCCTCGGTTTGTATTTCCATCAACAAAGAATCTGTGTCGGTATATAACACCTCGCATCTATCGCCGTATTGCTTCTTAAGTTCGTTGTAATAAAAGTCATACATTAAGTGTTTTGACAAGTCGAGAATACTCATACCGACGTACACCGGTCTGTTGAATTTTATATTACTCTTTTGCATATGCAACGCGGCTAAGTCGTTATCGAATATCTTGCTTCTGTTAAAAGCCGGACTGGCTACAAGTTTCCTGAGTCTTTCTTCCTCATTAGATCTGACTAATTTAACATCAACACGCTTCCTTAGATTCTCCATAGTTTTACCGAATACCGAGTTATTCATGAGCTTATACAGATTCTTTTCGAAATCGCTGGTAGCTATCTTTCTTAAATCTGTGTTCAGCCTTATATAGGGCTCCATCCAAGGGCTTTGATCAAACTTAAGAACTCTGTGTATTTTCTTAAGTTTCATACCTAACGATAGATACAACTGGAGATTTCTGTAGTGAACTATATATTTTGTCTTATCCATCAAATTTGGTACAAGTTTTTCTACGTTAGCTAACCTACTATTACCCATCAAAGAGCGTTGATATTCTGACATCCAATCTTTATTAACCATTAATCTTTCGGGAGCTAGCGGGTAACTGTTATGATCTTTATGTAACGAACTCGGATATTCTAGGTCAACTTCTAGTATGTACCCTTTATTCTCATCATTATTATTGATATCATTCACATTGACCCATTCAAAACCACCCGTGGGTAAAGGTTGACTCATAGCCCATCCGTACAAATTGTTAGCGTCGAGATATAATATATGCGTGTCGGGTTTACTCGGATCGTATCCTTCCACTAATTTATTATTAGCCTTGGAATACCTTTTCGCTGCCATCGATATACCCCCTCTTAATCCTTTCTCAATAAACAAGTGCATATCGTAATCTGTGAGTAGTTTTAGTTCTACGCCGGTCTTCTTCAACAATGCATCCCACGATAGTCCGGGACTGGAATAGTACCATGCCGGGTCCAAGCCGTATTGTTTTAAACACGTCTTTCTAAATATCTCGAATATATCGGCGAGTAACAGTACATCGGTTTTTAAGTACAGATCGTGATAATCGCCTAAATTCTTACAACCTAATTTATCCCAGACCGTCAGAGCGTGTTCATAATCGGCATCTGTTATTCTAGATTCCGTTAAGTTACTATAGAATGATTCGAGGGGTGGTAATTCAGTTTCTTCGAATCTAGACCAATCATCCATATATTCGTAAGGATATACACCTTTTCTCAGCAACAAATGACGAGTTATCTTATCGGTATATTGATTTGTTATCGCGAAGTCATCGGGATTGTTCGCTTTAGCTAAATTGTCCAGGGAAGATAACAGAAACTGTACGGAGTCTATGAATCTAAGCCCATTACTTTGCTTTATTCTAGATTTCCCATCCTTGTCCCTATAATGTATTGGTTTAGTCAACGAGAACGAAATGTATTTTTCCATATTGTTAGGAATGCACGTTAAACCGCCGTCGGTCTTTGAGATAGCTTGCATAATGAGATGTGAATCGTATCCTCTAAGGTTATGAAACACAACGGGGATGGGTATTGTTTGAGCATTCATTTTTAGTTTCAAGTTACACTCGTTATGAGCGGCTCCCCGATAATTACCCGTGACGTGACAATGATCTCTTACGGAATCCCCATCCAGGGGTTTATTACAAACGTGACAACTCGTTGACTTCTTGTGGGCCCTCCAATCATCTATCGTCAAACGCATGGGTTTCTTACACGATAATTCTTCCCTGATTATTCTCTCTTCATTTTGTAGATATTCTAGGAACTTTCCCGCTGCATCGGGACCTCTGTAAATCACGGGAGTGTTTGTTTTCCCATCATACCTTACAACTATATATCCAAACCCACAAGGAATATGTTCTTGAGTTTTGTATGTAAAACTACTCTCAGTATCGTGGTTGGTATTTTCTATGGGTTTGATAAGCGCTTCGAAGTCTGCGTAAATTACGTATGGTACTGGCATTTGATTACAATAGTGTTCAAATTTTAATATATTTTTTCCCTCTTTAGGCATATCGATCCTGATAGCAGTCTGTCCAACACCTCTACAGTCTTCTTTATGCGCTTCTAATAGATCTTGTCTGCTGTACCCATGCAGGCATCTTTCACAGAAATATTTCTTTTCCTTATGTTTTGTTTGATCGTATAGCACCCTGTTTAAACTCTTTATCCACGTATAATAATATTTACCATCTTTTTCGATCAGAAATGAATTGATTCTGGGAATATGTTCCGGAGCGGAGCTTATCCTGTGTACAACAATTCCTTTAGAATGTCCGGAAACATTTATAGCTACAAATTATTATGCTTTTCCACCTTATCAATTTGTGATATTGGTGTAGGTTCGTCTATACCATCGAAGTTGAGTCCATCGTTTTGGGGATAGCTAGAAGGTCTATCCGCATTTTTGTCTACGGGGAACAATGCAGATCTTATCATCATTCTTAAACAGTCATCGGATTTATTTTTTACGTTAATTATGGCTTTTTTCTTCTTATAATACGGGGGTAAATCTATATAAGATCCACCTTTGAAGGGCATATAATTCGCTATATCTAAGTATAAACTATCGATTCTATCCACACCCCAACCCGAACCTCTATTAGTCCAGCGTTCTAAAGTTTCCTGTATCCTCTGAATTGATGTATCTAATGATGCGTTTATAGTATCGGATTCGGTTATAACTTCTTGATTGCTACGGAAATATGGTTCGGTATATTCGACGCTATCGTCTGCGTTACTTTTACTCAGTGTCATTTTAATCGTCAGCTGGTATTTTATACTTTGTAAATCATCTAATTCCTCGTTAATTTTACTCGATATGATGGGCTTAATATCGTTAACATCCATGTTGGAATTAATATCCATCTTCCAACCTCTTAGATATTTACCAACGCCGGCGGATGTGGGAACAAATATTAATTCTTGTTGTTGATTAACATTATCATTATCATCATTATTATGTTGAATATCATCCTCGTCTTGTTGATTATTATCTAGTAAAGCGATCAATTCAGCTCTTCTCATTCGAGAATAACCTCTCAGCCCACTGTTTCTCGCTCGAACTCTGAGTTCTCTAACAGTCTGGGGTGGTTCCAAACCGAGTAAGGTAATCAATTCAGCTTTTCTCATTCGAGAATATCCACGTAGACCACGTTGCTTTGCCATAGCTTTTAACTCTCTGACAAAAACCATTGTGGTTGAATGGTATATGCAAAATGATTCATTTGTCTAATTGGTTGTTTTCATATATCTAAATACGTATCCTCCCCAACCTATTCCTCTCATTGATGTAATCTCTCTTCCTAGCATAAATAATCTGATTCCTGACCCTATCAGCACCGTGTTTCTTACATAAACAATAATGACCTTTGACCCCTATCCCGCATTCAGAACACTTATAGTTTATGTGTCCACGCTTGATGTAATAATTGTGTATACCGCAGTAAACATCAACACAGCGGCGGTTACATAGAGTCGTCTTCCCCATGAGTGTAAACTTGCAGTTATTCATGGTATATACATCTATCATATCACTTGTCTAAATGCAAATTACATCTACACTATTGTATAGCTGAAAATCAATACAGCGGATAACCCAATAATAACAAATGCGACCTCTCGGTCTTTCTGAGCCTCTGACGGTGTATAAAACTGACTCATTGTTGGTCTAGGTATTGGGTCGAGTTTTTTCCCATAAACGAGGTAGTATTCGTGCATGGCGGATTCGACATCCTTAAACGTTTGAATTGAATGTCCTTCCTTAATCAGTTTTTCATGAATAAAGTCTAATCTCTTCATTCTCTGCTGCGTATATTGTAACTGAGCTGCTTGGTATTGTTCTAATGCTTCGTTATATCGTTTACGCTCCTCTTCAACTTCTTTAGCGTTTGATTCCCTCATACTGGAAAATAAATAATTACTCCCAGAAAAAGCTAGAGCATTAACAACAGCTCCACCAACCATCATCGCAATTGATGCCATAGTATATGAATATAAAATATTCAAATGTTTAATTACTTCATTATGTCTTCCGGGATAAGTCCTTGTTTGATGAGCATATCCTTCGTTGCCATAGCTAATCCAATATCCAGAACCATCATACCTATATCAAATCCATTAAAATCTAGCTTGGGAGGTGTGGCTTTAGTAATCATTTTCGCCATACGGGCATAGCCAATGGCCAAGCCGGTGACCACCGCTGAATGATACGTCGCGTTTACCAACATTTTACCGTCTGTAACTGGAGTAGTCATGCTTCTTATAGCATTATATGAGGACTAACCTCTAATTGAACTTGTTTTTGCGGCGGGGGTGACGTTTTCTCTTCTCCGGTCTTATAAAAGAACCATACAGCCGCTATACCAGCAACTCCTACTAGTGCCCATGTTTTAATCGGATTTGAATTATTTATTAATTTTGGTTTGCGCGCCAGCCCTCCCTTTCTTCCTGCAGCTATTTTTTTGGGGTTCTTAGTAACTCTAGCTTGTTTTTGTGTTTGTGGTGCATTCAAATTCTCATTCACTTGTGGTGCATCCTCATTCTGTTCCGTTTCCGCAATCTGTTGTGGTTGCGCAATCTGTTGTGGTTGCGCAATCTGTTGTGGTGTCACCTGTTGTGTCTCCATTATTTATTTGAACTTCGTTCTTTATATTATTAAGTGGGCACGTATGTTTAAATTGACAATACCTAGCCGTTATTAAAGCTGTGGTGAACGGAGCTAAGAACATTCCGTATCTATGATAAAACTCACAGCTCACTGCACTTATAGCGTGTTCGATGAATGGGTCTTTCTCTAGAGATTCGCATAAATACATGCGATGTTCTGCCGGGATGGGGAGAAACGTACTAGCTACGACTGTGTATAGTTGTAATATAGACGACCCTATAGTTTTAGTCATGGTAGCTCCCAGTCTAGACTCGTCACGCGCGTACAGTTTTTTAATCTCTTCGTCGGTCATGTTATCAATTTTTTCGATGGTATAATTTTCTCCCAAATATTGGGAACATTTTCCACCGGCTACCAAAGCCGCGAGTCTTTCTCTATGTTTATCTAAAGATTTATCTACATCAGGATCAGATTCTTTGAGCATTTGTTCGATGAGTTCGTCGCATTCCATAATGTAATACCTAAGGAGATATTTAAGTCTAACATAATATAATATGACGTATCCAATACATCCCGTAATAATGAACTGTTGCGAAAGAATGATGATTTCGAACCACATTTTATGTAATATTAACCGCTAATGTTCAATTTGCTATATTTTGCTACATTTTGCTATAATTTTGCCATATTTGCTACAATTTTGCTATAATTTGCTATAATTTTACTATAATTTTGCTACATTTTGCTAAGCAATTGCATAAGCAGCTGGTTGATCGGTTTTTAATACGAGTTTACAGTGCTTCGTTGCTGCTAACACTTTTCTGACTTTGTCACGTTCATTCTTGGTATAAATGACATCATTTTCGCGTAAACATTCCTCGAATGAATCTCGATCTTTGCAATGAAACAGCGCTACCCATTTGGTCTGCTCTCTGAGATCTTTGAGGACAGAGTTGTATTTTTGAGTAAGTACCCAAACGCTATGTTGAGTATGCCGACCGGAGAATGCTAAATATGAAAGCATATCTTTCTTTTTTGTTAATTCTTTACTCGCGCTGCAGTCGTCTATTACGAAAAGGACATACTCGGAGACAGTCTTGTAAACGATCGCCCGGATCGACTCTGTGTATTCCGTCGTCATTCATTACCCAATCTCTCGATAAGTATGTTTTATTAACGCTTATAGTCGGGCACAGAATAATAATATGATCGAAAACGTCCCGATAATGACTTTCTAAAATATCTAGAATAAAAGCTGTTTTTCCGCAGCCCGTTTGCCCGCATATGATAGCGCAGTGAGGATCTTTAGGTAAAAGATTATCAATAGATTGCTTGCACGAATCTCCCATTTTGTATATTAAGTTGCGCATCCATAATCACGTACAAATATATGTTTAATTTACCAGCTGATTCCCCGAGCTTCGTTATCTGTATGGTGACACCCTCGCTAGCATTTTCTATTCTCCTCCCACTGCCGTGTAATTGGTCATCGTCCGTTGTTCGCATGTCGAGCCATAGCGCGTACTTCGAGGTGAGGTATTCACCCATCGATACACTCCCGAGAGACAGATCTTTCACGACCGCGTTAACTTCCGGAGAACGTTTTATAGAAGGAAGTTTTTTAATCTCATCCCACTGGTGATACGCTAGCATTCCTTGGCTATATAGTTGATTAGGAACGCCCTCGATAGTCAATTCTACTTTTGTAATCTTGGGATTGTAGAACTTCTCGGTATTTCTTTTAAACGCATCGGAGGGGTCCTCGAACAACATTAAAATACCCTTCAACGACCTCGTGGGAACGTTTAGATTGATATTCCACATCGTATCTTTTTTGTCCTTCGTGATCTTTCGGTGATCGTACAAAATGGCTAAACTTCCCGAATACTGGTTACGAATTTGTCTGGCTAATTCGGGATCCGTTATCATATCGTACTCGAGCGAGATATTGTCAATGGAATAGCTAGCTTCTTCAGCAGCTCTGATTACTCTACCGTAGTCGTTAAAAGTGAGTTCGTATTCTAACCTATCACCTAGGGATGCTTGATAAAAGGGCATGTGGGAATCTAGTAATTCAAAGTCTAGGGGAATATAGAATCTGTTACCTAATGCGTCGGCAACGGCCTGATCTTTTACGACAGTACCATCACCACTAGAAGCATCTACGCGCAGTCTCAATGTGTTCTTATTACAAATACCTTGGTACTGTAAGTTTTCCCGCTCTTTATCCGTTCTCCAGAGATCCATGTAACAATAGTATACATCGCTATCGTCGATACTCAAAACCTCATTACCGCTAATTTTAATAGCGATTTTCTTAACGATAGCACGACCTAAGTTCTGAACCGGCTCCCTGTTAACGTCGGTAGAATTCAAAACAATCGTAAATGCTAGTCGGACAGTTCCCGGAACTAACACATCGTGTGCGCTGAGATTAGGAAAGCGAACCAGAAGCGTTTGATTCTGATCGATGGTACTAGGATTATTAGTTATAGTTACAGACTGACGAATTGCTTTGACCCCTAATGGATCTCGAAGTCTGCGTTGTGGGTTTAACTTGCGTCCGTATTGCGAAGACATTGTTATATTGAAAACATGTACCCTATGTTTAATATAAAAATGACTAATTTTGAACATAATGACTTTGATCTAGATAACATAACTGATACTAGTACCGTTGAAGAGGGTACTGATGAAACCAGCTTTATGATCCCAACCGTAAATGATGAACTTTTACAATCAGCCGTTGATGATTATTACGATGCATTAAAAGAAGATAAAAATTATGTTATCCCAATAGGTCGGGACTATTCAAAGTTTATGCTAGATAGTAAAGGAACATTGCGAGTACGTGACTCTCCGCATATTGAGCTTATGCATTATAGTACTCGTAAGCCCCTAGCCTTGTCTACTATAGCCGGCAGACATAGCCGCGAGTTTGTTCGTGATAAATTAGGTTTTGTAGAATACGGACGACTTCCCGAGAAGACTACTAAGGCTCTTCAGACTATGAGGAAAGAACTCGTTAATACAGATGATTTGGAAGCAGCCTCGATGGTGGCCTCGGACGGACTCGGAGAAATCTTAGATACCTATTACGATAATTCAACGCATTCAGAGTTCAGTATTAGGGAATTACGAGGTCTTGACAAGGCAATGCAAACTATGCGGGGAGAACTCATCAATAATATAGCCAAGCTATCCGAAATCGACAAACATATAGCTCAAGAGAAAACAAAACTCGAACAGGCGGGTGATGAATTCAGTAGACGCCGCGTTGCTGAAAGATTGTGTAACCTAGAAGAGGAAAGATTGGCCCGCCTCGAAGCAGCTTCCAGTAATAGAAAGGCACTTCGTTCTCAAATCAGTCGTATTCGAGAAACTATCGATCAAGTCCTCAACGATGATACTACACTGGCCGATAAAATTAAAACATTGTTCAGAGAACAGGGAATAACAATTGCTAGTATTTTAACCGCGTTGGGATTTATTATATCGACTTTGACTCTCTCGTTAACAGGTGGTACAGGTGGAGGCTGATCAACGCCTAACGATAAAAACGGTATTAATGAGTGGATAAAAAAGCATTTAAAAGCATTAGGTTCAGCACTGGGAAAGCTAGCCGAGAAAGCCGCGGCTGCACTTCCCGGTATAATAGGGAGTGTTGTTTCCTGGCTATTGAATTTATTAGCTAAGACCACCACTTGGCTTAGTCAAAACTTGTGGGGGTTGATCGTAGCAATTGCAGGGCTGTTGTACGTGTTCGCTAAAGACTATTTAACCAAATCATGAGTAAACCAACCGAGACTCCACCCACTACAAGCGCTGTTTTTTCATCGATATGTTGTTGATTTTTAGCCGCAATATGCGGTGACACTTGTGCATCAGTAGATGTTTGTGAAACATGTGGTGTTTGTGGCTTGACTATTCCCTTTTCGCCCGTGATCGTTTGCGTTATTAATTCGACGTTCATATCTGAATTTATACCTGGTTTTTGTTGATCGGTAGTGATAACAATTTTATTATTATAGCCTATCACTTGACCGATCTTAAGTTCCATATTACTCGGAGACATGTATAGTCCCGGTGCATAAACAAAGTCCACTTTAGATTGAGCGTACTGTAATGCATCTTGAAAACGCTTTATAGACGATGGTATGTCAACTGGCGAATTAATGGCGTCCTCCACGTTTGAGACAAACTGTTTTTGCGCATCGAGCGCCGTCCCAGAACCGATAATGGACGTTCGTGTTTGCGATTGCGCACCGAGAATTGCCCATACATAAGTTCTTATCGATTCATTAACTCTTACAAATCCTGGATTAGTAAAATTATTTTCCGTTTTATCATTAAGAAATTCATTCCAAGCGTTTGCGGTATCATTCATTTGTATAAATTTTGTAACAATATAAATTAAACCACTCTTAAAACTCATAATATCCCCTCTCCAATCGTTACTATAAAGTTCCCAGCCTTTATACCAATCACCGGTTTTATGCCAATGATCATATATTCTTGCGTAAAGTTTGCTGGTACTATACAACTTACCAAAATTAACTGGAGGTTTATTAAGTTCTCTATATACATAATCGCTTTCTTCTTTGACGGATTTATTTTCCTCTGTGTAAGGAACACCTAGACCATGGTTTGCTCCTTTGATACGCCAATCTTTACTCGTAGAAACATTAAATTCCTGACAAATACGCTCATACGCGGACCTATCATAATTATTATTTGTGGAATTCCACGCTCGATCCTGCGGTAATGGAGCACTAATTTCTTTAAGTATACGTCTAATCTGATAGTACACGTGAAATGACATAACAGACTTATTCAGTTCAAATCCTGGAGCGTAAAGAGATACGCCACATCCCGTTGTGGCACACCATATGGCAAAGTTTAACTGATTCTGCCAAAATTGCATCGGATTGTGAAACCAATCGTGCACCATTTTATCGCTAGTTGCCGTTACCCTGTAGTTTTCAAAGATATCGGGGAATTTAACTAAAAATTCAGCACCAGAGGCAGTTACTATAATCGATTGATTAGTAATGTAAGTTGATTTCATATTTAAGTTATGATATAGTATCATTGTATATTTAATATGTATGTTACACTCCCGGGAATAACAAATGGTCAGTCTATTGAACTGCTTCATACTATCGATAACTCGAATGGACAACTCGAAGTAGCTCTATGCGAATTAACGTATTACCCACGGTGGACCAATATAAATGCTGCGAGAGGTAATAATAAGATATTTAGAATAGATGACCAAAATAAAATTATTAGAATTATTACTATACCTGATGGGTATTACAGCATAAGCTCACTCAATGATGAATTTTCTAATTCTAATGATGAATTTACTAATTCTAAAGGAATTAGTATCACACAAAATGAGGCGACTGGGACAGTGAAAATCTACAATGAAGGATCAAAAATACTTATTAGTGAGAACTTAGCATACACACTTGGATTTAGAGAAGAAATAACATTACAAAGCGGCTCAAGCGTTATTGTAAGGAATACCGTACCTGATTTAGTTCCCTATAAAGAGTTGTTCATTCATCTTGATCAAATAAGCACGACGGATAATATTCAACTAGAAAGTCCTTCAACTCTGCTCAGAAGTGTTCCAGTGAAAGATGAAAAATACAATAGCGGTAGAACGGAATCTTTCTCGTTATTACAATATAAAAAATTAAAGCGGGGTATTATTTCAGACCTCAAAATTTCTGTATTAGATGTAAAACACCAACCTGTGCATGTAGGATACTTAAGTGTAACACTCCATATTATAAATAATGGTTGATTCCATATTTAAGTTATGATATAGTATCATTGTATAATTTGATATGTATGTTACACTCCTGGGAATAACAAATAGTCAGTCTATTGAACTGCTTCGTACTATCGATAACTCGGATGGACAACTTGAAGTCGCTCTATGCGATGTAACGTATTACCCGCGGTGGACCAATATAAATGCTACGAGAGGTTATAATAATGAGACAGAAATAAATGGTCAAAAATACATTATACCTGATGGGTATTACAGCGTATGCTCACTCAATGATGAATTTTTTAAGCCTAATGGAATTAGTCTAACACAAAATGAGTCAAATGGGTTACTGATTTTAAACTCTGGAAAAAAGGATGTAAAGCTTTACAGGAACTTAGCATACACACTTGGATGGAGAGGAGAAATAACAGTAATCAAGACAACAGATCAGGGACTCTATTTACCCGATTTAGTTCCCTATAAAGAGTTGTGCATCCATCTTGATCAAATAAGCACAACGGATAATATTCAACAAGAAAGTCCTTCAACTCTACTCAGAAGTGTTCCAGTGAAAGATGAAAAATACAATAGTGGTAGAACGGAATCTTTTTCAACATTACAATATAAAAAATTAAAGCAGGGAATTATTTCAGACCTTAAAATTTCTGTATTAGATGTAAAACACCGACCTGTACATATAGGATACTTAAGTGTAACACTCCATATTATAAATAATGGTTGATGCATCAGGCCCTGGAACGATAAGACAATGTAATACAATTGCGCTTTCCGATCTCGGAGACACAGAAGGATTCGATAAACCCGGTACCAATGGTAAGTTATACGCTTTACACTTACACGATAATGTATACAAGCGGAAAGAAGTCACATTCACGGGTAATCTGGAAGATTTAAGCGATGTCGACGTTAGTAGACTCCTTAAAACCACTCCGTACAATATTATTTACAACAGTGAGAATAAATGGACTATGGTCGAGGCAAACATCAAGTGGCTACTGAATATCGTCATTACCCCACCTTATGCGATGATGGGTAAGGGACATAATTTAACTAAGATAATAAATAGTGGCATCGTACTCGCGGCCTATATCCCGTCAAAACGAAAAAGTGTGTTAGTCACTCCCCTGCCAGAAAAACCAGGTCATATGTTATATAGTCGTCCGGCAATCCAAAATGTTAGTTTAAATTTGGTTACAGAATTCGATAATATTAAAGTTAACTTGAGTGCAATACCTAATATTTCTACGCTTATTATTGAAGTCTTGTTCGGAGATGCACCTGTAGATGCCTTCGAAATATTACCAGGTCTATCGATTAAATGGCTCAAGAAACACGAGCGTCAACGTTGCAGTATTATTCATGTCGGTGCATCACCCGTTACATCCCTCGAGGGGGTTCAAATTATTAAAAGTGGTAGTATTTCTCTTTCTAAGATATTCTTGCCGTATAATATACATTTGATAAGGTTGATGTATACTCTCAAAACATTTAAGCAAGACCAATTAAAGACTATTATATATTCGTAATATACACTATGAGTTTATATCCAGCGCTCGATGAAATGAAGGAAACTGTTGATGGATTTCGATTACATCAAATAAGCGACATAAAACATCGAATAGAAAAGGATAGGGAGTTGAGACTTGGATTGTATAAAAAGTATCGCAGAGCCGTGAATGCTCTGGACGGAGTTGACACCGCGCTTGTAGCAGCTGGCATGGGACTCGGTGTAGCCGGTGTCGGTTTACTATCAACTATAATCGCCGCGCCTATCGTGCTCGGCATGGAAATAACCGCCGGAGTCTCGGGACTGGCAGGAATAGCGATAAAATTCATTTCTCGTAGGTTGCAAAAGAAAGCATTAAAACACGATAATATTCGGATACTCGCCGAAGCAAAGTTGAACAGCATTGAGGATCATATTTCTACAGCAATGGCTGATTGTAAGATATCCGAGGATGAGTTTCGTTTAGTGCTGTCGGAACTCACCAAATACAATGAAATGAAGCAGGAGATTCGATCAAAATCTCGTAAGACCAGTGGTATTAGCGAAGACGATAAAAAAAAGTTCATAGAACAGGGGAGGCAACAAGCGCGTCAATTATTCTGTGCCAAAACCAAAGAACTGGTTGGAGATTAAAAATAAATTGCTTACTATCGTGTGATTACATTTAGACAAATGCTTACATAAATATATAATAATGGAAAAAACTATTAAATGGAGAGAATTACCACAAGGTTTTTATTATATAAGTGATGTCAAACCAACCAAATACGGTAATCAATTGTTTCTTATCAATTTACAAAAAGAGTGTAGTTATATAGTCTGGTCTCCTAGTAAAATGAACGAAGAACTTAATAAAAATGTTGAATATCACTTTATAGATAAAAATAATGAAGAATATTTTTATTACCATTTAGACTCATCTAAAGCAATGATTGGACCCAGGTATTGGTGAGCTGGAGTCAATCTCATGACTATCGTTGAATCGCATAATTATTTTGGCATAAAATATTCCCCCTGTAGTAGCAGTATAGGTATATGAATCCTGCTCCAGTGGAAGTGAGCCAGAACCCCCATTACCTATAAAAATTTATATCATTGGCTCCAGGTGGTGGTGAGCTTGAGCCAATTTAACTGAATCTTATGACTATCGTTGAATCGCATAATCATTTACACATAAAAAATGCTACCTGTAGTAGCAGTATAGGTATATGAATCCTGCTCCAGTGGAAGTGAGCCAGAACCCCCATTACCTATACTACTCAGGGTCGTTAAACCACTCTAGTCACGGACTATTGATGGCACCGCTTCCCTCTCTCTTAATTGTTTAGCTTGCGTCACCATACGGCAAAGTTCGGTGGTCGTCGTATTGACCTCAAGTACCTTGTATCTTTGGGAAGTTTCGAATTTCATTGGCCAGTCCAAGTGACTGAGACTCTAGTATATAAGACTAGTTTTATTTTCAGAAACTTATTTCAAGGATAGGTCCTCTGTGATTATTTTCCCTTATTCAACCCATCTGAGGTTATTCACTCATTAGTGTGTTGAGTTAGTTATCTCTCAGGTGTTAATTGGTCGCAACGGACTTAATTGATTGTCAGTGCATCTTGTCAATTGCCTTGTCCCTTAGATTAAATAAGTATGTTTTTATGTGGTCTGAACGTTATGCTAGTGGACGTGTGAAAAACTGGAATGTTCGTGTGAGGGCAAAGCTGAACGAATGGGGTCTGAATATTTCTGAGAATGTTAGCGTGAAAAGTGTAGTTGTACGTGTGCAAGATATATGCATGGGAAAGTATGTGTCTGATTGGAATGAACGGTTATGCATGCCTGGCGGAAGAACGGGTGGTAACAAATTACGTACGTATAGAATGTTTAAAGATGGGTATGGATGTGAAAGTTATGTAAGTATGTATATGCCTCGTTCTTACCGCTCTGCCTTCTCCAAATTTAGATCAGGTACTGCTCCTCTGAAGTAGGAAACAGGCAGATATACGAATATGAATGTGAATGAAAGAATGTGTTTTCAGTGTAAGGAAAGTATTGAAGATGAATGTCATGTATTACTTGATTGCCCTGTGTACGATGATTTGCGTGAAAGTTTATACGAAAAGGTGAGTTTTAGCTATCCCAACTTTCTAGAGTTATGCAATACGGATAAACTTATTGTACTTTTTAAATATTATGTATATTTTACAGCCAAAACCTGCTTTTTAATTCTCCAACGAAGAAAAGATATTTTATATGGCTAGTTACGGGTAGTATATTTTCATACCCCTTTTACACCAATATGTTTAACATGTACATACTGTGATACTTTTTAAGTCTCTCGTAACCCTTAACGGGTGGCTCACTTTTATGTCCTTTTATATGTATTTATGTAATTAATTCTGAGGTGAGACTCAAATAAACAATCTGTCTGTCTGTCTGTCGTGTCGTTGTGATGTAGCTACCCAGCGGTGTCCTCCCAAAACTTCTACAGCTTAAAAAACAAAGTTTATGGTCCACTGCACCACTAATCTCCTGGCTATTACCTGTTGGGCATTGATCGGAACAGTCCAATTAATTAAGTGTACAACATACAACAAAACAAAACAATTTGAAGACAATGAAGACAATTTACTCATATAGCACTGGTATAAATAAATAGTACACACACTTTTTGCACTAGACTACTTACTAATTTAATGTAAGCACTGGTATAAATAAATAGTACACACACTAATTTAATGTCACAACTGGCCTCACTCTGTCACATACAGCACTAAAATTACTAAATTTCAAGTCTCTTAACCAAGTTTGAGAAGATGACCAACAGCATCAAGGAACTCGATAGTTTTCTGTCCTTGAGTCAACATGTCCTTAAGACGTCTCTAAGACAACAGGGGCGGTCGGGTAGCCTAGTGGTTAAAGCGTTCGCTCATCACGCCGAAAACCCGGGTTCGATTCCCGACATGGGTACAATGTGTGAAGCCCATTTCTGGTGTCCCCCGCCGTGATATCGCTGGAATATTGCTAAAAGGAGCATAAAACATACTCACTCTCTCACTCTAAGACAACATCGTAAAGAAGCTAATGAGTCTTCCTAATTACAGGAGGGCTATACCATTATAACAATAGGTAAACTCAATCAGCCATGACAACTCTCTGTAGATGTTTTGGCATGGAGACGTTTTGGCATGTAGAAGTTTTGGCATGTAGAAGTTTTGGCATGTAGAAGTTTTGGGAGTAAACCTACCCAGCTGTTATACAGTTGCTTAAATAATCAACTTGTATTTTTGTTCTGGTTTAATTAATCAGTGATCGTTGTCAGTGTCAATTGGGCTTTTCTTCTTTTTATTGTCATTATTATACTGTCCTTCGACGACAGAATTTTTAAATATATTATTAATGTCAAATTTTGTCTCGTCACGATATGGCTGAAATATTGCCGATGTGACGTTAAACGTTAACTCATTCACTCTATACTTACAACTAGCTGATAATGATAAACCTGTGAACCTATTACCACGTTTTTATTATTACTTTATTCGTGTTTAAGGACACCCTGGTCTGACACATGCAGGTATTCAAGACACACAGTACTTGCTCATACGCCATGACGTCCACACATGCCGCCTCCGTGGTCTTGTGGTAGAGCGTCCGCCCGGAGAGCGGAAGGTCCGGGGTTCGATCCCGGGCCGCGTCATACCAAAAGACGTTTAAAGATGGTACTTGTTGTTACCCTGTCTGGAGCTCGACATTAAGGGGCTAAAACAAGGACTGGTCGTCTCGGAGTCAGTATACTGTGTCTGAGTGGGGTATTCAGTGAGCTAGCACTATAAATCGGCATCAGTCCGGACTAGTACAAGCAGCCACAGACACACACGTGCATGCACGTCGCTATATAAGTGCAATAATCTTGGACGCGACGTTAAACCCAATTTCACCTCACCTCACCTCACTTCCACACAATTAGGAACGTGACGGAGGACGTTCTATTTCCTGTCCAAAATGTTTCCTGGACAAATATCTGTCTGAAGCTACATCACCTAGGTAAAAATATCCTTTAATTTTCATGATGGAACTGTGCATTCCGATTTGTTATGATGACAAAACAGCATTACCATTGTTGACCTAGTCATCATCGAACAGATAATTCACGAATTACTGAATTGTATTTTCCTGTGTGAGTTGAAAAAGCGAGTTTGCAAGACAGTAGTCCTGAAGAACATGTTCATTTTCCTTGAATATTTTTTTTCAAATCGGAGAGAGCTGTCTGGATGTTTTACAAAAGATGCAATCATTGGGTCTTGTGAATTCCAATTGGATGGTCTCTCGTGGGGACTCTAGCTCAATCGATGCAGCTAAACAGCTCGTCCATCACACACAAACATGTCCCATCCCTGTTAAACATAGAGGCACGCTGTGTACGGTAGTTTAACCCGCTCTTCCCTGAGAATACCATTTAATATTGTAGGCGTGCGTGCGTGAGTGCGTGCGTGCGTGCGTGCGTGCGTGCGTGCGTGCGTGCGTGCGTGTACCGTCAGGTTGGTTGGTTGGTTTGTTTTTACGCCGCACTCAGCAATATTCCAGCTATATTACGGCCGTCTGTAAATAATCGAGTCTGGACCAGACAATCCAGTGATTGATATCATGAGCATCGATTGACGCAATTGGGATCGATTACATGCCTCAACCAAGTCAGCGAGCCTAACCACCCTATCCCGTGAGTCGCCTTTTATGACAAGCATAGTCGCCTTTTACGGCAAGTATGGGTTGCTGAAGACATATTCTACCCCGGAATCTTCACGGGTGTACCGTCAGGATTTCAGTGACACGAAATCAACCAAGTCACCGAGGAGGAATATAAAATACTGTATTTAAAGATCAAGAATCGTTAATAATGTGAGAAAGATCGGCTTACCTTACATGGCTATGTTTGATTTAATTATTCACATACATATTTAAAATTTATCATACATACCAATTTCTTTCAAATAGTTGATAATAATTATAAGATGCCCGCTGACACGGGAAAAGAGATCTTTCAGATTTACGCTTTGATAATGTGAATCCCTTGCGATTGCAAAGTCCACACAGTCAAGCAATGTATGCTTGACGGTGAACCTTTCACCACAAGGGATACACTTAGGAGGTTCGTCCTCATCTGTCTTAAGCAGATATTCATGTGTAAACCGACTGTGGCCAATACGACATCGTCGAGGAGGAATATAAAACTCTGTATTTAAAGATCAAGAACCGTTAATAATGTAAGAAAGATAACGCTTACCTTGCGTGGATATGCTTGATGGTATCGCAGGGTAAGCTCTTCTCTTCTGTCTTTGGTAAATTAATAACAGGAGTGAGTTGGGCTTAACGCCGCTTTTAACAGTATTCCAGTTATATCGTGGTATGTCACCTGGGAGGAAAGCCCGAAGTGATGCAGGTCTCAGACGTTTACCACTTCGGTGAAACCCACGAGCACGGGTATGGTGCTGACACACCTAGAAACATAATTGGGGCGAACCGGGATTCGAACCCACAATCATAGGTTTCTGGCGTGCCCAAGGGACGCAACTCTGCACTCTTAGTCGACTGGGCCACCCGTGCCTCCTTAATAGCAGGAGGACGTTTTACCTTTAGTCAAGTACGTATCAGAGCATATTATCAGAGTGTCAACACGGACAATGACTTACGGCGTCAGGCGATATACACTTACTTTCTTATGCGCAATGTGTGAGTTGCGGGTGATATCGGTAGAAGAGGCGGACATGCTAACCCTTTGCTTTTCAGTGATACATTCCTATAAGTTTGACTGCTATTTTTCCTATTATGCCCTTTGGAACCTATGCTTAAAATCAAAACATTTATATCAAAATCAAAATCATTAATACATCTGATGCGTAATAGGTTCTTAAGAGTTGTACCCATGAAGATCCGGGTTAGAATAGGTCTTGAGCAAACTGCTTGAAGTAAGAGGCGACTACCGGGATAGGATGGTCAGGCTCGCTGACTTGGTTGATGCATGTCATCGTATCCCGATTGCGTCGATCGATTCTCCCGGTGTCTGGTCCAGACTCGATTATTTACAAACCGCCATCATATAGCTGGAATATTGCTGAGTGCGGCGTTAAACAACAAACAAACAAATCGTTGCAACGTGACAAACAATAAACCAATATCTCTCGTTCTCATTGTATAAATTGGGTGACCACGTTCAGCAGCTTGACTCCTGAGAGTTTCTAGGGCTTCGGTCCTTTCCCACACTGAAGCACATGTAACACATGTGGTGTCTCCTTGGGCAAGTGACTTTGTTCGAAATGTGCCTCTGTTCACCCAGCAATGAGTGGGTACCCGGTAGGATGAGATGGTAATGTGGCTGTTAACCTTCTAGCGCCACACAGGCAGCTTGGGTTGTATACTCCCCAGGGAGCTGAGAATGAAAATCGAGTGTTCACTGATCCATTGACTGGGGTAATAATGTAAGCGCCATGAACACACGGGCTGGTATGGAGTTTGGCGCCATACAAATGGACTCATTATTATTATTATTTTTATAATTATTATAAATCATATATGCTTAAAGCTGACGCATCAGGGCAGTAATATCTCAGAATAGGAATTAGTAGCTAGAATAAATTGTACAAGACATGGAAATCGCTGACGGAGGCATACACACTCATGGAAGCATAGCATCTACGCACATTGATGTCAGTGTACAGATCTTGGCGATGGGTAGAGTTTGATAATGGATCGCCGCCAAGGTGAAATGACACAACGTGCTAGCATTTATTTCTAAATAGTTTTAATTTTAACTTTTGAACAGTAAACACTCCCTAGACAGTCATATTTTCGTGGATGTGGAAAAATAAAATCATTAATGAAATAACAATTTCAGAAATAATAGAATTTGTGCCATTTGTTTCAGTGATCATTTCGTGTGATTCAAAGAATCAAAGTGATTCTGTGCGCTTGTGAACTTATCAAAGGCTTGTGATATGATTTCAATATCTCAGACCTCTTTGAAAGCATATCTTGACTACACATGGTCTTTTGGGTTCACACGCGTTTTCTCACAAAAAGTCATAATTACAGATCTAAAATATAATTATTGGATGATTAATAGCACAGTCAAATATATAATCAACAATCCTCTGAAACAGTATTGATTATAATAGGCTGATCGAGACTCCGAGGAACAATATATTGAACACATCATGGAATTTAATCAATTATATAAAACGGAGTCAAAAAATGACCACAAATGGTAAAGAAATAAATTTAAACAACCTCGAGTATTCACTGTCTTTCTTTTACACGTCAAAACTACGCACTGCACGAGGCGTTTCTATTACATGATTGCCACTGTGAACAGCCAAGCTTCAAGGAATACACATAATGTACACCTACTGGTGCCAACACTCCCGCACGACCATGTACAGCCTGAACTGGTCAGACGTGATGTTTCACCACCACCACAAACATCGCCACCATCAACATCACCATCACATCAACAGCCACAACCACCACGATTAACACAACAGCCACCACAAACACCGCCACCATCAACACCACCATCATATCAACAGCCACAACCACCACAACAGCCACCACACTAATACCACCATCATCACATCAACAGTCACGACCACCACGATTAACACAACAGCCACGACGACTGACACCACCACCATCAACACAACTGCGCACCATCAACATAACAGCCACCACCACAATCACCACAACAGCCACCACACTAACACCACCACAACAATCAACACAACAGCCACGACGACTGACACCACCACCATCAACACAACTGCGCACCATCAACATAACAGCCACCACCACAACAGCCACCACAATCAACATAACAGCCATTACCACTAACACCCCAACAGCCACCACCACAATCAACACAACAGCCACCACCATTAAACCACCACTATCAACACAACAGCCACCACCACCACAATCAACACAACAGCCACCACACTAACACCACCACAATCAACACAACAGCCATCACACTAACACCACCACAATCAACATAACAGCCACTACCATCAACACAACAGCCACCACCATTAAACCACCACTATCAACACAACACCCACCACCACTAACACCACAATCAACACAACAGCCACAACCATCAATACAACAGCCACCACCACTAACAACCCCACAACCAACACAACAGCCACCACCACTAACACCACCACAATCAACACAACAGCCACCACCATTAAACCACCACAATCAACACAACAGCCACCACCATTAAACCACCACAATCAACACAACAGCCACCACCACAAAACCACCACCATCAACATAGCAGCCACCACCACCAATACAACAACGATCACCACCGCCCATGAGCACAACACAACCCACCTTCAGCGAGCGAGGAGGTCCAATGAGAGCTCAGACCACATCTCCATAACGGCCATGTTTCTCCTACAAAACTTGGGTCAGTGGGGTAGCCTGGTGGTTAAAGCGTTCGCTCGTCATGCCGTAGACCAGGTTCGATTTCCGACATGGGTACAATGTGTGAAGCCCATTTCTGTTGTCCCCCGCCGTGATATTACTGGAATATTGCTCAAAGCGGCGTAAAACCATACTCACTCACTCCAACAACACGTGGTACATCCTTGAAGCAAACTACTTTACGCATGGCTTCAGTATCAGGAAACGTTACTCTTCCCACATTATTCGTCCACCTAATAGGGCATGTTAGATTTCATTACTATGGCGAGGTGAGGTGAAATCTGGTTTAACGTCGCGTCCAAGATTATTGCACTTATATAGCGACGTGTGTGTTTGTGTGGCTGCTTGTACTAGTCCGGACTGATGCCGATTTAGAGTGCTAGCTCACTGAGATACCATGCCGCAGTTTAACATGAATACCCCACTCAGACACACTATACAGAATCCGAGCCGACCAGTCCTTGTTTTAGCCCCTTAATGCCGAGCGCCAGACAGGGTAACACCATCTTTTAACGTCTTTTGGTATGACGCGGCCGGGGATCGAACCCCGGACCTTCCCCTCCTTGGGCCAGACCACGGAGGCGGTCCCCACGGGGGATTAAGGAATGAAGTGTATACAAACCCTTGCACTATTGACGATGGCCTGTCACATTTGATTTGATTTCGACGAGATGTCACATACATTTTTCTCGAGATAGACTGAGCTGGATACTGAAGTGGGTTCGTCATTGTGTTATTTCTTCGTAAAAAGCGACAGAACCCTTTCCAGTACCATAAATATAAAACGTTAAAGCCAGAGAATATCCAGTCTTGATTATCCACCGAAACAGTTTCCATTGAACATTAAAGGGCAAAGTAGTGGTGACAAATATATGAATCGATTATTGAAGATCGGTGAGTGAGTGAGTATGGTTTTACGCCGCTTTTAGCAATATTCCAGCAATATCACGGCGGGGGACACCAGAAATGGGCTTCACACATTGTACCCATGTCGAGAATCGAACCCGGGTCTTCGGCGTGACGAGCGAACGCTTTAACCACTAGGCTACCCGACCGCCACTGAAGATCAGTGAAGACCACAGGTGAACGCAAAAAGGGAGAGCATGTCACGGCTCAAACTTTATACGTTGTAGTTGACTTGGGAAATATCTTCCAAACGTCTATCATAAACCCTTTTGTAAGCTTTACTGGGCCCCGTAAAGATTCAGGGTAGAATAGATCTTCAGCAACCCATGCTTGCCGTAAAAAGCGACAAAGCTTGTCGTAACTGAGGCCATGAATGCTGTAATCTTGATAAGACAACTTTAAAGCAGGAGTCGTATGATGTACTTTGAAATAATGTTTGAAATGATGGTTTTACGCCGCATTTAGCAATATTCCAGCAATATCACGGCTGGGACACCAGCAATGGGCTTCACACATTGTACCCATGTCGGGAATCGAACCCGGGTCTTCGGAGTGAAGAGCGAACGCTTTCACCACAAGGCTACCCCACCGGCAGAAAGAGCATCCTCGATTTAAGTCTAAAACATCAATTCCCAGGTATATTTTACGCCAGTAAACATTTAGGAGTTCATCATGATTCCATAGATGACCATGGAGTCGGCGCGTGGTTGATATTTTACATCTTGACTTCACCCGTTCTTACGCCTTGAAACGTGATTTGAATGATATCAAGTATTTTTATTTTCAATTCTGCCACTTTAACAACAACTTACCTATTTCTACACTGATGGCCATTCTAATCTGTAACTCAGAATGTCACAGACGACAGGATCAATCTAAGCGACGCATCTAGCTAAATTAATCACAAAATGCCACACTATCATATAACCGAAAAGTACCTTGGGGTTATTTACATTATAAATTTGATGGCAATATCTATCTGGCCTTAGAAAACAAATATGGACCACAAGAACAGTGTCAAATGATGGCTTAAGATCTATATGAGATGCCAATGTATAAACACGTTCAGGATTTGGTGTCGTCTACCTGTATATCACGTGGGGTCGTGATAGTGCAAAGAAGACATGTTTAATAACGAGTCTGAAAAACGAAAGTCTTCAAAAATCAGGGGTTGTCATTTTACGGAATTAGTAAAAACCCAAGTTGATTTTCTTGAGAGTTGTTGATAAAATCAATAGGAACATATGAAACAAAGGTTTCAGCAACCTCTGCTTGCCGTAAAAGGCGACTATGCTTGTCGTAAGAAGCAACTAACGGGATCGGCTGGTCAGACTCGCTGGTTGATGCGTGTCATCATATTCCAATTGCGTAGGACCCGTGAAGATTCCGGGGTAGAATAGGTCTTCAGCAACCCATGCTTGCCGTAAAAGGTGACTATGCTTGTCGTAAAAGGCGACTAACGGGATCGGTTGGTCAGGCTCGCTGACTTGGTTGATGCATGTCATCGATCCCATGATATCAAACACTGGATTGTCTGGTCCAGACCCGATTATTTACAGACCGCCGTCATATAGCTGGAATATTGCTGAGTGCGGCGTTAAACAACAAACCAACCTGGTCGACAGGTTTTATAGTCTATTTCTAAGCATTATTCCTGTATAACTTGATTTAGTCACGATATGTCCGGCAAGGAAAATATGTATAATTTCGTTCAGATTTCTTTTTTCCACCTTTCATTAAAAATTATTGTCACTGATGCATAAAATGTGTAAACGTTCTCCACACGTCTACCATAAGGTTGGTTGGTTGGTTTGTTGTTAAACGCCACACTCAGCAATATTCCAGCTATATGACGGCGGTCTGTAAATATATCGAGTCTGGACCAGACAATCCAGTGATTAATATCATGAGGATCAATCCACGCAATTGGGATCCACGACATGTATCAACCAAGTCAGCGAGCCTGACCACCGGATCCCGTTAGTCGCCTTTTACGACAAGCATAGTCGCCCTTTACGGCAAGTAGAGGTTGCTGAAGACCTATATTCTACCCCGGATCTTCACGGGTTCTACCATAAGGAAAGGATACACCGATCAACCTCATCAAACCCAGACTGCTGCTATCACCTTCGTCCTAGTTCATCCGTTCCCTCAAAACAGTTCCTGTTCAGGTTGCCCCAGGCCCGTGAAGATCCGGGGTAGAATATAAGTCTTCAGCAACCCGGGCATGCTTGCCGTAAAAGGCGACTATGCTTGACGTAAAAGGCGACTAACGGGATCGGGTGGTCAGGCTCGGTGACTTGGTTGATGCATGTCATCGGTCCCAATTGCGTTGATCGATGCTCATGTTGTCAATCACTGGATTGTCTGGTCCAGACTCGATTATTTACAGACCGCCGTCATATAGCTGGAATATTGCTGAGTGCGGCGTTACAAATCAAACCAAACGAAAAAAATCAAGTTGCCCCACATGTAACGTTAAGAATCAACGATAATGCAACGTGTGATTTGCAAAGAACCTATTCTCTTATTTTGCAGGCTTTGATATTACTGTTAACAGTTAATTGGAAAATGACCTCAGCAAAGTGTCACATCAAATACCACAATTCGGTTAAAATACATCAAACAAGATATTTGATATCCCCGTTTAATAATTAAATAAGTATCTTTCCCAAACTACAAAAACAAGTGCTAATGGATATTCTCCCATGACATTGATGAATGCTTGATTCTGACTGGTTAAAAAGAGGTTTCCTTTTAGCTACGGAAACCCCTTTCAAACATATTAAGCCTTTTCACACACTAAAAGCGTACGTATGAATACATCGATAGCCTACATATCGATTCATAAAAATGGCTGCCTATCGATCATCCCCATATGAACTCAGTCTGTAAAACGTATCTATATTTCCTTTATTATATGCTGGGTCTCAAATACAAGGCAGGTCACTAATAACGTCGAGTCAAGGGCTCTCGCGAAATTAATAGACGGCCTAGCGTCTATTAGAGGAAATACTGTAGTTTAATATCGGAGGGGCAGTCGGGTAGCCTAGTGGTTAAAGCGTTCGCTCGTCACGCCGAAGACCCGGGTTCGATTCTCGACATGGGTACAATGTGTGAAGCCCATTTCTGGTGTCCCCCGCCGTGATATTGCTGGAATATTGCTAAAAGCGGCGTAAAACCATACTCACTCAATTTAATATCGGATGTTTTGGGCGTTCTAGGCCGCAACCCTGACTGCTACGTTCATGACATTACAAGATTTAACGAAGGCATATCTTTTCCATACGAATGAAATGTTTATGAAACTGTTAGAGACATTCTATGGCGACAAGAATCGGAACAGGCTATTACCTCATTGAAACAACCGACAATGACAGTAAAATAAAACATCATAAAACATGTTTGAAGAAAGTTTATTCATGACTGCATGTTTTTCACAAACCTCTTTGTGATATCCATTGCCATCTCCGTCTACCACCACCGTAATGTTTTGGCAGGAGAGGATTTAAAAGTCCATCAGAAAACACTCCAAGATTCTCTAGCTCCCTTCGAAAGGCGAAAACAATGTCCCGACATCATTGAAGTCAAAGCACACTTGATCATAGCAACTTATCAAACTTGATAAGATTCATTTCAGAACACGCACAATTAAGAAAATCATACACGAACCACTGTTTCTGCGCCACAATAGTCACAATAACTTTCTTTCACACGCTTGCGTGAATTCGTGATTACTTTAAACTGACAGGCCAAATCGTGCAGATTCCTCGTGTCAAAATTGCTGGCTTTGCAGCCGTTAAAGCGCCTTGTCATACACCAGTTCCATTGGTCGGTTGGTTTGTTGTTTAACGCCGCACTCAGCAATATTTCAGCTATATGACGGCGGTCTGTATATAATCGAGTCTGGACTAGAACATCCAGTGATTAATATCATGAGCATCGACCCACGCAATTGGGATCGATGACATGCATCAACCAAGTCAGCGAGCCTGACCATCGAATCCCGTTAGTCGCCTTTTTCGACAAGCATAGTCGCCTTTTACGGCAAGCATGGGTTGCTGAAGATCTATTCTACCCCGGATCTTCACGGGTCAGTTCCATTGGTAATCACATCGTACCAACAGGCTCATTCCCTGTGAATCTACAGGTTAATGTTGAACTACATCATAGATTGATGTTGTCATCTTGCTTCGTAACCTGTCTGCTGAGGCACGGAAAATGTAAACATTGGCAGGCATAGTGACAGCTTTAAAGTGTGAGTAACTGTGATGAAGGTCAAGTTCTGCCACATCCAAATTCGGGGTAATTGCTAACTAACCAATAAGATTTACACATGCAAAATAAACATAATGTTAATTCATAAAGTTTGTTGTAGAAATATATTCATTTAGCATTTTAAAAACTATTTCTACAAGCTGTCAACCCTGTCATGGAATTGGCATGTTCGATTTCCAAGAAATGACCTCTCTCGCGGATTTCCAAGAACTGACTTGGGGTCAGTCCAAACAGTGCAAAGCAGGTTGGTAGAACATCTGTCTTTGGACTAAGTTAGGACGGTTTTTTGTCAACTTCTTTTTGAAAAACTGTGTGTTTTGAACTACTCAAGACTATGGTGTGGTTTTAATCTTGAACTTTAGCAATATTGGTTACATATATAACTAACTGTGACCACTTTTCGGAATGGTCTAAGACTGCGGTTCCAAATTAAAATAAGAGGAATCTACTCTACAGTGGGACTACATCAAATTTCAAAACACAGTAGGTTTAACTCCTAAATGAAGGAGAGAGAGAGAGAGAGAGAGAGAGAGAGAGAGAGAGAGAGAGAGAGAGAAAATAAATAACTGAATCATATCCATTTTTTTGTAGAAGTAACAGTTACATCTAATAACTGTAAACTGATGGCGAATGAAAAGATAAAGCATCTTCATTATAATGTCCGTATTAACAATATTCTATCGCCTTTCCAGTATATATCATGACGACTGGCAACAATATGTGCCGTGAAAGTTGGCATGTATTGTCGCTGGGTATTAACAATATTCTATCGCCTTTCCAGTATATATCATGACGACTGGCAACAATATGTGCCGTGAAAGTTGGCATGTATTGTCGCTGGGTATTAACAATATTCTATCGCCTTTCCAGTATATATCATGACGACTGGCAACAATATGTGCCGTGAAAGTTGGCATGTATTGTCGCTGGGTATTAACAATATTCTATTGCCTTTCCAGTATAGTTCATGACGACTGGCAACAATATGTGCTGTGAAAGTTGGCATGTTTTGTCGCCAGCGACAATATATGCTCGGCGACAATACATGCTGTACCAGGAAGACATTTAGATTAATTCACAACATTTTCGATGATGTAAAGTCTTGTATTTCACTTGAAAATGGTTGTACAGTTTCATTTTCGTTCTTTCTTTATGGTATAGTCCAGTTTCCTTTTGAAGACTAGATGGTAGACTGAAAAGACATGAAATGTATGGTGGATGGAACAGTTTTGTAAATTGTTCCCAGCCATAACTGCTTGGGTGTATGTCTTTCGAGCTCTGGTTCCTGGCATATGACTCAGAAGATACTATGGCAAGATGCTTGAAAGGTTGTGATGATGTTACAATCTGGAATTAGAAACTTTTATACCTTACCAATTAAAGTTTTTCTCCGTGTATTTGATGAAAAGAGTTTGCCCATATTAATGTATGGGACAGAAATTTCGGCATTTCATCCTTCACCCAATGTATTGAAGTTAGATGACAAATTCATTAAGCATAACTTTATCTTAGAAGAACCACTCCAAATATTATGAAGAGTGGTGAAATTGGACGTGTTTCCTTGACGATTAATCATTATAAGGGGATAATAAAGTACTGGATGAGGTAATGTTCTCAGCAGGAGGTATTATCTTTAAGCACATGAAAGCTTATCAATATGCTGAAAAGGGATTGGAATTATTAGGCACTTGATTTCAAAGATATTATTCAGCTGTGGACTTGGAGAATACTGGACATTTTCTCTGTACAACAATTTACGTTAAAGTTTAAAGAGAGATGTATTGATATTGGTTATTAGTTGTATGCAGAAAATCTACATACACACTCTCGTAAATCTAAACAGAATCATAAAAGTTAATATTATGGCGATTGTGCATCAGTTATTATTAAACCAATTAGAATTTTCCCTTTCGCAATTCAGATATTTAGCTCATGATGTTCCAAGGGCAGAGGGACGGTCGGGTAGCCTAATGGTTAAAGAGTTCGCTCGTCATGCTGAAGACTCGGGTCTGATTCCCGACATGGGTACAATGTGTGAAGCCTATTTCTGGTGTCCCCCGCCGTGATACTGCTGGAATATTGCTAAAAGCGGCGAAAAATCAATCTCACTCACTCCAACGGCTTATGATATTAATCACTGGATTGTCTGGTCCAGACTAGATTATTTACAGACCGCCGTCCACGGGTGGCCCAGTCGTCTAGATTCGCTGTGCAGAGTTGCGTCCCTTGGGCACGCCAGAAACCTGTGATTGTGGGCTCGAATCCCGGTTCGCCCCGATTATGTTTCTAGGTTTGTCAGCACCATACACGTGGTGGGTTTCACCGAAGTGGTGAATGTCTGAGACCTGCAATACTTTGGGCTTTCCTCCCACATTAAGCTGACACGCCGCGATATAACGGTAATACTGTTCAAAGCGGCGTTAAACCCAACTCACTCACTCACTCATTTACCGAATAAATTTTGAGTACGAACCTTATTGGGTTCAGGGTATGATGGTAACCATGAGCATGTTCTCGAACAGGGCCAGCATGTCCCTCTGCCTTTCCGGAAAAAACAACAACCCACAGACATCAATGGTATAAAAAAAGTAAGTTGGTTGGTTTGTTGTTTTACGCCCCACTCAGCAATATTCCAGCTGTAGACGACGGTCTGTAAATAATCGAGTCTGGACCAGACAATCCAGTGATTGATATAATGAACATCGGTCCACGCAATTGGGATCGATGACATGCATCAACCAAGTCAGCGAGCCTGACCACCCGATCCCGTTAGTCGCCTTGGGTTGCTGCGGACCTATAAAAAGTGTTTGAATTAAAACCGTAAAGCTTCAACTTCTTTACCTTGATGCATATTTAAATACATAGGCTATCTAACTCTGGTTTTAAATAGGATCTCTATTTCTTCAGAAGATAAACTACTTTCAAATGTCAGTTTGGACCTGTCACGAATCTGACCTGACCATTAATATCTCAATTTGACCTGATATGCAGTATCCATAAACACCATTATAGCCTATCAACTTTGCTATCAGCAATTACAACTGTAGAATAAATGGCTGTTTATGGTTGAGACATATTGACTTTCTGCTCGAAACTGTTTGTTCTCTATCATAACCTAAAATGGCTTGAAACAGCAAACTCAATTGGCATTTTCAGATAAGAATATTCGAAAAAAAATATTGATTGACCTCTGTATATGCCATTTTCTGTGGAATCAGTGGAGAAACGGTGCACGGAGTGGAATACAGAGTGTGTTCGGGTACCCACTATCTGCTCAGATACATGTACATCTCAATGGAAAATGGTAAACGGATTTGTTTTCTAACAACACGGTGGATGAACGTTCCCATTCGTGACCAACTGGTGTTATTCCGGGACAAGCCGAATAGCGCCTCGTGCCCCTCTCGTGGCCATTTTTGTGACCGGGTTCCGTCTTAGCGCAAACGGGCATACCTAAAACAATTGTCAACTCGTTGCTAATGGTTCATATATATATATATATATATATATATATATATATATTTATTTCACATGCAATTTAAAGCACATCGGGATGTTGGGAATTATACAGTATGATTAAACACATTTAACTGTGTCTTGGCTATATTTTTAGATGCAAAACATAAGTAAAATCAAAAATTATTTCTGTGGGATTCTTTGACGAAGAACTTAAAATCATAAGCGCATTCTGATTGGTTTGTTTTAATTTGGCACATAACAATCATCGATAGGGGGGCGAGTCTTCTTGTAGGTTACGGAAAGGGGCGAGTGGTGACGAACGGAAGCATTCGTCACCACTCGCCCCTTTCCGTAACCTGCAAGAAGACTCGTCCCCCTATCGATGAATGTTATGTGCGAAAATACGACAAACCAAGCAGAATGCGCGTATGATTTCAAGTTCTTCGTCAAAGAACCCCTTTAGAAATAATTTTTGATTTTACACATGTCTTGCATTTAAAAATATACCCAAGACACAGTTAAATGTGTTCAATCATACTGTATAATTCCTCATGTCCAGATGTTCTTTAAATTGCATCTGCAATATATATAATATATGGTGAAATATATGTGAACCATTAAGCAACGAGTTGACAATTGTTTTAGGTATACCCGTTTGCGCCAAGACGGAACCCGGTCGCCACAATGGCCATGAGAGGGGCACGAGTCGCTATTCGGCTTGTCCCGGAATAACACGAGTTGGTCACGAATGGAACGGAAGGTTCCACATATCGGCTTCTTACTACAAGAACTGTTAATAAAAGCGACAAAACCCCCTCAACACTCACAAGAAACCCCACCCAAATGCATAGTCGTCTACACCAGGAGCATGCGTCCATCAGTCACCAGCTATATGACGGCGGTCTGTACATAATCGAGTCTGGACCAGACAATCCAGGAATTGACAACACGAGCATCGATCCACGCAATTGGGATACGATGACATGCATCAACCAAGTCAGCGATCCTGACAACCTGATCCCGTTAGTCGCCTCCTACGACAAGCATAGTCGCCATGTACGGCAGGCATGGGTTGCTGAAGACCTATTCTACCCCGGATCTTAACGGGTCCAAATTGACACCATGAAACTGCAACACTCTGTATGAGTGTTTGGGGTGTTTCAACATCCATGTAGCCATCAGCAATCTCCCGTTACACAAGGGCAGAAATGTTAATGTTGGTGGGTTTGTTGTTTAACGCCGCACTCAGCAATATTCCAGCTATGTGACGGCGGTCTGTAAATAATCGAGTCTGGACCAGACAATCCAGTGGTTAATATCATGAACATCGATCCACGCAACTGGGATCGATGACATGTATCAACCATGTCCGCGAACCTGACCACCCGATCCCGTTAGTCGCCTTTAACGACAAGCATAGTCGCCTTTTACGGCAAGTATGGGATGTTGAAGACCTATTCTACCTCGGAATCTTCACGGGTAATGTATGCAAGGATGAAATGGCAATGAATGGAAGATCCAATGAAGCATGGGCTTTAATAATTTTGACATAATGTGACATGCATTTTCAAACCGACATAAAACGCACAACGCTATGCCTACAGTTACTTGACTGCGCTTCAATTTCAATAACCTGTGTGCATTATTGATTTAGCATCAAACTGATGAAACAAAACAAGTGGTACTTTAAGAGTGTCAACTTCATCCTTTCTGCGCGAAATTACGTGAGCTCTTTTTCCATTTTGCTCGCTTGCAGATTTCATGCCTTCCTGCTTTACCGTCTTCAAAGTGTCCTCGTGGACAAGAACAATATATCATTGTTGACAGCGTATATGAAATGCCGTGTTACATTTCAAATTGGAGTTTCAAATAAATCATTCCTTTACCACTTTGTTCCTGAATTAGTTTTGTATCACATCATTTAGTACAAGCAACGTTAACATTAAGTCCATATACTGATGATTATTAGTTTGCATGTAGGTAGGTATGTTTGTTTGTTGTTTAACGCCGCATACAGCAAGATTCCAGATATATGACGACGGTCTGTAAAAAACGGAATCCAGACCAGACAATCCAGTGATTAGTGTCAAGAGCATTAACGCAATTGGGCATTCTTGAAAAATAGATATGGCTACGCTGACGACAATTTACAAGGAACAAGAATAAGGCATACTTAGATTAGTTGGTTTATTGTTTAACGCCGCACTGTAAATAATCGAGTCTGGACCAGACAATCCAGTGATTGACAACATGAGCATCGATCCACGCAATTGGGACATGCATCAACCAAGTCAGCGAGCCTGACCACCCGATCCTGTTAGTCGCCTTTTACGACAAGCATAGTCGCCTTTTATGGCAAGCATGGGTTGCTGAAGACCTATTCTACCCCGGAATCTTATCCCAAAGCATTGGGAGAATGCATATTATAGGAATTATTCATTTGGTCTGTAGTTATTATGTCGTATTTCGGAAAAGATCTCGTGTTAATGCCACTAATTTTCAATTTAAATCAAATACCGTCTTATATTCCTTGAACGTTGTTGTTTTCTTACAAACAGCAGAATCTCTGCACTTACGTTTTCAATGAAAACAAGAGTTTGCCACTAACGTGGCTATATCCCCCGCCCCTGTTGCAGAATTTATGACATAATTAAATCTAAACAAACCCTAACCTTTTTTAACCGAGGTGGAACTTGTCATGGAAACTGTAAAAAAAAAGAATAGTTTGGAACATAAGTCCATCTTGTTGCCATAGAATCGTAAAAAATAAAAATTTCTAAAATTTCTAAATAGCAAAAGGCACCAGTTTAGCATGTACCTGACAAACCTGCAAAGTTTCATGAAAAATTTTGAACGGTTTATGAGTTATGCTCCGGAAACGAACCCTACCCTCACAGAACCTAAGTACATCTTGTTGCCATGGAAACGTTAAAAACATAAATTTCAAAATTTTTCTAAAAGCAAAAGGCACCAGTTCAGCATGTACTTGACAGACCTGCAAAGTTTGATGAATAAATATTGAACGGTTTCTGAGTTATGCTCCGGAAACGAAACGTGACAGACGGACGGAGCCCCTTTCTATATCCCCCGCCAACTCCCGCGGCACGAGGTTGAGATTCTCTGCGTGTCACTATTTGCTTGAATGTGCTGATGACATTGCAATCAATTTGACATTCTCAGCTGAGATCTTGTAGTCTCAATAATTTTATTTCGATGGATAAACGACAAAAGCGTTTGACTTAAAATAAAATGACTGAATCAATCCGATAATTTTCCTGAAGTTTTTAAGGTGCATATTTTTTCAAATTGTTGCTGGGCTCTAGAGGGATAAATTATTCTTCCAAAACACAATATTCTCTCTTCTCAGTGCTCTAAATCCAGTGTCACGACGTAACAGAAATCACGATCACAGGTACAATTTGCTCAAAGCACAATTCATCAAGTATAATGACTCAATGGTCTGTATGATGGCCTGTGAACATGAGCTGAACTCGTCAGAAGAAATGAGAATTAGTATTCAGAAGGTGCCATTGCTCAGCCATCTGTTGCTAAAACTACACAGATGCCTATTATTTGACACCAGACAAGCCATCAAGTGTCTCCGACAGATAACGGAATCATCAATCATTCAGAGATATAACTTTGTTAAAAAAATATTGTTCAACATTTTCACGTCTATTTATTACAGTAGAAAATGAATTTTCGATGTTTTATTTCATTCGTTTGTAACAGGAAACGTAAAACATTTTATAATCTATACGCTGTCTGAAACCTGAATGATACTTTAATGATGTAGCTCAAAATCCAGCGTCTTCTGGTGCTCATTAAGTTGCACGTTAACGACACAATTAAAACCCTTCCAGTCCCCGAGCAAAAAGGAAAACAGGATCAATTGTGTGACGCACGCAGTAGTTCATTTTTTATGTTCCGCATGTACAGCACGAGATTGGGAAACTGAATTGTTGAAAGGAAGTCAATTGTTTGTTTCCATAAATATAAAACTTCAACGCCAGAGAATAACAAGTCCGGATTATCCGAAGCAACAGCTTCCATTGGACGTAAAAGGCAAAATCATGGTGACATTTGTATTGATGGATAACTGAAAATCAGCGATGACACCAGATATTCGCGAAATGGGTCAACATGTCCTGCCCTACCAGCAGCACACGTTACGACCTTGTTGCCAGACGCCACGCAGCATTACTCCTGGCAGGCGTCGAAATCCAATCTCACGATAGCGCATTTACTGATGATAGCGCATGGTTAATTTTGAATTACGAGTTCTGTGCACAGCTTCTACTGTTTATAAGTAAAGGAAAAGCGTTTTTGAAACGTTCGTTTTACAACATAGTTTTGTAGTTGACAGACACTAAACTTTGGAAGCCTTGTTATTTTGCTGATGGGTGTACTGCCAGACGATGCTATGATATGTCCCTTGGGACAAACGTGTATAATAATCACCAAAACCAGGCGTAAAAACGTCCTCTGGATCTCAGACTGACCAACAAACTTCCATTAACCTTCCAGGAATTTCTTATAGGCTTACAGGACAATCATTATGTCATGTTACCCTTTTATCCGGGCTAGTTTTTGCACAAGGTTATTTCGACCTACTTGAGCAAACTAATACTAATGTGTCGAGTTCATACTTACACGAGTAAGTCGAGTTTGACGCCACTTTGAACAATACTCCCCAGTGTGTCAGTTAGACCCGTCAAGATTCCGGGGTAGAATAGGTCTTCAGCAACCCATGCATGCCGTAAAAGGCGACTATGCTTGTCGTATAAGGCGGCTAACGGGATCGGGTGGTCAGACTTGCTGACTTGGTTGATGCATGTCATCGATCCCAATTGCGTGATTCGATGCTCATGATATTAATCACTGC
Source organism: Haliotis cracherodii (assembly GCF_022045235.1). Taxonomy (NCBI): domain Eukaryota; kingdom Metazoa; phylum Mollusca; class Gastropoda; order Lepetellida; family Haliotidae; genus Haliotis; species Haliotis cracherodii. Next base: position 22,570,014 of record NW_027266272.1, on the reverse strand, counting down.
ATGTCTGGTCCAGACTCGATTATTTACAGACCGCCGTCATATAGCTGGAATATTGCTGAGTGTGGCGTAAAACAACTAACCAACCAACGCTACACAACTCCATAGTACTTAATGTTGAAAAGACTGAAGTGAGAAGCCCGTTCCTTTGTGGCAGAACATTGTTTTTATTCAACCAAAGCTTTAGGCAAACAGATCGGATTACAGTTGTGATCAAATGTTGTTTCCTTTATCAAACACAACGCTACAGATTTCTTCATGCTTGTATTAGATTAGGCACATCAAGGACACCTGTGGGTTATATCCAAACGTAATTGCAGGTGTTGCATCGTTTGCTCCTTGACCCAGTTGAAGGTAATTGACATACCAACTGCCTTCATTAGGGATTCCTTTCCCCACACAATTCGACCCGTGAAGATCCGGGGTAGAATACGTCTTCAGCAACCCATACTTGCCGTAAAAGGCGACTAGCGGGATCGGGTGGTCAGGCTCGCTGACTTGGTTGATGCATATCATCGATCCCAATTGCGCGGATCGATGCTCATGATATTAATCATTGGATTGTCTGGTCCAGATTCGATTATTTACAGACCGCCGTCATATAGTTGGAATATTGCTGAGTGCGGCGTAAAACAACAAACAAACCAAACCAAACCCACACAATTCAGTCTATGCAATCGTACAAAGAAATGTGGACTGGTGAATTATCTCGGTTAATGAAATTAGAAACACGCTATCTTTACCTTGGAAACATATTTGGATGAATCTTTAAAAAAAATCCATTGTATGATTCCGACTATATCATGAGAATGTCTTTCTGAAGCACTATCAAATGATAAAAGTTGAGCATATCCTGATCACCGTCGCCACAAACACGTGCAAGGCAAGTCAATTATTCACCCGATCACCATTGTTTCATGCAGGCTATGGATTGAGATCAATATGATCATGATCCCTTGCAGGCTGACCTACATGTACGTGCTGTATGCTATGGAACGTGCCGTCACAATGAATTCTATATCGTGTTTGGAAATCGTTTAGGTACCTTAACGTACAAAGCATTGATTGACATACCTTGTAGGGCTTGGTATTATGGTGTTTAAAACTAATGGAAACTGGCCTATTGGAATTAATTGAAAATTATAATTCAGGACGTGTCGACACTCGTCGAACTGTCAAATCAAATACAACAAAAAAACCCATTTATTCTAAATCAAACATAACATTTGATATCCCCGGATGATGATAGAATCATATCCTTCCACAATCGTGTGAAAACGGCATTACTGATCATGCCTATTTAACTAACTTGGAGGAAACAGTGTCGTGGATAAGCAGATGAATTTTTATTTGGCTGTTTTTTCTTTTGTAATCAGAATCAATAAAATAGAGAAATCAAGCATACGGCTATTAGGGGAGCCTTACACATTCAGATTTTGATAGGATAAGACTTTAATACTTAAGGTTCAGTGGCCAACTCAAGTGGGAAGACTTCCCGGCGTCATTCTGCTTCTTATTAACTCATGTGAACTTCTGAATGATTTGTTGCATGGTTGCAAGTACTTAATGTTCATCGAGTACCTTTATTGTGATCCCTGACTTCACGGTTTCCAGTGAAATTTTTTATTCACACTCATCTTACTTTTAGAATGAAAAGGTATCATATTAAAAAAATATGGTTCTTAAGTTCGATAATCACATCGACAGTAACTGTCAATTCTCAGGAAGCAGTTTGTTTGAAGTAGAGTCATTATTTTAATTTTATCGTGATTCGCCGGTGTGTTTTATTTTTTGTAAATGCCATTTCCATTTTGGTAGTTCCTTTCATGTGACAAAGATACGAGCAAGTGTACACCGAATGCTTTATGTTTCAATTATGTCTAGCGTCATTTTGAAAAGGTAACTGTTAACAGACTTGGGGGCAATTTCTTAAGGTCGATTGTGTGTTATATTGAATATGGCTATCAATTCTTTTCTCTTTTTATAAGTTTGTTCGTTTGTTGTTGAACGCCGCACTATTCAAGCTATATGAGGGTAGTCTATGAATACTCGAGTCTCGACAAGACAATACAGTATATCAGCATAGGTTGCTGGGAACCCAATTGTTTCATAAATTTTGATTGCTATATTTAGTAAATAAATAAATGCACTTTTACAATTGGTAAAATAAATCAGTAATTATATAACTGAGATCGTTAGTGACTATATCCTTGAAGGGGGTTAAAGTAGTGTAAAATTATTGTCACCCTGAGAGGGTGTGTAAGACCACGTCTTTCAAAGTATGTTTATTTTGCCACGTTTTTAATCGTAGTATATGTGTTCATTTAAGTTTTGGCTAAATTTGTCAATAATTTTCTACAGCTGAGGGGATGATGTAAATCCGGCTGGGGTCCATGCAGGTAGCAAAGGTAATGTAAGTCCCCATGGACCCTAGCATGGTGATCTACCTTCAGATGCTGGCGATCTATAGCCCTTTTTTACATTGTAATGTTTCATTACTGTTTAGTGATATCTTTTTAAAGTTTTTAAATATTAATCTGTAATATTCTAGTAATTGTCCATTGATGACAGGATTTTATTTAGTTGAAATATATGTAGAAATAATAACTTTTCCTTACGATATGGCTGAAATATTGACGATGTAACGTAAAGCATAAACTCTCTCACTCACTGGGAACCAATTGTAACCTGGAGTCCCCGCAGAGTTTACTTGCTTTATCTACACGATAACATTACTGATGAAGTTCATTGTTATAACGTAAGATGTCATCACAACATAAACCAGTTTCTAAGTGAACTGTACAAAACGGAGAAATTCACAAGCTTGAATGACAATACAAACGGAAACAGTTCTGTTCCACAATACATGACTCCCAAACCAAGAGGCTGTTGTTCTGTGACTCAGTGCTACAGATTTAGAAGGAAAGCAACGTAATCATATTTGCATAATTGTAATATACATATGTGATATTACATTAGCCCAGCAAAGACTATATTGTTGCTCTAACTTGAGTGAGAGAGTTGGGTATAACGCCGCTTTTAACAGTATTCCAGTTATATCGCGGTGTGTCAACTTAATGTTAATGTCGGATGAAAGCCCGAAGTGATTCAGGTCTCAGACGTTTACCACTTCGGTGAAACCCACGGGCACGGGTATGGAGCTGCCAAACCTAGAAACATAATCGGGGCGAACCGCGATTCCAACCAACAACCATAGGTTTCTGGCGTGTTCAAGGGACGCAACTCTGCACAGCAAATCGCGGCGCCTTAGACGACTAGGCCACCCGTGCCCCCTGAAAGAGGAAAGACAAAGACAAACAAATTAGATGACCGAGAAGGTTTCTTCTAAATCCATACGTGGATCATGTGGTTGGTTGCTTTGTTGTTTAACGCCGCACTCAGCAATATTCCAGCTATATGACGGCGGTCTACAATAATCGAGTCTGGACCAGACAATTCAGTGATTAATATCATGAGCATCGATCTACGCAATTGGGATCGATGACATGCATCAACCAAGTCAGCGAGCCTGACCACCCGATCCCGATCGTCGCCTTTTACGACAGCTGAGTCACCTTTTACGGCAAGCATGGGTTGCTGAAGACCTATTCTACCCCGGAATCTTTACCCCGGAATCTTCACGTTGCATTGGTGTGGATATATGAAAAGTGAGTGGTGATATATTTTCAACAACCTTACACGATTGCAGAACGCGACTTGCCAAACCACAAAATTGACCTTCCTTTACCGATATAGCAGGACATGCTTACCTATTTTCAGCGATCCGTTCATATTATTTTCACCACTATTTTGCACTTAACGCCCAATGGAATATTTACTTTCAGCAGTCCCCATGGTCCCTAGTATGGTGTCTTAACTTTGGTTGCTGGTGATTTCTATTCTTGATCAGAATAGTCACATTTTCATGGTAACATGCTAGTTTGAAATCTATATCTGTGATAGTCTAGTGCTTTTACTGTCCTTTGTCGACAGATTTTAATATCTATATGAATGTGTTATTACTGTATAACTTGATTTAGTCACTGATATATTGCCGATGTGACTTTAAATCTTAACTCACTCACTCACTCACTCACCCAGATAGGGACGATTGATTAATCTCTGGCATTGACGTTTGGAATTTGTAGACGTGTCTGGGTGTAGTCCCTGAGTTACATCTTAAACTAAGTCACGCATAATTCACACTATAATATGGCGACCTTATCCAAAATATCAAGGAGTGTCACCTAAATGTGGATTAAGAGGTCACCAATTGCAAGGTAGATAAAAGCAACAAAAACTGTTTTCATAATTATTAAACATCTCTACTAAAAGAGAAACTATTGTATGATTCCGACTATATCATGGGAATGTCTTCCTGAAGCACTATCAAATGATAAAAGTTGAGCATATCCTTGGAGGAAACAGTGTCCTGGGTTAGCAGATAAATTTTTATTTGGCTCTTTTTTCGTTTGTAATCAGAGTCAATAAAATAGAGAAATCAAGCATACGGCTATTAGGGGAGCCTTACACATTCAGATTTTGATAGGATAAGACTTTAATACTTAGGTTCAGTGGCCAACTCCAGAGGGAAGAATTCCCGACGTCATTCTGCTTCTTATTAACTCATGTGAACTTCTGAATGATTTGTTGCATGGTTGCGAGTACTCTTGTTGCATGGTTGCAAGTACTCTATGTTCATCGAGTACCTTTATTGTGATCCCTGACTTCACGGTTTCCAGTGAAAACCTTTATTCACACTCATCTTACTTTTAGAATAAAAAGGTTTGAGGTATGAATATCATATTAAAAAAAATATGGTTCTTAAGTTCGATAATCGCATCGACAGTAACTGTCAATTCTCAGGAAGCAGTTTGTTTGAAGTAGAGTCATTATTTTAATTTTATCGTGATTCGCCCTGTGTTTTATTTTTTGTAAATGCCATTTCCATTTTGGTAGTTCCTTTCATGTGACAAAGATACGAGCAAGTGTACACCGAATGCTTTATGTTTCAATTATGTCTAGCGTCATTTTGAAAAGGTAACTGTTAACAGACTTGGGGGCAGTTTCTTAAGGTCGATTGTGTGTTATATTGAATATGGCTATAAATTTGTTCTCTCTTTTTATAAGTTTGTTCGTTTGTTGTTGAACGCTGCACTATTCCAGCCATATGAGGGCAGCCTGACTTGGTTGATGCATGTCATCGATCCCAATTGCGTGGATCGATGCTCATGATATTAATCACTGGATTGTCTGGTCCAGACTGGATTATTTTTTTCATACCGCCGTCATATAGCTGGAATATTGTTGAGTGCTGCGTTAAAGAGTAAAACAAACAAAACAAATGTAAATAACCGAGTCTCGACCAGACAATACAGTATATCCGGAAGTTTGCTGGGAACCAATTGTAACCTGGAGTCCCCACAGTTTACTTGTTTTCATGGTAATAACGTAAGATGTCATCACAACATAAACCAGCTTCTAAGTGAACGGTACAAAACGAAGAAATTCACAAGTTTGAATGACAATAAAAACGGAAACAGTTCTGTTCCACGATAGATGACTCCCAAATCAAGAGACCCGTGAAGATTCCGGGGAGAATAGGTCTTCAGCAACCCATGCTTGCCGTTAAAGGCGACTAACGGGATCGGCTGACTTGGTTGATGCATGTCATCGTCTCCTAATGGTGTGGATCGATGCTCATGATGTCAATCACTGGATTGTCTGGTCCAGACTCGATTATTAACAGACCATCGTCATATAGATTGAATATGGTTGATTGGGGCGTTAGACAACAAACAAATAAAAAATATCAAGCCTCGCTAGCGATTTCCGCAGGATCTTATGCTCTTTTGAAAGATTATGTTTGAAATCCACTGCGGAAATTTTAGAAGGTGACCCTTTCTTGTGAGGAAATGCCAGGTTGAAGCTCCTCGGAAATCTCACATTTACCGGTCAGAATCATCTAACATTAAGGCTTTTGGGGCTTACGATACCTACATGAACCGCTTCACATATGGAGAGCCAGCCCTCAACGCTCAGACGCTGTGGCAACCCTTGCGCTATCTAAACACAGCCTAAGCAAGATTTGATGTCGACACGCGTTGACTGTTAGTGACACGAACATGATGATAGGTGGACAATTAATGCGCTTGTGACATACATTGCTTTTTTTCAACCTACAACATTGTGTTACATCGTCATATCTAGATTCTAGACGCCAACTATCTTTTGATTCTTGGTTTGGAATTATTGATTTTTAGTTGGTCATGACATCCGTGATGAAATCATCTTTTAACATCAGAAGGATATATAGCGAACACCACTGGACGGAAAACAAACTGACATTATTCAAACTTTTTCGTTGAGGAAAGTGAGCGGTGTATGCCATCAAATTGGTATCTTTCAGAGATCGCCTCCAAGCTGAAAAGTACGTGTTTGATGAGGTGAGGCGTTTAGGGTTTAACGCCGCGTCAAAGATTGTTGCACTTCTGTAGCGACGTGCATGCAGTGTCTTTGTGTGTGTGACTGCTTGTACTAGTCCCGACTAATGCCGAGTTTATAGAGTTAACCAACTGTGACACCATGCCGCAGTTTAACATGAATACCCAACTCGGACACAGTATACTGACTCCGAGCCGACCAGTCTTTATTTAAGCCACTAAATTCCGAACATCGGGCAAGCTACCATCTATTAACGTCTTTTGGTATGACGCAGCTTGGGATCGAACCCCCGACCTTCCGCTCTCCGGCGGACGCTCTTTCACTAGACCAGGGACGCGGTCTAAAAAGCGATTGATATTGGGTGAACAAAATCGAAAATGAAATCAGTTGTATTTCAGCTATCGTAAGGGACAAATATAGTCATCAACAACTTTTTATCCCCCGCCGGGCCAGAATGGCCGAAGGGGGATTATGTCGTGGCGCAGTCCGTCCGTCCCACAGAGGGTACTTAGCTTGTGAAATCAACTCCCCATACAGTTTCCAGAGAATATCCCTGACACTCCACACACAAGATGTCGACATGTTGATGATACGCATATCGCAGTCCCGTTTCATTTCGACTAATTTTGACAGAGTTACTGCCCCTGTTTTACGGAGCTTCATTTGCCTAATTGTGAGAGAGGGTACTAAGCTTGTGAAATCAACTTCTCCTAAAGTTTCCAGAGAATATCCCTGACACTCCACACACAAGATGTCGACATATTGATGATACGTATATCGCAGTCCCGTTTCATTTCGACTAATTTTGACAGAGTTACTGCCCCTGTTTTACGGAGCTTCATTTGCCTAATTGTGAGAGAGGGTACTAAGCTTGTGAAATCAACTTCTCCTAAAGTTTCCAGAGAATATCCCTGACACTCCACACACAAGATGTCGACATATTGATGATACGCATATCGCAATTCCGTTTCATTTCGACTAATTTTGACAGAGTTACTGCCCCTGTTTAACGGAGCTTCATGAAATCTACTCCTCCAGTTTCCAGAGAATATCACAATATCTTACTATAACTATAACTATAGTTAGTTTCCTTGTGTAAGGCTTTTGTGGGTGAGCTACATCCTTATGGCATTAGCAACTGACTGGATTACTCCCAACAAAATGTTCTGCACAATTTGTTTCAAATGCAGTGCCATCCACTGTTGTTATTTCATAAAATACAAAGAAAATATAAACTCGTTAAAAAAATTCATGCGGGGGATGTCGTGCTCTCAGAGCACTCTTGTTCATTCTGTCGATCTACTGTTCGTTTTTATCCTGTATTGTTACTAAAGGTGAAACGATACACCGATATTCCGATGCATCGCGATACTTGACCCACTATACGATATACGATAAACGTGGGCCCATTTATCGATACGCCACGATACGGAACGCAAATCTCAAGTACAGCGTTTCCTCGCTACTGTGCCTTTCAATAAACCGCTAACGCATGGCTCCCAAAAACGTACTTACATTTTTAATAAGCTCAGGTTTTACACCGACAGATGTTTTTCCCCATCTCATTAAACATTATCCGCTGATCCCCGCAAGCACATAACAATGGAAATACAAGTCAGCAAGCCCGAACTGAAGTACGCAATTCAATACCATTATTATACTATCTTGTTATTAAAACATGTTAATTATATATCTGGACTTGTGTTTGCAGTATTTTTTATTAATTGTACTCAAAATTTCATTTAATATTGTTTTCATTAAGTTAGGTGAAATCGTGTGTGAAGAGATACAGCAACCACGGTCAGATTACCGCTTTTGACGCATTGAAACGAACTTTAGTTGCTAGAGAATGGATACATATATGAAAAAAGGCCCTACTTTGACTCGTCAAAAGTCATATTTGTGGCAATTTGGCTTATATATGTCAAAATAACGTTTTCGCAATCGAAATACATGTAGCACGGGAAGTCCCTAGGGTGACTGGTCAAATTGTTCCATACGTAAAAATATCCTGCAACAGCAATCACCAGTACCAAAATGCTACACTTGTGGTTCTTATAATTTTAAATATATATATAGTAAAAGTAGCAACTAAGGTAACACGATATTGAATATATTATTCCTGATAAAACAAAAAATTCAGATACAATTTCTTCGACCATTGCATCAAAATTCTTTGACGTTGTATCACTGGTGGAGCACATTAATACGTATCGTATCGTGACCAGAATATCGAGATGCGTATCGTATCGTGACCTTCCTGTATCGTTGCAGCCCTAATTGTTACGGGTGGGGTTATATTTTTATGGTTCTATACTAGTTTTAAAGTTTTAAATACTAGATTTTTTAAATCTGTGACAAGTCTAGTTTTTTACTGTCCTACGACGACAGGTGTTTATTCAGTCTAAATATATCTATTGTGAATGCAGTACTTTCTCTCCTCACGATATGGCTGGAATATTGCCGATGTGACGTTAAATTTTAACTCACTCACTCTTAGTCGATTGCCATTGTGTTTTCTGGCTGAAATGTCGAGCCTGACATGTTGAATAACGTATCTGAAACTCAGAATCGTGTTACTTACTATTACTGATTAGAGTTCATGTCAGCATTATGTACTACCGGGAAAAAACTGTGGATTTGTGCTCAGGCAGGGACGGATTCGGGATTTTGAAAAAAAAGGGGAGAGGGGGCTCATCAAGAAGCCTACCCCCCCCCCCCCCCAAATCACAGGCGTTATATGTAAACCATTAGTAAACATGTTACCTTGTTAGGCAGTGCGCGTACACGAATGTGATCAGGAGGCACGGGTGACCCAGTGGTGCCGCAATTCGCTGTGCAGAGTTGCGTCCTTTGGACACGCCAGAAACCTAGGATTGTGGGTTCGACTCCCGGTTCGCCCCGATTATGTTCCTAGCTTTGTCAGCACCATACCCGTGCTCGTGGGTATCACCAAAGTGGTAAGAGACCTGCATCAGGGAAAGTCCCAAAATGTCATTTCGCGCCCATTGAACCGGTATTTGTAACCTTGGTGTGTTGAAGATCTGGACGTGCCAGGCCTAAAATCATGATCCTCATGATGCCAATCACTGGATTGTCTGGTCCAGACTGGATAATTTACAGACCGCCGATATGTATCTGAAAGCTGCGTTAAACAAGCAAACAAAATCAAACCCGTCAGAAAGCGAGACGTCCTTCGAAGTCTCTTGACCGCTAACCAAAGCAGCAAGGATGAGGTGAGGTGAAATTGGGTTTAACGTCGCGTCCAAGATTATTGCACTTATATAGCGACGTGCATGTACGTGTATGTGTGTGTTTGGCTGCTTGTACTAGTCCGGACTGATGCCGATTTATAGTGCTAGCTCACTGAGATACCATGCCGCAGTTTAACATGAATACCCCACTCAGACACAGTATACTGACTCCGAGCCGACCACTCCTTGTTTTAGCCCCTTAATGCCGAGCGCCAGACAGGGTAACAACAAGTACAATCTTTTAACGTCTTTTTGTATGACGCGGCCCGGGATCGAACGCTGGACCTTCCGCTCTCCGGGCGGACGCTCTACCACAAGACCACGGAGGCTGTCCGCAGCAAGGATGAATGTGGACCAGATATCAACGGGCTGTGAATTCAAGGCGCCACAACATGTTACCCGATGAGTCGCGGTTCTGCCTGATATTCACAGATGGCAGGAAGCATTGCTGGCGTCGAAGGGGACCTTAATTCGATCCAGGACCATGATCGTTGTTGGGGTTATAGTCTGGTTCTCCCACCCCACCATCAATCACATAATCCTGAACGGGACTCTTGACTGGCCAGTGACGTGACAAAATCTTACTGTTGTTGGCCCTTTCGCACGGAATGTTCCCAGCAATTATGAATTCCAAGATGATAACGCCAGACCACATCGTGCCCACGTCGTCACCCATTACCTACGGCTGTAAAATGCCACTATGCTTGTCGTAAGAGGCGACTAACGGGATCGGGTGTTCAGGCTCGCTGACTTGTTGAATCATGTCATCGTATCCCAATTGACCCATGAAGGGGGTAGAATAGGTCTTCAGCAACCCATGCTTGCCGTAAAAGGCCACGCTCAGCAATATTCCAGTTATATGACGGCGGTCTGTAGATAATCGAGTCTGGACCAGACAATCCAGTGATTGATATGAGCATCGATCCACGCAATTGGGATCGATGACATGCTCCAACCAAGTTTGCGAGCCTGACCACCCGATCCCGTTAGTCGCCACTTACGACAAGCGAAGTCGCCTGGGATAGCGATGGACAACTGGAAACCATGTCTTAAATTGTCACTGATTGCTAATAGGCTTGTCAGCGCTAATTTACTCTACTGTGTGCGCTTCCATTTGTCCTTGCTCATCAGCTATCAGGGGCGGTCGGGTAGCCTAATGGTTAAAGCGTTCGCTCGTCACGCCGAAGACCCGGGTTCGATTCCCGACATGGGTACAATGTGTGAAGCCCATTTCTGGTGTCCCCCGCCGTGATATTACTGAAATATTGCTAAAAGCGGCGTAAAACCAAACTCTCCCTCATTGCATTTATTCACCAGATGAAGGACTAAGCATAAACTCCTGAACGTTGTGTTCCTCATTAAAAAGAAGTTGACATTCCAGCTATATGACGGCGGTCTGTAAAATAATCAAGTCTGGACCAAAATATCAGTGATTGACATCATGAGCATCGACCCACGCAACTGGGATCGATGACATGCATCAACCAAGTCAGCGAGCGTGACCACCCGATCTCGTCAGTCGCCTTTCACGACAAGCATAGTCGCCTTTTACGGCAAGTATGGGTTGCTGAAGACCTATTCTACCCCGGAATCTTCACGGGTCAGGTAGGTATGCTACAAAATGTCGTGTTGATCCTCTTGATCAAAGTTATCTTGTATTACTAAAGTTTTAAGCTACACTTGACGCGATAAATAAAGTTAAAATAAATATTTGATCACTTTGTAGTCAACATAGATCCCTTTAAGACGTTCTTTCAAACCTTGACTTTTTAAACTCTTGAGATGGCAATAATGAATAATTCAATTACACTCCAAAAGATTTAAGTGCCACGACTGATCTCAAAGACGTGACATTTTACATGTTATGGTCTTTAGATTATTCAGCGAGCGCTGGTACATATGGCTTCGGCACGAACGGAACATACATAGTCTCATGTTAAAACATTCCTGCAATAACGAGAATTGAAATTCAATTACCAAAACAGAAAGTAAGAAAATATGCATTAAACCCATTTAAAAATGAAATTTGGCGTCACTGTTCTGTTTCAATGAGATCTGTTTGCTTGAAGGAACAAAATCAATATTTTTGGAAAAACAAATTCATATAAAATATGAAGTTCTTACAACGCAAACTCGGTACAGAGAACTTCACATCTCTGCAGATAATGCAACAATGCTGGTGTCCTCACATCCTCTAATGTCAAGGTAGACACATTCCTCTAATGTCGCGTTTGTGTGTGTGTGTGTGTGTGTGTTTGTGTGTGTGTGTGTGAGAGTCCAAAACAATGCCGCATTGTTAGTACAACGCAACCCAGATATAATACAAAGCATTGCTTTACCGACATTGCTCATATTATTCAAAGTTGGTTAGTTTGTTGTTAAACACAGCACTCAGCAACATTCCAGCTGAATGACGGCGGTCCGTAAATAATCGAATATGGACCAGACAATCCAGTGATTGACATTATGAACATAAATCCACACAATTAGGAACGATGACATGCATCAACCAAGTCAGTGAGCCTAACCACCCGATCCCGTTAGTCGCCTTTTACGACAAGCATAGTCGATGAAGGGGTTGTTGAAGACCTATTCTATCCCGGATCTTCACGGGTTTGTTATTCAAAGAATCGTTTTATCTTCTACTGCTCATTATCGAGGTTTGTATGTTCATTTTTATTTTTGTCTTATATTTCATACATGTACAATCGCCAGCAGCTAGAGGGATGGTGTAAATCGCACGGGGGTTACCATGCAGGTAGCAGAGGTACTGCAACTCCCCAGGGTCCTTTGTATAGTGATCTGCTTTCAGTTGCTGGCGATCTATAGCCCGAGGTTATATTGTAATGTCAATTTCTTGTTATTACATTTTAAAGCTCCAATGCTGTCTTTATATACAAATTTGTGATATTCTAGTTGTAATACTGCCCATCGCCGACACCAGTTTAAATATTATTATTATTATTATTATTATTATTATTATAATTACAGAACTTTTGCTAGTCACGATATGGCTGAAATATTGCCGATGTGACTTAAACGTTTAACTCACTCACAGCAGTCAATGAAGATATCTTACAGTGTTGTAAATAAAAGCGACAAACCCTGTCCATATCCATACGAAATCTCTGCCAAAACAGTGTCGCTTGTACGACTCCAACTATATCATGAGCATGTATTTGTGAATCACTATCAAAAAGTAATGATACCAGGTGTTCGCGAAAAGGTGAGAGTATCCTGCCTAACCCGTGGCACCTGTCACAAGCACACGCAAAGGCAAGTCAATTGAGCATCTGCAAACACAAAGGAACATTTGGTACAAGTCAAATAGGGAATTGCATTGGACATCATTCTTGTCACTGATGTGTCAAATTTGTCCTCCACATGTTTACCATAACTTTAAGCTTTACAAAGTTCTTGGATGTTGTAACCTTGATCAAACAACTTGTAGCGTTTTAAGTACAAGTCCATGAAATCAAACCTTCAAGGGTGAAGGGAGAGTCTTACACGTACCTATGAAATGTAATGAAACAAGATATCTCAGATGCATCTGTTGTTTTATGGTAAATATAAAAAAAGTCAACGCCAGAGAATAACCAGTCTCAATTATCTGCCAAAACAGATTTCTTTGGGCGTACAAGTCAAAACAGCGGTGAGAATTATATAACTGGGTCATTGAAAATCAATGTCATCAGGTGTTTGTGTGAAATTTCAAGCGTAAGGAACACTTCCAGTATTACATGTATTTCCAACAAGTTTTGTCAAAGGATGTACAAAACAATTCATATATGGTAAATGTCTTGAAATCAAGAGGTTGCAAAACTGGCTCTGCATAGAGAATGGGTGCCTCATTATTGCCCCAATTCAATCTGATTGGTGAACTAGTTTTGTTTCAAAATGAAGAGTAAGTGTCCGACACATGGGGCAAAGATGATAATTGGACATTTTCTATTCCATAGATATAACAGCACCAAAAGCATTTCCATAATCATAATATAATTAGACAACGTCTCAATTATCCACCGAAACAGATTCCGTTGGCTGTAAAAGTAAAGGGGAAAATTAGATGAATGGATCACTGAAAGTCTTAAACAATCTCTGTCAAAAATATGGTAACTATAGAAACCCATGGCACCTTCTCCATCACCAATATGCCATTTCTGTGATGGCTAATGGCACCATCAGACAACACCAATATTTTAAAGATATTTTTCTAATCCAGGTCGACTTTGGAAACTTGGTTTTAGGTACATAAATCATGGTGTCACTACTCGTTATCAGATTAGACTGAAAAGTATGAAATAATTTTGAAAAAAAGTTCTAATTTGTCGTTTCCGTTTTCTGACAACAACCACTCAGAAAAACAACAAAATTACGCAATTATTCAATATTACGAAATGCCACGCTTGTCCGAAAATAAGCGACTGCGAGCCATTGGTATGCTTGAAGTAGGATCGAGTCAACGTGATGTTGCAAGACAATTTAACGTCCACAGAAACACCATTTGGTGTTTATGGCAACGTTGGCAACAGACGAATGCAGTCAGAGAGCATCCTCGGAGTGGCAGGCCACGCGTAACCAATAATCGACAAGACAACTGGATTCGAACAACACACCTACGAAATCGATTCCAGCCAGCAACAGTGACTGCAAGAAGCATCCCTGGCCTTCGACGAATATCTTCACAAACCGTACGTCGTCGCCTCAGATGTGCATGGATTGTCGCCAGAAGACCCGCCAGACGTCCCATTTTCACAGGAAACCACCATCAAGCACGTCTACAGTGGTGCAGACAGCGTCCAGCCATGAAGTGGGGACAAGTTCTATTCACTGATGAGTCTCATTTTCACCTCAGCCGCAGCGATGGACGGATTCGAAAGTACCGTACGGGGGCGGCAGCGTTATGGTATGGGGTGGAATTACAGCAAGACAGAGGACCCTTTTTATAGTGGTAGAGGCCGGCTCGCTCCCCTGATCTCTCACCAATCGAGCACATGTGGGATGAGATGGATCGGCGCCATCGACGTCAACCACGTGTTCCACAGACACTCCAGGAACTTCGAAACATGCTCCAGCAGATATGGACAGCCATCCCACAGGACATTGTGCGACGCCTGGTCCAATCCATGAGACGAAGATGTGTTGCTTGCATCGCAACCAGAGGTGGACACACACGCTACTGATTTGGAAATTGACATTTTGGCATGTTCATGTTTTTTTTAATGAAATCACGCATTTTCTGAAGTCAGTATGGAAAATTAAACCATTTGAAAACTTGAAGTCTTTTATCTGTTGCAAACCGAAATTGTTTCAGATTTGGTAAAAACATAACTTTGCATTAAATCCTATTCAATGTCACAGGAACATTTGTTGTTCAGTATATCTTCAGAGGTTCAGGTTAATTTGTCAAAAATGAAAGGAAATGCCATCTGAAGTTTACTGCGAAAACAGCATGTGAAATGCTGGACTTCCTTAGCATGTACATAAAATTGGGGCTTACACATATAGGTAAGAAGTAGACATCCCCATGGGCACCAATTGCGCTCTTGTTGATCTTTTTCTTTGATCATATGAATCGGACTTTCTGCTCGTATTGGCAAAGTAGTTGATTTGTTGTTTAACGCCGCACTCAGAAATATTCCAGCTATATGACGGCGGTCTGTAAATAATCGAGTCTGGACCAGGCAATCCAGGGATTGACATCATGAGCATCGATCCACGCAATTGGGATCGATGACATGCATCAACCAAGTCAGCGAGCATGACCTCCCGATCGCGTTAGTCGCCTTTTAGGGCATGTATGGGTTGCTGAAGACCTATTCTACCCCGGAATCGATTGGCAAAGTCAAAACAAGGTACTTTGGCTAAGAAGTGTAACTTCAGGTATATCAATGATTTGATATCGTTCAATAACCATCAAATAGAGACCACTGAGGCCGCTTTGTTTGTTTCATATTTAGATCCATGCGTAAAGATTCTGAGTGATTAAACACTCCACAAAACTGTATGACAAGAGGGATGATTTCAACTTTCCCTTAATGTCGAGCTCAAGCCTGGGTCTGTACATTTCATTTAGGCAGGGAGTAGGCATCCCCTTGGGCATCAAGTGTGCTCCCCTTCTTGTGGATCTGTTTCATTATGCATATGAATCAGAATCTCTGCTCGGATTGGCAAAGTCAAAACATGGGAATTTCACCAAGAGGTTTCACTTAGAGTGAGTGAGTATGGTTTTACGCCGCTTTTAGCAATATTCCAGCAATATCACGGCGGGGGACACCAGAAATGGGCTTCACACATTGTACCCATGTCGGGATTCGAACCCAGGTCTTCGGCGTGACGAGCGAACGCTTTAACCACTGGGCCACCCGACCGCCCCGGTTTCACTTAGAACTTCAGGTATATCGCAGATCTGATATCGTTCAATAACCATCAAACATCCTTCCACTAATTTACCCACGTGCAACTAGAAATAAAGGAGACCAGTGAGACTGCCTCATCTGTTTCATGTTTAGATCTATGCATACAGATTATGCACCAAACACTCTCCACAAGACTGTATTAAGAGTGACTTCAACTTTCCCTTGGACAACTTTCCCTTTATGTCGAGCAATATTCATGCAGCTCGGGCCTTTGGTTTCTACATTGCACAGCTTTTGAGGTACAATCGAAAATGCTCATTTTACCAGGATTTCAAAGATCGTCATCCAACTCTTGCTCAAGAAATGACGCATCAGTGACAAAAATGACGACCGATGCAATTACCTATTTTGACTTCTACTATATGTTCTCGCGTTTTTCTTGTTAACAGTTGACTTGCCCTTGCATGTGTTTGTGACGGGTGCCACCGATGGGGCAGGATAAGCTTACCTGGAATTATCACTATTTGATAGTGATTCGTAAACACATGCTCATGAATAAGTCGGTAACGCACTATCAACAATTGGCAGAGATTTGTTATGAATATGGAAAGGGTTTTGTCGCTTTTATTTATATATTCCTATTCTGCATGAATTTATACGCAATTATACCGTGGAAAATTACATGTTTGGGTCTGACTTGTTGTTTTGTAACTTACATTATTCCTGGACATAACACAGCGTCTCATTTCTCCAATCCGTAACTGATTTATCAAGCTCACAAGGTTGTTGGTTGGTTTGTTGTTTTACGCCGCACTCAGAAATATTCCAGATATATGACAGCGGTCTGCAATAATCGAATCTGCACCAGACAATCTAGTGATTAAATATCATGAGCATCGATCCACGCCATTTGGATCGATGACATGCATCAACCAAGTCAGCGAGCCTGACCACCCTCTTACGCCAAGCATAGTCGCCTTTAATGGCAAGCATGGGTTGTCGATTTTAAAAAAAAATAAAGATACGGCGTCTGGTACATTATGCATATGTGCAGTTATTTGTCCGTTATTCTCAATTTCTGCAGGCTTTTTTTTACACAAGACCAGATGTAGTGCTTTTCCACGGATGTGAGAAAAAACACTGTGAAAGATAATACGAACCTATTCATCTCACCTAGACGTGTTATCGTTCTGACATTTTAGCATCAATAATTCATCTCAGTAACTGTGCTCAAAGAACGGATTTGATGTTCTGCTTCGATACCATTATATCTCGGATATAAGGGAAATGGAATATCAACAAACGATCTGGTCGAACCTGTTGCTTGAAAGAATCTGACGCACTGAGAAAGAGGTATTGTACATGCAACAGCGCAATTCAGGGATAAGTGTGGGGAAACTACAAGAGGTCTGACAGAAAGGAGATTGTCATGTCAAATATGTTGAAAAGAGGAATTTCATACAGCATGGAATTCAGCGTTGTTCAATCAGCCTCGTGATATATGCGCAGACAATACGTTTATTTACTTTGGTTATTATCATACATTCCGGGGTAGAATAGGTCTTCAGCAACCCATGCTCGCCGTAAAAGGTGACTATGCTTGTCGTAAAAGGCGACTAACGGGATCGGGAGGTCAGGCTCGCTGACTTGGTTGATGCATCTTATCGTATCCCAATTGCGTAGATCGATGCTCATGATGTCAATCACTAGATTGTCTGGTCTAGACTCGATAATTTACAGACTGCCGTCACATAGCTGGAATATTGCTGAGTGCGGCGTTAAACAACAAACAAACAATCAGCCCCAAAAAGATTTGAGCTATGTGTCTGCATAGAAGTGACACATATCCGCTTTGCTTCGACCATTGTCTCAAATCATCTTATAATTTTAGGGTGGTCGGGTAGACGGTAGTGGTTAAAGCGTTTGCTCGTCACGCCGAAGACCCGGGTTCGATTCCCGACATGGGTACAATGTGTGAAGCCCATTTCGGGTTACCCCCGCCGTGATATTGCTGGAATATTGCTTAAAGCGGGGTAAAACCATACACACTCACTCTTATGATTTAAACCACCGATTCAGGTTGGCGTGAAATCAAACAGGAAATTAAGAAAATGCAATTCGTGATTGATGAACACTTATAGTTCATATTACTGCAAGACAGTTTAGTCAGTATAATGAACCAGCATTCTTCTTTCATACAAACTCATTCGACATTGTTATTGGAGAGCTTTATCCGTACATGAAATGGTACATTATTATGAATTGCCATTCTGTAAAATAATGGGGGGCACGGGTGGGCCAGTCGTCTACGGCGCCGCGATTCGCTGTGCAGAGTTGCGTCCCTTGGGCACGCCAGAAACCTATGATCGTGGGTTCGAATCCCGGCTCGCCCCGATTATGTTTCTAGGTTTGTCAGCACCATACCCGTGCTCGTGGTTTCACCGAAGTGGTAAACGTCTGAGACCTGCATCATTTCGGGCTTTCCTCCCATATTAAGCTGACACGCCGCGATATAACTGGAATACTGTAAAAAGCATTGTAAACCCAACTCACTCAATCACTCACTATAAAATAATGAGGGGTCAATTCAAACATAGTGCTAACAGAATATTTTAACTTAAGTTCACTGAACTCTGAGATCAGAATGATGGTTCCTCTTACTCATATTGGGGCGGTCGGGTAGCCTAGTGGTTAAAGCGTTCGCTCGTCACGCCGAAGACCCGGGTTCGATTCCCGACATGGGTACAATGTGTGAAGCCCATTTCTGGTGACCCCCGCCGTGATATTGCTGGAATATTGCTAAAAGCGGCGTAAAACCATACTCACTCACTCACTTACTCATATTACTTACTGAACAGGCTGATCGATACATATTTACAGTTCCTATGACAGAGGCGCCTATATTCCGTGGATGGTAACCCTGTTTGAAAACAGATCAACTTCAGTTTGGGATAGCAAGTAAAATATGGTACTTATTAATTAATATGCCACCGTGTTCATGTCACTCTTAGTCGTCAAAATATATTTCTTGTTAATGTTATCTTGACGGTGATACGTGTTGGTGTATTTAAATCTGGCAGAAGGAGGAAAAGTGTCGCCATTCTGTCTGAGATTTACGGAAAGCTGAAATGTTTTAAAGTAGGTTTACCGCATCATGTCATCATGTTACTCTTACAACTTTGAACCTCCGAGATAAATTTCATGTTTCAAAGTAATACGTTGACATTTTGAAAAATAATTGCTTTTTAGAAACGTTCTGAGATGCAGCATGCACCAATCTCCCCTGTATGGAGTACAGGTCAGATGTATCTGAGTGAGGTCAGGAGGATAGTTAAACGACAAATTGTAACCTTTTTGTTGGTGTGTCGCCATACCCCGATGGCTTCAGTTGATATAGCAGGTATAGTATCACATAATGGAAACTGCAATGAAATGAGAGACATCGGATATTCAGTGGTTTAGTCTTGTACCCTGCGATGACACCAGGTATTCACACCCTTAATTCCCCGTCCTGCGTGACAACGGGCATTCAGTGTTAGTCCCCAGTCCTGCGATGACGCCAGGTATACAGAGTTTTAGTCCCCTGTCCTGCGATGACACCAGGTATTTAGAGTTTTAGTCCCCTGCCCTGTGATGACGCCATGTATTCCGAGTTTAGTCCCCTATCCTGCGATGACGCCAGGTATTCAGAGTTTTAGTCCCCTAGTCTGCGATAACACCAAGTATTCAGAGTTTTAGTCCCCTGTCCTGCGATGACACCAGGTATTCACACCAATAATCCACCGTCCAGCGATGACACCAGGTATTCAGAGTTTTAGTCCCCTATCCTGCGATGACACCAAGTATTCAGAGTTTTAGTCCCCTGTCCTGCGATGACACCAAGTATTCAGAGTTTTAGTCCCCTGTCCTGCGATGACACCAGGTATTCACACCAATAATCCACCGTCCAGCGATGACACCAGGTATTCAGAGTTTTAGTCCCCTATCCTGCAATGACACCAAGTATTCAGAGTTTTAGTCCCCTGTCCTGCGATGACACCAAGTATTCAGAGTTTTAGTCCCCTGTCCTGCGATGACACCAAGTATTCAGAGTTTTAGTCCCCTATCCTGCGATGACACCAAGTATTCAGAGTTTTAGTCCCCTATCCTGCGATGACGCCAAGTATTCAGAGTTTTAGTCCCCTGTCCTGCGATGACACCAAGTATTCAGAGTTTTAGTCCCCTATCCTGCGATGACGCCAAGTATTCAGAGTTTTAGTCCCCTATCCTGCGATGACACCAAGTATTCAGAGTTTTAGTACCCTATCCTGCGATGACGCCAGGTATTCAGAGTTTTAGTCCCCCGTCCTGCGATGACACCAAGTATTCAGAGTTTTAGTCCCCTGTCCTGCGATGACACCAAGTATTCAGAGTTTTAGTCCCCTATCCTGCGATGACACCAAGTATTCAGAGTTTTAGTCCCCTGTCCTACAACGACACCAGGTATTCACACCATTAATCCACCGTCCAGCGATGACACCAGGTATTCAGAGTTTTACTCTCCTCTGTCAAGATCACAGTGTATATATTTCTTTTAAGTTGGTTTGACTCAATGTATTAGAGTGTGGTTGGACTGTATGTAAGCTGTGAGCTTTAAAGGTGTTAAGTGAGATTGCTTAGGTCAGGAGTGAACGTCTTGTGTTGTATGATCAGTTTGATTGAATGGGTATTTAAGAAGACTGTCAACAAAAAGTCAGGGCAGTCTATGAACATTGTACTGTATAATAAATTTTAAAAATATGTATGTGAATAATTAAATGCTTGTTTTTAAATTTGGTGTGATGCTATTAGCAACTGACATTATTAAAGGCTCTGTCCAGGAGGTTAACGTAGCGTAAACATATTGTCCCCCTGTGTGACACGTAATCCTAGCATAATCGATGTAACTATCATCAACCAGTGTTTTTAAGCAAACCCATTGCTGAGTATTTTTTAATATTGGCTAGTGGTGTTCACAACCACCAGTGGCTAAAGTGATGACGTAAATCCTGCTAGGGTATCATGCAGGAAGCAGAAGTACTGTAAGTGCCCATGATCCCCAGCGAGGTGGCCTAGCTTTGGTTACTGGTGGCCTATAGCCTGTTTTTTAAACTGTATTAATGATATTGTAATGCTCATATGTTTCATCAATTGTTTTTAAATATAGTATGCTCCAATATGTTTCATAAGTTGCTTTTAAATATGTCATTGCATAAATAACTTAATTGTATATATATTAGCTTGGTCTCGTCGCTATATGGCTGAAATAATGCCGATGCGACGTTAAATTTTAACTCACTCACTCACTAGATTGAACACATGTATGTGTTAGCTGTATAGTGACATATACATGTATATATATGTAATAATAGAATAGTATACACATGTATGAACATATGTGTTGTGTGAATTCATTACGAATGAAGTGATTACAATCTTCAATATCTCACACAAACGGAGTCTTGATTTGGCCGTGTTTTGGCAGTCGTCGTTGTATTTAAAACAACCACCACCATATCATTATATATGCACATGTACATTTACTTTTGATATTGGAATTGGTTATTCTGAGTAGTGCTTGCTCAATGTATGTTTAACATCTATGCTTGTTTAGTTATTCTGAGTAAAACTGCTTGATCTATGTTGAATAACCGTGTAGAGTTATTTTGAGCGTGCTACCATGCTCATTTGCGTGTTGAATAACTATAAATGTACCATTCTGAGTATATAATACTCGATGTACATGTATGGTAAAAGGTTGATATTATGTAGACTGACGTGTATACGTGTGTTATATAGTGTCCGGGAACTCAGAGGGGCACCTGTACGAAGTATGGGGCAGTGTCATTCATTTTTAAGAAGCCTGACCCCAGGGCGACAGATGGCCAAGTATTAGAATATGTTTACATCTTGATGGAAGAAGACCTGTGTGAGAATTATATGACCATGAGTGAGTGAGTGGGGTTTAACACCGCTTTTAACAGTATTCCAGTTATATCACGGCGTGTCAGCTTAATGTGGGAGGAAAGCCCGAAGTGATGCAGGTCTCAGACGTTTACCACTTCGGTGAAACCCATGAGCACGGGTATGGTGCTGACAAACCTAGAAACATAATCGGGGCGAACCGGGATTCGAACCCACAATATTAGGTTTCGGGTATGGTACTGAGAAACCTAGAAACCCCTATATGACTATGAACAATGAAAAGTGTACAGTGCGGTGATGGTTGAAAGAGACATGGGGAAAGTGACTTTGTAGATATTGTGTACATAATAATGTGTACGTGTAAGACAACAGATTGTTGACAGGCATGTATTGAAGTCCTGATGTATTGAAATATTGATGCATTAAAGTATTGATGGTGTGATGTGTTAATGTTCTGATGGTGATGCAATGATGTATAAGAAGGGATTTAGGAGGTACAGTATTTGTACAATATTAGTGTATTCGTTTGTGGTGTTGAGTAAGTGAGTGAGTGAGTGAGTGAAATTTAACGTCACATCGGCAGTATTTCCGTTATGTCGTGACGAAACAGTTATAATAATTATATTTTGATTTAATAAAAAGCTGTCTACGATGGACATCAAGATAACTAGAATATCACAGTTTCAATTGTAAAACTAGTTGAGAACAGTTAAAACAATACATTTTCAATCAACAATATAATATAAAAATGGGCTATAGATCACCAGCAACCAAAGTTAGCCCACCGTACTGGGGACCGCGGGGACTTACAATACTTTTGCTACCTGCACGGCTCCCCAGCAGGATTTACACCATCCCTTCAGCTGCTGGTGATTATATGCAATTTAGCCAACCGTTAAAATAAACAAATATACTACGTTTAAAACCGAGGTAAGAATAAATGTACTTTGAATGATGTGGTTTTACATATCCTCTCAGGTGGACAATAATTTTACGCTTCTTCAACCCCCTTTGAGGATATAGCCACAGACAATCTAAGTTACAAATTATACATTACCAATATAAAATATAGCTATTTACACAATTCAAAATTTATCAAAAAGTTCAATTTCTTTTAAAAAACCTATAATTAAATGAGAATTTATACAATTAAAAAGAACTTAATTGATGATGATTTGAAATATGTATCCCTTGTGATGGAAAAATCAACACAGTCAAGCAGCATAACTACAAATGTTAGACTTATAGCACCATGATGCCATCCTGTTTTATTTGCCATTTTAATTTAATAAACATATTAAGTGTGTATATAATGGCAGTAATCTAACAATGGGTATTATAGAAACATTAATAACAACCATGAACAAACTGCAACTTAATAACATGTTCAGTAATCAGGTTCACTGAAATGTCAACTCAATTGAAAAAAATCTTGATATAGAAAATTATGAATATCACAATCACCAATGGATTCAATGCAACAAGTTCAAACAGTTTCACTTTCAGCCATAAGTTGCAAAGTAAAAAGAAGAAATACCTATCACTCTTAACTAAACAATTATAGCAATATTGCAAAACATTGAACTTGAACATTAAAAAATGTCAACTATTGAACAACAGTGTAGAATCAACAATACTATATGGATGTAGTCCCTTGATGATAAATTGGGCTATCATGTTAGATATCTCCTTCGGCCTGGATTCAAAGTCCCTGTACTTCTTAGTGTTTGCAAATGAATTGATTATGGTAGGTTGAGATGGGGATTGTTTTGTTGATTTTGCATTCGATTTCGTTTCTTCACTACGAGTTTGAGATAACATTGTTGTTGATGGGCCTATCTTTCCTGCCAAAGTCGATGGTGTCTTCGAAGATGCGTTGTCAAGTTTGTTGTTCCGTCGGCGTATTTCACAAACGATTCACATTTGCTAAAAACAGCAACATTTTCTTCGATTGTCTGATCGATTTTACGCTTTTTCAACCCGAAATGCTGCCACACATCGGATTTACCGCGAGTATTTCTTACGACTTCCAAGTCGTGATCCGCCATTTTGTTACCACGGATACGGCGAGATGTCGTAGCACATATATCGTTATTATAAAGGAAGGAACGCAAATCTTTATCGATCGCCTTTTAAACAACGAATTAAAACACGAAATTCAAATAGGAAATACTTTTTTTAAATGGCCGCAATTTATTGCGATATTGAAACTGTATAGCAATACGTATTCGACACGAAGCCGGATCGCGGTTAACCGGTATAGCGGTTATACCGCGCACCTCTACGCCCCTGTGGACCTGTCTTCAGAAACCCATGCTTGTCGTAAAAGGCTCATATGCTTGTTGTAAGAGGCGAATATGCTTGTTGAAAGAGGCGACTATGCTGGTCGTAAGCGGCGACTAACGGGATCGGATGGCCACGCTCGCTGACTAGGTTGATGCATGTCATCGTATCTCAATTGCTCATGATATTAATCACTGGATTGCCTGGTCCAGAATGATTATTCACAGACCGCCGTCATATAGCTGGAATATTGCTGAGTGCGGCGTTAAACAACAAACAAACCAACCAACCTGCCCTGTGATTATACAATGACACCAGGTACTGACACCATTAGTCTCCTGACCTACGGACAACACCAGGTATTGACACTATTAGTCTCCTGACTTACGGACAGCACCAGGTATTGACACCATTAGTCTCCTTCCTAACGGACAGCACCAGGTATTGACACTATTAGCCTCCTGACCTACGGACAACACCAGGTATTGACACCATTAGTCTCCTGACCTACGGACAACACCAGGTATTGACACTATTAGTCTCCTGACTTACGGACAGCAGCAGGTATTGACACCATTAGTCTCCTTACTTACGGACAGCACCAGGTATTGACACTATTAGTCTCCTGACCTACGGACAGCACCAGGTATTGACACCATTAGTCTCCTTACTTACGGACAGCACCAGGTATTGACACCATTAGTCTCCTGACCTACGGACAGCACCAGGTATTGACACTATTAGTCTCCTGACCTACGGACAACACCAGGTATTGACACCATTAGTCTCCTTACTTACGGACAGCACCAGGTATTGACACCATTAGTCTCCTTACCTACGGACAGCACCAGGTATTGACACCATTAGTCTCCTTACCTACGGACAACACCAGGTATTGACACCATTAGTCTCCTTACTTACGGACAGCACCAGGTATTGACACCATTAGTCTCCTGACCTACGGACAGCACCAGGTATTGACACCATTAGTCTCCTGACTTACGGACAGCACCAGGTATTGACACCATTAGTCTCCTTACTTACGGACAGCACCAGGTATTGACACCATTAGTCTCCTGACTTACGGACAGCACCAGGTATTGACACCATTAGTCTCCTGACCTACGGACAGCACCAGGTATTGACACCATTAGTCTCCTGACTTACGGACAGCACCAGGTATTGACACCATTAGTCTCCTTACTTACGGACAGCACCAGGTATTGACACCATTAGTCTCCTGACTTACGGACAGCACCTCGTATTCACTCCATTAGTCTCCTTACTTACGGACAGCACCAGGTATTGACACTATTAGTCTCCTTACTTACGGACAGCACCAGGTATTGACACCATTAGTCTCCTGACTTACGGACAGCACCAGGTATTGACACTATTAGTCTCCTTACTTACGGACAGCACCTCGTATTCACTCCATTAGCCTCCTGACCTATGGACAACACCAGGTATTCACTCCATTAGCCTCCTGACCTTACGGACATCACCTCGTATTCACTCCATTAGCCTCCTGACCTACGGACAGCACCAGGTATTCACTCCATTAGCCTCCTGACCTACGGACAGCACCAGGTATTGACACCATTAGCCTCCTGACCTACGGACAGCACCAGGTATTCTCTCCATTAGCCTCCTGACCTACGGAGTTTAACGCAGCACTCAGCAATATTCCAGCTATAGGACTGCGATCTGTAAATAATCGAGTCTGGTCCAGACAATCCAGTGATTAATATCACGGGCTTCGATCCACGCAATTCGGATCGATGACATGCATCAACCAAGTCAGGGAGCCTGACCACCCGATCCCGTTAGTCGCCTCTTACGACAAGCATAGTCGCCTTTTACGGCAAGCATGGGTTGCTGAAGACCTATTCTACCCCGGAATCTTCACGGGTCTCTCGATTATATACATGTACTCAAGAAAAGACATATAGCAGAATACAAAGTATATGCTGGACATAAAATACAATAGCTTTGGCACAGTTGGCATTTCACGAAATACATTGTGGGGATAGCATAGTCCCTGACAGTGACTTAGTGAGTATGGTTTGTCGCCGCTTTTAGCAATATCACGGCAGGGAACCCCAGAAATGGGCTTCACACATGGGAATCAAACCCGGGTTTTCGGCGCGACGAGCGAACGCTTCAACCACTAGGCTACCGCACCGCCCCTAGTCCCTTACAGATTTAATTAGCCATAATATATATGCTTCTCCCATTTATAGCTTGTTTTACCCCTTATATGTATCACATTAATTCCGTTAGTTTTCAAAGCCGATATACATGTACGATAGCTTCCCGCCCCGGCCGCTTCAAACTAAAAGACGTTAAAAGATGGTACTTGATGTTACCCTGCCTGGCGCTCGGCATTAAGGTTGATTGGTTTGTTGGTTGTCTAACGCCGCACTCCCGATCCCGTTAGTCGCCTTTAAGGACAAGCAGTCACCTTTTACGGCAAGCATGGGTTGCTGAAGACCTATTCTACCCCAGAATCTTCACGGGTCGTCGACATTAAGGAGCTAAAGTGAGTGAGTGAGTTAAGATTTAACGTCACATCGGCAGTATTTCAGCCATATCGTGACTTAAGGAGCTAAAACAAGAACTGGTCGGCTCGGAGGCATGGTATCACAGTGGGCTAGCACTATAAATCGGCGTCAGTCCGGACTGGTACAAACAGCCACACGCACACGTGCATGCATGTCGCTATAAAAAAAAAAAAGGCGTGACTTAAAATTTTAACTCACTCACTCACGCAATAATCTTGGACGCGACGTTTCACCTCATCTCACCTGTTGTATTCAGTATGCTAATAGCCACAGCAAACATAGGTATTGGCTGTATGACTATCATAAGGCTGACTAAACAACGTTGTACTCGTGAACGCCTTCTCCCTAACATGCCAATCACCTTTCAGTGGTATCTCTTTGTAGACTGTAGACCCATTTTCCAAACTCGTATCCGACAAAAATATAGGGCATCACGGTTTGTTGCATATTGTTAATTACAATCGTCAGTATTCACAATTCACCTCCTATATAACACCTCAAAGAACAATATTGATTACAGCATTGATTTGAATGATGTTCCTCCTTTCTACCTTTGCTATTGCTTTGTTTGTTGTTTAACGCCGCACTCAGCAATATTCCAGCTATAAGACGGCTTCCTGTAAATAATCGAGTCTGGACCAGACAATCCAGTGACTGATATCATGAGCATCAATCCACTCAATTGGGATCGATGACATGCATCAACCAAGTCAGCGAGCCTGACCACCCGATCCCGTTAGTCAAACCAACCAAACCAACCAACCACACCAATCATCTCAAAATGTTTGTAACATTAAACGTACAAACACGCACATATTCAGTTTGACAAGGATGAAAGTGGTTTCATCTGTGATGACAAGATGGGTTATTGTGTCTGTAGCTATACTTACTCACAGAAGTGTTTTCGATCAAAGTGAGTGTATGTCAAGTGGTTTACTGACTCTTTTATTTAACGTATACGGTATGGTCATCCAAACCAATTTGCTTGAATAGTCTCGAAAGTGTTCTTTTGCAAAACCACATGAGTGGCATATGCAATTGTCAGGAATACTTTGGCATGCAGAAAATAATTCCACTTTGGGTAACAAATAAGATCGGATAAGTTGAGTGGGCCCTTGTTTAATCAAAGAAATTGTGTTTCGTCACTATTTGATAGTGATTCATAAACACATGCTCATGATATACTGATAGTCAGAATCGTACAATCGACTCTGCTTTTAGCAGATATTGCTTGTGAATATGGAAAGGGTTTTGTTGCTTTTATTTAAAGGCAATAGGAGTGTTGATCGAAATATCAAAAGAAATACAATTAAAAAGAATGTGCTCTTATGTGATATATTTTTATGTTCTAAATGTATTATTTCTCAAGATAAAATGTCAATATTTTGAACGAACGCGAAAGCAACATCTTCTACCTTCGCTGCATAATCTACACTGAGATATATTCACTAGATAATTAAAATATAAACAAGAAAACCTAACCATAATCAAAAGACATCATTGTACGATTCTGATTATTTTATAAGCCAGGGCTCTGACGGGTACGACAAACTGGACTCCAGTACTCGTCACCTCAAACCCGGTTCGACTTGATATTTTATATTTTGGTTCATATAGTCATATCTATGATACGGTTAATAATACAATATCGGACATATTTTTTACTTATATTACAATTAATAGTCACGAAATTGTAGATACAATAAAGTGAAAGTAGGCACCATAGCCATAAGCGTAACGCATTAAATATAAATGGTCAGTGACAGTGACGTTGAAATCTGAAATTGGATAGTCTTATCCAGTCTGTAAATAATCGAGTCTGGACCAGACAATCCAGTGATTAATATCATGAGCATCGATCCAAGCAATTCGGATCGATCACATGCATCAACCAAGTCAACGAGCCTGACCACCCGATCCCGTTAGTCGCCTTTTACGGCAAGCATGGGTTGCTGAAGACCTATTCTACCCCGGAATCTTCACGGGTCTAATTGTAATGACATCCAGTACGTAATCGTATGTTTGACTGACTATTTCTCAAATAAATTTCACTTCAAATAGTTATTTGACTTCCGACATGCCATTTATTGAAGCGCTAATGTAAATCTTATTAAATCAGTTTTATTTCAAAAACAATGTTCTCCATATAATTAATTTCTCTGATTTCTGGTTGTACTGATTATAATTAGAGACTTAGTGTAAAGTATTGAAACGCATTTCAATTTTATCTATGATAAAAATAATAACAGTAACTAACTTAGCAGTTCAAGAGCAAATAACTTAACTAGTTAACCCTGATTAACCCCAAACCACCAATAGTAAACGTTTCTGTACACATAGAAATAAGTCAGATGCTCAAATATTATTTACGAGTCCTACACTGTGTACAGTGCCCAGAACAGACAGAGTACCTCTTGTTTAGTTGTCCGATAAGGATAGGAGTGTAGAATTCGCTACGAAAGCCCATTAGGGCCAAATTCATTGATAACATTTTTTATTTAAAAGTTGTAATTACAACTTTACAACTTGTAATTACAACTTTACAACTTGTAATTACAACTTTTAAATAAAAAATGTTATCAATGAATTTGACCCTAATGGGCTTTCGTAATTCGCGGATGAACTTCTCGAATCTTGATTAACTTGATTTTCGTTACTATTAATGTCGCTGATACTGTAGATTGATATGCAGCAGGTATATTCAGAATACTCAAATTCTTCTTGAGGAAAATAATTGCATTGGGAGTGTTGGGATCAAGACTTGCTCGCTGTCAAGCTAGTTATTGTTAGTCCGACTTCCGCAAAAGCACTCTCCGATTGCACACTTAGGCCTGGAATAGCAAGGGTACTTTAGGAAGAGTATTTGTGGATTCATCTGATGAAGGAGTAAACATATATTCCGAAACGTTGTGTTTCTCAAAATAAAGACGTTGACATCCATACAATCTCTTCCTTGTGCAGCACTTCTCAATGTCATTCAAAGACTAGAAAGGTACTTTTCAGCTGGATTTGCTACTGGCAGATAAATTTTGAATATGTGTACATAGTTACCTTTTTACTGTATAGTAGTGTTTAACTTGTAACTGAGTTTGTTAGTGGCTGTATCTTCAAAGGGGGTTGAAGTACTGTAAAATTATTGTTTGGTGCAGCAAGAAGTCTTTATATTCCAGCCGTGCAGTGTCAGTGTCATTATCATCGATTTCAATAATGTCTCAAAACAAGAAAAACATGTCCTTTTAGGTTTTATCAAAATGTGATTTCTTGCGAGGTGATGGCAGCTACTGTTTCAGAACCACGTCACCCTCCAAATGATCTGTCCCTTCTCCGCGAGATTCTCTGGATCCTCATCTCCTCAGTGTCACTTGAATGTGAGATGTCGCCCCGGCCCAGAAGACTCACAACATATTCTTGAAGCTCTGTACTCGACTTTCAGAAAACGTAGGTTCTTGATGCACGGGTTGAGTGATGTCGCAATCATCGTTGGCGAGAGCCAGAATTTAACCTTCAATAACCTGGATTCGATTTTTATCACCGATCCGAGCATACTGAGTTCGGACTGGGTTAAGTGTTTCTTTAGCAACGCATAACACACGGGAATATACTCCCGCAGCTGTTGGAAATTATACACATCTCAAAAATTTTCTGTAGCCGACACGAATGGCTACAGTGTCCCAACAAGAAGCTCCATCAGCGCTTAGTGGTCGTCATTTAGGTTTAAAATTAACTTTTGTTTCTGTAACATTTCGTCAAAGAAAACGGTGAAAAGAGAGGTGTGCAACTCGTTTAAGCACTCGGCTGCCTCCGTGGTCTAGTGGAAGAGCGTCCGCCCGGAGACGGAAGGTCCGGGGTTCGATCCCCAGCCGCGTCATACCAAAAGAAGTTAAAAGATGGTACTTGTTGGTACCCTGTCTGGCGCTCGGCATTAAGGGGCTAAAACAAGGACTGGTCTGCTCGGAGTCAGTATACTGTGTCTGAGTGGGGTATTCATGTTAAACTGCGGCATGGTATCTCAGTGTGCTAGCATTATAAATCGTCACCAGTCCGGACTAGTACAAGCAGCCACACACACACACACACACACACACGCATGCACGTCGCTATATATTTGCAAAAAATCTTGGACGCGACGTTAAACCCCATTTCACCTCACCTCGCCGTTTAAGCACTCAGACATGCAACTGATGTGATAATGCTCAATAATAACATAAAGATAACATTGACTACTGGAAAGCTGAAGGCGTTAGCTTTAAAAACCAAACATTCCCTGACACGGTTCATTTATATCTGGGTTGCAGTGTTATTCTTTCCAAAGATTGATGGAATTTGTAGAAGGTCCGTCTCACATTTGAAACCTCAATGTACACAGCCTTAGGTTTCGTAACCAATGGACAATTTGGCAAGAAATGTAAAATATTTAAGCATGTGCCACGAACAGGAAATCTCAAATAATCGAATTCAATACCTCTAAATAGAGAGTGCTATACTAGAAAATACTCCTATGGCTGATTTTTTCACCAGTGACATCTTTGAAGAAATGTGCCTCATTACGTCGGCAAGCTGTTATTGATTTTCTTGATATATGACAGGATGGACAGGGCTTCTGATTTAACACCAGTGTAGAACCATTTCTTGTCAGCTAAACATTCTGCTCTTTAACACATGAGGCCCGTGAAAATCCGGGGTAGAATAGGTCTTCAGCAACCCATGCTTGCCGCAAAAGGTGACTATGATTGTCGTAAGAGGCGACTAACGGGATCGGGCGGTCAGGCTCGATAACTTGGTTGATGCATGTCATCGGTCCAAATTGCGTGGATCGATGCTTATGATGTCAATCACTTGATTGTCTAGTCTCAACTCGATTATTTACAGACCGCCGTCATATAGCTGGAATATTGCTGAGTGCGGCGTTAACCAAAACAAACTTTATCACATGATGAAATGTGCATCGATTCATTTTCATCGTCATAATTGTTTTGTCCTATGCATGACAATTACGGCACTATGTGTTCTCTGAGATGACGATTATTATTTTGTATAGTCTTTATGTTTTTAGTAATAATTTCCTTTGTTACCTATAATTTCGTGTAATAACTTTGTTAGTTTCATCATGGCCAAGGGGGACACGGGTGGCCCAGTCGTCTAAGGCGCGACGATTCGCTATGGAGAGTTGCGTCCCTTGGGCACGCCAGAAACCTATGATTATGGGTTCGAAAACCCGGTTCGCGCCCATTATGTTTCTTTGTCAGTGTCATACCCGTGATCGTGGGTTTCACCGAAGTGGTAAACGTCTGAGACCTGCATCACTTCGGGCTTTCCTCCCACATTAAGCTGACACGCCGTGATATAACTGTAATACTGTTAAAAGCGGCTTTAAACCCAACTCACTCACTCATCATGGTCGAAGAGTCCTCACAACTAGGAAATTGAGAGAGAGGACAGGTTTCTTCAGTGCAACGAAGATCTCAAGCCCATAAAATACAATTATACACAGAAGTATTTTAACCACTGTCAACATAATTTCAACCCACACAACATACTGCGGATGAGAAAAGATATCTTTGAATGGTAGTTTGGTGTCAGCACTCAATCAGTTATCTAACACGATATCATGTAAAAGAGTGATGGATGTAAGAGACACCTCGGTTGTTAAAGCTTTCGAATGGTTATGGAGTTATCCTTAATTGCACATTCTAGAGTAAAAAACGACCGGTTTTAGGCATATTTTATAGAGTCTCGTTGTGTCCACAGATGTGATCGATAAAGAGTATCGCACGTGTGCTTTCTTTGACAATAACGTGAGTGAGCGAGTTAAAATTTTAAGTCACGTCGGCAATATTTCAGCCATATCATGACTATCAAGGGTTAAACATAATAAATACATTGAGTCTTATATAAAATCCTGCCAGCGAAGAACAGTAAAATAACAAGACGTATCACAGAAAAGGATTTCAAACTAGTATTGAATCATAAAATGGATAGCACTGTACATGACAATACATTATAAAAACGGGCTATAGATCGCCAGCAATTGAAGGTGGATCACCATACAAGGGACCATGGTGACTTACAGTACTTTTGCTTCCTACATGGATCCCAGCAGGATTTACATCACCCCTTCAAGTGTTGGCGATTATTGATTAAGTTAGCCTTACATATTATAACGCCACATATTCTACGCTTAAAAACACGGTAGTTATAAATTTACTTTGAAAGGTGTGGAACTAACGTATCCTCTCAGGAGGACAATAATGTGATGGTCACATACTGAGTTTTGTGAGGAACGTCTAAGCCAGTTGTGGAGAACCTGTGTGGGGAACCTCACAGGTCATGTTACAGCCTGTAACAGGTCTTGATTCTCAACAGGCGACTATGCTTGCCGTAAAAGCCGACTATGCTTGTCGTAAAAGGCGACTAACGGGATCGGGTGGTCAGGCTCGCTGACTTGGTTGATGTATGTCATCTATCCAAATAGCGTGGGTCGATGCTCATGATATCAATCACTGGATTGTCTGGACCAGACTCGATTATTTACAGACCGCTGTCATATAGCTGGAATATTGCTGAGTGTGGCGTAAAAATAACCAACCAACCAACCAACCATGATTCTCAACACTAACGTCTCTCAAAAACGAACCCGTCGATCTGCATCAAATGTATTAATTTTTCTCTCTGAATTAACCTAACTGTAATAAAACTGATATTGAGTGAGTGAGTGTGTTGGATTTAACACCGCTTTTTACAGTATTCCAGTTATATCGCGGCGTGTCAGCTTCATGTGGGAAGAAAGCCCGAAGTGATGCAGGTTTCAGACGTTTACCACTTTTTGAAACCCACGAGCACGGGTATGGTGCTGACAAACCTGACCATGACTGCATTTGCCACCTCCTCAACCGACTTGTCTCCCATTCAAGCATTGCCTGATACTACTGGAAGGAGTGAGTGAGTTAAAATTTAACGTCACATCGGCAATATGACAGCCATGTCGTGACGAGATAAAGACAAACATTTGATTACAAAGAAATTTCAATTTGTAAAATACCTGTCGCCAAAGGACAGTACAATAACTAGAATATCACAGATGTTAGTTAAAAAACTAGTTTGAGAATATATAAAAAATAAACTACAATTCAACAACACAATATAACAATGGGTTATAGATCGCCAGCAACCAAAGTTTTGCCACCACACTAGGGACCTAGGGGACTTACGATGCTTTTGCTACCTGCACGGCTCCCCAGCAGGATTTACACCATCCCTTCAGTCGCTGGCGGTTGTAGTCATTATCAACCATCAGTTAAAACTACCAAATATACTACGGTTAAAATTGTGATAGCTATAAATTTACTTTGAAAGAAATGGAACTTATGTATCCTCCTACTGAAAGGAAGTAACGCACACAATACACTCCAACACGAGAGGAATTCCACATCGGATCGCCATTCCATGAACCAAATGCTTTGATCTGTTTTTTAGTCTTGAAACAAATATAAACCAATGTCAAATTTATCCCATAGTCCACAGACACAATCAAACAATTCCACATGTAATTTCCAGTCTGTCTAAACAGACATCACCGATACTCTGAATCGAGTTTTTCTAAGCTAAATCAACTCTGTAAAATTGGTTTCAGATACATTTTTCCATGGTGTCACAACAATCTATTTTTGACTGAATCAGATTGGACTGAATAGTATGACAAAATGACAGAATCCCAGGAGGACAGTTCCAATTTGTCGCTTCCATTTTTTTGTATGCATGACTGCAATGTTTCATTTAAAGACCTTAACATTGGCACTTAAAATAAGCTATGTAACTTTATTTTTAAATCAGAAAGGTAATTTTTATGCTCTGAAATTGAGTATGCTTAGAATCCAAAGATTCTAAAGATAAAAGTATTAATTCCCAACAGAATGAAATATGCGAAGTCCTTCTTATGCTCTTCCTCGCCATAATATTCTGGGAGTTTGCTTAACGCGGTGTTAGGTAAATGCTCATTCCTTGGTGAGATGGCTGCCACAATGGAGCAGGATGCACTCACCCTTCACCAACACTATTTGATAGTGATTCATAAACACATGGGGCGGTGCGGTAGCCAAGTGGTTAAAGGATTTGCTTGTCAAGCCGAAGATCCGGGTTTGATTCTCCACAAGGGTACAATTGTGTGAAGCCCATTTCTGGTGTTCCCCGCCGTGATTTTGTTGAAATATTGCTAAGAGCGGCGTAAAACCATACTCACTCACTCATAAACACGAGCTCAAGATAAAGTCGGATTCGTACAATGGACGATTATGGAATGGCTTCGGAGCTTTTATATACATACATACCTGGAGGTATTGCATGGTGGGGACCCATGACTGCTCTAAGCTGTTTTTTTTCAGGTGAACAATTGACTTGCCTTTGCATGTGATAGTGATGTCTGCCAACGGTGGGACAGGATACCATTTCGCGAACACCTCGTATCATCACTAAAAGAAGACTAATGGGATCGGGTGGTCAAGCTCGATGCATGTCATTGTTTCCCAAATACGTGGATCGATGCTCATGATATCAATCACTGGTCCAGACTCGATTATTTACAGGCCGCCATCATATAGCTGTAATATTGCTGAGTGAGGCGTTAAACAACAAACAAACAAATCATAAACACTATGCTCATGATACGGGTATGGTGCTGACAAACCTAGAAATGTAATCGGGGCGAACCTGCATTCGAACCAACGACCATAGTTTTCTGGTGTGCCCAGAAGACGCAACTCTTCACAGCGAACTGCGGCGCCTTCGAAGACTGGGCCACCCGTGCCACCCATAATCAGAAATCAGTTTATTCCTTTGGAATTCATTGGGTAATTTGATTAAGGCATCTCATTAAAAGTGGTGAAACGATTCTACAATGTTTTAGAAGTTTGCCCAAGATACATAGACAATCTATACACTTTTAGGTGAGGTGAAATGGGGTTTAACGTCGCGTCCAAGATTATTGCACTTATATAGCGACGTGCATGCACGTGTGTGTGTGTGTGTGTGTGTGTGTGTGGCTGCTTGTACTAGTCCGGACTGATGCCGATTTATAGTGCTAGCACACTGAGATACCATGCCGCAGTTTAACATGAATACCCCACTCAGAAACAGTATACTGACTCCGAGCCGACCAGTCCTTGTTTTAGCCCCTTAATGCCGAGCGCCAGAAAGGGTAACAACAAGTACCATCTTTTAACGTCTTTTGGTATGACGCCAAACCCCGATCGAACCCCGGACCTTCCGCTCTCCGGGCGGACGCTCTACCACTAGACCACGGAGGCGGTCCTCGTAGGAATAAACACAGCAGCATAATACCAGTTTCTTTTGGCCTTTTATCCGACACGAACAAGAGAACTTGTCTTTTACACAGATGTGAGAACATGCACTATGAAATCGAACATTCATCTCACGTAATTTGTGTTAGCATTCAGTGGCCTCTTTACCATGAATAATTCATCTCAGACACAATGGTCAAAGTGAGTGAGTGAGTGAGTTGGGTTTAACGCCGCTTTTAACAGTATTCCAGTTATATCACGGCGTGTCAGCTTAATGTGGGAGGAAAGCCCGAAGTGATGCAGGTCTCAGACGTTTACCACTTCGGTGAAACCCACGAGCACGGGTATGGTGCTGACAAACCTAGAAACATAATCGGAGCGAACCGAGATTCGAACCCACAATCATAGGTTTCTGGCGTGCCCAAGGGACGCAACTCTGCACAGCGAATCGCGGCGCCTTAGACGACTGAGCCACCCGTGCCCCCCAATGGTCAAAGAACTGGTTTGGATGCCATTAGAAGACTACCTTAGCCATGTGAAATAAAAATGGAAATGCAAATCAAACAAACCCTTTGATCGAATTCGTTGTTAGAAAGGCTTTAACGCCCTGAAGGACTTGTAGAAGCACGATGGTGAACTTGGCAATTGAAAGAAGATGAGCCTCAATGGATTTCAGAGATACGTATGTGTGAGAAAACTACAAATAGGCCGAACTGAAAGGTGATTGTCCTGTCAAATATGGTTAAATAAAAGCGATTTTTTTTCTATAATCATGTCCACTGTATGATTCATAAGCTATTACAAACGTCCCACGTGTGGCATCCATCACAAACACATGCAAAGGCATGTCAAGAGTTCACCTGAAAGAAACCACTTGGGAACATATGGTACAAGTCAAAATAACATATGTCCTTTATGGAATAAATCAAAGTACTGCCGTATTTCCCTGATAAATGATCGGGGGAAGCCTGGGATTTTATATGTTTTTAGCTGCAACTGCTTAGCCGTATATGTTTCAGTTTTAAATAATACTTGAGAAGAAAACACCTTGCAGCAATGTATTTGTTTGCAAGGCAATTGTTTTTTTTCAACTGTCTGAAGGATAATGTTTTTTTTCAAGACATTTCTGTTTCACTTCACTTCATATTTTCTCAAAGGCTCCACAATTTTGTTTTTGTTTTGATTGTTTGTTGTTTAACGCCGCACTCAGCAATATTCCGTAGGCTATATGACGGCGGTCTGTAAAATAATCGAGTCTGGACCAGACAATCCAGTGATTGACATCATTAGCATCGATCTACACAATTGGGATCGATGACATGTACATGTATCAACCAAGTCAGGGAGCCTGACCACCCGATCCCGTTAGTCGCCATTTACGACAAGCATAGGCGCCTTTTACGGCAAGTATGGGTTGCTGAAGACCTATTCTAGCCCGGAATCTTCACGGGTCAAAGGCTCTACAAACTAAGAAAAACAACTAAAACATACCTATTCCAAGAATGAGTGAGTGAGTTGGGTTTAACGCCGCTTTTAAAAATATTACAGTTATATCCCGGCGTGTCAGCTTACTGTGAGGGGATTGCCCGAAGCGATGCAGGTCTCAGACGTTTACCGCTTCGGTGAAACCCACGAGCACGGGTATGAGCTGACAAACCTAGAAACATAATCTGGGCGAATCCTTTTCCAAGAAGCATAGCTATCGGACACATCTGATTGTCTATAGGACTCATGCCTCTACTTTCTTCGCGCCGCTGAGCAGCTAGCTGAGCTGGAAGTTAGGCGCTCTGCAAATTCATTAATGTTATTATTACTCACAAGATTTGAAAATAAAGTAAAAAAACATGATTTTTACAAATGTTTCCACTGAGAAT
Organism: Haliotis cracherodii; assembly: GCF_022045235.1. Classification (NCBI taxonomy): domain Eukaryota; kingdom Metazoa; phylum Mollusca; class Gastropoda; order Lepetellida; family Haliotidae; genus Haliotis; species Haliotis cracherodii. The sequence continues at coordinate 22,532,003 of NW_027266272.1, read as the reverse complement.
AAGAATAACAGTTATATGAAACAAAATGTTTGCCAAATCCAGATAACCGAACACATTACCTGGAATCAAAGACATAATTTGGATAGATTAATGACTTTATAAATATGTTACTGCCAATTTGGTCAAATTATGCATTTTTCCTACAAAATTTACGCACACACTTGCAAGCTTACTGCCCAATGAAATTTTTTTTACAGATACCTCCTTTAAGCAATAGAATAGGTTTAAGGTATACAGGAAAATGTGAGAACGAAAATCTTATTTTTCACCCCTGGCCAACTGACTATATATACAGATTAAAATAAATATATGTAACAAAGAGGGTGATCCTGGCACAGTCAGACTGGCACATCATCAGCTCGAGGGCCCTTACCCCCGTGGCAGGAAGCGCTGCCTTGTCGAACCCACCCAGAACTTTTCGGAGAATGTGAATGCTTCTCAACTCTGCAGCCCTCTGCATTACCAATATTGTCAGAAGGGATGTATTCCTCGCAGGAAACCCGGGTACCCTTCAAATTGTCGGTCAGTTGGGGGTACTAAACCTCAGGCCCCGGGAACTTTGTACTTGGGATGAAAGCGTGAAATTTCGAAAGCGAGGTCCGTTTATTTGCCATGTTTCTCCTCAATCTTGTCGATCACAATAGTGTCAAAAGGGACAGAGAATTCTATGATATAAGTGAATTCATTGAATATATGAAAAAGGACAAGATCAAGTTTGTTGGCCTGATTAGGTCTGAGGCTGTATACAGGCCTATACCAAAGAATTCTGTATTGATCACTATCCATGGCGCCCTCTACATATTCTTGGTCGTACCATGGATTGACCTCTGTGTTAACGCCACAAGCATGGCGAAGACGGTAATAAAAGGATCGAGCCGCTGTACCGGTTAAGATACTGTATTTGTGCCAAGGCTGTGCATTCACTGACAATGTGTTCGACAGTCTTATTAAATTCATTGCATATTAAGTGATAGTTTAATAATACCACATAGGGTTATTTTCTGTATGTGTTTGTTTGTTTGCTTGTTGTTTAACGCCGCACTCAGCAATATTCCAGCTTTATGGCGGCGGTCTTTAAATAATCAAGTCTGGACCAGACAATCCAGAGATTGACATCATGTGCATCGATCCACGCAATTGGGATACGATGACATGCATCAACCAAGTCAGCGAGCCTGAGCCTGACCACCCGATCCCGTTGGTCGTATCCTACGACAAGCATAGTCGCCTTCAAGTAATTCGTGAACAGTCTCTTACATATTCTAATAAAGAATCACTTATGTGGCAGGCTTTAGATACAAAGGCCCGAAACAGCCTTGGGGTAGCTAAAGGTCCCTACAAACTCACCAGCCAGCCTTTAGGTCGCCAAAGGTCCAATACAACCGTATTAGCCAGCTTTTTAAACATCGTATTAAGAAAATGTGAGTGAGTGAGTGAGTTATGATTTAATGTCACATCGGCAGTATTTCAGCCATATCGTGACGAGAACTGACATATAATACATAGGTTTGAATGGAATAAATATCTGTCAGCGAAGGACAGTAAAAATAACTAGAGTATCACAGTTTCGATTTTAAAACTAGTTGAGAACATTAAAAAGAAAACATTTTCAATCAACAATACAATGTTAAAATTGGGCTACAGATCTTAAGCAACCAAAGTTAGCCCACCGTACTGGGGACCCTGGGGACTTACAATACTTCTGCTACCTGCACGGCTCCCCAGCAGGATTTAAACCATCCCTTCAGCCGCTGGTGATGATACGCAATTCAGCCAACAGTTGAAAATAAACAAATATACTACGTTTAAAACTGTGGTAAGAATAAATGTACTTTGAATGATGTGGTCTTACATATCCTCTCGGGGGAACAATAATTTTACGCTACTTCGACCCCCTTTGATGATATAGCCACTAACAATCTAACTGTGATTCTTTCATCACAAGCGACACAGAGTGGAGGTTCTTCGCCTTTCAATAAATATTCATGTGTGTAACGTAAATGGCCTATACGACATCGTCGCATAATGACCTCTTCAAATCTGGACTGATAACCCAACCGATATTTGCTTTAATGTGATTCATTTATCCCCACTTCTTTTGCATCAGATCTTTGATATAGTACCTGATGATAGGCTTGTACTCACTGTATGGTATAAGAAGTGGTGTCACAGATTTGTTGAGAGCTGCTTTTGCTCCAGCATCAGCTATAGAGTTACCCGTGATTCCAACATGACTGGGCAATCAGCAAAAGACGATGTCGTATTGGCCAGTAGCAAGGTCATTAAATAGTTCTAAAATATCTAAAATAAATGGATGACGTGAAGAGTCAGATTTAATTGCCTGTAGACAAGAAATTTAATCTGAAAAGATGATTAACCGTTTACTGCTGGATTGTTTTTGAATAAGTTCCAGAGCCGTTAAAATCGCTTTGGCTTCAGCTGTGAAAATTGAGCTATGGTCAGGTAATCGGGATGATATGGTTTTGGATCCAATGACAGCAGCACTGGAGACCGTGCTACCATCCTTGGATCCATCTGTAAAAATGGAACGGTGGGATTCATATTTAGTTCTAACTTGTATATATTCTTGTTGATATTTCAACTGATTTGTGTCTGATTTTTTAAATTAGAAAGGGTAAAGTCTACTTCCGGTCTGATCAGTTGCCAAGGAGAAGACAATAGCCTAATAGGAGAAATATTATCTAGATTAATATTTGCAGCTGTAATGTGGGGTTTACTCCGAAAGCCTAATGGTGGAACCAGCTTAGGCTTACTGTGAAAAAGTTATTTATAAAGGGGTTGAAAAACATAGTTTGATGCAGGGTTTAATGGGTTAGAATGTAGTATAGTTATGTATTGTAGTGATAATTTGATACGCCGTTGCTTCAAAGATGGTTCATCAGATGGTTCACATAGGCTTTCCACGGGAGATGTTTGAAATGCGCCTAGACAAAGTCGTAGGCCCTGGTGGTGAATTGAATCTAATTTTTGTAAATTGCTCTTACAGGCTCCACCATATACCATGGAGCCATAATCTAATTTTGAGCGGATCAGAGACCTACACAAGTGGAGGAGGGTTGACTGATCATCTCCCCACTTTGTGTTGGCAACAACTCTTACGAAATCTAGAGCCTTCAGGCATTTAGTTTTAAGATAATATGCGGCTTAAAAGTTAAATGGTGATCGAAAATGAGACCCAGGAACTTGGCCTCTTCTACAACCTTGATGGGAGTGCCATGTAAAAAGAGCTCTGGATCTTTGTGATGCTTGTATTTCCTACAAAAATGAATAGTTACAATAATTATTGGTCTTAGCTTTTGAAAACTTAAAATCATTTTCAAGACACCATTTTTCGATTTTGTTGAGACATAGCTGCAACTGTCTCTCGATGATACGCATATTTTTTCAATGGAATCATTTAAAACCTTTGACAGGCTATCAGTCTTCATGCTAAACAGAGTTACGGACAAAATACTGCCTTGTGGGACACCCTGATCCTGATTATAATGGTCAGACAGGCTGGAACCCACACGAACCTGAAATTGTCGGTCTGTTAAAAATTGGGATATAAATTGAGGCAAACGGCCTCTTAACCCCAAATCATGTAGATCTTTTAAAATACCAAGCTTCCACGTGGTATCATATGCTTTTTCTGAATAAAAAAAGATTGATACTGCATGCTGATTATTGACAATTGCATTTTTGACAAAGGATTCTAAACGTACCAGATGGTCAATGGTACTTCTATTTTGACGGAAACCACATTGAATGTTACTTATAAGATTGTTAGTTTCCATGTACCACACCAGTCGATTGTTTCCCATTCGCTCCATGGTTTTGCACACACAGCTGGTTAGTGAGATTGGTCGATAATTGGATGCATCAGTATGGTCCCTACCAGGTTTAGGTATGGGAACAACTATTGCATTACGCCAAGAAGGCGGAAAAGTTCCTGACGTCCAGATCTGATCAAATATATCAAGAAGCGTCTCTGAACATGAATTAGGCAAATGCTTTAGGAGTGGATAATGAAGATTAACATCCCCCGTTGCAGTATCGTGCGCTTGACCTAGTGCAGTATTTAGCTTGTGGAGCGAAAATACCTCATTATAATCTTCTCCATTTTGAGAAGTAAAATCAACCCTCTTCTTTTCCTGTTGTTTCTGATAGTTTTGAAACTTAGGATCGCAGTTGGAAAATGAAGAGTGTTTGGCCAGCGTTTCACCTAATTTATTGACAATGCCCGATTTATCTGTTAACAGATGGTCACCGTCTTTGAGATGGTGAACACTCGATTTTGAACCTTTGCCTTTAATTTTAGCAATCATGTTCCACACCTTGGATATAGGGGTGCGAGAATTTTTTATTTAGTTTTAGAGACATTATTCCTCCAAGACTTGCGCTTATTTTGTTTGAAGGTACTGCGTGCCTTGGCACTTGTAATTTTAACATGATTTAAATAATGTACAGTTGGATGTCCGCGGAAATATTTTCAGCCTTTTTCCTTCTCTTCCTAGCCTGTTCGCACTCATTATCAAACCATGGTTTTCGAATGTGTGGATTTGCAGAGGACTTTGGAATGGTTATGTCGGAAATATCGTTTAAAATATCAGAAAACAGCTGAATAGGATCAGTTACATTCCTGAACACATCAGGCTTCCACCTATGAGTACAGAGTTCCTGAAAGGAAGGCCAGTTGGCTTTGGTAAAGTTCCACCTTGATGTGGGTGGAGCATCTCATGGATTATTTCCTGTTAGGATTGAAGGGAAATGATCGCTTCCACACAAGTCATTGTGAACCGACCACGTAAATTCGTTTAAGAGATTGGAATGTGTAAGTGACAAATCTAGAGTGGTTGGTTGGTTGTTTAACGCCGCACTCAGCATTAGTCCAGCTATATGACGGGGGTCTGAAAATAATCGAGTCTGGACCAGACAATCCAGTGATTAATATCATGAGCATCGATCCACGCAATTGGGATCGTTGACATGCATCAGCCAAGTCAGCGAGCCTGACCACCCGATCCCGTTAGTCGCCTTTTACGACAAGCATAGTCACCTTTAACGGCAATCTTGGGTTCCTGAAGACCTATTCTACCCCGGATCTTCAGGAGTTACTGTTCGACACAGCAGTCATCAATGCCCATTCTATATGACGAAAGCCTGTGAACAATCGACTCCGAACCAGGCAAACCAGTGTATAAGACCATGAGCAAGACTCCAACCAACAGTGCACGACTACACAGCCGGACCACCACCCAATCCAATGTGGTGACCAATACATTTGTTATGTTTAAAAGGGTTAACATTCGGGCGGAGTAGTCGTTGTGCCATCTACTAATGATTCGGAGGTAAAATTGTCGGAATTATTCTTTGCATTTTCTATGGCACAATATACAGAGATACATATGTAGTTTCTGAACCCAAAGGGGCGATGGAGTAGCCAAGTGGTTAAAGTGTTTTTAACTCGTTATGACAAAGCCCCGGGGCACATTGTGTAAAGCTCATTTCTCGCCTCCCCCGCCGTGATATTGCCGGAATATTGCTGAAGTCGTATTAAAACACGTCGTTCACTCACACTGAACCCAAGGCAAATCAAATTTCCCAAAATATTATACTCGTCAATCATACATGAAAAAAACATTCCAGTCAAGCTAAAGCAATAAAGCCCAAAGTTGAATTAGTCTCTTGAGATATTTTTTCTTTTGTTGCTGTTCATGTGACAAAGATAAGTATTGGCAATTTGAACTTAACAATTAAATTCCAGACGTTTACAAATGGTTTATTCACTACTTTTGCCATGTGTGAAATTAATTGCAAGACATTCCCCTTAATGAAGTTGCTTATTCATAACCAGCCTCTTCGCCACCAACGAATACAGTCTCTTAATGTGGCTTGCCTGGCTTGTAGGAGAACATGTCCAATGTCACATCGTAGGCAAACACTGGAGACCCGTGAAGATCCGGGGTAGAAAAGGTCTTCAGCAACCAATGCTTGCCGTAAAAGGACTATGCTTGTCGTATGAGGCGACTAACGGGATCGGGTAGTCAGTCTTGCTGACTTGGTTGATGCATGTCATCGATCCCAAATGCGTGGATTGATGCTCATGATATCAATCACTGGATTGTCTGATCCAGACTCGTTTATGTACAGACCGCCGTCATATAGCTGGAGTGCGGCGTTAAACAACAAACCAACCAAGTGTGAAAGGCCATGCAGTGGCCATCCCTCTACCCATGATGTTGACTATTTCATGCTGTTAGGTAAGTACGCATTACACTTATTTAATGCAAATTATATTTGATGGATTAAGGCTTCAGCTTCTTTCAGCATTTACATGCGTTACATATTTGACTAATATGTTTAGAGCATTGAGAACTCCATCATCAACTCACCTGGGAACATGAGAATGTCGCGGAGCTGTCATGAAACCAAACAGTCGTGAGCGGGAAGTCATCCGGTCATCCACGTGCCACCGGGAAGTCGTTGACTCCCTGCTCACACGACAGCAGCCAGACAAGTTGATACTCGTGTGGGGTTTCATAATGTGGAAACGTTAAAAGAGAACACGGAATTAGCTCCATCTGGATCCAATGTCAAGACTGGTGTTGTTTCGTTACAAGACAAGCAAGAGTAGTAGAATGTTTTGAGCGAGTTAAAATTTAACGTCGCATCGGCATTACTTCAGCCATATAGCGACGAGACCAAGTTTATATATTTACAATTTAGTTATCAATGCAAATTTTTATTTAAAAACAAGTTGTGAAACATTTGAGAATAATATATTTGGAAACAATTTATGAAACAAATTTGAGCATAACAATATTATATATACAGTTTTAAAACACGGGCTGTAAAGCCACCAGTAATCAAAGCTAGACTACCTCACTGGTGATCAGTACCTCTGCTACCTGCATGATACCCCAGCAGGATTTACGTCATCACTTTAGCCACTGGTGGTTGTGAACAATACTAGCCAATATTAAAAAATAGTCAGCAATGGGTTTGCTTAAATCCCCATCTGCGGTAGTAACTACCGCACTCTAGTGGGCGGAGCTTATACAAGTCATCTGATAGGTCAATATGACGTCATGATAACACATACATTTCATTGGTTAATGCGTAAACGGCTGACGTCATGTAAACACACACCAACGTGGGTCGTTTGACAACAAGGACGTAAGTTTTAATGGTAATATAAATATCTACCAAACGATTCCAAGACTTTTCAACAAACGCGTACGTCTTTGGTTTCAAAACCTACCTGCCATGTCGTCTTCACATCTTCATAAATTGATACAGTGGAATGTCCACGATTTATCCAACACAGTCCAACACACAAATTATATTTCTAGATCTCTGGACGAGAACGAAATACGTTTGTCGTGATGCAGTGTAAATGAACCATAATATGTGTTGGGGAACCAATCGTTACCCTGTGATGTACGGTATATCTTCGGTATATCTGCAGTTTATAAATAGCATTTCTCACAATATATACGGCAATCGGTGATTTCAACAATGTTTTTCTTCGTTGTGTTCGTCTTGCCTCATCTGGAATCTGGATGACAATGATTGTGTAGAAAACCCTGGTAATGGTCAAACATATTTTCAAGTGATCAAAGTAGTTTTTTGTCGTTTCCGTGACATGTTTTCATTGCCAAGTAGATCTAGCACTGTATTTTGGTAAAGTCACACTTGTCCGATGAAGCCCTTATGCTGAAGTAACTCGATCCGTGAAACTTGGCGGGTCCCAGTGACCCACATCCCTGTTGATTGGCATGCCAAGTGTCATTTGAATAAAGCCATCCATATTGTTTGTATGTGTTTCTCCCCTCAAGCCTGAACTAACCAGAGAGCGGGCGGACGAAATAAAATATATTACTTCTAAAAAAATCTCTTTCAGTAACTGTGTAAGTTATTTTATGACATTTAATAAAAGTGTTTAACACTTGGTACTAGAATCTAGTCTATGAATTAATTTATGATGTAGATCGATTCGCTTTGCCTCGGAAACGAATTTTTAATAATTTTTTAATTTGAAGTTTACACGATATACCGTAACGGCTTTTCAATTGGACGAGAGGTCGGTCACATGACCGCGAAATTGACGTTCATAAGTGTATGAACGACACAATTTGACGTTCATACGTTTTTCACGAGACCGTGTTCTTGAATTGACGTAAACACTGACGGACTACTTCCACATTCCTGGGGAAACCCCTGGGAATTCCCTAGCACGAAAACATGCATAAGCGTTCTTTCTGATCATTTAGAACCTTTATTCTTGGTCTCAGCGTTTCAGTATACTTTGAGAAATGACAGAGAGCGTGACTGCATGATTGTTCACGAATATCCTCGCTACGGCCCATCCTAATGAACAAACGAAGAAATGCACATCTAAATTATCGTAGTATCGACTCGATCCGTGCCTAGGCTGACATTGACCGTCTACATCAATCTATGAATTTACCTTTGTGTCTGTTTGACGCATCTTTATTCACCTTTCAATGATCGGCCAGTTGATCAATGATGACTAACACAGGTAACCGCCAAAGGTTCATCAACAACTTCGGAAATCTCTCCAGTCACGTTTATCGTGTCGGCCATTTTAACGTCTTGTACTTGATGTAAATGTATTATGACGCGCTGTCATTGTGACTGACTTACTGAGGTAGTTCTTTACAGACCTTTCTCATCTAATGAGGATATGAATTGAACACATGTGCTGTGTAAGATGTTTCTGAAGAGCAAGTTGTGCATCCATACGCCCATGTCACCTCTCTTTTGAGGAACTATTTTACTCCGCGATATAGCTGGTTGTTGTATGGCTGTCAGTGTAAACATGAAGTCACACGTACTAAATAAAATTGTGTTTAGATCTAGGCCTACATCTTTTGAGGTAAGAAATTGTGATAAAAAAATTATAAGAATTGACCTTCACTTTGTGTGAGTTCATTGGAGTATGAACCTTCATAGAGCGTGGGCCAAACATTGTATGAACGTCGTCGCATGCTCCGACGTTCATACAGTTTGGCCCTCACTCTATGAAGGTTCATACTCCAATGAACTCACACAAAGTGAAGATCAATTCTTAAATGAACAACGGAACAAAGATAAAGTTGACCTGGTTCTTTTATGACGGTGCAATGGTAAATCTAGTAGTATGTCTTTTATTAGATCGGTGCGCAATTTTCCACAGCGGCAGCAAAATTGAGACACGAAGACATATTATTTCACGTCGGAATGGAGATATGAATAAAAAAATACGGACAGCCTCACAGGCTTCGAAACGATGTTCAGATAAATATTAGTTCACATTAATTCTGTCATGTGAAAATGGTTTTTAACATTATTTTCATCAAGCTTACATTCAGGTCGCTGGCTACTTCGGCATTAACACATGTTTTGTCTCGAAGCTCAAAGCAACAATGTTTCTCTCAGATACATTTTTCTCTCCATTCATGACGAACATCTGTCAAAATTTCAATGCCTCAACAATCTTCCTGGGCAGTTGAATTCAACAATGTAATACACACGGCCTCATTCACGGCGTCATCGCAAAAATTCCTTCCAAATACCCACCACGTGATCAGGGTTACGACCTTTGGATAAATTAATAAATTAATTTGCATTTTTAGAAAAGATTTTTTTTCGTGAATATTATTATTAAAAAATATCCTGTACATGGTACTTTTGGATTGCACAGCGTATTTCTTTTATTACTTTCTAAAAAAAAATGTTTTCCCCTTTCTGACCACGCGATCTCCTAGCAACCACGCCCCATGAGCGCATCGAGTTGCTGCTTACAACTGTCAAGAACTTTGTCATTTCGCTTGTCTTCAATATGAGCAACAAAACATTTTCATGTGAAGCCTAATTTGACGAAGAGTTGTTCGAGATAATCAGGGAGCCTTTGGTCATTTTGATTATGACATTGGTGACTTTATCGTGGAGAAAGTTCCAATTCAAGATGACATCATTCCGATTCACAACTCGAATCGACAAGATGGCGCCTCTCTTCCCGCCCTTGCAAGTGCAACAGAAACTTTGATAAATTCAGTGCCGATTCTTGGGATTAGTGAATCAACGTGACAGCTAGATTTCATTGTGGAACCAGATGAAGCCGAATATGTATGTTCACACTTCTTTTGTCAACCATGCGTGACACGGCACAGGCAATCGCAGTTGGGGAATGGTGCGGCCACCATGTTGCAGAAATTCGTCGATTTGAACACATTGCTTCTGGACTGAGCTAAATAAACGAAGTGTTTGGAGAGATCGTAGATACTTGGACTTGAAGAAACGTAATTAAACGTTGCAGCAGATGAAGGATTTGTGTGGACAAAACGGGAAAGGGATCCCAGATTGTATTTCAAAACTTGTGCGCGAAGTGTATCCAAATACCCCGAACAAACATACATGGGACAAGTGTGGATCTAATGATCAAACTCAGTTTTGTGTGTGAAAATTCTGTGAAAGAAAAGGAAATTCATAATTAAAGTTGTCTTGGAATATATGTATTGGAGTTTTCGTTTATCGTAAGTACAATATTATCTGGATACGCCTTCTGTGGGTCAAAACATCAAGTATATTTCGTTACTTATTTACCAGTTGCTTATGTGCATTGTTATGTTGATACACGTGACATATTCATCTATTGTAGTCAAGCTGAGAAATATTGGCGGAACTTCTGGTGCTCCTAAACACTAGTTGCAAATCTGTGTAATAATTTAAGTTTTATGAATATAAACTGATTATTGTGTGGCACAAATCTAACTGTTGAATGCAAATGACCAAAACTAAACAAATATCTGTAATTTTCGGATTGAACTGAAAGAATCGCGTCGTCAATTTTGTATTTAAGTATCGTTACTGTTACATTAACCGAAACTGATGTTCTGCTGCTGTTCTGCCGTAAAAATATGCACCACAATTCACTTTGACCACAAATGCATTGAATGTGTCACATGTACATTTGACCATGTGCTTTGCTATTTATAGCGCAACCGTAAATAAGCTCCGCCCACTGTGATTGATACAGACGCCAAACACGATCGATTCGATTTTTTATGATATAACTACAGAAAATTTATTGACTTATATCTTGATATGGAACCATTTATTGTATCCATGGTTTGTCATTCAAGTTGATACGAAGTTTGACGGTCAATGGTGATCTGGTTCCCGTATGGTTTTCAAAAAACCTCTCCCGACACTCGGTTGTGTTTACATTGTCAGTCATTGTTCGAAACTGAACCACCGCCACCTTGCGGGCTATTTATAGTCAGGGTGGGGCTTTAAAAACACTGGTTGATGATAGTTACATCGATTATGCTAGGATTACGTGTCACGCATGGGGACAGTAATTTTACGATATTTTATCCCCCTGGACAGAGCCTTCAAATAAAGTCAGTACATTAATAGCATCAGACCAAATTAAAAAAAAAAGAAGCATTTAATTATTCACATACATATTTAAACAGCCGTAAAAGGCGACTATGCTTGTCGTAAAAGGCGACTAACGGGATCGGGTGGTCAGGCTCGCTGACTTGGTTGATGTATGTCATTGATTCCAATTTCTCATGAAATTAATCAGTGGATTCTCTGGTCCAGACTCGATTATTTACAGACCGCCGTCATTGAGCTGGAATATTGCTGAGTGCGGCGTTAAACGACAAACCAACCAACCAACATATTTAAAATGATGGTACTATGGGTAGCATTAACAACAATAGTATTTGAGAGAAGGGTGAGGGAGTGACAAGGTAGACACAATTCTATGGATAACAACTTCTTTAAAGGGGACGTGTACACGCAAAAATCACTTTCTTTCTTTTTCTAAACAAAACGCAATTTTAGAATTACTTAGTATCTGTGTTTGAAAATATACACTCATTTTTTTCACAGTGAAAGTAGGAAGCTCACAATAGTGTGAAAGTGATATGCCGTTATGAGGCCTTCGTTTTACGAGCGAAATAGGCCTGAGTTATCCCCCTTAGATTATGACGTAATTGGTGCCAATTCAACTGGGTCCCTGTCTATTCTCAACGCAAAAGATATCAAGGACCAGTTTGCGGTAAAACAACATGGTCTACGACACACTCGGGCGCAGGGTGACTCAGCATGACTCAATTCTGGCTGGCATCTGAGATGCTAGAATCACAAAACTGTACCTACACCACGTGAAGCGGCTCTAACAAAGCATGATGACGTCATAATGTTTATCAATTGGCACCAATGACGTCATATGGCAAGGGGCATAAGCCATGGTGTTTTTGTTATGGAAATAGAACACTTGGTAAATGTGAAAAATATAAATCGTTTTAGTGCAAAAAATATGTTAATTAAATATGATGTTTTTATATTTTTGTCTATGACACTTCTATGTCAACACTTTTAATGTGGAAAAAGTACAAGAAAAAATGGTTCATTTCCGTGTGAACTTGCCCTTTAATACTGTAAAATGCGACGTTTCGGTATAGATCCTTATACCGTTGTTACGCAAGACTGAATGAGGGACATAGTACAGAATATATACTAGTGGAGGATTAACAGTAACAACAATTGCATACATGAGTGGGATAACATAGACAGACAGACAGACAGTTGTTTATTTGAGTCTCACCTCGCAGAAATAATTACATAAATACATATAAAAGGACATAAAAGTGAGCCACCCGTTAAGGGTTACGAGAGACTTAAAAAGTATCACAGTATGTACATGTTAAACATATTGGTGTAAAAGGGGTATGAAAATAAACTACCCGTAACTAGCCATATAAAATATCTTTTCTTCGTTGGAGAATTAAAAAGCAGGTTTGGGCTGTAAAATATACATAATATTTAAAAAGTACAATAAGTTTATCCGTATTGCATAACTCTAGAAAGTTGGGATAGCTAAAACTCACCTTTTCGTATAAACTTTCACGCAAATCATCGTACACAGGGCAATCAAGTAATACATGACATTCATCTTCAATACTTTCCTTACACTGAAAACACACTCTTTCATTCACATTCATATTCGTATATCTGCCTGTTTCCAACTTCAGAGGAGCAGTACCTGATCTAAATTTGGAGAAGGCAGAGCGGTAAGAACGAGGCATATACATACTTACATAACTTTCACATCCATATCCATCTTTAAACATTCTATACGTACGTAATTTGTTACTACCCGTTCTTCCGCCAGGCATGCATAACCGTTCATTCCAATCAGACACATACTTTCCCATGCAAATATCTTGCACACGTACAACTACACTTTTCACGCTAACATTCTCAGAAATATTCAGACCCCATTCGTTCAGCTTTGCCCTCACACGAAAATTCCAGTTTTTCACACGTCCACTAGCATAACGTTCAGACCACATAAAAACATACTTATTTAATCTAAGGGACATTTTAGTAAAACTACAATACTGTCTAACAATACACATTCACTGTCTAACTATCGGAGGAATCCATCCCATATCTCCATTAACAGCAACATTTGGAGCGTATTTACCCAACCCTAAGAAAAATCTCAAAGCACGATGGTGAACAGCATTTACAGAAGAAATGTCACGATGACCCCAGATAGATGCCCCATAACTCAAGACTGGGCAAACCATCGTATCATACAATTTTGAATAAGTAGTGGATTGCATACCTCCAATTGCCTTATATTTACATATAAGAAGACCTAATGCTCTGTTAGCCGATTTAGCTGCTGCTTTTGCCATAGCATTGTAGTCAAGATGTTCCGTGAGCAGTAGGCCTAAATAATTATAACAATCAACAATGTCTAAAACAGAGTTGCCAATATTAAAAAAGGCTGTTGTTCTTGGAACACTCACATTTCTAAAGGGTACAATCTTGGACTTGTCATTATTAATAAGGATACTATTATCAACACACCATGTATTCATAACCTGTAATAGACGATTCAAATCATCTGCCGATTCTGCAAGTAAGATAAGACCATCAGCATATGCTAAGGCTGCAATAGTAATATCATCAACACAAATACCAATACCAGTTTCATTTAGCTTGTCAAGCAAATCATTAATAAAAAAGTTAAACAGAACTGGCGAAAGTAAACATCCTTGTTTTAAACCACGATTAACATTAAACCAGGGTGTAAGCATACCATTTATACGTACACTGCATTTCACATTATCATATAAAGATTGAAGTGCTAGAAACATTTTCCCTTTCACACCAATGTTACATAATTTCTCCCACAGCACACCTCTGTTAATGCTATCATACGCTTTATGAAAGTCAATAAAAGCAGAAAAAGTGTCTTTTTTAATACATTTTCTAGTTTCAATAAAAGAACAAACAGAGTGAATGTGATCCGTAGTTGATCTACGCTTCCGGAACCCATTTTGTGCATCATTTAGAGCTCCTGTGCTTTCAGCCCAAGATTGCAGACGGTTATTTAAAATATTACAATATAATTTGTACATAGAATTGGTGAGGGTCAAACCTCTATATGATAAAGGATCCGCAGGATCTAAAGTACAACATTTTGGTATGGGGTTAATAATGCCCTTTAACCACAATGCAGGGATTTTCCCTGTGCTAAAACATATATTAAAGATATTGTGCATCGCCGAAATAACATTTTGTGATTTGAGACATTCCATCGGAATACCGTCAACACCAGGAGCCTTGCCACAGTGGCTTATATCAACCGCTCTGGTTACTTCAAAGAGAGTAATTATAGCGTCGAACAATATATGTGTTTCACCAGTCTCACTGTCACACTTAACATTCTGCATCCTGACGTCACCATTTAGCAGTTTACAATAATCATTCTTCCGCTTATCTAGTACATCACTCCAATTCTCAGACACATTTCCATCCTCTAGAACCACTCTCATGGGGTTCTGTCTTCGTTTCTCCCCACCTACCCTAATTTTACCAATCTTCTTCCAGAACTCTCTATCATTATCCTCACACATTTCATCCAACCGTTTTCTTTCCCCTGTCGCCTACATTCGTTTAGCAATTTGTACTGTTTTGTCAAAATGTTTTCGCTTTTTAACAAAACTATGTTTCAAAAACATTCTCTCATTACCAGGGCGTTTACATTTACACCACTTTCTCTCCGCCTCGCACATGTCATTCCACAACACACGCAGATCATCATTCCACCATGGCTCTCTCACACGGCGCTTTTTATTGCTCTTACCACCAAAAAACACATGAGAACGTGGTTTTAACTTTTCATGCATCTCTCTCTGAACTAAGTCTGTGAGTGTCTCTGCACCTTGTTCTAGGTCATTCTGGGAGTGGGTCGACATCTCGAGCTGCAATATGATGTCATTCAAGTGTGCTATACATTTATCAGATTTTAAAAAGTCAGAAGGTACATCAGATGTAATAAAGCGTGTAGCATAAACCGTGTCTGACTAGTTATCTACTACCTGTGAGCCAATATTAATAGTCTCACAAGACACTGACCACTGTAACAGCGAGTGATCAAGCTTACTAGGTAAGTCTGTATTCACCTGTTCAACACCAGCGCCCTCTATTAACGCTGAAGGTCTAAGTACCTGAAAACAGCTAAAATCACACAGAGATTCATGTGGTATTATTCAATAGTCAACTACAGAGGCACCCCTCGTAGATATGTAGGTAAAGTCATTGGATGCTGTATTTCTTCCATTCAGTATACAGAAATTTGCATCTATCAGAAAATCAATCAGTCTCCGCCCATTGGCGTTAGTCACATAATCTACGACCTGCCTTTCGGGTAGCATGTCCACGCCCTCTATAAAATCATTCAGGTCTGAGACCCTGCTATTGAAGTCTCCACATACATACAGTATTGTACCACATGACTGAAACTCTAAAATTTGCGACAACAAGGTGTCGAGAAAGTCAGCTACACAAACATTTCTCGTTGAATTCTCAGGGGGGAGATAGCACACTGCCAAATATAACTTTGACTTACAATGGTCAGTTAGTTCTAGCCATAATATGCCTTCAGAAGAAATATCAGCAACATTAATATTATTAAAATTACCTAGGAATGAGGTTTTAATGAAAAAACCTACACCACCAGATCCAGCCTTGGCACGGTTATGGAGTAACTCTCTATTGTGTCCAATCCACTTATAACCATCTAAATACAGTTCTTCATCCTTACGTAAGTGAGTTTCAGCTATCCCAATTATATCCATGTCACGTGAAAGTAAAAGGTCACGCCGTAATGCAAAATTATTATTCTGTGCATCACAGGGCCATCCAGCTACATTCCAAAACCCGCATAGGGCCTATCTTCTACCCCCCGGTCTACCCCATGTAGACGGGGACGCTGTATCTGTTCCTCTCCTGCTTGTGGTTCTTTCATCACTGCCATACCGATGTCTGTCATGTTTGGCATACTTTCCCTGGGTCTGCCAGTCACCATCTACAGACTGTACATGGGATGTGTCGTATCGGTCGGGGTTGTCAGAGTGACGCTCACCCACCTCACACCTTTGTGCTGTGTATCTGTCTCCAGGGTGTATGTTGTCATCACGTGATCTTCTTACCTCGAGACGCGCACCCCTCACGGCGAGCCTATCCTCACCCACAGCCATGGCGATCGACCTCAGATAGGCTTCATATAGCCTTTGTTGTTTTGATTTGTCAGAAGCGATGTATATATCTTTAAAATTTCTCGAATCTTTGAGTTTGACTTTTGATTTTAGAATGTCAATCTTATCTGCCATGGACATACAGGTAGCCACGACTACTCCAGGGTAGCGGTTGTTTGTAGAATGTTTTCTCACAGCTCTGTCAATCATTATATTTCTCAACTTCAGTCCCTCCTGTAATATAGCATTCACTTTGTTCCTTATATTTTCCCCTTCTGTCTCGCGTACATTTTTAAGAACAATGTTCAATTTTATAGATTCTTCTTCTCTATCGTCAATCTTCTTTCTTATTTCACCCAGTTCTTGTCTGACGGTGTCATTGCTATCACGTGCCGTCTGCTCAATGCAATCTATTCTATCATGTACGAGTTTCACTTTCGTCTAACATAGGTAGGTGTTGACAACAAAGGGATAATACTGTCACAACACGATGGACAGAGAACACATAGGTGGAAGCCAATAGGACATTGAAGCCAATTAAACAGGATAGGTGATTATTGCTTGATGAGTTCATAGTAGGCGGTCCTTGGCAAATGGTAAGGCCAAATGTAGACCTCACATTAACTAGACTTAAGAAATCTGATACAAATCCACTAATTAATAAACAAGAATACAATCAATTACGAAACACTTATGACACTTATAAATCTATATTTACAGATATTTTCTATATAAGCAACCCCTAAAGCCCCCTCTTGGGATGCACACACCACTTTCGCCCCTTTCGGAAACACATTAAATGGCCCCGGCCGGGCCCGTGTGCGAAATACGCATCAGCCGGAAAGCGCACGTTAAATCTCCAAAGTAAGTAAGATGGATCCAAGGATGGTGGCGCAGTTGCTAGTTCCACTGTCATTGGATCCAATTACAATTTTCACAGCAGAAGCAAACGCAATTCTAACAGCACTTCAGTATATACTGAGTCAAATTAAAAACTTCACATTTATAAAAGTAATCCCATATATGATATACAACGGCCAAATGTATCAGAGAAGGTAATTTTTAATCATTAATGCCCAAAGAAGGATTTTAATTAACCATAATTGGTTTTAAGCACCTACGGTATTCGGTAATAACATCAACAGTTTAAATCATAAGTCCCAAGCACGAGATTCTGATGGCTGAAGTTCATTAGCGTGTATGGCCACCATGTGCGTTGACAACAACACAACGCCTACGCATGGACCTTGTGATGCTTGTGAACACATGATTGGGAAGACGACGTCATTGTTGCTGCAAAATGGTGCCAAGATCTTGCACATTCTTTGGTTGGTTCAGGAGAGTGCGCAGACTTCTGCCAAGAGCATCCAGACGTGTTCGATGGGTTGGGGTCGGGAGACCTTGACGGCCAGTCCAGGACGTTGACTCCCGCATTCTGAAGGAAATTCCTTGTCAAAATTGCTGTGTGGGGTCTGGTATTGTCGTGTTGGAAGATCAAACCGGGTCCATGTGCTGCCATAAAAGGCAGAAGTTCTGGTGCCAGTACCTGGTCGCGGTAAGCAGCAGCGTTAAGGTTGCCACGGATGTCAAGAAGCCTGGAACGTGCATTGCCATAGAAAGCACCCCACACCATGACACTTCCGCCTCGAAATCTGTCAACTTCCTGTACACAACACTGGGCGTAACGTTCATGACGGCGCCTCCACACCCTCGCCCTACCATCAGCAAATCGAAGATTAAATCGGGATTTATCACTGTAGACGACTTGATTCCAATTCCTCTGAGTCCATCGTAAGTGTTGCTGTGCCCACAATTGACGTTGACGTCTGTGTAATTGAGTCAGAATCGGCCCGCAGTATGGCCGTCGTGCTTGAAGGTGAGCAGTTCTCAGACGGTTTCGAACAGTTTGCGCACTCAGTCTACCCCTAAACAGTTCATTTCTGGTTGGTGTAGCCGTCAAAAATCGGTAACGGAGGTGACGTAAGACAATCTGACGATCCTCTGCATGTGACGTCACACGTGGTCGACCTGGCCGGGGGCGATCAGCGGTGGTACCCGTTTGTTGTAGACGCGTCTGTAAATCATAAACAGTCCGTCGACTACAACCCATCGTCCTTGCGACTTCAGCTACGGACGTTCCCGTCTGCAACATGCCGATGGCACGTTCACGTTGAACATTTGAAAGGCGTGGCATGACAAATGCCCGTAAAGACTTTTGTTTTTCTTTTTTTGTTAATGACTGCTAACAAGTATGGCTGAAAACACGTGCGGTATTATGGCCACTTGACAAGTTGCACGTGAAAAACCACTTTTGCCACAATAGTGCTGTGCACATGATTTTGATCGATTCACCTGCACAAAAACGAGTGTTATCTGAAGACAATATGTGGCCATTACTGTTTAAATACACAATAAAGGCCCACAATGATAACTGGTCAAAATGTTAAAATTTTAGGATTGTGAAGTTTTTAATTTGGTTCAGTATATTAAGCAACAATCCAAATAGAAAGAATTCATTATTTTTTCTGATTCACTTTCGTGCCTTCAGGCTATTAAAAATATGTCTTGTAAACATCCATTTTTAGTTGAAATTCTTGAGTTATTTAATGATCTTGCTACTGGCCAATCATTATTGTCTTTTGTTGGTTACCCAGCCATGTTGGGATCGTTGGTAACACAATGGCTGCTACTGCTGCTGCTAAGGCAGCACTCAACAAATCTGTGACACCACTTCTTGTACCCTATAGCGATTATAAACCTGTTATTAGATGTTTCATCAGAGATCTAATGCAGAAGAAGAGGGACACCCAAGTGGTTTATATAAATTACATGCAATAAAAGCAAATATCGGTTATACCTACTTGGGTTGTCAGTCCAGATTTGAAGAGGTCGTATTAAGACGGTGTCGTATTGGCAATTCTCGATATACTCATGAATATTTGTTGAAAGGTGAAGATCCTCCATTCTGCATCCCTTGTGATGAAAGAATCACGGTCAAGCATGTCCTGCTTGACTGCATTGATTTTTCACCACAAGGGATCAATATTTCAAAATTCCAGGCATCAAGGATCTTTTTAATCAGGTAAGTTCTCGTTTAATTCTTGTTTTTTTAAAGGAAATTCAATTGCTTCATAAATTTTGATTACAATGTTTTCTAAATAAATAAATGCATTTTCACAATTGGTTGAATAAATCAGTAACTGAGATTGTTAGTGTCAATATCCTCGAAGGGGGTTAAAGTAGTGTAAAATTAGTGTCCCCCTGAGAGGGTATGTAAGACCACGTCTTTCAAAGTATATTTATTTCTTCCACGTTTTTAATAGTAGTATATGTCTTATTTTAATGTTTTGCTAAATTTGTCAGCCATCGCCAACAACTGGAGGGATGATGTAAATCCGACTGAGGTCCATGCAGGTAGCAAAAGTACTGTAAGTCCCCAGCGCGGTGATCAACCTTCAGTTGGTGGCGATCTATAGCCCGTTTTTATTATGTGTTGTCGAATGATTAAGTTAGTGATCTATTTTACCATATTCTCAACTTAGTTTTTTAGAAAATCTGTGATATGCTAGTTAATATACTGCCCTTCGTCGGCAGAATTTTATACAGCTTAATACATATTGTTAATGTCAAATTTTGTTTCGTCACGATATGGCTGAAATATTGCCGATGTGACGTTAAACTTTAACTCACTCACTCACTCATAGTAGGCGGATAGCATGAAATGGCCACGATCTCTGTTGATTGATGGCTTGTGGCGGCGAATGTGGACTGCTTCTGTTAGTTCAATATGAGAACTAAAGGAAATACATCACATAAAGAAAACTGTCTCCGTATCTATAACACGAAAAGCTGGAATACGATCATGGGTTTATTCTTCACCATGGCGTCAGTACATCGGTCTGCGCTGACGTCATCAGGTTCGTCATAGCGCGAGCTAGCTTGTACTATTCACTATAGCACTAATCACAATGACAATACACTACACCCCTCCACTTTAAATTCACAATAGCAGGTACAGAGTGATATTAGCTTAACTTGACACAAAGGATGTACAATGACATTCACTATCTTGCTTGCTTGATAATACTTTAGAATAATTACTTGGCAATTACCCGGATCACTTCTACTTAAACTTATAACATTCACATTAACTGAACTCATGAACTTTAACAAGTAACCTTCAGCGTTCAACTTGTAACGGTTGTCTCAGTACCATTGGTATATTAACCAAAATGGTATAAACATTATCTTGGATGCATTGCAACCCAACTGCTGTATACACAACATATTTAAAATCATTGTCAACATCTGAACTGCACTTTTCAGGAATCTGGAAACAGTCACAAAAGTCACTTAGAGATCAAGTCTTTGCACTGGTTTACGTAGGCGCTGCAGATAACGCCTGCCAACACAATTGCAAGTCTCCAAACTGATGTTCTGGGCACTTCTCTTCTCTGATTTACTGGAAGTGTACTTCTTGGGTTGTGGTAATGTGACAGGTGTCGCCCCTGCATGAGTTGAATCAGTTGAGACTGGAACCGATGAAACCCGGTCCTTCTGTGCAACTTCTGGCAACCTAACCAAGTCCCTTAGTTGGTCGTCTGTTAGGTCGACTAATGAAGACCTGTGTGATGAGTTCTCTGGGATACTCCTGTATCTCTGCATCTGATCTCTGTGGGTGATTCTGGATGTACCACCACTTTTCACTCTATAGCACAGCGAGCCGAGGTGCTTAATGACGCGACCCTTGATCCACTTCACTTCTCTTCCCCCACAATAATTTCTGATTAGACAAGGTTCATTAACCTGGAACTCATGGATAGTGTTGTCCTGTCTAACTTTATCATATGTCTCCTTCTCTATTCCTTGCTTTTATCGAACTTTCTTGTCTAAATCTTGACGCAGGAAATCTAGTCTAGTGCGTAGCTTTCTCCGGAAGAAAAATTCGGCTGGTGATCCACCTGTTACAGTGTGTGGCGTTGCCCGGTATGCGAGAAGGAAGTTTGCAAGCATCTGTTTAACTGGCATTGTCTGTTGACATGTCCAAGACTCGGCGAAATCAGCTCTTAAGAAACACTTCATTATCTGAACTGTGTGCTCCGCCGCACCATTAGATGAAGGATGGTAGGGTGGAGTCAAACTCTGTTTTATACCATTATTCTGTAGGAATAGTTGAATTCTTCTGAAGTGAATTGAGGTCCATCATCAGACACAAACAGATCTCTAAGTACCTCGATTGTTTTACTTGCTGTCGTGGTCGATAGTAGGATAGCCTCTATCCACTTTGTGCGACTGTCCGCCTCAACCCAAAACTTCTGAGATCTGTACTCGCCGTAGTCAATGTGGATCCTTTCCCAATCTCTTCTAGGGTAAGACCAAGGTTGTAACGGCGCAACTGGTGGATCATGCTGTAACATCTGACAAATTTCACAGCTGTTAGCAGTATTCTCTATACTCTTATCAAGACCTGGGTACCACAAGCAACTGCGGGCGAGGCTCTTCATTCTGACGATGCAACTCTTGCAATACTGCTGCCTGGAATCTGGGTGGTATGATTACCCTCATTCCCCAGAGTAGGCATCCCTCGTCTACTGACAGCTCTAGACGACGCATGCAGTAGGGCTGGAGTTCACTGTCATTCACATGATTTGGCCAGCCTCTGTGTGTGTACTCTAGTACTCTTGAAAGGACTATATCTTTCTTTGTTGCCTCTGCAATCTGTTTAGATATCGACAAGTTCTCTCTGTAGCAGACGTTGTTTACTTTAGCCTCTGTTGCTACAGTCTTGACAGACAGTCAGCATTCTTGTGTTCTTCTGACTTGCGATATCTGATTTCATAGTTGTGCGCCATGAGGATAAGCGCCCATCTTTGAAGTCTGGCTGCTGCCAGAATAGGAATTCCTGTCTTTGGTCCAAAGTAGTTGTCAGTGATCAGTTATCAACGTGAAGTTCCTTCCATATAGATATTTATGAAACTTTTTAACGCCAAACACAATGGCCACAGCTTCCTTTTCTAGTTTGACATAGTTAGTCTCTGAACTTGTCAGTGGTCGTTTCGACCCATCTTCCATGAGGTGTGATATCACACATCCTATTCCGTATGGGGATGCATCACACGCCAAGGTAAGTGGGCAATGAGTGTCATAATTGACTAAGACACTATTACTCGACAGTGGTGCTTTACACTTCTTGAAAGCCTCTTCTCGTTCTCTATTCCATTTCCACGCTACATTTCCTTTCAGCAATGTGTACAGTGGCGACAGTAGCATAGACATGTTCTCAATTAACTTCCCGTAGTAATTCACCATTCCGATGAATGCTCTCAGCTCCGATATATTTCTGGGTCTAGGAGCCTCTACGATGGCCTTGATCTTGTCATCAAGGGGGTGTATACCTTCAGTGTTGAAACACTTCCTCTTCTGTACCCATCAGGATATCATCCAGCAAAACTTCAATCCCATCTACAAATGTATACACTGGAAGATTGCAGGAGCTGTGGAAACTCCGAATGACAACCGTTGATACTCATACAAGCCTTTATGAGTATTTATAACCAACAAGGGCTTAGAGTTCTCTGACAGTTCAAGCTGTTGGTATGCACTTGATAAGTCTACCTTACTGAACACTTTAGCTCCTGATAGTTTGGAGAAGAGATCTTCCGCTGTTGGCATAGGGTATACCTTGGATTACAGTGAAGAATTTATCATCACTTTGCAGTCTCAACATATGCGCAGCGGCTTGTCAGACTTGGGGACAATCACGATTGGGGACGCCCAATCAGAACGTTCAATTTTTTTCAAAACCACGTCCTGTTAATGTCTATCTAGCTCTGCTTCCTTTAGCGCATATGGTACTGGCTTGCTTTGCAGAATTTTGGAACTATATCGGGCTTTAACCGGATGTCAGCTTTGAAATTCTTTGAAATATCTTCTCAGTTTTCATACCAGATTCTTTCAAAGGCAAGTGAGAAAATTTCTTCTATGATGAATTCCTGTTCTGTCCCGTCTAGAGACACAACTGTTCTATGTTCAGTACCTTTAGCCTCTTCCGTGGTTACATATATTGTGCACAAATATTCCTCATTTTCATCATACTCATTTCTAAAGCATCATTTTCAACATAATATGACCGTCCCCTGCGTTGACCTCTTTGCTGTCCCTTTCCACCTTTCCTGCCCCTACTTCCGTGGAAATGTTGGGGTGGTCTGCTTTTACAGGCCTTAGCTATATGTCCAATCTTACCGCACGAATCACATTTCTTTGTTTTATGATAGCACTTCACTTCATGTAATCCATTGCATCGAAAGCACTTGCTATTCCACTCTTGCCTGCCTTGTCCATCAATTTTCTATCGTTCAGCCTATTTACCTGTTCTGAGGACTGTCGTGGTTTGAATGACAGTGTACCCTTATCTGCTCTTTCCATTCTAATAGCTATTTCATATGCTTTCTGCAAAGTTAATCCCTTGTCTGTCAACAACCTCTTCTGAATGTGTTAATTTCGTAACCCTGCTTCTAGTCTATCTCGTTAATGTTCATTGAGGGTGTTTGCAAAGTTACAGTATTGGCTCCATCGCTTAAGTGCCAGTATATATCCCGTCACACGTTCAGTTGATGATTGATTTCTTTTACTGAATGCATACCTTTCACCGATTTAATTTCTGTAGGGTTTGTAATATTCCTTCAAATAGCCTGTCAGCTCTCCGTACTCCAAGCCGGCAACATCGGCTGGTAAATCGAGCGATACTAAAAGTTCGAACGCATGTGTTGACTCTGTCTACCGGCTTCACCTTATTCGCTGCCATCCATATTTCAAAGCGTTCAATGTAGCTAGAACAGTTTTCCTTCCCTGAATCAAACTCGGTAATGAAGCATATGCGGTCGGCCATTTTGTTTCTCGTAAGATCTCGTTCAGTTGCTACGCGACAACCTTTCCAATTCAAACTGCAATTTTGCACTCAATTCCAAAAGTTAATAACTTCTGCTTGTACCAATTTGCACAATAAAGTTCCGTGTTCCTTTAGAACAGAGTATTTCATGTCAAATATTTCCACACACTCACGTTTCAACACGTAGGGAGCCTGTAAGCTGGTGTGCGATATTTGACCGTCTGCTGGAGATCTCTTCTCCAAACGGGAGACCGATGCACTGACGGCCACACAAAGCGTTCCTATGAGAACACTTCATCCCGAATTCCCCCTTTGATGTGAACGCATCCTGATCCCATCCTCGTTGCCAATGTAATGCATTTCCTTTAGTTCTCATATTGAACTATCTCCGTATCTATAATACGAAAAGCCGGAATACTATCATGGGTTTATTCTTCATCATGGCGTCAGTACATCGGTCTGCGCTGACGTCATCAGGTACGTGACAGCGCGAGCTAGCTGGTACTATTTACTATAGCACTAATCACAATGACAATATACTACGCTTTTAGTGAAATCATGGATGTTTTGGTTTTTGTTTTACGCCGCACTCAGCAATATTCCAGCTTTATGACGGCTGTCTGTAAATAATCGAGTCTGGACCAGACAATCAATTGATTAATCTCATGAGCATCGATCCACGCAATTGGGATCGATGACATGCATCAACCAAGTCAGCGAGCATGACCACCCAATCCGTTAGTCGCCTTTTACGACAAACAAAGTCGCCTTTTACGGCAAGCATGGGTTGCTGATGACCTATTCTACCCCGGATCTTCTTGTTGGAGAGGATTTGGTCGTTGTCCCAGTTGATGTTGTGACTAGGACAGTTGTTAATATGGTCCGAGATGGCTGATTTACTTTCGGATTTAATGGTGGAGGTTTTGAGTTTTTTCATTCTGGTGTCGATAACAACTAACACTCACTTCACCCAGAATCAGGGGGCACGGGTGGCCCAGTCTTCTAAGGCGCCGCGATTCGCTGTGCAGAGTTGCGTCCCTTAGGCACACCAGAAACCTATGACTGTGGATTCGAATCCCGGTTCGCCCCGATTATGTTTCTAGGTTTGTCAGCACCATACCCGTGCTCGTGGGTTTCATCGAAGTGGTGAACGTCTGAGACCTGCATCACTTCGGGCTTCCTCCCACATTAAGCTGACACGCCGTGATATGACTGGAATACTGTTAAAAGCGGCGTTAAACCAAATTCACTCACCCAGAATAAGCTATTCAAGTAACCGGTTGGCCATTCCATTCTGCGGAACCTGTTAGTCTAGGATAGTATATTTACTGTAAAAACACGTGAGCGAAATTAACAAAGTATGGTGCATGCTGATATTATATGACCAGCGCCAAATAGGGTGCTGGGGATATCTAAATTTAATCACGAGTGTTGCGTTGCTCGCTCATTGAGCGTGTTAAATATAGTTGACATGCCAATTATTTTCATGTTAGATTCCTTTGTAGTAACGTCACTCAGTCAACAGAACATTATAGTGCAATATGGACTGTTGAATTCTTTTAATTAATGAAGTTCAAACTCGAGTCCTTTTTTCTCAGAAACGTTTTTTATTGAATCCGCGCCCTTAGATCAACTAATCGGATTAGCGTTGTGATTAATGCCATTTGTGCTTTTTCACTACAGCTAACCATGCTATACCCCAGGATGAAAGCAAGGTGACACGACAGTTCTTAGTACATTGTGTCAACGACGGGGAAACCGTTAAAGAACTTGCAAGCCAGGAGAAATATGATTAATATCAAACATCCTACGCAAAATCGATACAACATCTCAAAGATTACTTTAACAGTACCCAAGTTGAAAAATTGATTTTATACAAATTTTAAAATGCCTTTGGTTGTTAATACATGTACTTGAACTGAACACTCGGCTTTTGCAAACGACGCTGCAATGAATTTAGGAACTAAATATTGTGTAATGGTATATACTTGATGATTGAGAATTGAAGGCTATTCACTCAATCATTGAGTGTCAGTTCATCATAATTCCTGGCTAAGTTAGACCACAATACCTAGAGAGATCTCAGCACAACGCGAACGACTGTCATTCGTTTTTGTTAAAGTATGGGCACGGCTGTCTCAGCAATATGAATTGCGGACGTTTATGTTATAGTATGGGACTCATGGTCGTTGCCGCAGCGTTATGATCACTTTACTTTGTGAAATGTTGCTCATGACAATGCCCGTGAAGATCCAGGGTAGAATAGCTAAGTCTCCAGCAACCCATGCTTGCCGGTAGTAAAAGGCGACTAACGGGATCGGGTGGTCAGGCTCGCTAACTTGGTTGATGCATGTCAGCGATCCCAATTGCGTGGGAACCGTGAAGGTTCCGGGGTAGAATGTGTCTTCAGCAACCCATCCTTGCCGGCAGTTAAAAGCGACTCTGCTTGTCGTAAAAGGCGACTAGCGGGATCGGGTGGTCAGGCTCGCTAACTTGGTTGATGCATGTCAGCGATCCCAATTGCGTGGATCGATGCTCATGATATCAATCTCTAGATAGTCTGGTCCAGACTCGATTATTTACAGTCCGCCATCATATAGCTGGAATATTGCTGCGTGCGGCGTTTAACAACAGACCAACAAACTCATGACCGTGCTAAGCTGTGATACATATGCCCTTTAAATATATGAACTTGTGACGGTGACGTTATAATTGTTTGGTTGGTTTGATGTTTTAACGCCGCACTCAGCAATAATCCAACAATATGACGGCGGTCTGTATACATAATCGAGTCTGGACCAGACAATCCAGTGAATGACATGAACATCCATCCACGCAATTGGTAGGTTTGTTAATTTACGCCGCACTCAGCAATATGCCAGCTATATGACGGCGTTCTCTAAATAAATCGAGTCTGGACCAGACAATCTAGTGATTGACATCGATACTCATGATTTCAATCACTGGATTGTCTGGTCCAGACTCGATTATTTTATTTATCCTCGGGGAGACCCCGGTGGACGCATCGGAAGAAAATAACTCTAAGTTATTTTCTTGCGGCGACTGGTGGTCCACACGCCCATCGGTAAGCGATCTGTCACACTGGCAGCCCTTCTGGGATAGAATAGGTCTTTAGCAACCCATGCTTGCCGTGAAAGGTGACAATGCCTGTCGTAAAGGCGACTATAACGTGATCGGGTGGTTGGGCTCGCTGACTTGGTTGATGCATGTCATCGATCCCAGTTGCGTGGATTGATGCTCATGATATTAATCACTGATTGTCTGGTCCAGACTCGTAGCTGGAATTTTGCTGAGTGCGGCGTTAAAATACAAACCACCCACCCAACCAGTGGCAGCCCACCAGTGACCCTCTAGACACCTGCCAGACCGCGAGGGAATCGCACATTTTGCGGTGCGCAGGTGTGGTATGGTCACTGGAGGATAGCCGAAAGGTCTTCTGCCGGAAATCGGTAAATGCTCGGAATGTTCCCATCCGGTGACCGGACGATTAAGCCAAGTCGTAAGGTGAACATGCGGAGTCCGGGCAGCCATCAAGCAGGCGCCCAGCGGGTATCATTCATCGGACACCGGACATGTTGACGTGCCTGTTCCGGAGTGTATATAATTGGCTGAATGGGCTGAGTAGCTTAGACTGTCTTCAGGATGCCTGTCCCTCCACACACACTTGCCTGGCTCCGTATGCAGTATGCTAGAGCCCAAAGCTCCCGTTGCCTTTCCACTCTTTATCTCCGAAGTTTCAAACTTCACAAATTTACAAATGTGATGCAGTTCTTGCAGCAATTTCGACGGCGAACACGAACTATATGATAGGCCGGGCACTTAGCTGGCTCCTTTTAAAGCGAGCAGGAAACGAGCGGTGTTCATCCAGACATCGGCCGTTTCACAGATGGGCACCGTACGATTTGGTTTACCCCGGGTATTCAGAGATTACCGGCCGATTCCCACCAGATGACTGGTCAGTCACTGGACGGTATAAGCTTACCATTTTTGAGATAGGTCTTCAGCAACCAATTCTTGCCGTAAAAGGCGACTAACGGGATCGGGTGGTCAGACTCGCTGACTTGGTTGATACATGTCATCGATCCCAATTGCGTGAATATATGTTCATGATATCAATGACTGGATTGTCTGGTCCAGTGATTAATATCATGAGCATCGATCCACGCAATTGGCATCGATGACATGCATCAACTAAGTCAGCGAGCTTGACCACGGGCCTGACGGGTGGTATTTTTCTTCGTTTGGGGCCTGACGGGTGGTATTTTCTTCGTTTGTAGAACGAAAATCAAAAGTGAAGGGTTCTCCTTTGATATTGTCCAGTAGTTTTGCGCCACAGAAATTAACAATTTATACATTTAGGTTTGACAGCATCAAGTTCTGAATTTGATTATGTCCCTCTGGGAAATATAACTCGCAAACTCTCTTTACCAGTTGCAGGAGTGAGAGGTCTTTTTCTGCGTCAATATTCCGAGCACCTTCACACTTGCTGGCGGGTAACAGATTGACAGAGCCACGAATTTGGTGTTTCCATCCTATTTTCATTTTCCTTGTAGTTGATTTGGATCTAAGGGTTCCGTTGTCTGCCCGCCATGATCCCAACAAGTAAACAATACAACATTGAAACTGATACATTCACAGGTTCTTAAACAATAATTATACATATATGAATTGAAATTGGATGATACATCTTCAACATAAAAGTGCCAATAATTTATATCTGAATTTATGTAATAATTATTGATGATTTCACTTACAAAAACCAATGACATACACAATCGTACCATATACTAGTATTGAGTTAATAAACATAGTAAGTTAGCTGAAAAATATCACTATTCATGCAATTCGCATTTCTACGTTGGCAAAATGACGTTATCTAAGCCGATATAAAATTTGATTGTTTCATTGGACTGTGTCTTATGTGTAGATATTGGAAATACAAACTGATGGATAATCACAAAATATTACATGTGCATGGTTCGTTTTTTGATGTCAGAATTTATAAAAAAAGTATAATCAGACACTCGCGAGGTAATACATGTTTCACGAAAACACGCTCGGGGAACTGTACTATAGTCATTTATAAATGTAAGTACACTATTTAACAGCTAAAATATAAACATGTAAAAACAGTTATTCTCAATAAAAAGCGTACAACATTTGCCTGATAACTAGGAAAAATATTGTTGTATAAATACCTGTCGCCGCCGCTTTGATTGAAACATTTTAACATATTGGACAATTATTGACTCTGGTATAGATTCTGCAGATGAAATAACATAAACTTGTTTTTTAACGTATCAATTTATTAAGATATACAAAGCTACCTACTTAATCATACAGCCGGCGAAGATCCGGGGTAGAATAGGTCTTCAGCAACCCATGCTTGCCGTTAAAGGCGACTATGGCTGGTAAGAGGCGATTAACGGGATCGGGTGACGTGGTTGATGCATGTCATTGATACCAATTTCGTTAATCGATGCTTATTATGTCAAACACTGGTGTGTCTGGTCCAGACTCGATTATTTACACAGACCGCCGCCGTCATATAGCTGAAACAACAAACCAACAAATCATACTAAATCATACCATCTTGCCCTTGTTGACTCGTTCCTGATATATGTTGACGATAACATCTATGTGTGTACACTTTCGATCGACACAGTTCGTCAATTGCTGTACTTTTAGAAAGATTTTTTTTTATGTCACACGTTATTACAATATAAAATATAATCTTTGCAACGTTGTCAGAGTTTTGCTCTTTTTCCAATGGCCCCAATTCCAAGTGGTTTGAACTCCTCGTTCGTCAGCGAAAGAACTTCTGTTGGACCAACCTTACGTGAAAAGTGCATTGAATAAAATACATGTATAGTCAATCATTTGGAGCATTTGATGAGACGAATTTCAGCTACATATCAAAATAACTACACTACCCGGCTATAGTAAACCTTACAAATAGATTCGATAGTATCCTTTTATTGATCACACGTGTCGGGAATACATGTCAATCCCGCACTCTGCAATATTCCAGCCATATGACGGCGGTCTGTAAATAATCGAGTTTGGATCAGACCATCCAGTGATTGACAACACCAGCATCGATCCACGCAATTGGGACCGATGACATGCATCAACCGACTCAGCGAGCCTGACCACCCGATCCCGTTGGTCGCTTTTTTACGACAAGCATAGTCGCCTTTTCTGGCAAGCATGCATTGGTTGCTGAAAACTTATTCTTCCCCGGATCTTCACTGGTCGAAAAAGCCATGTAAAATACTTCTTCAGGTTCCCCTGACTAAGGCAGGTGTCCTAGGAACACATATACATGACACTAGTATTATAGATATTATGTCGAAAGCAATTGCATCAAGGGTTGCATATGTTGACATAACACACTTTTTAAAAACAATAATCAATTTTAACGCTAAAACACATTGTTCCTGATCTTGAATTATTAATACTGTATGCACGAGTAAAAGGATTGATTACGAATATGCCACACAGTTAGGGAAGCATGTGTTATGTGTTTCGATACGAACAAATGTACATTCGTAAAGCAGCAGAAATCATTAAACTTTGTCGTCAAATGACTTAAGTTCAAATCTTCAAGTATTGATGCCATTTTGCAAATGGCGATAGAGCCTCCATATTGACTAAATCATGCGGAGATTGCACGGAATGATGGGAAATATCGTTCTATCACTTTCTCGTCTCATTCTATCGCTTTATTGCTTTCTTGTCTCATTTTATCGCTTTATTACTTTCTCGTCTGATTCTATCGCTTTATTACTTTCTCGTTTCGTGTTATCGCTTTCTCGTCTTGTGTTATCGCTGTTTCGTCTCGTGTTATCGCTTTCTCGTCTTGTGTTATCGCTTTATCGCGGCCGTAATTGAAGGCGAGAAAGCTATGTCTCCTATCGGCCACCATATTAACCTCGTTTTACATGCAGTGGGCGTTCCAAATCCGACGCTCGTTTTATTTCATTATGCGGTTACACTTTACGACTAGTATACACGTTTGACAAACTCTTGCAATAGAGAACTTTCATGTATGGTACACAATTATCTTTTCAAAACGCTAAGTTATTTGAAGGGTTACTAATACAAAAACAAAAAACGTCAAACAACTGAAAAAGTGAATGCAATGCAACGACCTTAAGTGATATAAAATCGTTTAGGTTAACACTTACTTTCAGATACAAAATATCACATGACGCTTGACTGATCGCTCGCCACACACTCGACAATGCTTTACTTTTTGTTCTGGAACAGGAACTTTTATTTTATTTTTTATTTTTTATCAAACTGTAAATGAAACTAGGTGGCTGACGTTTGAATCGTGAGGCCTTTCAAGTTGAAATCGTTGGTGTTTTTTTCAGACTGTCTGGTATTAAACTAGTGTATTTTTTCCCATGTAGTTACAAAAGTTCAGAGAGATTGTAAATATTTATAATTAGACATGGGAATTCTGTACAAAATAAACGATAGATGCACGAAATGATTGACGAGTGTATTATCCATTGGGTGTGTTACACGGGCATTGTTGCTTTGAACGATAACAAGCTCAACACGCCGAGTACTCCGTTTAATTTTGACAACACCGGCGTGAGTTCAAACACCAATATAAAACCCGTCAATAATCACATTGCATACTTTTTCGGCTCAGTCGATAACCGGATTTGTTAGTAAAATTCTGCATCATCGCGTCAGCAGGACCCATTTGTCCCAAGACCCTGAGAAGTGAAAGTTGTCGTGGATACAATAATTGATCCCGTTCACCTATAAAAAATTATCGTTAACGCCAGGAAATATCCAGTATGGATTTAAAGGTCATATAAGGTATATAAGTGGCGAGAATTATATGAACGGATCACTAAAAATCAGTGATGACTCCAGGTGTTCGCAAAAGAGAAGGCATGTCTGACCCTGCCAGTAGCACCCGTCACTCACAATTTGCATAAAAATGTAGTTGTGCGTTGCCTGAAATCGCACAGCAGTACTCCTGCCATGCCACTGCGGCCTGAAATCAAATCAGACAATAAAGTGGAATCCAGTCACGCGTTAGCGTATTTACTGACCCGTGAAGATCCGGGGTAGAATAGATCTTCAGCAACCCATGCTTGCCGTAAAAGGCGACTATGCTAGTCGTAAAAGGCGACTAACGGGATCGCGTGGTCAGGCTCGCTGACTTGGTTGATGCATGTCATCGATCCCAATTGCGTGGATCGATACTTATGATATTAATCACTGGATTGTTTGGTCCAGACTCGATTATTTACAGACCGCCGCCATATAGCTGGAATATTGCTGAGTGCGGCGTTAAACAACAAACCAACCAACCAACCAATCATTTACTGTTTTAGCTGAAACTGAAACCGATGTTTGAATTTATAATTACGTTTGCTGTGAATAAGTTCAGATATTTTGCTGCTTATGAGTAAAGAAAGTAACGGTTAAAATATGCCCGAATTGTTATTGGAGAGGCTGTTCAAAAGCTTTCAAAAGGTTAGAGGTTTCATTGTCAGAAAATGATGTCTGAAGCAGTTCCCTATTTTGACTTGTGACATCTGTTCCCGAGAATTTTCAGGTGGACATATTGTAGGCAACGATCCACGCCGCCAGGGTACGATAAAACATCCAAGAAATTGCAAGCCACCGAGCCAGACCACCCAATCAACCAAGTCATCGAACCTGACCACACAATAAACCAAGTCTGACCACACAATCAACCAAGTCGTTGATCCCGATCACCCAATCAACCAAGTCATCGATACCGACCACTCAATCAACCAAGTCATCGATCCCGACCACCCAATCAACCAAGTCATCGATACCGACCACCCAATCAACAAAGTCATCGATCCCAACCACCCAATCAACCAAGTCACCGATCCTGACCACCCAATCAACCAAGTCACCGATCCTGACCACCCAATCAACCAAGTCACCGATCCTGACCACCAAATCAACCAAGTCACCGATCCTGACCACCCAATCAACCAAGTCACCGATCCTGACCACCCAATCAACCAAGTCACCGATCCTGACCACCCAATCAACCAAGTCACCGATCCTGACCACCCAATCAACCAAGTCACCGAGCCTGACCACCCAATCAACCAAGTCACCGATCCTGACCACCCAATCAACCAAGTCACCGATCCTGACCACCCAATCAACCAAGTCACCGATTCTGACCACCAAATCAACCAAGTCACCGATCCTGACCACCAAATCAACCAAGTCACCGATCCTGACCACCCAATCAACCAAGTCACCGATCCTGACCACCCAATCAACCAAGTCACCGATCCTGACCACCCAATCAACCAAGTCACCGATCCTGACCACCCAATCAACCAAGTCACCGATCCTGACCACCCAATCAACCAAGTCACCGATCCTGACCACCCAATCAACCAAGTCACCGAGCCTGACCACCCAATCAACCAAGTCATCGATCCCAACCACCCAATCAACCAAGTCACCGATCCTGATCACCCAATCAACCAAGTCACCGATCCTGACCACCCAATCAACCAAGTCACCGATCCTGACCACCCAATCAACCAAGTCACCGATCCTGACCACCCAATCAACCAAGTCACCGATCCTGACCACCCAATCAACCAAGTCACCGAGCCTGACCACCCAATCAACCAAGTCATCGATCCCAACCACCCAATCAACCAAGTCACCGATCCTGACCACCCAATCAACCAAGTCACCGATCCTGACCACCCAATCAACCAAGTCACCGATCCTGACCACCCAATCAACCAAGTCACCGATCCTGACCACTGGGTCCATTTGGTTTCCCCTTTGTCCACTGTCCAGCATAGGCCACAGGGGACCAATTCTAATCAACCCGGATTCATGAAGGGGCTATTGATTTTTGGGTGTGTCATCCAACCAATGAAGGCGTTTCAACAGAATTCAAACTAGACACGAGAGATGGTGAACCGTCGAGGGAAGGCACCCAGCAATAATCCAGAAGTATCTCGTGGTCTGGTCAGCGTATCTTATAATTATTTTAAGCAATATAACTATTACTGCTGTCATGACAATAAATTCGCTTCGATTCAGTATAATTATATTTTCTGTAAGGCGAAAATTGCAGAAGAGGTGTCTCCCTATGTATAGCATCCTGTCGGTTTTCCGTTTTAAGGTCATTTTTAATTTGCCGAGTGTAGAATTATTATTGCTGCCATGACAATAAATTTGTTTCGCTTCAATACTCTTTATGCTTTCTGTATGACGATAAGTGTAGAAGAGTGGTTCCCCTATATATAGCGTCATTGCGCCTGCTTCGCAAAGTGATCGCGGCGTTATGATGGGTGGAAGTGCTTGTGTTGACATCGAGCTTAATATGAGTGAATGCAACAAATCCCTTTCCCGCTGCAAAATCTTTGCTCTTGACCACATCAGACATAGTTCAAAATTACATATCGTTTTCAGTTTCAACAAAATCAATAACTACGCTATCGTTTGAGAGTCTGTAACTTGACTGATTGTAGCAATCATACCACTGCTTTCCGAAGCAGGCGCAAATTCACTCATTATCCCCCGCCCCAACGTGTGTGCGTATGTGCGTGTGTGTGTGCGTGTGTGTGTGCGTGTGCGTGTGCGTGTCCCGAAATCGTTTCCGGAGCATAACTCAGAAACCGTTAAATATTTCTCTACGAAACTTTGCATGTCTATCAGACTCATGCTGAACTGGTGCCTTTTGCAATTTAGGAATTTTATAAATTTTTATTTTTTACGTTTCCATGGCAACAAGTTGGACTAAGGTTCTATAAGGGTGCTGTTCGTTTCCGGAGCGTAACTCAAAAACTGCTTAATAATTTCTTACACAACTTTGCATGTTTACCAGACACATACTGAACTGGTGCCGTTTGCTATTTAGGAGTTTTATCAATTTTTATTTTTTACGTTTCCATGGCAACAAGTTGGACTTAGGTTCTATAAGGGTGGTGTTCGTTTCCGGAGCGTAACTCAAAAACCGCTAAATAATTTCTTACAAAACTTTGCATGTTTACCAGACACATACTGAACTGGTGCCTTTTACTATTTAGGAGTTTTATCAATTTTTATTTTTTACGTTTCCATGGCAACAAGTTGGACTTAGGTTCTATAGGGTAGAGTTTATTTCCGGAGCATAACTCAAAACCCATTCAATACTTTCCAACAAAAACTGTGCATGTTTATCAGACATATACTGGACTGGTTCCTTTTGCTATTTAGGAATTTTAGACATTTCTATTTTTCACGTTTCCATGGCAATAAGTTGGACTTAGGTTCTACAGGGGTGGTGTTCGTTTCCAGAGTGTAACTCAAAAACCGTTAAATACTTTTTTACAAAACTTTGCATGTCTACCAGGCACATACTGAACTGGTGCCTTTTGATATATTGCACTTTTAGAAATATTTATTGTTTATGTTTCCATGACAACAAGTTGGATTTAAGTTTTAATATAGGATTGGTTTACTTAAGTAGTATAACAAATAAACTGTTAAATATTTCCTTGCCAAACATTGCATTTGATATTAAGGAGTTTTAGAAATGTTTATTTTAGAATTTCCATTGCAGCTATTTTGACATGGGCTAAGAGAAATGTTGGGTCAGTTACCTGGTTTGGGACCATAACGTGTTAAAATGGGCGGGGTATATAGATGACTTTGTTAACTTTGTTAACTATACCTTGTTGAAGGTGTAGTCCCACACTCCGAAAGACTGGTTGGTTGGTTTGTTTTTTAACGCCGCACTCAGCAATATTCCAGCTATGTGACAGCGGTTTGTAATTAATCGAGTCTGGACCGGACAATCTAGTGGTATATCATGAGCATCGATCCACGCAATTGGGATCGATGACATGCATCAACCAAGTCAGCGAGCCTGACCACCCGATCCTGTTGGTCGCCTTTTACGACAAGCATAGGCTGCTGAAGACATATTCTAGCCCTTAATGTTTCAAACTTTCATTTTGAATCTGCCGAGTTGTAGAAAGTGATGTCTACAGCCAGCCTTGTCACGGGTTCTTAAGATCGTTACACATTCGCACATTGTGCACATTACACATTATCGCTAAACTGCTAACATCAGATGCAGAAAGGATTAAAGTTACCGATCATCATCATTCCGAATACAGTTGTATATTCCAAGCGTGTACAAGCAGTAGGCCCAGAACTCCATGTTGACGGATCTTAGGTTTAAATAAGTCACAAATAGATTGTATTAAATTAAGGCAATGAGATACACCGCTCATCACTCACAGTCTCCATTCTTTCAATCTTCTTCGGGCACGTTTCTTCATCAATATCAGTTTATGGAAATCGGCGAACTTTTATGTCCACAAATTTAACCGGCAAACTACGGAGAATACAAGAGAGGTGATTCTGACGTTAAATCTGAAACCATAATCACTGGATTATAGCACACAAGTGTGTCAAAAACATTTAGCTAACAAAACAATCATGACAAATGATAGCATGGCGTTGGCAAGATCCGGAGGCGTTAATTTATTATGAATTTGTGTCCGCATTTCGGAAACCGTGTCTGTTCATTGTCAACGTTCCATATGTAATCACGTTAAGCATCAATATAGTCGAAAAACAAGTGTGATGGTAAACTCCTAACTTAAACAGAACAAATTGTCTGCATTAAGGTGTTGAAGTTCTCTGAAACCGTGTTAGTTAATTTCAAGGGGGGCACGGGTGGCCCAGTAGTCTAAGGCACCATTCGCTGTGCAGAGTTGCGTCCCTTGGGCACGCCAGAAACCTATGATTGTGGGTTCGAATCCCGGATCGCCCCAATTATGTTTCAAGGTTTGTCAGCACCATACCCGTGCTCGTGGGTTTCACCGAAGTGGTAAACGTCTTAGACCTTCGGGCTTTCCTCCCACATTAAGCTGACACGTCGTGATATAACTGGATGTCAATCACTGGACTCGATCAAGACTCGATTATTTACAGACCACCGTCATATAGCTGGAATAGTTCTGAGTGCAGCGTTAAACAACAAACAAACAAACAAATCAGATGACACCAGTCAGTGCAACAACTCAGTCCACACCAGTGTGTCATTGTCGGGTACACTGCATTTGACAAATTATGTCCAAAACAGAAATACAGGTGACAAGGTCATGATAAAGTTATGAAGTGTTTTTAAATGTAGTAATGATAAATTTTAGATTGCTCATACTGATCTTAACAATAAACATACACAAGTTTAAATTTCCTTACGATTTGATACTGGCATCACTTTGTCACTAGAATCGATATTTTGTTTTGAAGTTACCGTTGCTTTTACTAAATGATATGCTCCAAAGCTATTCCCGTAGAGTTGGAACTAAGTGTCATATAAATCAAAGAAATGACTCATTTGAAAATATAATAAATGTCAATTGTCTTTGAAAGTTAATCAGATATTGGTCGAGCAGGAAGTCATGAAAACTACATGCAAGAAGATATGAAGTTGATATTAATAATGTTTATGCTTTCTTTTCCACCAATTTTAAGTTTCACCAAAAAAACACAGATTAAAATGCGTTGAAGTGAGGCATAACGTTGCATGTCATATTCACAACG
Organism: Haliotis cracherodii; assembly: GCF_022045235.1. NCBI lineage: Eukaryota > Metazoa > Mollusca > Gastropoda > Lepetellida > Haliotidae > Haliotis > Haliotis cracherodii. Next base: position 22,493,930 of record NW_027266272.1, on the reverse strand, counting down.
TTATTTACGTCTGTAAAGATGTTTATATAAAGCGGCAACATCATCGCTATCCGCCGAAACAGATTCCATTTGGCGTAAAAGGCAAAAGAGCGGTGGATATATAAGAATAGATTCTGAAAGGGTTTTAGAGTTCCATAGTCCTTAATATAATGTTTAGAGACAGTCTATTTCCTTAGAACTTGCTTGGGGAAAAAAGAATGCTGCCTCAGGAAAAACTCGCTGGGCATTCTGGATGAAACTAAGATAAAAACGAAAAAAACCTTTCCAGTTTTATAAGGAATCACTGGCAAAAACAGAGTCGATTGTACGATTTCGACATTAACATGATCATTGTTATTAAATCACTATTATATCAAACAGTGATGATGCCAGGTGTTCGCGAAAAAGGTGAGCGTATCTTGCCTCAGCGGTGGCACCCGTCACAAACACATGCAAAGTCAAATCAATTGTTTAATTACCTAAAAAAAACACCACGGGATCATATGATACAAGTCAAAATCGGGAATTGCTTCAAATTTTGAAATGTCATATGCCATAACACATTTTGAAAGCTATACTGAGGCCATGAATGTTACAACCTTGATCAAACAACTTCTGAGCAAGAGTTGTATGACGCTCTTGAAGATTCGGGTAGAATGAGCTTGCTCGATTGTACCTCAAAAGTTGTGAAATTTCGACACCAAGGGATGGAGCTGCAGGAATAGTGCTCGACATAAAGGACACTCATGAAGAATAACCCCCTAGTGGTGAGTGATAGGTAACGCTAATCGTTCTTCCCCAGTGTGGACCCGGGGTAGAATGTGTCCTCAGCACCCCTTTGCTTGTCGTATGAGGCGACTAAATTGGGAGACCTGTTTGCCGTGGGTTGCGCCCCTGTGACTGTGGAGGAAGGGAGTCTGGTTGTTGAGGCAGTGGAGCCAGGAGCCAGGAGCCAGGAGCCAGGAACCAGTGTTTCTTTTGCCCAACACACCACTTCGACCCTGACTTCACCAAGACGGAGGGTAGGATGGGCCCGGTCTTGTCATTCGGCTGGTCATGCCAAGCCCTGTGCGTAATAATTTCAATTCTTAATTTTGCATGTACATAGAGGTTATCAAGCGAGTGTGTTTGGGGATGGTAAATATCCTGCATTAGGAATAAACATTGTATTTAGCGAGCCTTGGCGAGCTAAATACATAGTGTTTATTCCTAATACAGGATATTTACCATCCCCAAACACACAAGCGTGATAACCTCTTTATCATATAATGTCATTCTTTAATTCTGTGCTTCAAAACCGCTTTCCCTCTCTCATAAACATTACAGAAACATTGCGAGTTTTCCTAGAATGCGCGCATTAATATTTATTACGTTACAGGGTAAGTGATGTGTCAGTCGGACTGTGACAGTAGCCAATATAGTTCCAACTGAAATCTGTTTCTTATACAGTGGCGAAGCAACATATACACAACACAACAATTGTTTTTAATTGCCTTTAGCGGCAATCCATCGGTCTGTCCGCTAGAGTAACTGCCCTTTGTTAAAGGGAAGATACTCTAAATCTAGTCTACAAGACGTCACGGCCACAGTCAGACGTTGTTGACAGTCGGTCTGTCCTGTCATAACGTTAAGTAGTGTAGTCAGATGTACACACAGCGACAAAACGAAACAAGGTAACAATTCAAACATATTTCGGCCAAATCCAACTATTTTAATTTGTGGAGAAGGTTTCAAGCAAAGATATGGCTACTGATCCCGCTTGGCTAGGCCTCGTGCCCTCGCAAAATTGTTTCTCCAAAGTTGCCAAAACTTATAAAATGTCTTCGCTACGTCACAGTTAGACACTGATTTTCAGTATATTACACTGTTCTTTTGATAATGATAGCAATTATCTCTGTAGTTTATCCAGATTCCCGATGGTTAATTCTGACTCGATTGCCGAATGACAAGGGCGACGTTTATAAACAGTGAAAGTAGTCCCTACTTGACCTTTGATATTTGCATCTCTATCCGCATATGATCCCAACGGATATCGTTTTTATCCGTTGGCTTTATCCTGCCGAGAAACCTACCCATTATATGATAAATGTATTTCTTGGTCTAAGAACACCCGTGAAGATTCTGGGGTAGAATAGGTATTCAGCAACCAATGCTTGCTCATGACATTAATCACTGGATTGTCTGGTCCAGATTCTATTATTTACAGACCGCCGTCATATAGCTGGAATATTGCTGAGTGCGGCGTTAAACATCAAACCAACCAACCAACTAATAACTCAATTATTGAAATAATGTATTGTCTCGAGTCGCGGTGGCTCATGGGTAAATTTGGTAATGTTGACCGCTGAAATCTCTATGTCTCTAAATTATTGTTATGGGCAGAACCAGCGTGGCAATAAATTTGGTGGACAGATATAGCTATTCATGTCATATTTGCTGGAGTATAACACCCCTGTAGCCCTGGTGGTTTGCATTTTGGAAATCCAATGCAATAAGACACCGTCCTTGTTGACACTCGATGATGGGTGGTAACAGGGGTGCCGAAACACTTTCTTTCATAATGTCCCACAAATACTCTGGTTGGAAAATGAAACATTTAGATACCAGCTCTTCTGATGAAGACAATGATCAACACTTAGATTCCTGGGCTTGATTCATTGTAATTGAAGCGTCAGATCATCAGCCGATGAAATTAAACCCGTTTGCCATTTCAAAGGCCATCAATGGCTGCTGCGGTGAAAAAGTCACCTGCCTTCGTAATGGCTCCATACTTGTGGAGTGTGTACGGAGACAGCAATCTTTAAATTTGTTATCACTCTGCCAGTTTACAAATGTGGAGGTTGCTGTCCAAGCAAACAGAACGTTGAACTCATGTCGTGGCATGACAGAGCACGTTGTCTGTCTGACATGAGTGAAGATGAGATTGTTTTAGAATTGAAAAAACAATGTGTTACTGATGTGAAACGTTTTACCAGATAACAAAATGACAATATCATCAAGATTCACCAAAATTCCCGAATTAATCAATGGTGGATATTTTAATATCGGAGTGGAGGTTTATGTCCTAAACCCATTCCGATGTTACAAATGTCAACATTTTGGACATGGCGCTAAGACCTGCACCATCAGCTCAGTATGTGTCCGCTGCGGTGGCTCACGTGAGAATACTGGGTGCACAAATGCTATCAAATGTGCAAATTGCGATGGGGACCACTTGGCCTCATCCAAGCTTTGTCCACATTTTGTCGTGACAAAAACATGCTTACTATTGAAAGGCAACTGCAGCTATGTTTAAATAAAAGCCAGAAATGGTCTCTAAAAAATGGTTTTAATTTTTCAAAATCTAAAACAAACTGTATACATTTTTGTAGAAAATATAAACCCCACAAAGATCCAGAATAATTTTAGATAACACTCCCATTAAAGCTGTAAAAGAAGCCAATTTCTTAGGTCTAATTTTCGATCATCATTTGACCTTTGTGTTCCACATTAAATACTTAAAGAATAAATGCTTGAAGGCCCTAGGTTTTTTAAAAGTTGTCTAATTCTAAGTGGGGAGGGGATAAAACAAAGCCCTCCTCCAACTATATCGAACACTTATCCGCTCTAAACTTGATTATGGCTCCATCATATTTGGTGGGGCTTGTAAGAGCAATTTAAAATAACTTGATTCTATTCATCATCAGGGCCTGAGGCTTTGCCTTGGAGCCTTCAGAACTTCTATTCATAGTTTGTATGTAGAAGCTGACGAACCATCCCTTAAACACCGTCGCATTAAATTAGCACTACACGATATCTCTAAATTACGTTCTAATGACTCAAATCATGCATATGACTGTGTTTTATAATCACTTTTACGGTAATCTCTACAAAACAAAATCTTCTCTTATTCCAGCACTTGGATTAAGACTACAAGCAAGTTTTTCTGCTGCTAAAATAGACCTTGACTATATAGCCCCAACTCAGGTTTCTCTTCTCCGCCATGGTAGTTTGTAAAACCATAAATGAATCTTACATTAAGTAAACTAAAGAAATATGAGACCAATCAATTAATTTATCAACCAGAATATAATCAATTAAGAAGCTTTAAAAATACCTACAAATCTGTCTTTACAGATGGATCCAAGGATGGTGACGCAGTTTCCAGCGCCACTGTCATTGAATCCAGAACTATATCATCCAGAATACCCGATAACTGTTCAATGTTTACATTCGCTGTGCAGAATTGCGTTCCTTGGGCACGCCAGGAACCTATGATTGTGGGTTCGAATCCCAGTTCGCCCCGATTATGTTTCTAGGTTTGTCAGCACCATACCCGTGCTCGAGGGTTTCACCGAAGTGGTAAACGTCTAAGACCTGCATTACTTCGGGCTTTCCTGCCACATTAAGCTGACACGCCGGGATATAACTGGAATACTGTTAAAAGCGGGGTTAAACCAAACTCACTCACTCACTCAATGTTTACATAAGTAAACAATCAAAACAATTTATAATCGTTTCCGACTCTCTCTCCTGTCTTCAGGCAATTGCAAATCAGTTTTCAAAACATCCACTTTTAATCGAAATTCTTGAACTATCTAATGAACTTGCTGCTGGCCAATACAACATCGTTATTTCCTGGTTACCAAGCCATGTTGGCATCATTGGTAACACAATGGCTGATACTGCTGATAAAGCAGCACTCAACAAATCTGTGACGCCACTTCTGATTCCATACAGTGATTACAAGCCCGTTATTGGATCATATATCCAGGATCTGATGCAAAGGAAGTGGGACACCCAAGTAGGTATCAATAAATTACATGACATTAAACAAAATATTGGTTACACCTACTTGGGTTGTCAGTCCAGATTTGAAGAGGTCGTTTTACGACGTTGTGGTATTGGCCATTCTCGTTACACTCATGAGTATTTGTTGAAAGGTGAGGATCCTCCATTTTGTGCCCCTTGTGATGAAAGAATCACAGTCAAACATGTCCTGCTTGACTGTGTTGATTTTTCGATTACAAGGGATACATATTTCCAATCATCATCTATTAAGGATCTTTTTAATAGAATAAGTTCTCATTTAATTATTTAAAAAAAAGAAAAGCTATTGAACTTATTGATAAATTTTGAAATTTGTATATCGTTATATGTTATAATATTGGTAGTGTATAATTTGTAACTTGGGTGGTTAGTGGCTGTATCCTCAAAGGGGGTTGAAGTAGCGTAAAAATATTGTCCCCCTGACAGGATATGTAAGTCCACATCCTTCAAAGTACCTTTATCCATGCCACAATTTTAAACGTAAACGTTCTAAAGGTTGTATCTACGTTATTTCAATTGATGGCTAAAATCCATATCATCACCAGCCGCTGAAGGGATGGTGTAACTCCTGCTGGGGAACCTTGCAGGTTACAGAAGTATCGTAAGTCCCCACGGTCCCTTGTGTGGTGGCCTTTGGTTGCAGGTGATCTATATCCCGTTTGAATATTGTATTGTTGCTTGAAAAAGTATTCTTTTAAATTTTCTCAAGGCCATATCATTCATATTCATACCTCTGTTTAAAACTCAGTTTAGTTTATTTGTTTATTTCTAATTGAAGCTTAATTGCGTACCACCATCAGCAGCTAAAGGGATGGTGTGAATCCTGCTTGGCAACCGTGCAGGTAGCAGAAGTATTGTCAGTCCGTAGTACGGTCCCTAGTATGGTGGCCTAACTTTGGTTGCTGGTGATCTGTAGCCTATTTTTATATTGTATTGCCGAATGATAATGTATTCTTTTAACTATTCTAAACTAGTTTTAAAATCGAAATTGTGATACTCCAGTTATTATTCTGCCCATCGTTAACAGCTTTTTATTAAATCTAAATATAATTATCATAACTTGTTTCGTCACGATATGGCTGAAATTTTGCCTATGTGACATTACATTTCACTCACTCATTCCCTTACAATAACGACCCGTGAAGATTTCGGGATAGAATAGGTCTTCAGCAACCCATGCTTGCCGTAAAAGGCGACTATGCTTGTCGTAAAAGGCGACTAACGGGATCGGGTGGTCAGGCTCGCTGAGTTGGTTGATACATGTCATCGATCCCAATTGCGTGGATCGATGCTCATGATATCAATCACTGGATTGTCTGGTCCAGACTCGATTATTTACAGACCGCCGTCACATAGCTGGAATATTGCCGAGTGCGGCGTTAAACAACCAACCAACCAAACTTACAATAAATGTTGCAAATACCATCCTACTCAAAACGTCAGACTCGAGTATCTGTCGTAACATCCATGGGGCATAAAAGACAAATTTGATGAAAATGGTAGTATTACAAATGGATCACTGAAAACCATTGATGACACCGGGTGTTCGCGAAAAAGGTAAATATGTCCTATGTCTACTGGAACCACCAGGCACTTACATAATTTATATTAAAAATGGAAATGCCAGTTAGTAAGGAAGTGTGGAAAGTCAATGTAAAGGTCATAGAATGAGGGTGTCATGCAGAACAGAGGCGTCTCATCAAGAACCGCTGTAGGTGTCAACATTGCCTCCGCCGATGCAGCATCAGCGGAGGCGTTAGATGCCAACTTTTTCGAAGTTGAGATGGCAGGACCAGAGGCAACCGATGTAACAGTTGCAGAGGCTCTCGTTTTTTTCTGAATAACTCCGTCTACTCGGTCCTCCATCTGTGCAGATGTTATCTTTAACCACAGGTGTTGTGCGAGTTTAGAATGCATGTTGGACGATGTCAAATAATAAAACGTATTTTGTTCATACAGTAATGTAATAATGTTAGAAATGCATGTTTACAGCTAAACGTGAGATAAACATTCATTAGTGCACCTCAATGTGTGAAATAGACTATAATCAGTGGGGACGCCAGTGACCGGCGACCTGACAGGCTCAAAGCTGACCCAGATGACAGTCAATGTATTGGGGAGACTCCCAAAAATATAAAGGCAAATATTATCGAACAGAGCGGTTTTATGGCAATGGGACTGAAGTTAGGAATCATAAAATTATCATTTGAAAGTGTAACGACTGCTTCCCAATTAAAAAATGTGAAATATTTATTAAAGTTATCTTTATGTTAGGATGAGGGTTAGAAAGTGCTTTAAAGGTTATGGCATGAACCCTGGTTAGGCTATGAACGTCTAATGTTATATGTGAGTGAGTGAGTCGGGTTTAACGCCACTTTTAACAATATTCCAGTTATATCACGGCGTGTCAGTTTGATGTGGGAGGAAAGCCCGAATTGATGCAGGTCTTAGACGTTTACCACTTCGGTGAAACCCACGAGCACGGGTATGGTGCTGACAAACCTAGAAACATAATCGGGGCGAACCGGGATTTGAACCCACAATCATAGGTTTCTGGCGTGCCTAAGGGACGCAACTCTGCACAGCACCTTAGACGACTGGGCCACCCGTGCCCCCCAATGATATATGCATCATGGGAGTAGGTTTTAAATAATAGGTGTGGCGATAAAAAACCCAAGAAATATAACTTAGCCATTAATCGCAGCATTGATATTAGCAGTCAGTAAAGAAGCATCATTTTAACCAGTAAAAATGTGCTACAAAACTACATTGGCATCAATCTATAGTATGTTTCAGATTTCCCTTATTTCTTTATTTCCCCCAAATTTGAAGATTTACAACACTCAAGCAAAAGTAGAATATTTTGGATAAAACGTCTTCCTGTAAATTGAGAATTAGACATTACGCATAAGAAATATAAAAATATTAAAACCCTAAGCAGACAGAGCATTTGCGATTAGGTATTTCTGTAAGCTTTAAAAAGTTGATATTGAGAGTTATAGTTGAAAATTCAATTTTTAGGATTTCCGACAGGACGTTAGATCCATAGGAAACATCTAAAAAACGCCAGTGAAAACAAATACCTTGTAGCTTTGGATAGCCGGAGATCTGTGTCCAGTGCGTTCGGCTATCAATTGCTCGCCCAGGTCGGAATCGTACAGTCTAGTAGCTGCCGTTGCTCGCAGGGAATTATTTATTAAATATCCTTCAATTCCAGCATGCTTGAAGAGTTTGGAAACTGTTGCACGGAACGGGTGCTTCCCGACACCTTCCTTGACGTAGTGCAGTGGTCGGAGGTAGAATGCGATGCATTTACCATTGATGGGTCCGACATATACATTGCAGTCATAAAATTATAAGAATTTGAAATCGGGATTCATACAGAATAATGATCTTAATTAAGTAAAGATTTATGTATACTTTAAGCACGATTGTTGCTGTTATTTATGAGAAAAAGTTGTAAATTGTTGACGTGTAGATCAATTGCAAATCACATAAAAAACACGTTGACTGCAACAAACTGTTTTATATTCCATTTTATTGCCTAAAAACTTACCCCAGAGACATGTATTTGCAGTATAGTCGAACTGGACATCTCTGTGGTAGTGCAACCTTCTCTGACGCTCGAATGGTCTTCCTTGAACGTTTTCGACTTTTTAAGCCGCCTTTGTTTATCTTAGAAATGTCCTCGGTATATTTCAAATACGTGACGCCTCTTGAATCTTCTGTTATTTGAAATTGAGAGTTTGGGGTCCTGTGCTCGTCCCCAGCTCGAAGTGTACAGTTAAATCCACTGAGATAGACCAAAGTGTCTGGCAGCTTTCGAGGCGTGTCCTCACCGAGAATACCCTTCTCCCACAGTATATCCACTAGATCAACAGAAACAACATTTGCTTGCTTTTTCTCAATGTCAGTACCCTGCTAAGCTAATGACTTCATGTGAGCCTCCTTGACGTTTCCCATTCCTTAGAAATACGGAGACTCGTAAACGTTAATCTCGATATCATGTCTTCGGAGATAGTATTGCAATGACGCAATCAGTTTACATAACGTATTTCCCCGATATTCTTCACCCTTTTGGTTTCGCACTTCCACCAAGAAACGCAGGAGAGTTTTAATTAAGATTTGTCTCACGATGCGAAAGAGCAATAATGTCGACGTCATCACGTAACCCACGTGATTGTCTTTACTCTTGTTTTCTGTGTTCTGAGGAAAAGCCGAATTACAAAGACTTTCAAGATCATGATCTGACACAGGATTGCTGAAACGGTTAGGAACAGGACCTGCGTTATTACCGGAAATACTATCTGCGTCATCAATGGTATGAGTAGTAACGGGAATTGGTATGGCCTGGGGAATACTTGCTTCTACTTGTTGAAAGAGTTCCACCAAATCTGTATCATTTCCAGAGAACTCATCTGATTCCAAGATATCACTTTTACCCATATCAAAATTTGGTACAGCTACGTCAAATGTTTCAATAACAGTATTAAAAAGTGTTTTTTTTTCAAAACCTGATTAATATTCTGCCTGGTATGAGCTCGTAAAGTGACTTTGTGGAATGAAATGAATATCGGAATCGGAATCTCCTATGTTCATCACGTTCAAAGACTGAAAGCTAAATGAGAAATCGCACGTGCTTTTCCGCGCTCTTGTTTGACGAGGCCTCCGATAGTTTTGCTCGAACTTTAGCGCGTTCATGCGCGCTGTTCCTATCGATTCAGCATAAACAAGAACGACCCTCGGTTATATATGCACGTGCGCATTAGTTAAACATGTATTTTGAATGGGATTTTGTTTTAAGTTGGATGTGGTCCTCAAAGTCACGATTATTTTTGCACGTGGGGCAAGTTCTCGACCTAATGGCATCGAGCTCACCTCACGTGCAAAGATAATCGTGCCTTTGAGGACCTGTCCTACACATATTACGGCAAAAAATCGAATCTGGACCAGACCACCAGATCCCGTTAATGGCCTCTTACGACAAACAAAGGTTGCTGAAGACCTGTTCGGACCCGGATCTGGGGCGGTCGGGTAGCCTAGTGGTTGAAGCGTTCGTTCGTCACGCCGAAGGCCCGGGTTCGATTCCCGGCATGGGTATAATGTGTGAAGCCCATTTCTGGCGTTCCCCGCCGTGATATTGCTGGAGTGTTGCTAAAAGCGGCGTAAAACCATACTCACTCACTCACTAACCCGGATCTCCACAGGTCAGAACAATGAGAAGTGTACACGCCAGAAACTGGACATGGAGGGTAATTCACGTTTGCTAAATGAAAATGATCCAGCTTGTTGCATATGCTGCCATGACGTTGAATGTCTGTATTCATATCAAGATAAAACACAAACACTAAATGTGGTCTGTCAGTTCCTTTTGTCAATTGGACCCTTGAAGATCCGGGGTAGAATGTGTCTTCAGAAACCCATGCTTGCCGTAAAAGGCAACTATGGTTATCGTAATTAAGAGGCGACTAACGGGATCGGGTGGTCAGGCTCGCTGACGTAGTTGATGTATGTCATTGTTTCCCAATTGCGCGGATCGTTGGTCATGTTGTCAGTCACTGGAGACCTGTGAAGATATACGGGAAAGAATAGGTCTTCTGAAACCCATGCTTGCCGTAAAAGGCAACTATGCTTGTCGTAAAAGGCGACTAACGGGATCGGGTGGTCAGGCTCGCTGACTTGGTTGATACATGTCATCGATCCCAATTGCACGGATCGATGCTCATGATGTCAATCACTGGATTGTCTGGTCCAGACTCGATTATTTACAGACCGCCGTCATATAGCTGGAATATTGCTGAGTGCGGCGTTAAACAAAAAACAAACAAACAAACAAACAAACAAACAGTCACTGGATTGTCTCGTCCAGACTAGATTATTTACAGACCGCCGTCATGTAGATGAAATATTACGAGTTCGGCGTGAAACAACAAACAAACAAACACAAAATCTTTCTTCAATTGAACGTTTTACCTTTTTTGATTAACTAAAGTAGTCAGAAAGAGAGAATCAGGTAAGTGCCCATGTGAGCACGAACAAGAAAATTACAAGTGTGGCAAACTTCCAAGAGAAATCTGTTGCAAATCAATACAATGTTAACGCCGTTTATTGCATATTATCAGATCACCAGTTATCAGGTCGACGTATCTTTAATGAACACGACTTGCACCGTTGTGAGAGCCAACCGATTACTGAGAGGACATAACAGATTGCTGTGATAGCATGACCATCAATATGTCATAAACGCTTCACTGGACCACCAGACGTCGTTTCTCATGGGATTTGCCATACACTCTATATAGCGATCAATATAGAGTGGGGTCTCTGACCATATATTTAGTTGCATTGCCAAAGATGATTTCACTGGCCGTATTATATCCATGGAAATGGTTGGTTGGTTTGTTGTTTAACGCCGCACTCAGCAATATTCCAGCTATATGACGGCGGTCTGTAAATTGGACCAGACAATCCAGTGATTAATATCATGAGCATCGATCCACGCAATTGGGATCGATTACATTTATTAACCAAGTCAGCAAGCCTGACCACCCGAAACCGTTTGTAGCCTCTTACGACAAGCTTAGTCGCCTTTTACCGTAAGCATGGGTTGCTGAAGACCTTTTCTACACCGGATCTTTACGGGATCCATGGAAATGAAGCTGACGAAAAAAGGTGACCATTTGGATGACTCCGAGATTTTAATCTACAAACGGCATATCCCTGTACACATTTTACGGTGTTCCATTGTCCGATGACCTCTTTGTATTCTTAAGTGGCATGAAGGGGTCTGTTCAACGTCAATTTCCCTTATTATAGACGCTGAGCGGCAATGTTATTCTTATCTTGTGGTCAGTTAACACCTTTCGACTCCAATAATCTTTAATTAACTACTACGGTTGCCGCAGGCAGACGGACAGACACAGGCAGTTATATTCAGTATAAAAGCTTTTGGCTCCAGATACATTCATGTACAGAATAATATTGACCTGCGCAATATTCTAGCATTAATACATATACATTCACTTACACAGGTATAGGTAAAAACAATGTTGATATGTTAGCAACTATATATATATATATATATATATATATATATATATATATATATACATTGTATGTTGATGTGCTTTAAGGAAATATACACTGGTATTGTGGAATATTTCATAATGTTTGAATTTGTTTTTTTAAAACAATGTGTAGATGTGGACGTTATATAGTTTCCTATAAGTGAGTGAGTGAGTTTTTTTTTCCGCCGCTTACAGTATAACAGTTATATCACGGCTTGTCAGCTTAATGTGGGAGGAAAGCCCGAAGTGATGCAGGTCTTAGATGTTAAACACCTGGGTGAAACCCACGAGCACGGGTATGGTGCTGACAATCCTAGAGACATAATCGGGGCGAACCGGGATTTGAACCACAGTCAAAGGTTTCTGGCGTGCCCAAGGGACACAACCCAGCACAGAGATTCGCGGCGCCTTAGACGACTGGGCCACCCGCGCCCCCGTTTCCTATGAGAGCAGCACGCATATCAAAATGTGAAATTCATTTTCAGTGAAGTATTTTCCTCCAAGGAAACAGGCACAGATAATGTCACAGATAATTCAAAGACCCGAGAGTAAATCCGCGTTTCAATACATGTTCTATTAATGCAGCTAAAAGGTTATCGAAGTTTCAAGAAAAATGAATGTGTGGCAATATGTGTGCTGAAATATATTAATAATGTTCATGTGTATTACACATTTATCAATTCGACCCATGTTGTCTTTGTCATGAGAAATACGAAATATAATGAAATACTTTTAACATATATCATTTAGTTAGAGAATCATCTTTTTCCGAAATGGATACGCGAAGAAAGATCCGCCCGTCCTTTCGTTTGAATTCTCCGAAACGAATAACAAAATAAATGACCTGAAGCCTTGGATAATGTCTTGCACCCAAAGAGGACCATGTATTGACAGATGAGTTGCGTCACTGGGTTCCCGGTTTGTCCCGATTATGTTTCTAGTTTTGTAAGCACCATACCCGTGCTCGTGGGTTTCACCGAAGTGGTAAACGTCTGAGACCTGCATCACTTCGGGCTTTCCTCCTACATTAAGCTGACAAGCCGTGATATTACTGGAATAATGTTAAAAGCGGCGTTAAACCCAAGACTCACTCACTCACTCGTGGGTTCACCAAAGTACTGAACGTCTAAGACCTGCAATTAAGGATCTTTTTAATTCTATCAATTCTAATTAAATAATAGGTTTTTGAAAAGAAATTAAACTTATCGATAAACTTTGAATTGTGGAGATATGGTAATGTATATTTTGTGACTTGGATGGTTAGTGGCTTTATCCTCAAAGGGTTGAAGTATCCTACAATTATTGTCCCCCCCCCCCCCCCCCCCCCCCCCGAGAGGATATGTAAGGCCACATCATTCAAAGTACATTTATTCATACCTCAGTTTTAAACTCAGTTTAGTGTATTTGTTTATTTTAACTGAAGCTTAATTGCGTACCATCAGCACCAGCTGAAGGGATGGTGTGAATCCTGCTGGGGAACCCTGCAGGTAGCAGCCGTATTGTAAGTCCCCGCGGTCCCCAGTAAGGTGGCCTAACTTTGGTTGCTGGTGATCTGTAGCCCATTTTTCTATTGTATTGTTGCTTGCAAATGTATTCTTTTCAATGTTCTCAACTTGTTTTAAAATCGAAACTTTGATACTCTAGTTATTCTACTGTCCCTCGCTGACAGGCTTCTATTCCATATAAATATATCTATTATGTCTACGTTCTCGTCACGATATGGCTGAAATATTGATGTGACGTTAAACTTTAACTCACTAATTAACTCACTAACTATCGCGTGACTGGATTTTCTGGTTCATAACTTCATTGTCTGGTTTGTTTACAGGCCCTTTTAATGAACCTGACAGTACAACTATAAACTTATAATTACACGATGAAGCTACTAGCTTCATAGTATCAAGTGAGTGAATTTAACGTCGCATCGACCTTATTTCAGCGACGAAACCAAGTTGATATATACATAATTTATTCATGAATGCAAAGTTATATTAATCAAACATATTTGGGCCTAACAATATCATTTACAGTAAACTACGGTTATAACGAACACGCTTATAACGAACTGGCGGATATAACGAACCTACTTTTTTGTCCCTAAAATTTGCTGTAGTCATGCTGTATATATGCTTATAACGAACTACGGTTATAACGAACTAAAATTAGTGGTCCCTTTGAGTTCGTTATAACCGTAGTTTACTGTATACACTTTTAATACACGGGGTATAGGCCACCTGTAACCAAAGCTAGGCCATCTCGCCGGGGATCATGGGGATACAATACCTCTGCTTCCTGCATTACACTCCAGCAGGATTTAGATCATCACTTTAGCCACTGGTGGTTGTGCACAATGCTAGCCAATATTAAAATATATTAAAAAAACACTGGCTGATGAAAGTTCAATTTATGAAACATATTTGGGCATAACAATATCATTTATACAGTTTTAAAACACGGGCTATCGGCCACCAGTAACCAAAGCCAGACCATCTCGCCGGGGATCAAGGGGACTTGCGATACCTCTGCTTCCTACATTACACTCAAGCAGGATTTAGATCATCACTTTAGCCACTGGTGGTTGTGCACAATGCTAGCCAATATTAAAATATATGAAAAAAAACACTGGCTGATGAAAGTTCAATTTATCAAACATATTTGGGCATAACAATATCATTTATACAGTTTTAAAACACGGGCTATCGGCCACCAGTAACCAAAGCCAGACCATCTCGCCGGGGATCATGGGGACTTGCGATACCTCTGCTTCCTGCATTACACTCCAGCAGGATTTAGATCATCACTTTAGCCACTGGTGGTTGTGCACAATGCTAGCCAATATTAAGATATATTAAAAAAACACACTTAAGCTCCGACGTTCATACAGTTTGGCCCTCACTCTATGAAGGTTCATACCCAAGATCTATACACAATTTTATTATTTAGTACGTGTGACTTCATGTTTACACTGATAGCCAAACAACAACCAGCTATATCGCGGAATAAAATAGGTCCCCAAAAAGAGAGGTGACATGAGCGTATGGATGCAGAACTTGCTCTTCAGAAACACCTTACGCAACACATGTGTTCATATAATATCACCATTAGATGAGAAAGGTCTGTAATGAACTACCTCAGTAAGTCAGTCACAATGACAGCGCGTCGTAATACATTTACATCAAGGACAAAACGTCAAAATGGCCGACACGATAAACGTGAAGGGGGGATTTCCGAAGTTGTTAATGAACCTGTGGCGGTTACGTACATGTGTTAGTCATCATTGATCAACTGACCGATTATTGAAAGGTGATTAAAGATGCGTCAAACAGACACCAAGGTAAATTCGTAGATTGCTGGAGACATCACTGTCAGCTTAGACACAGATCGAGTCGATACTGACGATAGTTTGGATGTGCATTTTTTCGTTTGTTTATTAGGATGGGCCGTAGCGAGGAAATTCGTGAACAATCATGCTGTCAAGCTCTCTTACGTTTCTCAATGTATACTGAAATGCTGAGACCAAGATTAAAGGTTCTAAATGATCAGAAATAATGTTTATATATGTTTTCGTGCTAGGGAATTCCCAGGGGTTTCCCCAGGAATGTGGAAGTAGTCCGTCCGTGTTTACGTCATTTCAAGAACACGGTCTCGGGAAAAACGTAAGAACGTCAAATTGTGTCGTTCATACACTTATGAACGTCAATTTCGCGGTCATGTGACCGACCTCTCGTCCAATGGAAAAGTCGTATATCGTGTAAACGTCAAATTAAAAAATTATTGGCTGATAAAAGTTCAATTCATCAAACATATTTGGGCATAACAATATCATTTAAACAGTTTTAAAACACGGGCTATCGGCCACCAGTAACCAAAGCCAGACCACCTCGCCGAGGATCATGGGGACTTGCGATACCTCTGCTTCCTACATTACACTCAAGCAGGATTTAGATCATCACTTTAGCCATTGGTGGTTGTGCACAATGCTAGCCAATATTAAAATATATTAAAAAAAACAGTGGCTGATGAAAGTTCAATTCATCAAACATATTTGGGCATAACAATATCATTTATACAGTTTTAAAACACGGGCTATCGGCCACCAGTAACCAAAGCCAGACCACCTCGCCGGGGATCATGGGGACTTGCGATACCTCTGCTTCCTACATTACACTCAAGCAGGATTTAGATCATCACTTTAGCCACTGGTGGTTGTGCACAATGCTAGCCAATATTAAAATATATTAAAAAAAAACACTGGCTGATGAAAGTTAAATTTATCAAACATATCAAAAAAGATCTTTCAACTGTTTGATAATGTGAAACCCTTGCGACATAGTAACTATCAAGACACGATATGAAGTGTGTCGTTAAAAGGGAGAACTGCGTGCAAAATAAACCATAAAGTGGTTTATGTGTTTGTCATTAGGAATAATTATTGGGTTTAATACACGTCTGGAAAGGTTTATGTCTATCACTGACAACATCAGCCAAATCTGTCGCTACATTAGCAGGTCTATGATTGAAATTCTTGTAAATGCTATGGTAACATCTCGGCTAGACTATTGTTATAATTTCCTTCGTGGCATCCAGCAGAATCTGCAAGACAAGTTGCAGTGTGTCCAGATTGCAGCTGCCAAGCGTATAACACACACAGCCAAATATGCACACACCACACTAGTTCTAGTTCTGAGAAATCTCTATAGGCTCCCTGTGCGGCAGCGGATCGCATTCAAACTTCTGACCATGGTCTTCAAGTGAGTGCATTGTACAGCACCAGCGTATCTGCAAGAACTAATCACCATCCACAATCCACAGAGACGTTCAGCAGATCAAATACAGTTCACAGTTCCAAGAACATCCAAGGCCTATGGCCACAGAGCTTTCCAGAAAACCGGACCTGTTCTGTGGAATTCCCTTCCAATTGCCATCAGAAACCTAGACAATCTTGAACACAACTCACACCCTATCTGTTTGCACAAGACCCGTGAAGATTCCGGGGTAGAATAGGTCTTCAGCAACCCACGCTTGCCGTTAAAGGTGACTATGCTTGTCTTAAAAGGTGACTAAAGGGATCGGGTGGTCAGGCTCGCTGACTTGGTTGATACATGTCTTCGGTCCCAATTGCGTGGATCGATGCTCCTGATATTAATCACTGGATTGTCTGGTCCAGACTCGATTTTTTTTTACAGACCGCCGTCATATAGCTGGAATATTGCTGAGTGCGGCGTTAAACAACCAACCAACCAACCAATTGTTTGTACAAATGACTAAAAGCGCTTCTGAGCACAAATTTGGGAGCGCTATATAAATATCTAATTTATCATATAATTTATAACAAACTGCTATAGATGCGTACATGACTGATTGTTGACTGTGGTGTCCGAGTAATCTATCACAACATTGTTATTCCATTATCCGTTATTTCCATATCATGTCCAACCGAGCGCTCTCAATGTACATTGATTCAGTATTTAAGTCTCAATTATGGGTGATGGTAGTCTGATCTCAAACCACTTAGTGAACATGCTTCTGGTATCAGACGCTGACAGACATCAACTCTCTAGGGAACCACACGAACCATGCCTGATGCAAATTGAATGTATGCACATATGTTAACCATATTATTGTCACTGTTGTCTTATAATGTATAGGCCGACTGCGAGACAAGATGGCACTCATTATACCAGCTACCATCAATTATCATATACAACTGAGGGACACAAAGTTTAATAGAAGCAATAAGACAGTATTGATGAATTAACAAATAACGTCTCTACTCTTATTAGTGTTCTTTTGGTATGTACACACACACACACACACACACACACACAGAGAGAGAGAGAGAGAGAGAGTAGTCTTCGACACTCTACTGGGACCGCGGTTCAATAACTGCTTAGGACACAGACACATTTACATGTACACTATACAAATCAATTTGTAAACGTATGACATTGCTCCTTTATGAGAACATTTCGTGTTTGTCAAGACCATGAACTTTGCACATTAACTTTTTTTGTGGTGTAGTGCATAAGAAAGAGAACCATTGTTAGTGAAGCAACCGATGGCCCGAGGGCTGCACGAAAGATATCAACCCTTTTTTGCACAGTATCACATGTACTGAGAGACAGTAAGGAGAAGTGTGTTAACTTCTTTGTTGAGCAAACAGTTGTTTTTAATTCTGTCAAGAAAATCAGACACTGGGTGGTTGGTTGTTGGTTGGTTGGTTTGTTGTTTAACACCGCAATATTCCAGCTATATGACGGCGGTCTGTAAATAATTGAGTCTGGACCAGACAATCCAGTGATTGACACCATGAACATCGATCCACGCAATAGGAATACGATGACATGCATCATTCAAATCAGCGATCACCCGATCCCGTTAGTCGCCTTCTACGGCAAGCATGGGTTGCTGAAGACCTATTCTACCCCGGATCTTTACGGGGTAGACAAGCATTGGATGCTGAAGACCATTTCTAACCTGGATCTTCACGGGCCAGATGCAAGCACTGATCATGTTGTTATTCATAACTTACGTCAGCTCTCCACAGTATAACGGGACATGCAAGCGGTTGCTGAATGGTTCTGACCTTATCTATGATGGACTTGGTTGCCTATGATTTGTCATTATAATCCCATCCGAGATCCACACCGATGGATACCAGGAGGGTATACTCAAAAGAAGTACTAATCAAAGGTCATTAAATCCACCGGATTAGCCCATGAGCCAGTAGTGTGAAAATCAATATAAATGTATATTCTAACATTTCTGTAATCAACAGACTTTCAAGCCAATTAATGAAAATGGCAAGAAAAGTAAAGTGCTCAGGGCTTGGCATGACCAGCCGATTGATAGAATCGGCCCCATTCTGCCACCCGTCTAGGCCAAGCTAGGGTCAAAGTGTTGTGTTGTGCTAAGGGACACAATTGCCGGCTGCAGCGCCCTTAACACCCAGAATACCTTTCTCTGTGGACACAGGGACGCAACCCACGGCAAACAGGCTGTCAAATTTGGTCGCCCACGCGGGGCAAGAGTGATTACCCAGCACTCATCACGTGTAGGTTTCTCTTCATGTGTGCCACCACAATAAGGGAATTGTTGAAAGAAAACATGAAGATTATGGATATGGATGTTCGACGACTCACCACCCGTCACACAGATAACACAGTAGGTATCTGTCATGAGGGAATTGGGAACATTGGAGGAAATGAACAATCAAATCAGTGGAAGATTACAAAGTCTTGCTAGGAAGGTGATGGCTTTGGTTTTCTGGGAATCATACAGGTAGATTACCCCTCGAAATAGTGTGGCTAAACGTCACGAAGACCTCACTGATGCTGTGTTGTTTCACCAGGATAATGTATCAGTGCACAAGTCTGCTCTCCCAATGGCTGCGATGCATGACTGTGGCTTTGAACTCATTGAACAACCCCCTTATTGACCAGAGTCGGCACCGACAGATTTCCACCTCTTCCAAAATGTGAAGAAAGAACTGTCCAGCGGGTGTTTTGAAAATATTGATGACGTCACTGCTGCTGTTGAGGACATATAACACCACCAGGAGGAATCCCTCTGGACCATTTGGATCCAGACACTCCACCATCGGTGTGGATCTCGGATGGGATTATAATGACAAATCATAGGCAACCAAGTCCATCATAGATAAGGTCAGAACCATTCAGCAACCGCTTGCATGTCCCGTTATACTGTGGAGAGCTGACGTAAGTTATGAATAACAACATGATCAGTGCTTGCATCTGGCCCGTGAAGATCCAGGTTAGAAATGGTCTTCAGCATCCAATGCTTGTCTACCCCGTAAAGATCCGGGGTAGAATAGGTCTTCAGCAACCCATGCTTGCCGTAGAAGGCGACTAACGGGATCGGGTGATCGCTGATTTGAATGATGCATGTCATCGTATTCCTATTGCGTGGATCGATGTTCATGGTGTCAATCACTGGATTGTCTGGTCCAGACTCAATTATTTACAGACCGCCGTCATATAGCTGGAATATTGCGGTGTTAAACAACAAACCAACCAACCAACAACCAACCACCCAGTGTCTGATTTTCTTGACAGAATTAAAAACAACTGTTTGCTCAACAAAGAAGTTAACACACTTCTCCTTACTGTCTCTCAGTACATGTGATACTGTGCAAAAAAGGGTTGATATCTTTCGTGCAGCCCTCGGGCCATCGGTTGCTTCACTAACAATGGTTCTCTTTCTTATGCACTACACCACAAAAAAAGTTAATGTGCAAAGTTCATGGTCTTGACAAACACGAAATGTTCTCATAAAGGAGCAATGTCATACGTTTACAAATTGATTTGTATAGTGTACATGTAAATGTGTCTGTGTCCTAAGCAGTTATTGAACCGCGGTCCCAGTAGAGTGTCGAAGACTACTCTCTCTCTCTCTCTCTCTCTGTGTGTGTGTGTGTGTGTGTGTGTGTGTACATACCAAAAGAACACTAATAAGAGTAGAGACGTTATTTGTTAATTCATCAATACTGTCTTATTGCTTCTATTAAACTTTGTGTCCCTCAGTTGTATATGATAATTGATGGTAGCTGGTATAATGAGTGCCATCTTGTCTCGCAGTCGGCCTATACATTATAAGACAACAGTGACAATAATATGGTTAACATATGTGCATACATTCAATTTGCATCAGGCATGGTTCGTGTGGTTCCCTAGAGAGTTGATGTCTGTCAGCGTCTGATACCAGAAGCATGTTCACTAAGTGGTTTGAGATCAGACTACCATCACCCATAATTGAGACTTAAATACTGAATCAATGTACATTGAGAGCGCTCGGTTGGACATGATATGGAAATAACGGATAATGGAATAACAATGTTGTGATAGATTACTCGGACACCACAGTCAACAATCAGTCATGTACGCATCGTTATAATCCGCACATTATCAGAATATAAATTAATTTTCTTTTTTTGGGTATATAGTTTGCTGAGGAAGAATGTTAAGCTAAAGTTTCTCCTAATTTGTTTGCTCCTAAGTTGGTGAACGCTAGATTTTGAGAATAGATCCTTTACCTACGGAAGCCTTTTAGGGCCATTTGCTTTTTTAATTTTTTTCGATACTATGTTGAAATTTCAAGATACTAAGTTGAAATTTCAAGATGGTATCAACTTCTGTATCTTGTCAAGATATATATTATCGAAAAAAATTAAAAAAACAAATGGCCCTAAAAGGCTTCCGTATTTACCCTTTATCCTTTGCATCAAACCTTAGATATTGGTGTACGGGAATGTATTTCAGAAACATAGCTTTGTTTGAATGTACGAACAGCTTTCGCATTTAAAATTTTCTATTTATTCAAATTGTGAACAGTTGGATGGCAGCAAAACTATTTCTCTGCCTTTTTCCTAGCTGCTCTAGCTTGTTTACATTCGGTGTTAAACCATAGTTTACGTATATGTGGAATTGTAGAGGATTTATGTATACATTCGTAAGCAATTCCATTTAAAACGTCCGAAAAAATCGGAATATGATCGGTAACATCAGTGAAACATTTGGGTTTTATTTTATTCAAGCACAGTGTTTGAAACAAAGGCCAGACGAATTTATAGTTGATAGGATAGTTGGGAAATGGTCAATTCAACATAGAACATTGTGGACTGACCAATCGAAATAGAATCAGTAAGGGACAAATCCAAGGAAGAGTAAGTGCCAGTTGCAGGATGCAGATAAGTGTGGGAGTCATCATTAAACATAAATAAATCGTTATTGGATATAAAATCTTCAAGTACTTTACCTTTAGTATTTGTTTTTGTCCACCCCAGAGTGGATTGTGGCCATTCAAATCCCCCATGATTATACATGGCTTAGGGAGCTGATCGTAGAGTGTTTGAAGATCAGACTGCTGGAGAGCTGACGACGACGGATATAAAGAGAACACAATGTAAACGCAACGTGTAAAGTAAGTCGCATTGCAACGGCTTGCAGATTAGTTTTAAGTACAACAAGGCTGTGGATAATATTCTGTCGCACAATGATTGAAGATCCCCCTGGAGGAGAAAAAGAATGATACGCACTGAACTGACGTAAGTTAAAATTGTCCGTCTGTTTTAGATCAGTTTCTTGTAAGCAGAATGTAATTCATTAAAATTAGTCTTTATTCCTCTAAATTTCCACTGTACAATATTAGTTGAAGAAACTATCTTTTCGGAGGATTAACTGGGGATCTGCATGTCTCCTAAGGATCCAAGGGGGGCTGGGTGGCCCAGCCGTCTAAGGAGCCACGATTCGATGTGCAGATTTGCGTTCCTTGGGCGAACCTTATGATTGTGGGTTCGAATCCGGGTTCACCCCGATTATGTTTCTAGGTTTGGCAGTACCATACCCGTGCTCGTGGGTTTCACCGAAGTGGTAAACGTCTGAGACCTGCATCACTTCGGCCTTTCCTCCCACATTAATCTGACACGCCGTGATATAACTGAAATACCGCTAAAAGCGGCGTTAAACCTAATTCACGCACTCACTCACTCTACGGATCCAAACTTATTGATCAGTTGGATCTGGTTGTCCCCTTTTAATAATTTTTGGATGATTCTCGTCTAGGTTTGATTTTGTTTTTGCAGTTTGTTTCACATTTATTTCTGATTTGGGTGCTTGATCTAATTTAGGTGATTGTTTCTGAGATAGAGACGATTCCGTATCACCAGATGCATGTGATTGATTTAGTTTTTGATGTGTAGAGATTGTGAGCTAGAGGTCTCTTGTGGGGACCTCATCTGGACTGCTGCTGACAGCAAGGCAGGGGCAGATGTCGTAGCCCACGTGTAGGCTGTCTGGCAACCAACAGAATGACATGAAACATGTTTGGTCTTTGATAGCTGCAGAGAAGCAGAAACAGCAGAAGCAAAAGATGGTCTTGGTTGTTCCTGAGCAAAAACAACCTTCTTTGCTTCGAAAAAGGATATGTTTTGTTCATGCTTTACTCTCGCAATTTTGGATTGCAGTAATCATGTTGGGCATTCCTTTGAAAAAGAGGAGTGGTTGCCAAAGCAGTTGACAAAGAGAGGAGGTTTGTCACTGAGATTACTGTCTTCACATGTTCCAGCACATCGATGGCATGCAGCTGGTTCATGGCATGACTTTGATCCGTGGCCGTACTTTTGGCAAGTGTAGCACCTCAAGGAATTTATGTATTTGTCACAATGTCAGTTTCAGTCATGTCTGAAAGGCAACGTCCGATATTACAGACAATGCCTTTACAGGAACATTTGCTGGTGATTTGATTGATAAGATATTTTGAGATTGCATTGGTTTTCTGCATTCAGTTAATAGAGAACCAGATCTTAGAATTTTAACTTCCTTCACGTCGCGAGCCAAACCTTCAATGCCCTTTGCTATGGTAATGGATTAAGTTAAAGAGGACCACCATCTGAAGCAGACATAACGAGAAATAGAGACGAGTAATCAGGATTGATGAGAGGTTTACTAGAATCTTCATCCTCAGAAGAGAACAAATCATCAGGTTCGTGTAAACGTTTTTTGAGTGAGGGTGCTATGGTAGTATTGAATTTGATTCACCCTCCTAGCTTAGAGTGTCTACGTTGGCAATGTCACATATGCCACTCCAACAGATGGCACCAAGAATACCAGGAGCCTACACGTGGGCTACGACATCTGCCCCTGCCTTGCTGTCAGCAGCAGTCCAGATGAGGTCCCCACAAGAGACCTCTAGCTCACAATCTCTACACATCAAAAACTAAATCAATCACATGCATCTGGTGATACGGAATCGTCTCTATCTCAGAAACAATCACCTAAATTAGATCAAGCACCCAAATCAGAAATAAATGTGAAACAAACTGCAAAAACAAAATCAAACCTAGACGAGAATCATCCAAAAATTATTAAAAGGGGACAACCAGATCCAACTGATCAATAAGTTTGGATCCGTAGAGTGAGTGAGTGCGTGAATTAGGTTTAACGCCGCTTTTAGCGGTATTTCAGTTATATCACGGCGTGTCAGATTAATGTGGGAGGAAAGGCCGAAGTGATGCAGGTCTCAGACGTTTACCACTTCGGTGAAACCCACGAGCACGGGTATGGTACTGCCAAACCTAGAAACATAATCGGGGTGAACCCGGATTCGAACCCACAATCATAAGGTTCGCCCAAGGAACGCAAATCAGCACATCGAATCGTGGCTCCTTAGACGGCTGGGCCACCCAGCCCCCCTTGGATCCTTAGGAGACATGCAGATCCCCAGTTAATCCTCCGAAAAGATAGTTTCTTCAACTAATATTGTACAGTGGAAATTTAGAGGAATAAAGACTAATTTTAATGAATTACATTCTGCTTACAAGAAACTGATCTAAAACAGACGGACAATTTTAACTTACGTCAGTTCAGTGCGTATCATTCTTTTTCTCCTCCAGGGGGATCTTCAATCATTGTGCGACAGAATATTATCCACAGCCTTGTTGTACTTAAAACTAATCTGCAAGCCGTTGCAATGCGACTTACTTTACACGTTGCGTTTACATTGTGTTCTCTTTATATCCGTCGTCGTCAGCTCTCCAGCAGTCTGATCTTCAAACACTCTACGATCAGCTCCCTAAGCCATGTATAATCATGGGGGATTTGAATGGCCACAATCCACTCTGGGGTGGACAAAAACAAATACTAAAGGTAAAGTACTTGAAGATTTTATATCCAATAACGATTTATTTATGTTTAATGATGACTCCCACACTTATCTGCATCCTGCAACTGGCACTTACTCTTCCTTGGATTTGTCCCTTACTGATTCTATTTCGATTGGTCAGTCCACAATGTTCTATGTTGAATTGACCATTTCCCAACTATCCTATCAACTATAAATTCGTCTGGCCTTTGTTTCAAACACTGTGCTTGAATAAAATAAAACCCAAATGTTTCACTGATGTTACCGATCATATTCCGATTTTTTCGGACGTTTTAAATGGAATTGCTTACGAATGTATACATAAATCCTCTACAATTCCACATATACGTAAACTATGGTTTAACACCGAATGTAAACAAGCTAGAGCAGCTAGGAAAAAGGCAGAGAAATAGTTTTGCTGCCATCCAACTGTTCACAATTTGAATAAATAGAAAATTTTAAATGCGAAAGCTGTTCGTACATTCAAACAAAGCTATGTTTCTGAAATACATTCCCGTACACCAATATCTAAGGTTTGATGCAAAGGATAAAGGGTAAATACGGAAGCCTTTTAGGGCCATTTGTTTTTTTAATTTTTTTCGATAATATATATCTTGACAAGATACAGAAGTTGATACCATCTTGAAATTTCAACTTAGTATCTTGAAATTTCAACATAGTATCGAAAAAAATTAAAAAAGCAAATGGCCCTAAAAGGCTTCCGTAGGTAAAGGATCTATTCTCAAAATCTAGCGTTCACCAACTTAGGAGCAAACAAATTAGGAGAAACTTTAGCTTAACATTCTTCCTCAGCAAACTATATACCCAAAAAAAGAAAATTAATTTATATTCTGATAATGTGCGGATTATAACGATGTTTTTCCATAGATGAATTGCATACTTGATACTGCCACGGGTGCTGATAATATTCACTATCAGTTATTCAAACATTTAACTGAGTCATGCTTAGAAAAAATATTAAATATTTTCAATCATATCTGGACAACGGGGAATTTCCCTTCATGACGAAATGCTGTTGTAATACCAATGCCGAAACCTGACAGTGATCATACTGATCCTTCTAATTATAGGTGGATATCGCTTACTAGCTGTGTATGCAAGACCATGGAAAGAATGGTAAATAATAGACTTATATGGTATTTAGAAACAAATAATCTTTTAACAAATATTTAAAGTGGTTTTAGTAAAAATAGAAGTACCGTTGACAATTTGGTTAGACTGGAAACATTTATGAAAAATGCTATCATTAATAAACAACATGCGGTATCAATAACAATTCGATTTAGAAAAAGTGTGCGATACCACCTGGAAACATGGAATTTTAAAAGATCTTTATGAAATGGGATTGACAGGTCGTTTGCCTAATTTTGTATCTCAGTTTTTAACAGATAGACATTTCCAGGTTCGTGTGGGATCTACTGTGTCTGAATTTTACGATCAAGATCAAGGTGTCCCACAAGGTAGCATATTATCGGTAACGTTGTTTAGCATAATAATTAATAGTTTATCTAAGGTTTTAAATGACTCTTTTGACGGGTCTTTGTTTGTTGATGATTTTAATGTATCATGTCGAGGTACAAATATACACACGATTGAGAGAGAGTTGCAACTTTGTCGGAATAAAATCAATGTTTGGGCAG
Organism: Haliotis cracherodii; assembly: GCF_022045235.1. NCBI lineage: Eukaryota > Metazoa > Mollusca > Gastropoda > Lepetellida > Haliotidae > Haliotis > Haliotis cracherodii. The sequence continues at coordinate 22,467,757 of NW_027266272.1, read as the reverse complement.
AGCAGAACGGTACCCAGGTTTACATCTAGCTGGAACCCCAATTAAAGTCGTGAAAGGAGCTGAACGTTTAGCAATATTTTTTTATTATCACTTTACATTCTTACGACATATTAAGTATTTGAAAGCTGAATGTCATCTGAAGGCACTAGATTTAATAATTTCCAAGTGGCGAGTCAACCCTTCTTCACTTATATAGATCAGTCACCTGTTCTAAACTCGATTATGGCTCCATCATTTGTGGTGGAGCTTGTAAAAGTAACCTTAAATTACTCGATCCAATACATCACCAGGGTCAAAGACTTTGTCTTGGATCATTCATAACTTATCCAATTGACAGTCAGTACGTTGAGGCCGATGAGCCATCACTTAAACAACGCCGTATTATACTTTCTTTTAACGTATATCACAAAGTTACATTTTAATGAGTCCAATCCTGCATACAGCTGTGTGTTTAATCCACTTTATGAGGATCTGTATAGTAAAACGTCATCTCTTATTGGAATCTCTTGGAATAAGAATTAAACCTTTTATTTCTGCTGCTGATATTAAAATTGAAAATATATCTCCTTTCCGACTGCTTTCTTCTCTACCTTGGTAATTGGTGAAGCCACGGGTGGATCTTACCTTATCTGAACTAAAGAAGTCTGACACTAATCAACTATAATATCAACACGAATATAAACTGTTAAGAAGCTAATATGATAGTTACAAATCTATTTTTACTGATGGATCCAAAGATGATGATCCTGTTGCCAGCGCCACTATCATTTCATTCAGAACGTTATCAACTAGATTACCAGATAACTCATCCATTTTCACAGCTGAATCAAATGCCATATTAACTGTTCTAGAATGTACAAATAAACAATCTAACATAGGGAATTGATTATTTTTTCAGAGTCGCTGTCCTGTCTCAAGGCAATAATATATACTTCGTTTCAGCATCCAGTTTTACGTTACACAATAATCTTACTACTGACCAATACGACATCGTCTTTTGTTGGTTGCCTAGCCATGTTGGGATCGTTGGTAACACTTTGGCAGATGCTGCTACTGTGGCAGCTCTCAACAAATCTGCGACATCACTTTTTATAACCTACAGTGACTATAAACGTGTAATTAGATGTTACATCAGAGATCTCATTCAGAAGAAGTGGGACACCCAAGTGGGTATAATTGAATTACATGCAATAAAACCAAATATCGGTTTCACCGACTTGGGTTGTCAGTCCAGATTTGAAGAGGTCATATTAAGACGATATCGTTTTGGGCATTCTCGTTAAACTCGTGAATATTTATTAAAAGGTGGGGATCCTCCATTCTGCATCCCTTGTGATGAAAGAATCACGGTCAAGCATGTCCTGCTTGACTGTATTGATTTTTCCATCACAAGGGATAATTACTTTAAATCATTATCTATTAAGGATATTTTTAATAGCATTAATTCTCGTTTAATCATTGGTTTTTTAAACGAAATAGAATAAATCAGTAGCTGACATTTGTAAGTGGCTATATCTTTAAAGTAGTGTCAAATTATTGTCCCCCTGAGAGGATACGTAAGACCACGTCTTTCAAAGTATATTTATTTCTGCCACGTTTTTAATCGTAGAATATGTGTTGTTTAATGTTTGGCTAAATTTGTCAGCCATCGCCAACAACTGAAGGGATGGTATAAATCCTGCTGGGGTCCATGCAGGTAGCAAAAGTACTGTAAGTCCCCATGGACCTTAGCATTCAGTTGCTGGCGATTTCTAGCCCTTTTTTATATTGCCTTGTTACCTATAGTGTTATATTTTTATGGTTGTTTGCTAGTTTTAAATATTACTTTGATATTCTGGTTATTTGACTGCATCGATGACACGTTTTTATTTAGTCTAATTATATGTATTAATAATATATAACTTCTCGTCATGATATGGTTGAAATATTGCCAATGTGACGTTAAATATTAACTCACTCACTCACTCACTCCGTATGGTGGCAGCTGAAGTCTTCCTGATCACGAATCATCTTCGAGGCTCTCATACCCTTTTTAACTCCACTGAACTCTCAACTGGCAAAGGAACGAGCATTATCTCCGAAGGTTGAGACCATTTTGGATGGAGATGCGTGATCAGAAAGAATACACGTACATGTACCTCGTCACTTTGATGCCTGCCTTAATATGCCGCCTGGTTGCGTATTTGGTTCAAATGTAGCCTGTAGACATAGAAAATATAGTACTTGTTGAAAGGCCTCTCACTACCTTTCTTACCTTGTCAGCGTGCTAAATCACCCCTCTCGTCAAACAGTCTTGTTGGGAGGTTTTGTCACTCTGAATCTTTAGGCATAGTATGAAACAGATTTTTCCCTGGACTCTTCTATTCTTGTCCAGGGGGGCACGGGTGGCCCAGCCGTCCAAGGCGCCACGATTCGCTGTGCAGAGTTGCGTCCCTTGGACACGCCAGAAACTATGATTGTGGGTTCGAATCCCGGTTCGTCCCGATTATGTGTCTAGGTTTGTCAGCACCATACCCGTGCTCGTGGGTTTCACCGAGACCTGCATCACTTTGGTCTTCCCTCCCACATTAAGCTGACACGCCGCGATATAACTGGAATACTGTTAAAACGGTGTTAAACCCAACTCACACACTCACTCACTCTTGTTCAGGCGGCTACATCGGTGTAAGGGAATTGGCTGTTTGATGGTTATTGAACAACATCAGATCATCGACAACCCTGAAATATAAGTTAAATTTGTTGGCTAAACTTGGCCAATCCAAACAAAAATTCCGATTCATATGCTTAAAGAAACAGATCTGCAAACGGGACCACAACTTGTGCCAAATGGTAACGTCGGAATGCGACAATACGACGTTTAAACAGTAGGCAGTGAACACCCGTTAATCCAGACAATAGCTTTGTCCGGACTAGCAAATATCCCTTTGTGTACTTGTACACAAAAACCTCGTTAGTGCGGAACCTGTCAGACGGACGATACTGTTAAATATAAGAACGTATATATAGTCGAATAACATGTCTCGTACCCATGTTTGGTTAATTCTGAAATTTGCCGCCTCCGTGGTCTTGTGGTAGAGCGTCCGAGAGACCTTCTAATATCAGTTTGGAAAGACGAATTACGTTCTTCGCAAAAAATCTCCAGCTGTGTCCATTTCATCACCAGCAATATTAATCGTTTGGGATGTGTAAAAAGCGGGAATTGAAAAAGCGTCAGGTCTCCTTGTCATTACATCGGAAGTTGGTGTCTTTGCCCTTCAAAAACAGAAATGTAACGTGATTTGTCTAACTTAGTTGTTAAATTCAAAACGTCAACGCCAGAGAATAATAAGTCTCGGTGAAATGCAAAATATTGATGAAATCTATGTGAATGGGTTATTGAAAATCAGTGATTACACCAGGTGTTCGCGAAAAGGGCAACCATGGCCTGCTCCAATGGTACCAATTTGTCATAATCGCCAACAGCTGAAGGGATGATGTAAATCCGGCTGGGGTCCATGCAGGTAGCAAAAGTACTGTAAGTCCCCATGGACCCTAGCATGGTGGTCTACCTTCAGCTGCCGGCGATCTATAGCCTGTTTTTATCTTGTATCGTTAAGTATAGTGCTATTCTCTTTTTATAATTCCGTACTAGTTTTATATCTTTTTCTGTGATGAATCTAGTAATTTTACTGTCCTTCGTTGACAGGTTTTTATACAAGTTTCAATATATGTATTCTGTTTAACTATTGATAGTCACGATATGGCTGAAATATTGCCGATGTGACTTAAAATTAAACTCACTCACTCACTCACTCCAATGGTACCACCCTTGCAAAGCGCATAATTAAACCAGAATTGCCACGATTCTAAAACATGGATCTGGAAACGAACGTTTTATATTTTATTTCAAGGGTAGCTACCTTTGGTTGTTCTCTTCTATTGCACAGTATTTGCGAGTTGTAACACGAGGTGATAAATTAGCTCATCATGTATATTTGACACATGTTGAACAAATATTAAATTCGCTAGGAGGGATTCATTCATTTATCTGGACCTATTCTACCCCGGATCTTAACGAGCCCTTGAATGATAAACACAAGAGACACATCGGCACAGTTCCTGTAACTACGTACTGGGCCTGCCGTGGCCTTCCGCCTATTTGGAGCAGATGTATCAGCAATATACTTGACTCACGATGACGATCAAAGCATGGGCTTATTAATCCTGCTGTACGTTGTATTTCCATAAAATTTGGTTGGTTGGTTGGTTGGTTGGTTTGTTGTTTAACGCCGCACTCAGCAATATTCCAGCTATATGACGGCGGTCTGTAAAATGATCGAGTCTGGACCAGACAATCCAGTGATTGACATCATGAGCATCGATCCACGCAATTGGGATCGATGATATGTATCAACCAAGTCAGCGAGCCTGACCACCCGATCCCGTTAGTCGCCTTTAACGACAAGCATAGTCGCCTTTTACCAATTCTACCCCGGAATCTTCACGGGTCGTATCATAGGTGAAGAAATTGGTAACGCCCCACTCTCACCTATCAAATATGCTTCCTGCAATTTTCTTTGTATGTGTGTTGAAATCCCAGCTAGCTCTTTTCATCGTTGTGAAGCCCCATTCTGAAGACATATTCAGTTTTAGTTGGTAATTTGTACGACATATACATTTTCAGTGGGTAATTTGTATGAAACATATACAGTGTCAGTGGGTAATTTGTATGAATTTCAAACATATACAGTGTCAGTGGGTAATTTGTACGAAACCAATACAGTGTCAGTGGGTAATTTGTACGGGACATATACAGTGTCAATGGGTAATTTGTATGAAACATATACAGTGTCAGTGGGTAATTTGTACGAAACAAATACAGTGTCAATGGGTAATTTGTACTGGACATATACAGTGTCAGTGGGTAATTTGTACGAAACCAATACAGTGTCAGTGGGTAATTTGTACGGGACATATACAGTGTCAATGGGTAATTTGTACGGGACGTACACAATTTATTTGTGGGTAATTTGAATTGTATGAAACATATATAGTGTCAGTGGGTAATTTGTACGGGACATATACAGTGTCAATGGGTAATTTGTACGGGACATATACAGCGTCAATGGGTAATTTGTACGGGACATATACAGTGTCAATGGGTAATTTGTACGGGACATATACAGTGTCAATGGGTAATTTGTACGGGACGTACACAATTTGTTTGTGGGTTATTTGTATGACTTCACAGTGTCAGTGGGTAATTTGTATGAAACATATACAGTGTCAGTGGGTAATCTGTATGGTACATCCACAGTGTCAGTTGGTAATTCAAATGAATCCCTCACATTATACGAAGCGCCATATAAATGCCAGTCGTATTGAGCCTAGATCGTCATCTCATTACGATCCTACCACTGCAGTAAGTGACACGGTCGTGTCTGAGGTGAAAGGTAAGGGGGGAAGATCACTATTCACGTTATATAGTACTGATGGAAAGCTCACAAAACAAGGATGTCATGTATTGGATCATTACATATGTCTAAGTACATCCCCGTGCTGCACACCTTAGTGTTGTCAGTCTTATGACTCGATAACCGACTATGTTCACGTTCCAGAAACTCATCTCAATAAGTTTACGTCTTCAGGAAACCATGCTTATGCATACCAACATGACCCCTCTTCCATCTGGCCCGTGAAGATCCGGGTTAGAACTGGTCTTCAGCATCGCATGCTTGCTGCCCCGTGAAGATCCGGGGTAGAATTGGTCTTCAGCAACCCATGCTTGTCGAAAAAGGCGACTAACGGGATCGGGTGGTCAGGCTCGCTGTCATCATATACCAATTGCGTGGATCGATGCGCTTGTTGTCAATCACTGGATTATCTGGTCCAGACTCGATTATTTCTAGACCGTTGTCATATAGCTGGAATAGTGCTGAGTGCGGCGTTAAACAACAAACAAACAATAATTTTACACGAATGTGCCCAGTGATATACTGACATACGTCGTGTCGGAGTGACGTAGTTGGATTCATGCTCAATATAAAATGCATGAAGGAAACGACAATTATATCATAAAAATATATATTTTTGTAATATGTACATTTTGAGCAGGTCTGTGACGCCCACGAGACAATTAGGGTTGAAAGAGTTTTTGGCTATCATTTTTCAAAACCTCTGATTCTGTCAAGGGATTATTTTGTGTTTATAGTCTTCTAATCGTCATCCATCAAAACAGACAGCTAACCTTTAATAATGAGAATTATCTGAGTATGTTTTTATGTTGTCATGTTGTATGAAATAGACAGTTATTTAAGGAAAATCGGTGAATATAAAAAGTCAACGCCAGAGAAATATCATTCTCGGTTATATCAGGAAACAGATTCCATTAAGCGTAAAAGGCCAATATCGGTGAAAATATATCAATGAACCACTGAAAATCAGTGATGACACCAGGTGTTCGCGAAAAGGGTAGACATGTCATGCGCTTATGTTCGCACCCGTCACTCGCACTATTTGGATAAGAAATAAGCGTTTGTTGCCAGTCGCTGCATAGCAGTACTCCTGTTGGTTCCAGTACACCAGTACAATGTGTGAAGCCCATTTCTGGTGTCCCCCGCCGTGATATTGCTGGAATATTGCTAAAAGTGGCGTAAAACCATACTCACTCACTCACCCCATATACCAAATCAAAATCAGTTGGACGATGAGCACTTTACGCATAGGTTGTTTGGTACTTGGTGCAAATTTTTAAATTGATGACTTATGCTTAATATGAACACAGATATTGCAAGCGAGTTACATTTAGTTCGGAACTGGGATTGTGTGTTTAGCTTCAGGTACTAGGGAAAAGGAGCTGGCTTAGCTCGTCAATTGTTTTGTTTTTATTGCTCCTCTAAGGACAGACTGTGCACACATGTACATGTTTGTTCGTTTGTCGCACTCATCAATATTTCAGCTATATGACGGCGGTCTGTAAATAATCGAGTCTGGACCAGACAATCCAGGATTGACATCATGCGCATCGATGCACGTAATTGGGATACGTTGACATGCATCAACCAAGTCAGCGAGCCTGACCACCCGATCCCGATAGTCGCCTCTTACGGCAAGCATGTCTTGCTGAAGACCTATTCTACCCCTGATCTTCACGCGTGATATGTACATTGTAATAGCTTTGAGGCTAGCAAAACTGCCCTTAAAACACACAACCCCAAAATAACTAAGCATTCAACAGCTATGACATGTTTAATAACAAATATGACGTTACTATAGAAGCATGTGAGAAAACATTTGGTTGTGTGTTTTAAGGGCAATTTTGCTAGCTTCAAAGGAAATGAAGGTTCCGTCTGTTTTCAAAGCATATACTTTTTCCTACGTGAGATTTCGTATTTATGGCGAAAATCCAATAATGGCATTTATTCTATTACAGCGTAAATGTTTTTGCATCAATGTAAAGACATTCGACACCACAAACGGGCATGCTGGAAGATGGGAACCGAAGTGGAAAAGATGCAATTGTTGACTTTAATAGCGTTGATGCAAACAGGCTTCAAGGTTTCATAGCCAATGAGTTATTTAAAAAATGATCAAGCGTTTATGTAATTCGTTCATCTTGAAACGAAAGAGATAAATTCAAAATGTCAATACCGGAGAATAATCAAGCTCGAATATCTGCTAAAACAGATTCATAATGGCGTAATGGGCAAAATGGCAACTGTGTTATTGGATTAGTGAAAACCGGTGATGAAACCAGGTGTTCGCGAAAATGTTTTCACTAAATTATTTCGAAGGTGGAAACCAGGGAATAAACACCCTCAAGAATGATCAATTTACATCGAAGGAAATGCGTGTTGACGAGAACCAGAAACACAAGAAGGCTCTACTAAGTCAGAAAAAGACCCTGTGTTCCTGAATGTGAAATTTGCAAAGGGAAGTGACATTCAAATGAATTCTATCGAAGCTTGTATGAACAAAGCCATGTTGACTGAGTAGTCCCGTGTGGTTCAGAAACTTATTCATACACTGTACTCATCAGCCGGTTAAGAAAGCGATAAATTTACATGATATATACTCTTAAGAAAACGAAGGGTTTATGAAATATCTATAATACCAAGTATAAAAACAAAGTGTTGACGACAAATATCCTATCTGAGTATGCAAAAAAGTTTATGTCTGAAAAGCTTAACACCAAAACACATCCAAAAGGTTCCTGGCCCTCGCGCAGTCGCGTCAAACACGTCCTGATTTTGACACTTTGAAGGAAGGAATTCATCTCTGTGGACCATTATTTCTGTCTGTCTTACTCATTCTGTTAATCATACAGTGGTGATTTTTATAAGTCGTTGTCTATGTACCAGAACAGCGGCGTCTACGGGTTATGGTATGCTGGAAACTGGCAAAGGTCAGCGTGCTGTGGCCGATACGTTCAATGTTTCAAACTGTGATATGCTGGCTATGGAACAGGTACTAACAAACCAAACTATTGACGATCGACCCCGTTCATGGCGTTCCATTTCAACGAAGAGAGTGCAGAATCGATTGATCCGAAACAAGGCTCTACAGAATTGATCTGCGAATCAAATTTATCAGATTACTATAGTACGAGACCCGTGAAGATCCGGGGTAGAATAGGTCTTCAAAACCCCATGCTTGTCGTAAGAGGCGACTAACGGGATAGGTGGTCAGACTCGCTGACTTGGCTGATGCTTGTCATCGTATCCCAATTGCGTTTATCGATGCTCATGATGTAAATCCCTGGATTGTCTGGTCCAGACTCGATTATTTACAGACCGCCGTCATATAGCTGGAATATTGCTGAGTGCGGCGTTTAACAACAAACAAACTACTATTTGACAAACAAAATTGTATTGTGCCCTATAGCGGGGGGTAGTGATAACGGTGTTTCTTGTTTGGACATTACTCTGTTTCTACTTTATAACCCATTTCTGTGGTTCGAGTACCGGCCCATGTGTAGAATAAAGATTTACTTCGTAACTCTTCACTTAGACCTGAATGTTGTAACCCTGATCATACAACTTTTGATAAATTAAGAGTCTGCCGCTCTTTGAAGTCTTCGTAAAACAAAACACCAAAGGCTGGAGACCCGTGAAGATCCGGGGTAGAATAGGTCTTCAGCAACCCATGCTTGCCGTAAAAGGCCACTTTGCTTGACGTAAAAGGCGACTAACGGGATCGGGTGGTCAGGCTCGCTGACGTGGTTGATGCATGTCATCGATCCCAATTGCGTGGTTGGATGCTCATGATATTAATGACTGGATTGTCTGGTGCAGACTCGATTATTTACAGACCGCCGTCATATAGCTGGAATATTGCTGAGTGCGGCGTTAAACAACAAACCAACCAACAACCAACCAAAGCCTGGAGCTCGACATAAAGGAAAACATTCCTATTGGGAAGTTGAAGTCATCCCTCTTGTCGTACATGTTTGTTTTTTGTCACTTTGAATCTTTAGGCATAGATCGGAGTACAGTCATGCGGTTTCTGTCGTGACTTGTGTTTCCAGTTCAGGTGTTTAAGTAACTCGAAGAGAATTAACCATTTAACCATTATGAAACATTATCAGATCCTTGATATGCCTGATACCCCAGAAGTTACACTTCTTGGCTTAATTCCCAGATTTTGATCACCAATCCGAACAGAAATTCCGATTCATATGCTTAACGAAACAGATCACCAAGGTCAGGAGCACAGTCGGTGCCCATAGGGATTCCTATTTCTTGCCTGGAAGTCTTATCCCCAAATCTCATGATGATACGCGTGAGGAATTCAAGCATTCACACATTATTTCTGGAGGATTCTTCAGGATCAAATGAACATGAAATGCTAAACAGCAAGTATTATCTTAAAATGAAAAGTATAAATAAAAGCAATAGGACCCTTTCCATGTACACAATTACACCGTCAAACAATTACACAAATTTATACCATTTTTCATGTTTTTTTGTTAGTTCAGTCACTTCTAAAACACACCAATTCATTTTTTCCTTTACACTTTCGATGAGACAAAATAATTACGTGATGCCTCCCAATTAATGAAAGCAGAGCTTTTGTACATAAGGTCTCAGATATCGGCATTTCAGCCTCGTCTTCAAGAAGGTAAGTGAGAATGTGTGGTTACTCTCCACGGCAGTGCTGTGCGTGCATGCTGATATGAGGTTATTCAGTGGCTTCATTTATTCACCGTCACTCACACAAATTCAAAGTTTGTGATATAATTGATGAACGTTAATTGCTTGGCAAATAGTATATAGATTACTGGAATAATGTTTCACCATTAAGGCAAATCCACTTGAATGCTTGATTTCAGAAAATTGATGAAATAATTCGATATGTCGTGTTTGTTTGGCAAATGGTTTTGATGGCATTGTTTGGCGATCAAACCTTTTGTTTGATTGTTGTGTTGGATGATGACACTACAGATACTTGTATTGGATTTTTAAAAGAAATAAAACTTATTGATAAATTTTGATTGTGTAGATAGTTGATTTTTATAATATTGGTAGTGTTTAATCTGTAACTTATATGGTTAGTGGCTGTTTCCTCAAAGGGGGTTGAAGTAGTGTAAAATTATTGTCCCCCTGAGAGGATATGTAAGACCACATCCTGAAAGTACGTTTATTCCAACCACAGTTTTAAACGTAGTATATTTGTTTCGTTTTAATTATGGCTAACTTGCGTACCATCTTCAGCAGCTGAAGGGATTGTGTAAAACCTGCTGGGGAGCCGTGCAGGGTCCCCGGTAAGGTGGCCCAACTTTGGTTGCTGGTGATCTATAGCCCGTTTTTATAATGTATTGTTGAATAACAGGTTATTCTTTTAATTGTTCTAAACTAGTTTTACTTATAAACTGTGATATACTACTTATTATGACAGGTGTTTTATTCGTCTAAATTTAAGTATTATTAATGTTCTGGCTGAACAATATGGCTGAAATAGTGCCGATGTGACGTTAAATTATAACTCACTCACTCACTAACTTCTACATATAGTTTTAAGATGTAAATCAATTTGGCATTTCCACCAAAATTATGAACCGCTGGATCTAGTTGTGTAAATGTCCGACTTGATATCTCAGTATTAAGTATGTTTATTCGTTCAGATTGTAATGTTTATATGACAGCCTTGTGTATTTGGGTATTTGTAATATGCTTAAATGTTAAGGATAAGTGGTTCATTGTCATTTTCAGCTGGAATGTGTTCTTCGCTCGTGATCGGTTTTGATAGCGATGTTATTTCTGAAATCATACTAGATTATGCAAAAATAAACACAACAGATTGAAAAATAGAACGCCAAAGATTTGGTGTGAAATGCAAAATAGTGGTGAAACACATACTGCCGATTACCAAGCTTAAAAATGATAAAAAAAAACCCAATGGTATTAGCTATCTGGTTCAAGGCGTAGCGTACCTAGTGATAACAATACGATAACTATACTATTTCAGTAGATGCCTGCAGATCGTGTCGACATTTTTCACATCAGGGGTTACCGTTAAACGTGTTGCTTGAGGAGCAGTTGTATGAGTGAGTGAGTGAGTTAACGCCGCTTTTAACATTATTCCAGTTATATCACGGTGTGTCAGCTTAATGTGGGAGGAAAGCCCGAAGTGATGCAGGTCTAAGACGTTTACCACTTCGGTGAAACCCACGAGCACGGGTATGGTGCTGACAAACCTAGAAACATAATCGGGATTCGAACCCACAATCATAGGTTTCTGGCGTACCCAAGGGATGCAACTCTGCACAGCGAATCGCGGCACCTTAGACGACAGGGCCTACCGTGGCCCCAGCAGTTGTATGTGTTTGATTTATTTTACAATTGTATTATATAGTACCCTTGGTTAGGGTTGATCTTCAGCAACCCATGCTTGTCATAAGAGTCCACTAACGTTGGTTGTTGGTTGGTTGTTTTACGCCGCACTCAGCAATATTCCAGCGAGTCCACTAACGGGATCGCTCGCTGACTTGGTTGATGCATGTCATCGATCCCAATTGGGTAATTCGATGTCCCTGATGTCAAGTACTTGATTGTCTGGTCCAGACTCTATTATATACAGACCGTCGTTATATAGCTGGAATAATGCCGAGAAACAAACAAACAAATAAACAAACAAACAAAAACAGTTTGAAATTGTGTTGAAAATAGAGAGTAAATGCGTGTCTGCCATTTTGACTATCGGATGTTCCATCATAGGGTAATTCAAAGTGCTACTACTGTTACGCCTTCTACTACATCAACAACACTACTACTACTGCTACTACTACTTCTACTAAATGTACTGCTAATATTAAAATGATATAAACGATACCCTAGATAATATATTCAACAACAAACATGTTGTCGACGTACTTGTAGGATGATGCCATAAGATATTGATAAGAGCGTATTTGCATTGTGCGTATGTGTGGATGTGCACATCAACATTGCCGATTTTTCTTATCAGCAGTGGCCGAGAAGGTTGATACAAAATCAATGATATGCTATTTATGCGATGTATGAACGATCACTGTCGATCAACTGACAAATAAATGTTCCCATCCAGCATGATTCACTATCTTACAACGATATAGATATAATATTATTATATTATATATACAATACACGGGCACTTCTCGAATTCGCCAGTTCTGAGGATTTGACAGCGATGAACATGACCTATGGAATAGACAACAAACAAGACCGTGTAATTACAGAATCGGTTTGTAGTCTTTATTATGAATGTTCTGGACGTTTGACAGCTGAGTGGTTGACAATATCTAGAAAATATTAAACTGACGATGTCCTCGAAGGTTTGTCTTGAAGACTTGCTTTCTTTGGGTTATGTTGACCGACTTCCCATTGTTCTGGAACTGATCTAACATCGTTGTGGGAGATGTCGTGCTAGTGCCAGGAGCAGTGGCTACTCCGCAGTATCTTCAAGAGAAAGGGAAGAAGTCTTGGTGAACATTCTGAGGAACATTCTTAGTGAATTCGACAAATGATTCATGTGAATGTTTAGTTCTATGTCTGCGTTGCTTCATCATGTGACAGACATTGTCACAGTCAACAACTCTGAATAATTCGTTTTCTAAATAAAAATATTATGTTCATTAATGGACTAGATTGCAGTGTAACGTGATACCTTGCTCCATTTTGGTAGTGTAAGAACAAGTTCCTTCCTTTGTAACATTTTTGTTTGTTTTTGTTTGTTTTAGCACGTTCTAGCCATATCATAAAAAACACAACCAGTTGTAGTATATACTTTCGTAAGCTGCCAAAGTAAGGGAATATAACTTGTTTGTTAAAAAGTGGCAACGATGTATTCAAACTGATGAGGATGCGCCATTGGAACTATATGCGAGTAAAATTTTGATGTTTATGTCAAATTCTAATCAGTTGCTGTTTCGAGTTTTAATCATATCAATCCATACACATACAAGCTAAGTCAATTAGTCGTGTATTTTGAGCTTTATCACCGTATTTTTCAAATAACCACTCTGCCACAGTCCGCTTTAATAGAGACATAAAACAAACGTTGCGCGATTCCATGAGTGAGTATGGTTTTACGCCGCTTTTAGCAATATTCCAGCAATATCACGACGGGGGACACAAAAAATGGGCTTCACACATTGTACCCATGTCGGGAATCGAACCCGGGTCTTCGGCGTGACGAGCGAACGCTTTAACCACTAGGCTACCCGACCGCCCCTTCATGATTGCGACTCTGTCAGCAGGAAATAAGTCACAAAGACATAAAAGGTTCTTTTCAAAGAAATACGTATAACCAAAAGTGATACATAATGCTTTTTCTGCAATGACTGCACAAGAAATAAACGTATTTATGGAATAATGGATGAACACATACAAAACGCTTTGATAATCAAGGAATATGCACTTGAAGGGCCCTAACCATCACTATCACCCTGAGCCGTTTAGTCTACGTGTCTAAAAACGGAGACATTGAATATAGTTCCATTCAATGAGCATTCGCATGAGAGTTACAAATATGTGTTTCTTTGAGCTTTTTGTCAAGGGGCGCTGTTTTATTAGCGTTTACTGGGGCTATTTGATACAGTAGTCCAGAGACGCTGCTTGAGCCTTGAATATTGAATCAAGACAATTGATGTAAACGGTAAATCAATATTACTGCATTATTCAATAACACAAGTATGAGATGAACTGAATATACTTCAATCTAGCCAATGTTACATATTTATCTTGGGTTACAGCAGAACGGTTACAACTGATCTGAACAGATACATTTACGTTAATATAAAGATATGTGTCCCGGAGATACAAGACATACCAGGTGTGTGTGTGTGTGTGTATATATATATATATATATATATATATATATATATATATATATATATATATATATATATATATTGCAAATCACTCTATTAATATATTAATATCTTGACTCTGGGGGGTAGCAAAGTTGTGCAAAGTTGTGTCCCTTGGGCACGCCAGAAACCTATTATTAACAGTTCGAATCCTGGTTCGCCCCATTATGTTTCTAGGTTTGTCAGCACCATACCCGTGCTCGTGGGTTTCATCGAAGTGGTAAACGTCTTAGACCTGCATCACTACGGGCTTTCCTCCCACATTAAGCTGACGCCGTGATATAACTGGAATACTGGTAAAAGCGGCGTTAAACCCCACTCACTCACTCACTCACTCACTCACTCACTATCTTGACTTTAACATTTTGATACTCAGTGGTCAGTAGGGTTCGCATCCGGGACTCCCTCAGGCTACGTTAATGATGCTCAGTTGCGTTTACGTCTTTGTAGGTTTGTTTTACCAAAGTGGCAACGTCTACGACCAGCGTCACTAGTAGCTGTAAACGGAAGCACCGTGATATAAATATGGTCCGAATGGCGGGTGATATCGGTTGGACAGGACATGCCTACTCGTGAACAACTGGTGTCATCACTCATATAATCTTCATAGCTAGCTTGCCCTTTGCGCCAAATGGAATGTTCCGCGGGAACACGTAAGCGAAAAGGGTAAGCATGTCCTGCTCTACGGGTAATAGGGGCGGTCGAGTAGCCTAGTGGTTAAAGCGTTCGCTCGTCACGCCGAAAACCCAGGTTCGATTCCCGACATGGGTACAATGTGTGAAGCCCATATCTGGTGTCCCCCGCCGTGATATTGCTGGCATATTGCTAAAAGCAGCGTAAAACCATACTCACTCACTCAGTCTACCGGTAATACCCGCCACTCAGACCATACAACCGGACGTGGATATTACAGACAGGCTCCATCAGGCCGTCACTGAGAGAGGTAAGTAATTGATGGAGAAACACCCCTTTGATCACTGGTTAATTTACATCACGGCGCTTCCGTTAAAAGCCCATAATGGCGCTGGTCGAAGACGTTCCAACTTCGGTGAAAAGGACGTATTGTCTCACAAGTTGCTTAAAAAAAGTGAGCATATATTGCCTGACGCCTCATCTTAAAGGTAAGTTATATACCCATCTCCCCGTTTTGAAATCGGTTCAAATACAAATATGTGAGAATTAACATCAAAATATTAGATACATGTTCATTAAATCTGGAAGGCATATTGACAAATCCCATCAATGTTTACTTCCAATCAATTTTCCAAATATACTCAAGCCGGGATCAGCCCTTGTGTATTAACGTCAGTTCGGGGAACTCATCGGGAAAACAGGACTCAGCCTCTGTAAACACTTCAGTCTAGCCCAAGAAGTAGTGGAAGCACATCATGTAATTGCAGGATTTAGTTTGAAAGAACCAATTCATATTTTGTTGAAAGGGAAGCGCTATATATCGGTTTGTCCACACGCACGTGTATGGCATTCATATTGACAAACCTAATTGACTTCCACGTGACTTCTCTGACCCGGAACTGAAATTACGGTGAAGGATCTAATCAGAGATCATCTGATTGTTCTGCTTAGGTGCCTCGGACAACATCCTCACCCGTTAACCTTGCTGACATGCACTAAAGTGTGTATCCCAGCATCGTTTAAAGAATTTTATTAATTCTTTCAGGGAATAGATGGAAGAAACACATTAAAGCAAATGCTAGTGGCATATCAGAATGTAATAATTTGAAAAAAACCTTTTGGCAATACATTAATATTAAACTACAGGACCTGTAAATTTACGTTTAACGAAGGCTTTTAATGAAATAAGATGACTGAAAAAAAGATTCATTTAAATTCGCATAAAATGGCGAATGTCCCAGGGGCACTGAAATACCATGAACGTCTATCCATGGAACATACCAAAAAGAAGTTAATAGTTAAAAGACGCATTTCTTCTCAAACGGTACAATACTGTTACAGGCAGTTAAATAAAGGTCACGTCGGAAACTGATGAATATTCATGCAAAGTCTTTTGAGATTGAGTAACTGATCTTTAGTGCCAGACTTAGCATAGCGGTTTGGTATCATGAGGATGGGATGTAAAACCGTTCGTTCAAGGAGACTTACAAACGATTTTCCCGCCGAAGCGTTGCTGTAGTACCTATTTCTACACTTGGCAGTGTCTGTAACACGGTCAGAACGTTGGATCAATAGGCAACGTACCCATTCTAACCGGTACATTCAGTTCAACTCTAACCACCCTCCGAAACTAAGTCTGGCATCATCTCCACACTGACCAAGAGAGCCAAGGGCATCTGCTCCAGCAACCTTGACATTGACGTTGAACTTTAACATCTACAGCACGTCTTACCAATATCAACTAGTACCAAGCTAGTCAAGAGCACCATCAGTCCCCAAAGGAGTAATCTATAAGATAAATTGTGACCGTGTTGACTCGCACTTTAGTGAAACCTCCCGCCCAGTAGATACCCGCATCAAAGAACATAAGACGTTAACAGCCAAAGCAGTGTGCAAATCCGTCCTCCCAGACCACCAACAAAAATTCCCTATGCCCAATTCAGTTGGACAAGCTAGAAGAAATAGATAGATTGCTTGCAAATTGGAGAAAAAGAGATCTAACGATAATAGGAAAAATTACAGTCATTAAAACTTTAGCATTGTCAAAACTAGCTCATATATTTTCGACACTACCTAGCCCTCCTGAGGACTTTTACAATTGTATCTGGAATAATAAAAAAGACAAAATCAAAAGGAGCACTTTGATAAGAAAATATGAGGAAGGTGGATTCCGCATGATTAACATTAGAGTCTTTATTGACGCACTAAAACTCTCTTCACTCAGATTATATTGTAAAACAACAACATATAGTAACCCTTGTAATATCCCAATTAAAGATATACTATCTTTGGGTGCTAATGTTGACAAGCATTCTTTTGTTAAAACACATACTGGAAAGATGTATTGAAAGCTTGCAACAACTTTTGTAAAAAGAATATTATTAACGTTGATAATATAGAAGAAATTTTGCCCAAGCCATTATGGCTTAACCACAACTTCAAACAAGCAACATACTACATAAAGCAATGGGCTCATAGTGGAATGTACTCAATTAAAGATATATGCAATGAAAACGGACTGATGTCATTTGAAGAACTGAAACTAAAATATCCGATAACCGGTACAGTATTAGACTATACGTAATCTTCAATATACCAGAATCATGGAAAACAACAATTAAGAAAACTAGAAAAATAATTTTTCAGAATTTTTATATAAACAGTTGCTTAAGTGATCTGATGAAGCCTGTAAAAGGCGCTAGAATCTTTTATGATAAACTAATATCCAATGAAAATAATCTTAAAGTTTGTAATAAATGGCAATCAATGTTTCACTGTGATTTTAATTGGAAAACGATATTTATAGATATAAACTGAAGGATGTAAAACTTTTAGATTTTCAGTACATATTTCTACATGGAATTATCTACACAAAGAAGAAACTATTAACAATGAATCTTGTGGACAACAGTGTTTGTAGCTTTTGTAATGCTGTCAATGGGGACGTCAGCCTTGTCTTTTGGGAATGGCTTAACAATTATCTTTCACAAAAAATTAAATTGACAAAATATCTAATTTGGATTGGTTCTAACCACTCTAATACTTAAATCAATCATATATAGTTTTATTGGGAAAAAGGCATATTCATGTAAGTGGAATTAAAGGAACCAAACCGAAATTAGATATACTTTTAAAACTATTTAAAAACATAAAAATTATATTCAATCGAGAAATGTATTGCTATAAAAAAGGATGACAAAAATAACTTTAACAAAAAATGGTCACCTTGATTCTCAGCATTTGATTCATAGCTCTCTGTTGATACATGATATGTTTGAGTCTGATTGTGTGTTGCAACCGTTTTGGTTTGAAATAGGACAATGTTTCTTTCCAACCCTTTTATTTTTTAAAGAGTGTATTGTGCCATTCTGTGCAATCCGAAATGTGTCTTTGACGGAATACTGTATTATTCTACAACTCTGGGAACAATAAAAACGTTTAAAAAAGAAAAAAAAAAACAATATTAAGAAAAAAAAAATTCAGTTGGACAGTCAAAGTCCTCTCAACCAAATATGAGGACTTCACCGAAAGAAAACTCTCAGAAGCTATGGATATCCGCCGCCACAAACCTTTGATCAACAGAAGATCTAGCAATAGACTATTTTAGTTAGCAATAGATTATAGAATTTCAAGCAATAGACTATAGACTTCAAAGCAATAGACTATTTTACGTTAATAAGGATCCAATCAGCTTGTCACAACTGTTTAATACTTCTAATCCTAATCGTTACGGTACATCTTGCTTCATACCCGTGTTCTATTTGTTATTATTACTGTACATTTGGCTTCATCCAATTCACTATATGCTACTTGTTACTTATTACCTGTTGTTGTCAGTGTTGCACTGCTGCTTATCACAACATAGTATACCTCTCATCATTTGATTGCTGTCACCCCAGTTTGATAAGGGAGTAAGAATCTACATCGCTATATGCAATAAACCAGAAGTTGTTATCCATAAAGTTGTACGTTTTCTTACTTCACGAACAGAATTATGTTGTATTCCATTAAACCGAAGATCGAGGAGCGCACCTAAAGTTACTGATACTGTTACGAATTCATCATGGCGAGTTCACTCGGATTTAATTTCCGTTGAATGTGGTTGTGACGTGATAAACACTATGACGTCGTATTGTCAGAGCACATCGACAAACGTGTAGGTTTTTTTGCAAGACAGGTCAATCAGATAGCTATAGCTTCTCACGAGCAATGGTAAAGATTGTTACTTAAAGCCGACAAAATCAAAATGACGACCAGATGTTGGCACATGACCAGTGTCCTGTGTTACCTTGCGTGAGTTTAACAGACCATGTACAAAAGCATATTTAAATATATAAATGAAAAATTATAATCTGCAAAATGAATACACTAGCCATGGCCCTCATATAATCAAGTGAAAATATGTTTATCTTTATAAAAAAGTAACTATGCTTAATAATAAGTTCACTAAAAATATATTTATTCTGAATTTTAAATAATGCATCTTTAAATACATAATTATGAACACATCTCCTCGACTTTAAGGTTGTGATTCACAATTTGCACGACGCATAATAAATACAAATAAACAACGCTCACGCAATGCCACGGCTTGCTGAAAATCAACGTCTTCGATCTGTGGGTATGCTGTAAACAGGAATGGCGCAAAACGAAGTTGCCAGACATTTTAACGTTCATCGAAACACAATATCTTCTCTTTCGGGACGTTATCTACAGCAGAGCAACACTCATGACGTGGTACGAGCGCTCCGTGGTTTGTGCAAAAGTAAGGGACCCAACGTCAAGTTTCAGCAGCATGGTGCCCGTCCACACGTTGCACGTGTTGTAACATACCTTTTGCGGCAGCATAAAACTGCTGTACTGCCGAGGCCGGCTGCTTCTCCAGCCTGGGATGAGATAAACGAAGCCTACGACAGGACCAGAACCTGCCGGTAACGCTAGCTCAGTTGGACGAATCTTCGGTTGACATTTGGAACAAAACACCCAGGCTGTTTTCAATCATCTGGTTATATGAGTTGTTACACCACCCCTCGTTAAGAAAGTGTCGCCCTGTCTCCAGATATGAGTTTTGTCAATGGATTTGTCGGGGAACGGGTGGCCCAGTCTTCTTAGGCGCTGCGATTCGCTGTGCAGAATTACGTCTCTTGGGCACGCCAGAAACCTATGATTGTGGGTTCGAATCCCGGTTCGCCCCTATCATGTGTCTAGGTTTGTCAGCACCATACCCGTGCTCGTGGTTTCACCGAAGTGGTAAACGTCTGAGACCTGCATCACTTAGGGCTTTCCTCCAACATTAAACTTACACCCCGCATTAGAACTGGAATACTGTTAAAAGCGGCGTTAAACCCAACTCACTCACTCAATGGATTTGTTGAAAAGACAAATGACCAAACATCTTATTTTCAATAATATAACATTTACACCACTTCATAGGAAGCACAGTTACTTTTTCCTTTAGTATAGTTTTCTTCACACACATGTATATTTCAAATACATGAACATGTGTAGAAATTATGTCTCCAGTCTTTTCAGGCATGCCAACAAAGTCTTTTTGACGAGTAAGTCATTACATGTTTCAGATATCAAGAGGTTTCCGCTCCGTGCCCCGTCACTTATATGCGTGAAAGATAAAAATGCAATTAATGGTCCAATTCCTATATTTTTTCTTTTCGTATTTTCTATAGTGATTTCCAATGTTCCTGAAATAGCCAAAAGTTCTGAATAAAGTTTTTCCACTCGGCTGAACAAATCAGCGCCTTCCTGGGCACATGGCGTGCATACGATTCTTGATTTAAATCTGCAGTGTGATTACGACATCCCTTCAGACTAAAGAAAATGTGATTTTATTTCAAGACTGATTTTGCTGATCCGAGAAAATAGAAAATTCCATGGATTGAAATGAGACATTCGTGCTATCATTAATCAGTACAGTGACACCCGTCCAATATAGTTTGTGTCTTCCAGTGTACCCCTGAATGTGAAAGTTCCGTCCCTTCAAGCTAACGCTATCACCGAGGAACACACGCCACACACATTTTATACGATAAAGCAGGAATACTTGTATATCACACGATTGAAGATATGGTCCATGCGCGACACATGTTGAAAAACACCTATCAACATTTCGTACGTTTGCCATGAATATATCATACACCGTTTTCTGCTGCTCGTTGATAATTTAATAGAACTATGCATATAGAAGCAGAGTGACAATAGTATTCCCGATGTCGAGCAATATTCCAGCAGCTCCTGCTTTTAGTGTTTACATTTCACATCTTTTGAGAAACAATCGAGCATGCTCTGTCAACACTTGTTTGATTAAGGTTGCAACATTCAAGTCCTCAGTAAAGCTTAAAAAACCCACGAGGATGATATTTCCAGATTTCACGCATCAGAGACAAAAAGATATGTCCTATGCAATTCCCCATTTTGACTTTATACCCTATGTTCCCGTGTTTGTTAAGGTGAACATTTGACTTGCCCTTGCATGTGTTTGTGAGGGGTGCCTCCGGTGGGACAGGATACGCACACCTTTTCGTGAAGACCTGGTGTCATCCCTATTTGATACTAATTCATAAACACATGCTCACAATATAGTCGGAAATCGTACAATGGCCATTGATTTTAGTTGAGATTTCTTATGATTATGAACATGGTTTTGCGTTTTTTTAAAATAATTTCTTCAATGACCATGTTGTCCGTGATTGAAGTTTCAACACCCATACGATCGTATATTAGCAGTGGCAGTTAACAGAACAGACACAACGATCACTCGAATCACAACAACTGCATCAACCTAAATAAATGCAGGGACAACAATCGCAGTAGACACGCCAGTCGCAGAAGGCAGAACTCTCGTTTTAGACAAAAGAATTCTCAACAACATTCGCAGCAGATACAACAATCTCATCAGACACAACAATCTTATCAGCCACAACAATCGCATTAAACACAACAGTCGTAACAGATACAATAATCATAATAGACACAATCACCACAGTAGACACCGAAATAGCATCAGTTACGATAGCAGTAGACAGAACAATAACAGTAGACAGAACAATAGAAGGAGAAGAACATGTCAATCATAATTGTCACAAAACTCGCATCAGCTTAAACAATCGATTGTCACAATGGATACTGTACAGTACAGTTTAATCTAACAAGCCACCAACGGTGGTAGCGGAAAATACATATATACATGTCTGTATTCTTATATAAGTAGGCTGACAGCATGCGAGTTGCATGATGTACATAAACGCTCAACTCGAGGACCGTTGTTCCAGCGGTTTGTTTCAACCGGTCAGCTATGGTTATTTGGTATAAGAATTGGGTAACAATCATTTTAGATAGATAGGTTATGATGACATTGGAAGAATGTACAAACTGAAAACAGAAAACACTATTTGAATCCACTTATTGTGTCCAAGGAGGCTACCATCCAAAATCTGTTTGGTGTGTAGTTGTTCCAACTGACAAGTCTTAAATCGTATAACCAGTACATATTAGATGCACCAAAGTAATTACTTTCTTAAATAGCTTTGTGTAAGTGATTCGAACTAGCGATGAGGACGTCATATGTGTTTGGGATGGCGTATCAACACGTACAATCATATAACACAAACACAACACTCCTTGATGTTGCGCATGAGCTTCTTCTTGTGAAAACTTAATACAATATTTATTGTTCCACACTCTGAAACCCGGCTGCTCATATGCAAGTTTAAGACTACAAAAAACTGCTCTTTCCAGGCGTAATAAACACATTCCCTTTGCATACAAACATACGTGATGTTTAACACAACAGTGAGTCTTCAGCTCATTTACCTCTAAAGGACCTTCTTCACGTGGCGTATCCGCTGTAGCCTATGATAGGAGATTGTCACTTCTGAAGTTGAACATGGTCAGAAAGTAATATTGATTTGAGCTTTGTTTAACATTGCCTCATCGCGCTTCGTCTCATCAAACAATCATCACCCCAAACAGTGTACTTTAGTGCAGAGTAACTCACCTCAGTATCGTTCAGTTCAATGGAACTGCTTTCAGATTCCTTAATGAAATTGACTTTTTCTCTCATGCGTACTTTATTCTCAGAAATGCTATGAACTACATGTGTCACTGGATGGGTCTGGTGGTATTGTACGATCTGAACGTACCAAGTGTGGTGTACTAGTCCAGTCAGCTCGTAGAATCATGTACAACGCTTTTGACTGTTTGGCATTCTAGAAGTTGGTGAGAAAGTAAGAAAACGTACACATTGTTATGGATAACAACTTCTGGTTTATTGCATACAGCGGCGTACCGAGGTAGGCTCTTACTGCTGTTGACGTCTGAAACTTAGAATCCTGTACACTGTTATGGACACAAGAAACTCACAATCCTGTACACTGTTCTCGGCACATGTAACTCACAATCTTGTACACTGCTATTGACACAAGAAACTCACAATCCTGTACACTGCTATTGACACATGTAACTCACAATCCTGTACACCGCTATTGACACATGTAACTCACAATCCTGTACACTGCTAAGGACACACGAAACTCACAATCCTGTACACTGCAACTGACACATGTAACTCACAATACTGTACACTGCTATTGACACATGGAACTAACAATACTGTACACTGCTATGGACACAAGAAACTCACAATCCTGTACACTGCTATTGACATGTAACTCACAATACTGTACATTGCTATTGACACATGTAACTCACAATACTGTACACTGCTATTGACACATGTAACTCACAATACTGTACACTGCTATGGACACAAGAAACTCACAATACTGTACACTGCTATTGACACGTAACTCACAGTACTGTACACTGCTATTGACACATGTAACTCACAATCCTGTACACTGCTATTGACACATGTAACTCACAATACTGTACACTGCTATTGACACATGTAACTCACAATACTGTACACTGCTATTGACACATGTAACTCACAATACTGTACACTGCTATGGACACAAGAAACTCACAATACTGTACACTGCTATTGACACATGTAACTCACAGTACTGTACACTGCTATTGACACATGTAACTCACAATCCTGTACACTGCTATTGACACATGTAACTCACAATACTGTACACTGCTATTGACACATGTAACTCACAATACTGTACACTGCTATTGACACATGTAACTCACAATCCTGTACACTACTATTGACACATGTAACTCACAATACTGTACACTGCTATTGACACGTAACTCACAGTACTGTACACTGCTATTGACACATGTAACTCACAATACTGTACACTGCTATTGACACATGTAACTCACAATACTGTACACTGCTATTGACACGTGTAACTCAAAATACTGTACACCACTATTGACACATGTAACTCACAATACTGTACACTGCTATTGACACGTAACTCACAATACTGTACACTACTATTGACACATGTAACTCACAATACTGTACACTGCTATTGACACATGTAACTCACAATACTGTACACTGCTATTGACATGTAACTCACAATACTGTACACTACTATTGACACATGTAACTCACAATACTGTACACTGCTATTGACACGTAACTCACAATACTGTACACTGCTATTGACACGTAACTCACAATACTGTACACTGACTGCTATTGACACATAACTCACAATACTGTACACTGCTATTGAAACATGGAACTAACAATCCTGTACACTGCTATTGAAACATGGAACTAACAATCCTGTACACTGCTATTGACACATGTAACTCACAATACTGTACATTGCTATTGACACATGTAACTCACAATCCTGTACACTGCTAAGGACACAAGAAACTCACAATCCTGTAAACTGCAACTGACACATGTAACTCACAATACTGTACACTGCTATTGACACATGTAACTCACAATACTGTACACTGCTATTGACACATGTAACTCACAATACTGTACACTGCTATTGACACATGTAACTCACAATACTGTACACTGCTATTGACACATGTAACTCACAATACTGTACACCACTATTGACACATGTAACTCACAATACTGTACACTGCTATTGACACGTAACTCACAGTACTGTACACTGCTATTGACACATGTAACTCACAATACTGTACACTGCTATTGACACATGTAACTCACAATCCTGTACACTACTATTGACACATGTAACTCACAATACTGTACACCACTATTGACACATGTAACTCACAATACTGTACACTGCTATTGACACGTAACTCACAGTACTGTACACTGCTATTGACACATGTAACTCACAATACTGTACACTGCTATTGACACATGTAACTCACAATCCTGTACACTACTATTGACACATGTAACTCACAATACTGTACACTGCTATTGACATGTAACTCACAATACTGTACACTACTATTGACACATGTAACTCACAATACTGTACACTGCTATTGACACGTAACTCACAATACTGTACACTGCTATTGACACGTAACTCACAATACTGTACACTGACTGCTATTGACACATAACTCACAATACTGTACACTGCTATTGAAACATGGAACTAACAATCCTGTACACTGCTATTGAAACATGGAACTAACAATCCTGTACACCGCTATTGACACATGGAACTAACAATCCTGTACACTGCTATTGACACATGTAACTCACAATACTGTACATTGCTATTGACACATGTAACTCACAATCCTGTACACTGCTAAGGACACAAGAAACTCACAATCCTGTACACTGCAACTGACACATGTAACTCACAATACTGTACACTGCTATTGACACATGGAACTAACAATACTGTACACTGCTATGGACACAAGAAACTCACAATCCTGTACACTGCTATTGAAACATGGAACTAACAATCCTGTAACCACGATTGACAAATGTAACTCACAATCCTGTACACTGCTATTGACATGTAACTCACAATACTGTACACTGCTATTGACAAATGTACCTCACAATCCTGTACACCGCAACTGACACATGCAACTCACAATCCCGTACACCGCTATTGACACATGTTTCTCACATGTATTCAACATGGCCATCCATGATGTACGACGGTGTACGACTACAGTTGGTAACCTGCAATTACTGCTGAGTCGATGAATAGGTGTAACTGAGCGGAATGACTACAACGCGCCCGCTTAGGACAAATAAACAGGATATGTTTTGTCTAAGGGGCACGCGACACATGAGACGGGTGTTTGTGTTATCACTTACTGTAGAGAGCGTTGTGTTATTTAGGACACGTGGACTTCTAGATCTGTGCCTTCTCCAACGATAACAAGATCCAATTCCTATATTTTATCCAATTTCCACGACAGTTAACTACATTATAACGGTTATTAATTCGTTATATACGTAGTTCGTTATAAGCATATGTACAGCATACAAACAGCAAGTGGACGGGACGAAGAAATAGTTCGTTTTACCCGTCATTTATAAGCGTGTTCGTTATAAACGTAGTTTACTGTATTTGAAAAAAAGTAGCCTAGTGGTTAAAGCGTTCGCTGGTGACGCCGAATACCAGGTTCGAGTCCTCACATGGGTACAATGTGTGAAGCCCATTTCTGGTGTCCCGCGATATAGCTGGAATATTGCTAAAAGCGGCGTAAAACCATGCTCACTCATCAGGTGAGGTGAAATTGAGTTTAACGTCGCATCCAAGATTGTTGCACTTATATAGCTACGTGCATGCACGTGTGTGTGTGTGGCTGCTTGTACTACTCCGGACTGATGCCGATTTATAGTGCTAGCTCACTGAGATACCATGCCGCAGTTTAACATGAATACCCCACTCAGACACAGTATACAGACTCCGAGCCGACCAGTCCTTGTTTTATGCCGAGCGCTAGACAGGGTAACAACAAGTACCATCTTTTAACGTCTTTTGGTATGACGCGGCTGGGGATCGAACCCCGTACCTTCCACTCTCCGGGCCGACGCTCTACCACTAGACCACGGAGGCGGTCTACTCACTCATCAAATTTGTCCAAATTCCTCACTTGAAGAACAATATCCCAGTCGGGTCTTTGGACGTGACGAATAACCCCAAGGCTACATGGACCTACAGACCGGTATTAGCAAGAAGAAGCTGAAATCATACTTCTCCGGGAAACCCTCCACATAAAAAATACATCAATGTGCTTGTATGAATTATGTATAAGATATGTTGTCTAGTTTGATACAGTTATTCGTAGATAATACATTAATTCACCACACATCCTTAGAATCAAATTCATGACTTTTATTGGCCGGCGTGTGGCCGACAAACTTGATAGAGCTGCAACTACAATGAACAGGTACATGTGAACCTAAACGTGAATTTGCGATACAAAACAAAGAAAGCATTTGATATTTTAACGTGTTAAAACAGCGAACCTGGACAAATACATTTTGCGAAATTAAATTATTCTTTTTCGGCTTTGTTTGATGAATGCCCAGTTTTCTATTCTTCTACCCTGTACTTGGGACAGATTGTGCTGGTTGTCTTATGATTGTAACATAGAAACTTATGACTCTATCGGGGACTCTTATTGACATATCAAGATAACAGTTTGACGAGTGAAACAGTGCACATACTGACAATATAGAGACTCATTTCTTTCAGGAAATTCCACTGTATGTCGTATTGCCAGTACAAGGGTTCATCGGGTGTATAGAACACCGTGTACAGACTCTGGCCAGAACACCGGGTGGTTTCGTCGTGTGGCCCATTCCAGAAAACATGAGGGTTTTAACCACTGTATTCCACCGCCGTGTATGTTTGATAGGGAAATAGTGATGTTTGGTATGAGATCGTGATAACAAATGTATCTAGTTTTGATATTTGTTATCGATACATGTTTATGATATACAATACATGTATGGAATAATTATAATGCATTCCAGAAATGGTTGCTGTTGTAGCTGGCGTAGGTGTTATTAAACCATTTCCTCAAATATTAGGAGAACTGTGTATAAAGAGGTCCATAAGACTGTATGACACGAGGGACGAGTTCAACTCTTCAATAACCAACTTTCCCTTTATGTCGAGAGGCCGCCTCCGTGGTCTTGTGGTAGAGCGTCCGCGCGGAGAGCGGAAGGTCCGGAGTTCGATCCCCGGCCGCGTCATGCCAAAAGACGTTAAAAGATGGTACTTGTTGTTACCCTGTCTGGGGCTCGGCATAAAGGGGCTAAAACAAGGACTGGTCATCCTGGAGTCAGTATACTGAATGGGGTATTCATGTTAAACTGAGGCATGGTATCTCAGTGAGGTAGCACTATAAATCGTCATCAGACCCGACTAGTACAAGCAGCCACACACACACACACACACGTACATGCACGTCGCTATATAAGTGCAATAATCTTGGACGCGACGTTAAACCCCATATGCAGCTCCATCCTTTGGTGTCTAGATTTCACAAGTACTGAGGTATAATCGAGCCTTCTCGATTTGCCAATATTTCAAAGAGAGCCAAGACCCTTGCTCAAAATCTGTTTGATCAAGGTGCAAAAAATCAAGGCCTCAGCAAAGCTTTAAAAAGATTTAAAGTAGACATGTGAAGGACATGTTCAGGTTTTACGTATCAGTGTCATTGCCAAAACTGATGTCAGATGCATTTCCCTATTTTGACTCGTGCATCTTTTCGCGAACACCTATCATCACTATTTGATAGTGATAATTAGAAGATAAATACTATGTGTGTGTCTATTTCAGGGATTTTATCGAGTATTTGCATCTTGGAAATTCATCTCGAGACCCGAAACCTATTGTTTTATTTAAAAAAAAACCATGCGCACTCTTTAACACCCCGTACATACTCAGTTGTGAGGCGACAACATCGAACGTTCTGTTGTTGCTATGGTGATTGTTATTTTGGTAATTATTTCATTATAATTTTTTTTTAATTAAAAATTTAAAATCCCAATAATTCCCATGAATAGAGAAAATCAAAATATTTGATATGAATGTTAATTAGGATACAAAAAATGCTGAGTAATTATGTATTCCTACACAGTGATTCGGTCGCTTGCTTCAGGGAATGCAAATCATATCTTCACCCTTTGACATTTGGTCATGTTACCCAAATTAGCCAATCACAACACAGAACACACTTTCTATAGGTTTACAATCAGTCATAAACACATGCTCATCATCGAGTCGAAATCGTGAAGCGACTCCACTTATGGCAGAACATTCCTATAAATATGGAAAGGGTTTTGTCTCTTTTTTAAGTGTGTATATCTAACGGGGCGAAAAACAGATATAGCTGATCGCCTATATCAGGCCTGCTGTCGTTGTCGATTTCAACAAACGTCGGGATTAATTAATGGTCATCAATTGACGGACGGGAAGTCCGTAGGTCAAATGTTCGCTACTGCTGATTGTGAAACCATGTTTTAAGAAGTAGAACCATTGCCATGCATGACATAAAGATAATAATCGTTACAAATGTTACAAATATTATCAACAGACTTGAAAGTTTTCTATTCGTACGCAAACGATTGGCACAAACGCCATCCCTAGATAATATTCAACATTCAAGAGCGCGTCGAGGTAGTCTAGTAGGTAAGGTAGGCCCGTCACCGAAGATCCGGGTTCGATTCTCATCCTGGGGCCAACTTCTGTTTAGTCCTGCACCATGACAGTGGAATATATATATTTTATGAAAACAAAACCAATCTAGATATATATGAAAAAAGCAAGTCTAGCCAGTTCTATTAAATCAGGGCACGGGTGGCCCAGTCGTCTAAGGCGCCGCGATTAGCTGTCCAGAGTTACGTCTCTTGGGCACGCCAGAAACCTATGTTTGTGGGTTCGAATCCCGGTTCACCCCGATTATGTTTCCAGGTTTGTCAGCACCATACCCGTACTCGTGGGTTTCACCGAAGTGGTAAACGTCTGAGACCTGCATAACTTCGGGCTTTCCTCACACATTAAGCTGACACGCCGTGATATAACTGGAATACTGTTAAAATCGGCGTTAAACCCAACTCACTCACTCACTCTAAGTCCTGGTGTCCTCTCCGTGAAATAGCTTGACGACTACATCACTCACGTACTCCGGTTTCAAGTGCGTGACAGATCATAGAGTGCCCTGGCGGATGTGTCTAAAACTAGGTCAAGTTTTGTCCTTAAAGTGAAAAATCATGAAAACCTTAGCTGGATTCTGCCTACGAGCCCAGCGACATTTGTAACATATACCCCACACACCCGCGGAATGTCATGTGGTATTAACAAAAGAATGAAGCAGACATGGAATAGGGCCTGCGTAAGCTGGGTAAGTTGTTGAAATATGTATATCATGTCGTACATTTATGTTTAGTTGTATATGTACATCTATATAGGTAGATATAATACTAGTCGTTAGATATAAAGAATGTTTAGTAACTTAAGAAGAAGTTCTAGGACAGTTATTAACACGTGTCGTGTCGGCCCTATGACATTCGGGATTGTCCACTTCCAGAAAACATCCTGTGTTGGTTTAACATGAATTAGTAAAGGTTAATTAGGGATGACCATAACGTTAATTAATGAAAGACGCGTAGTCAAAACACTGTCATTTCCTGCCCAGGACATCACACCCCTACACGGTGAGAAACATTCTCATAAAAACAACAACACTCAGTCAAGACTGTAGATTCCCATCGTCTGGCTACAAATCCTGTGATGTATTAAAGGTTGAAGAATTTTGAACTGAACTGCCCGAAAGTTTATATCTAAAATGTTGGAATTGGATACAGTGATACAGTCTAATATCAATATGTAGGCTCATAAATATTGGGTTTATGTTTGAACGAAGATATTATATTTCCTTATGAAATATCGCGTATTAGTGTAATTTGCATGCTTTACCATTTTGTACCATTCTAAACCATGTGAAGGTTGTAATATCAGTCAATCGGGTGGGAAAACAGCCCAATCCTCGCTCTACAAAGGACTATGTCAATCATTTTGCAAGTTGAAATGACCCCTGATACTGAATACTTTATAACAGTTTATGGAGTCAAAATCAATGCTGTTTATTCATAAACTTAATGCTTCGTACTATAGGCCTGTGGCCTCTTCAGTGCTGAATAAAGATTGAAAATACATCAGTCAATCAAAGATGGAGGTAACTTTATACATCAGAGTTCTTGAGAATTAGTTCATGTTTTGTTCTTAGACTAACATTTCAACCATCGATTGTGTTCACATGTAGACTCAAATAATAGACCGAATAACTCCCAAACCATGCATGTGAAAATAGTTATTTGTCAACTTTATTGAGATGCTATCTTGACAAGTTAATAGGCGACGAAACATCACCTCGTTAAACAGTATATCGCCACGAGCCATTCCCTTTTAAACATCCTGTCGTGGATGATTGTGGGTTGACAGGGGTAGTATATGTCGACGTCTTTGCAGTCACGAGGCGTCTGGGTCAGCAGTATAATGCACCGACACACACCAGTGTATATGGGGCATATTGTTACGGAGGCTAATAATAATTAGTAAAGGTTCCCCCATCTGAGAATGGGATAGGCTCGGTCGGGTAGCCTAGTGGTTAAAGCGTTCGCTCGTCACGTCGAAGACCCGGGTTCGATTCCAGACATGGCCATTTCTGGTGCCCCCTCGCCCGGAGGACGGATATTGCTAAAGGCGGCGTAAAACAATACTCACACACACTGAGAATGGGATCACTTCCGTGGTCGAGTGGACAGGATGGAATCACTTCCGTGATCGAGTGTACAGAACGTCTGCCCGAGGGCGGAAGGTCGATGGTTGCACCCCCTGGCCGCATCAAGTCAAAGTACGTTACAATATGGTACTTGTTGTTACCCTGCCTGGCGCTCGGCTTTAAGGGGCAGAAACAATGAATGGTCGGTTCGTAGTCAATATACTGTGTCTGAATAGGGTATTCGTGTTAAACTGCGGCGTGATATGTCAGTGACTAGTACAAGCAGCCACACACACACACACACACACACACACACACACACACGCACGCACGCATGCCGGTCGCTATATAGTGCAATGATCTTGAAAGGAACGTTAAACCCTACTTCGCCCCATTGAGAAGGGGAGAGATTCAGTTGGATTTTCGCTGTTTGGAACAATATTGATATTTGATCATTTGTTATATTTGATAATATTTTGTCAAATTGTATAATAATTGTAATCCCAGCTCCTTGTAGAACCCATCTGGTTGGTTCACACAGCAAAGGCGGCGTGATAGCCTGCAGCTGGTGGTTCAAATATTTAGACTTTTGTATGAGCTGTATTCGATATACAATCGTCATGTAGTTGTACTGAACACCTAAACGTGTCAAGCAGTTTTGACGCCATGTGTTCGCCAATGGATCCGCGTGTCTTTAAGCATTGCACTGAGTGAATGTTGACAAACATTTTCTCCCCTGATATTTTTCATGGCCTCAGTAAAAAACCTTTAAAAATATTCATGGTAGACACGTGGTGGACTTGACAAAATATGACGCATCAGTTTTGCCAAGTTTCACTAACCTATGTTCCCGTGTTTGTTCGGGTGAACACATGACTTGCCGTTGCATGTGTTTGTGACGTCGGCATTGGTGGGGCAGGAAACGATCACCTCATCGCGAACACCAGATATAGTCGTAATCGTACAATGGTCTCTACTTTTAGCCGAACTTACTTCTGATTATGGAAATGGGTTTTCTTGAATTTATTTATAACGCAGAACAACGAAGGGGGTGACTGCACTCAACTTCCTTTGCACAACAGTCAATATTACTGCAGGGGCGGTAGGGTAGCCTTGTGGTTAGAGCGTTCGCTCGTCACGCCGAAGACCCGGGTTCGATTCAAGACATGGGTACAATGTTTGAAGCCTATTTCTGGTGTCCCCCACCGTGATATTGCTGGAATATTCCTAAAGGCGACGTAAACCAAACTCACTCAACATTGTTGCAGCTATTGATCAAAATAGCGTATAAATAGAAACACCAGTATTGCATTAAGGTATGTTTAAGGTTACACTGAGTGAGTGGGTGAGAGGAGTGTGAGTGAGTGAGTGAGTGAGTGAGTGAGTGAGTGAGTGAGTGAGTGAGTGAGTCAGTCAGTCAGTGAGTCAGTGAGTCAGTCAGTGAGTCAGTCAGTGAGTCAGGAAGGAAGGAAGGAAGGATAAAAGGTGAGACAACTGAGACACACTAACGAGAATTTACTGACCAGTAGGTGAGGGTCCCGGTGTTATAGGGTGTAAACCAAGATAGGGAACACAGAAGTAAATCTTGAACGTGAAATGTAATGCTCTACCAACTGCAAGATGCAAGAGTCAAATGTACAAAGAAATATTGTTAGTAGAATATTATCACATTGTCAAAACGTTTTTAACATACATGTATACCATCTTCCTGTCAACGTGAGTGAGTGAGTATAGTTTTACGCCGGCACTACCACCGGAGTCAGAAACCATGTGTGGAATCGAACCTGGGACGTCCGTGTGATGAGCTTTAATCACTAGGCTAACCCGCCGCACATCGGAGGAAAAGATAAGTGATTACATAAGGCTGTCCATGTGTAACTGGATGTCCGAACCAGAACATACTGTTACGTGTCGATTCTCAAATTATAACAATATGTTCACCCAGAAATCTGTTGTAGTAGTGCAACCAACAAATGGCATGCAATGAACACTTGTAATTCAAACGTAACTAGGTTGACAAATCAATACAAATTACTGTACAGCAATAACAATGTAAGTATCCAATAGAGTGGAAGTACAATATTCAATGACAATACATGATATCATGGCAGTGGTCAATATCAAATACAAAATACAGTGGTGATAGCAAGAGTCATGATCAGTGGCAGTAGTATATTCACCCGGCGGCGACAGCGGGCAAGCTTCCGAGTAAGGGATTCAGGGGTGATGAGTGATCCACACACGAAAGCTGGTCTAGAAGTTTTGAAGAGTGTGAGAGTTGCGTAAACACGCTCCTGTCCCACTATATATACAGTCTAACTAGCTACTGGAAATTTCCACACAGTGCCCTCGCCAGTCTATCGGCACTGGAACATTCCACACTATCACCGTCCACGTTGCACAACACCCTTTATTTAAATATAGTAACTTCCTGATGACTGCTTACATTAAATAGTACTACGTTTCTGACGACTAATTACTGCCAAAACACAATGCAACGAGCCTCTACTGAATCTCAACAGAAACAATGTTATACAGTTGCTTTCATTTTTCAACAATAAAATCCATTGCCATATGATAATACATAGAACTACGCAAAATACTCACACTGTCGGATTGATGGAGTAGTAACATTATGTAAGGAGACACATAAACATAGTGTGTACGCAGGTGCATGACGCCCTGCGCGATAACGAGTGTTAAAGTGCGAGCTGGGCAATTTGTCTCCTCACAGCGTGAGGTTCATTTATCAAACCGATTATTTCGTCAGATGAATAAAACTATTGAAAGGTTCGGTTTGACATAATTCATCAGGCTGGACTTATAATTGCTGAAAGAAACACGTAGCGTCTAGAAATTCTTCTGCGTCAGACAGCAAGTGAAATATGAGTAATTAGTGAATAGTCACAACGTAAGTATGCTCTCTAGATCTGTAGGTGAATACTGTAAATCGTGAAATTAATGCGTCTCCAAATTAATACGACTGCTGACCCTTAGCCAAAAATGCGACTCAAAATCAATGCGACTGCCCCCGCCCCATCCCCAACAGAAAGATACATATCTTACCTTAATCCAGTCAAACAGTAAATAGTACTGCTTATTAGCCCTGAGTAAAAAACCTTCTGTAATAACAAAAAAACAGTGTTTTCCTAAAAACAACACGCACAGCAATAACTCACCGGATGTCTGTTGTGTAATTCCTATTCTTAAATTGACATTGTTATGTACTGTCTTGTTACAACTGCTGCTCAATAAACCGTGTTTATGTGTCTATTCAAGTTGCTATTTCCGCTATCCAAAGTGTCAAAGAGGCCGTGTTATTGTTGATAGTCGTTTTGGATACCAATAATGCGAATACAGACCACTCGCATTTTTCGTATCTAAATGACATATTTTTTATAAAATAAAAGTTTAACTGATGTGATTGTTTGATGTGATAGGATCAGATTAATAATAATATTTAAGACACTTCGATGATGATTTATCAGTTAGGTTGCATTAATGCCATGATGAGTGACTTTTGTTTTACGCAGCAGTGTTGATATTCTGGCTGGGGAAAACCTTTGCACTAAGCGATAGAGACGTGGTGCCTAAAGATGCAAACATACTGCCCTGCGTTCATTTTGATGATGTCACGGTGGGGGTTTCTTATATCCCTTACAAGCATAGGAACCCAATTCTGAAACCATATTACAAAGGGTTCCATGTTCAAGAAAAGAACATCAAAAGACACAGAGAAAAATCGCACAACATTACATAAGAAGCTGATAAGTTAATGCTTTAGTCTATAGTTTCCATTCACCTTTGCCCTCCGTCACTGCTACAGAGTCGTCTAAATTGTCGCTGGTTACCAAACCTAGATCGCGAGGTAAGCCTGAAGTAATGCAGGTCTTAGACAACTTTGGTAGTGTTTATTTGTGACCATAGCCAGGGCGCATGAGACAAATAAATGTTGACATGTACCGCACTTTGAAGATAACTATCTTCGATTCGGAAACCTTGGGCTATTTTATGCCCAGCCTGTAAATGACCTTGACCCTACCTCGCGACAGGTACTTCCGGTACACTGGGTTTGCTGAAGCGGGTTTGGCTTATCCTTTGGCAACACCTCGTGTCATCATTATAATTTGTCTCTTCAAGTAATATCTATTAGATTTAGGCAAATGGGCACGTCGTTTTCGAAAGGCAATTATATTATCACAATTATATTTTTTAATATTAGTTTTGGATGTTGACTGTTATAGTCCCAAACATTATCCTTAAAGTTTCATTTACTTTTAGGGGTTCACGGGTGGCCCAGTCGTCTAGGGCGTCGCGATTCGCTGTGCAGAGTTGCACGCCAGAAACCTATGGTTGTGGGTTCTAATACCGGTTCGCCCCGATTATGTTTCTAGGTTTGTCAGCACCATAACCGTGCTCGTGGGTTTCGTGGGCATCACGTGGGCTTTCCTCTCACATTAAGCTGACACGCCGCGATATAACTTGAATACTGTGAAAAGCGGCGTTAAACCCAACTCACTCACTCACTCATGTACTTTTACAAAATCCTGCATGTTTGACCTTCACGTATTTTGACCAACACTTTGGTACCATCCTAGATAAGGTATATACTAAGCTTAATGAAAAAATCATTGATACTTTTTTCGAAAGTGTATGTACACATTTTACGTGACCTTGACCTTTTGTCCTTTGTATTACATTATCCAATTAAATCCTCAGGGCGAGTTTGAAGACGTTCAAAGATAATAATCTCGAAAATGAATCATATTCAAATTCCGACAAACCATTTTCGTGTTCCAGTTAGTGATGACTTTCATTGAGTTGCATTTGCTTCATCGAATTCCACCTGGGGTCATCGCATTTGACTTATTTGCTAAACTGTCCTTTGGATTGGTCTTAAATACTTGACCCGTGAAGATTCCGGGGTAGAATAGGTCTTCAGCAACCCATGCTTGCCGTAAAAGGCGACTATGCTTGTCGTAAGGGTCGACTAGCGGCATCAGGTGGTCAGGCTCGCTGACTTGGTTGATGCATGTCATCGATCCCAATTGCGTGGATGGATGCTCATGATATTAATCACTGGATTGTCCAGACTCGATTATTTACAGACGGCCGTCATATAGCTGGAATATTGCTGAGTGCGGCGTTAAACAACAAAGCAACCAACTTAAATACTTGCAACTAACAATGAATGTAATAAGGATCATCTTAAAGATATGACTTTGAAGTGGAAGGTTTTCAGCGACCTTCGTTGTTGTTGAAGGTCACTTGAATGATTATTTTAAGGTGCACGGAATGGCCCCCTGTTTTTGTATCATACGGGTTTTTCTTACAACTTGAAATTCGGATCTTATTGGCCGAATTGCAGAACTGCATGTGTCGTTCTTTTAAAGTAGCTAACGGGACTTTCCTTTTTTTAAGTTGTCTTGTAAAAGTGTCTTTTACCAAAGAGGATATAATGTCAGACTTGAATTGATGCAAAACAAGAGGAAAAGGACATAGACTTAGCTTTTTAGCAGGGATTTCTTGTGGCTATGGAAAGGTTTTTGCAGCCTATATTTCAGCTGCTCATATTGTTAGCTGATGGCAAGGTGTTTTAATCTGGTATGAGGTTGTAGTCTGCATGCTTTTCACCATACAGATTTGTTTACAATGGAAGTGAGTGGTGGTAAATAATGATTTCAGGAGAATGGTTGTGAGAGGGTTGATTCTGTTGTTTGTATTTTTCGCGTACACTACTGCCTAGAAGTTCATTCCCCTTACACGCATGGGCAACGCGTTACGCAACCAGTGTGCATCGGGTTGGTCACGCGTGTGATACCCGTGTGCAACGCGTTGCACACGGGTGTGCACCCCGTCCGCCACTCGTGTGCAACGCGTGACACACTCATTAGAGGGGGAACAAACTTTTGACCAAAGGAGGACCCGTCTTAAGCTGAACCTGGAGGTGGTAACAAGGAGAGAAAATTTTGTTATCCTAACGAAAAATGATAATGCACATGTATTTCCTAATGTCTCCTTTCTTTATGTGATTTTGTGGGAATAACATGAATACTGTTGTGATCAAATAGATGTGTTTTGTTTTATACGACCATTGCTTCTAAATCCGATGGTGTTAAGAGAATACATGGTCCTGGAACATGTTATTGCAATTGAAATGCTTTTATTGTGATTTGACATTAACCGTCTGTAGTACGACTTTCAGTGATAATATGTATGAGGTTTGGCGGCGCATTGTTTTTATTGGACCCTAATTACTTTATGATGACTTGGACTCTTTATCACAGCTCCATAGCCGTGAGGCTGGAAAAGAGCAGCATGTAATTAATGAGGGTGGGTTATATCATTGAGGATACACTTGAGGGAGAGAATACTAATTACCGTACTACAGGAAGAGACCTGTAGACGTAAGCGCGGGGTTGTGTTTTAGCTGGCCGTTCGATAATGGCCGCCAGGAGAAGTGAGCTTTGACTGCGTCATCTAAAATAAATAATAAGATACAGCAGTGTTATTTTCACGGTCTGTTGAATAAACTCCCAGTGCAACGGTCAATGTATCTTCTACTTGATCCTTGATACATCATTTTGGCATTCACAATATATAGTATTTCAACGTACAAAAGAGCACTCATCTAAAGCAATTCCGCGGGAGTAGTTGTTACCTGTGCATTACTGTATTTTCTCAGTGAGTACCCGGATGATATAGCAGAAATCTAGACTTGTTCGCGACCTGTGCTCGCCATTCGTAAGCGCATTTTTATTGAAAGTAGAAGGACATATGGTCACACTGATCAACAAAAATGAAATACAGTTTTTGAAATGTAGGTATATTTGTGGGGAGCATCGGTAATGGTGATGCAGTTTTGATAAGTCACTTGCTTGGTAATTGTGCGATCTTCGTGTACACTATTTTGACTTGCAACACAAAGTAAATATTTCATCTGCACATTGCTTATTTTACCGTGTGTATATGTTTACATTCAAAATGTAAACAGATTTCACTAAGGAAATGTATTAAACGCCTAAATATTCAGTTTATTTTACAAATTAACTGAAAAATATGTCCATCTTTATTAATAACGAATTCCAAATATTTGTTTATGTTTAATATCATCACCAAGTACAGTTCTGTATTGTTTGGCTTCTTTTCTTAGCATAATTAATATATTGTGATGTGTTTAAGCTCTTTTGGTCGTCTTTATCATTTTTAGTCAGTCGGTTAAATAAATGAATGGATTATTCAGTCAATTTGTAAAATGACTGAAATATTTAGATATTTAATAAATTGCCTGAGTGAATCATATTTTACACATTGACTGTAACATATACACGCTTACAAAAGAAAATACTTGTGAAAACAACGTCTATCGCTCATCGAAAAACTTCCCAACCAAACGGAAAGGAACAAGAATGATTCTGTTCAAAGCTGCAGCGAATGAATGAAAACAAAATGCAAATATCATTATTACAACCTACCAAAGTTATAATGTATCCGGGAATATCAACGTATAATTATTTGGAAAAAATATTTGGAATATATATGAAATATATTAAAATATTTAAATATATCGTTTTTAAACGTTATTTAAATGTATTGAATATTATAACCCGTGTCTGTTACTTAACTGATCACTTAGTTTGTTTCAATTGTTTCACATAGGTGCCAAGTTAGCTGAGAAAGCCCACGTGACAACTATTTTTATAATGTCCACGGTTCTTAAAAACATACATTGAGTTAGATAACAATGAACAACCAGTCAGTGTATTATCGGTTACCCTTTGAACAAAGTATGTTGTTTTTACATCTGTACTTCACGCCATGATATGAGTGTATTCCCTAGGTTTAGTAACCCTACCTTCACATGTAAACACTTACTTTTGACATATCCACTGTGCAAGATAACAGTAATTAATCAATCAACGTATTTCCTGTTGATCCTTTGATGTCTGGGAATGATCAGTTGATTTACAAAAAAAGTAAATCAACTGATCATACATCTCTTGCTGGGCAGCCACGTGCATAATTCACATTCCACCTCACTTCAAACCTGGATTTAGATTAAATAATTACCCCAGGTACAAGAAAGACCAAATTTGAACCTTTATCCGGTAATCTGAGTGGTGCTACAACTGAGTATACATAATATAAATTCATTAACTGAGCAGCATGTGAATTACGACAAATACAGAAGTGTAGGGTTATACCAGAAAATGTGGATGACAACAAGGGAGTAGTAATTGTATCATCCACGCAATCCGAAATCCGCAAATGCTTTCACTCAGGGATACTTTTTTTATTATCAAACTGTAACAATCAGGGGTATTTCCAAATAAAGACATCCGATGAGCTTTCGCCGTTATTTGTCTGTTTGTTTAGGCTGAAGAAATTAATTACCATGAGCCCTTTGTTGAAATCTTCATAGATCACGGGTAACCAATCAGTTTTCAAAAATGCGTAAGTTTATTTAGCTGTCCTTGCAGACTGGTAGCCCAGTCTCTTGTCACGCTCGGTTGCGTTAAGGAGCATATTGACTCACGGCAGCTAGTAAGCCCAAGCGGAAATCCAAAGGTCGTATTACCTGAAGAATCAACCTTCATTTGCGAAATATCTACTGTTCTTAAAATCAATGTTTCTCCCAATACTTAAATTCAGAACTTTCTAACCAAGGATTACCAGTTGAAACTGGTCGATGGCTGAACATTCCCAGGGAAGACAGCCAGTGTCCACTCTGTGATTCTATCGCTGTGGGAGATGAATTGCATTATTCATTCCAATGTGAAGCTTTACACCAACGGCGATATGAACTCTTAAATAAGCAATATCTTAAGTTTCCAAACATTTAAGAAAATTATGACCACTAACAGTGTAAGAAATCTAAAAGGCCTATCTAAATTCCTTAACAATGTGTACAACACAATTGGTAAATTGTATTAGTATCCACGTATCCTATTTTTATTATTTTTGTTAAATTGTACATAATAAAAATTGTAGATAATTGTATGTCATGTTATTCTAAGAATAAATGAGTTTGAGTTTGAGTTCGACACCCGAGAAGAAGCCAGAGATTAGTGCTCCTTTTTGAATAGTTTACAATCATGTGTTTTAGGGTTAGCTGTGTTGGCTTAAACGTATTTTTATTTCAAAAGAAATCTGGATCGGTAAACAAGCAAAACTTGCTTATGTAATACCTCTCCAGGTAACAACTTAACAACAGCTGGATATATATATATAAGAGAGTGATGAACATAAACATACAAAATGCACAAATGAAATACACGAAGCCAGTACACTGAAGCAAGTGGTGTCTGTGAAATAAGGTAATGCAGTTTTCCTTTACTACATGCATAAAATTAAGCTACTCAAACCTTTTGCTTTTGACAATGATGTCATGAACTGATTTAAGAAGAGTCATGTTTGTAGAACGGCTTAACTACTGCCATGTAATATCATGTTTAGACCATACCCATGTGTGTAGAAATACACAGTGTTTCTGATATTATCGTATTTTTTAACAGTTATAGAAAAAGTGAATTGCATCTTCAAGGTGATATCCACAAGTGCAGTCTGGTATGTCTGATACATGTCGTCTAAAATTATCAGCGTTTAAGTCACTGCAGCCGAGCCTAAGGCGACAGTGGACAATTTGGCATGATCTATGAAAATATTTGAAGTCAAAATTATTAATAATTGCATCAGAACGATTAATTAAGGATTTGATTTCTTTTAATGAGCGAGCATTAGTTACTTCATCGGATAGAGGGTTCCGCAGGTTGATCATATCCAGAAGAAATGGTAATAAGCATAGGTCTGTGTTCTACATTTGATTGTTTGTATGTTGAATCTTTTTCTAAGGTTATATTTGCTGTTATCAGAGAATTGAATATACACTTTTCAAATATTTTGGCTTAGCAACTTGTGAGTGCTACAGGTCTATGATTTGGGCATTCATGTTCATCGCTGACACTGACACCGCATCAGCCCGGCAGTGGACTTGACACAGTTATTTGCGCACTGATTATATAACTCCTACAGACAGGTGGGGTGGTTGTTCAAAGCGAAACGGACGACCCCGTCTGTTATCTAAAAAATGCTGTGCGGCGCCTTTGATCTTGCCTCCAACCATACATCTTATAGTAGTAAACGACGATCAGGATGGCCTGGAAATAAACACAATTCTGTCTGCCCAGTGTATCCACAATTAACTAGAATGCTTCATATCTACAAATATATATATAGAAAATTGCATCAGTGTGGTTTATCATGTACAATGCTTTCTTACGCTTGGTGAGGCAAATTGAAATTGAACATTAGGATAACGTCAGCAGGGATAAAAGAGGTCATACCAAAGAACTTTATTTACTAGTGGAAAAATCAGACATTCCGATCAACCACTACAAGCCCCGGCCGGATCTCAAGGTTGACCAGATCAACACCCCAAAGGAATATCTCTACGCCAAACAAGGAGTCCCTTTCGTCATGGTGCACAAGGAAGGGGGAACGGACATCGAGTAAGACATCACAAACCACACAGACTTGTACCACTTCTTCCAGAGTAGTGGCGTACCGACCTCAAACCACTTCGTCGCCAATACCGCCGCCCTCCTTGCCAAGAGTCTCTACCAGAATCCCGACCCCCAGGATGAGAAGCTGACCAAGAGACTACTACAAGGACTAAACTTAATTTTTTTAAATTTTTTTAAATTTTTTTTTTTTTGGGGGGGGTGTTTGCACTTCTTTATTTAATCATTACGCTTTTTTACCCTAATAGTATGAGTGCTTCCCCGTGTGCGAGATAGGCTAAAGTCGGAAAGCGCACGTTAAATCTCCGAGGTACCTATCTACCAGAACTTTATTTGCTGTTCTGGTCATACATAAATATATGTAAGTTACGTACATGGGGAGGCTAGATTATTTACAGCTTACAGCAATATAGTGCAAATATTATGTTCAATGAAAGAAAATGTTGATAGATCTATAACACACTTTTTGTACTTTTAAACAAACTGTGGACTTTTAAGACATTTTCGCTTATTGTAATAACATCTAGCTAACCAATCATGTCTATCTATGAAATCTACAAGCATAGTTGCTGTCAAACCTAAAAAACATATACAGGGAGGTAAGTTTTGACTTGCCAAGCACCTTAAGGTGAGTTTACTTTTAAACTGTCAAAAGCTATTGTCCCTTCAATACTAGTATAAGTCTGGAAGCTGTCTCTCGGACTGTTATGAGTTATGATGTATTTTATGATATAACTGGGGAATGTTCAAATTAGTTACTGTCATTTAATCCAACGTTCTAACTGTCAACTGTCTCAACAGGATCATAGGTTTGGTTATATATCTCCTCCCTGTCTCTATGTCTTAAGTTGTTAATCGGTAACTGCGGTCCAAATGTATCAACTTATTCATCTATTGTTGCAAACTTGACTGATTTAAACATATCTTATTGATCATGAACTACTCAGTCAGTCAAGCACCTGTATCAGAAATGTAAAACCAGCCATGTTTCATGTAGTCCCAATATCACTGAAAAATGCCGATGTAACGTGACATATAAATTTACTCACAGACAATATATTTTTCGTGAGAGTGAAGCACAATTTTATTAAAGTTTTATTAACAATTTCATAAACTATAATAATATTAATATTAAAATTCATCATCACTTGCCAAGTTTATGAAAATGTCCCCATTTGGGAGATGTCACATATAAACAAGGATTCGAACTAAATTTGATCGTCTTTGACACTGAGGTTTATCCCCACTTTGCCAGCAAACTGCAGAAGATTAACAATGAGTGAGTGAGCATCGTTTCTATGTTTATACAAGAAAAGATGTCATGCCCAAAACGCTCACAGTAGTTAGTGAGTAGACTCACGACCTGTCAAGACCTGGTTGAGTGACTTCCTCCAATCAACATGAAAGGATTACCCACAGAGAAAGAAAGGATTAAAGTCACCCATAAATCTTCTCCTAACGTAGTACTCCAACTTCTAAATGCCTCTCAAAGAAGGATTAAAATCCTAAAGATATCCTATCTACGTGGTATAGGTACTCACAACCTCTAATAATAAACTGTTACGTTTGGTATCCCCAGCAATACTCACCATGGTCATTGGGCAAATGTAAAAATCACAAACCCTAACGAGATTCTGTCAACATGGTCACACCCGGTGATTGTGAAGAGCTCAAATTCTATCAACAGTCAGACAGCATGGCTGTTCATATTCATTTACAACATCCTCTTATAATTAGTATAAAAGTGTCCCACACAAAACCTTCTTTTATTTATTCTTTCAAAATACAACACAGAAAGTGGGGTGTGGGGAAATGGGACATATTCCTACGTGAAATAATGAGACATTAGTAGTGGTGACGGCTATATCATAATTGTACTGTCTAAAGCATAAATTTGGCGAACGAAAAACGTTATATTTGCAATCAAATGGAATGACTCGTGTGGGCAAATGAATATGTTCGCAATCCACAAACAATCATTTTATTAATGGCGAACATTTACCAACCCGCGACAATCGTGTCAACACGGGGGTTCCCCTAGCAATAAACTCGCATCTAAATTCACTACTGTTCTACTGTCGACTAGCCACAATGGCTAGACTGGACCCTAGTGGAATGGTTCATGCCATAAAAGTCTAGCAACCGAACACTAATTAAGATGGGCCGAC
This sequence comes from Haliotis cracherodii, assembly GCF_022045235.1. NCBI lineage: Eukaryota > Metazoa > Mollusca > Gastropoda > Lepetellida > Haliotidae > Haliotis > Haliotis cracherodii. The sequence continues at coordinate 22,423,442 of NW_027266272.1, read as the reverse complement.
CTTGTATTTACGGTCTGGTGAGCACAGCTCAATGGCCGCTCATTAACTCAAATTTCACATCTAACTGTTTTGTTTTATCTCACTATTCATTTGATAAATTTGTCAACTTCAACTGGAACCCGGTCCCGTGTTACACGCGTGGCACACGCGTGTGCAACGGGTTGCACACGCGACGCACACCCGTTGCACACCCGTGTCCAACGGGTTCTCACCCCGTGTGCAACCCGTTGAGCACCCGTGTCACATGCGTGTTACACGCGTTCTCAACGCGTGTTAGGGGAATGAACTTTTAGGCAGTAGTGTATTTCCAAACAATGGCCCATCTTATTTTCTTGCCAGGAGGACCGAACTCAAAGCCCTAGAATAGTGCTGTCTCTCGTATTGTTTCTTTTCAGGAGAATTTAAAAGTATGAAAATATAAATTTAGGAAAATGTTTGAAGCGTGAAAAGAGTCATAATTAATTTTTGCATTTAAATGCCTTAATGAAATATGTTAATACCAATAAAGTCTTCAAGAGCAGTGCCTTCATAAACAACAAGGCCTATGGACTATAAATCGAGGCCTTGAATAAATCGTTTGCTGGTGCCATGTGCGGCGTATACGAACACTCACTAAACTCTCTGAGGAAATTGAGGACAAAAAGAAAACGTTAAATTATTGTCTCAAACACTCAGATTAACATATTGTTTACTGGCGGCAAACATAGAGAAAATGTGCCTGTGGATTCCTTCCAGAATCTTTAAAGTCTCTTAATAATGTCTTTATGTGTTTCAGACAAAAATTAGTTTCTCAAAATGTCCAACATTTTTTAAAATTCAGGAACCACCAATAATTTCATTTTCCAATACGAACACCATTAATTTTCATCCAGGTTGTTCAATTATAGGAACGTGTTCCCGAACGTGGACTTGGCAGCTCACGATGCCAATTGGGATCATAACTTTAAAATCATTATCGATGCTGTCGAAGCATAGGCAAAAATATGAGCCAAAAGACCAGAGGAATCTGTTGGATGTATTTTAGAGTGGGTTAAGTCAGTGCTTGATGTTGTCAATGTGGAAACGGAATTGGAACAAACCCATTCTGTCCCAGCCAGCTGTCATCTAAAGTCTGGCTGCCCTAAGTTAAAATCAAAGTTAGTAGTTGTTCCCACTAGCAAGGCCTCAAATACATGAACATAACCATGATATGTAAGCATCACTACGTTAATTGTTTGATCAACGATCTTGGTACAAATACCACATATACGGTCAGTATGTTAACTGTGGAAGACATCTGCCCAAACCGTGCATCAACACTATTAACTGTTGACTTGACTTTAAAGCCTGAAGACATTACTCTTTTGTACTGGATTCCAAAGCTCCATAAACATCAGTACAAAGACAGATATATTGCTGGGTCCAGCAAATGCATCACCAAATCCCTGTCTCAAATAAATAAAGCGACAAAACGCTTTCCATATCCAATAGAAATCTCTGCACAAAGCAGAGTCGATAGTACGATTCCGACAATATCATGAGCATGTGTTTATGAATCACTATCAAATAGTTGGATAAGTTTTATTTATTCCATAATGAAAGGCCTCAGGCCCATAGTACAATTCTGTTTTCGGGAGTGGTTACAGATCCGTTTCACAGGTCATATTCTAATTAACATACATGATAAATGAACATTGATAGATTTTTTAGAGTATCTTTATCAGTTGTCAACATGATCTTTATAAGGTTCTGTAGAGTGGGATGTACATAACAAGGCAGATCGATATATTTTCTTGTAAGATGGTCGTATTTTGGACAAACGTACAGAAAATGAAACTCATCTTCAATCACATTTAAACCAAATTGCTCACATATTCTCAATTCTCTGGCTATGTTTCTATGCCTGCCTACTTTGATCCTAAGTCAAACAGTCATGATACCAGGTTTTCGCGAAAAGATGAGCGTATCCCGCCCCACCGGTGGCAGCCGTCACAAACACATGCAAGGGCAAGTCAATTGTTCTGCTGAAAAAAACACACACACTGAAACACATGGTACAAATCAAAGAAGGGATTTGCATCGGACATCATTCTTGTCACTGATGCGTCAATTTGGAAATGTCATCCACATGTCTACCATTGAACCTTACCGATGCCTTGAACGTTGTAATCTTGATCAAACAACTTCTGAGCAATAGTCGTTTGACGCTCTTTGAAATCTTGGTACAAAGAGCGTGCTCGATTGTATCTCAAAAGTTGTGAAATGTAAACACCAAAGGCTGGTGCTGCTGGAATAGTGCTCGACATGAAGCGAAGTTGACTATTGGAAAATTGAAGTTTTTCCTAAAGTTTGTGATGTGGGATTGTAGTATTCGAAGTTGGAATATCAAATGTTTTGACAGAATGGAACTTCGATCTTTTCTGAGATTGCAAAAAGTCAAGCAAATCTTTTTGAGAATCCTCCTGGTATAAATTCAACTTCCTAGACTAACCATGACTTTCTTTTTATTTGTAAAAAGTATTTGAGACAAGTCGAATTAATACCATGAGGATTTTAAAAAAACTCAAGGGCTTTGCTTGACTTCTGCTGAAACAGATTCCATTGGTTGTAAAATGCAAAATTTATATGAATGGATCACTGAAACCAGTGATGACACCAGGGAGTAAGTGTGAGTGAGTGAGTTAGAATTTAAAGTCACATCGGCAATATTGCAGCCATATGGGTGAGGTGAAATGGGGTTTTAAAACGTCGCGTCCAAGATTATTGCACTTATATAGCGACGTGCATGTACGTGTGTGTGTGTTTGTGTGGCTGCTTGTACTAGTCCGGACTGATGCCGATTTATAGTGCTAGCTCACTGAGATACCATGCCGCATTTTAACATGAATACCCCACTCAGACACAGTATACTGACTCCGAGCCGACCACTCCTTGTTTTAGCCCCTTAATGCCGAGCGCCAGACAGGGTAACAACAAGTACCATCTTTTAACGTCTTTTGGTATGACGCGGCCGGGGATCGAACCCCGGACCTTCCGCTCTCCAGGCGGACGCTCTACCACTAGACCACGGAGGCGGTCCTCAGCCATATCGTGACTATTAAGGGTTAAACATATAAATACATAGGGACTTACATAAAAACCTGCCAACGAGGGACAGTAAGATAACTAGACCTATCACAGAAATGTATTTAAAACTAGTATGCAATATTAAATCAATAGCACTAAACATAACATTACAATATAAAAACGGGCCAGAGATCGCCAGCAACTGAAGGTAGATCACCATACTAGGAGCCATGGGAGTGATGACACCAGGTGTTCGCGATAAAGGTAAGCTTGCCCTGCTCTACCATTTAGCACGCGCCACTCACAAGTTTCATAAAAAATGTAAGTGTTTGTTACCTTAAACCGCATGTCATCCGACGGTGGCCCGTAAACAAACCAGAAAACACATGTAAGGAACGAACCCGGGCCATCTGCTTGAAGAGCCACCACCATAACCATTACACTTGCCTGACCTCATTTCAATCTTAAAAAAATATTATGGCACAGAATTACAAAGTTTTACAAAGTTTTAAGAATATAATTGACAAGTCAAGTTAACTCAAGTCCTTTTTTATTTATCATAACTTTTTCACCCTGCAATAATAAATTCAACAGTCAACCCAAGTTTGACACCCACTACCCTATACTCATTGTGCTGTAAATAAGAACAACGTTCTCAATTACAAAGCTAGCCAGCATACAACCATATCGAGGACTGACACCAATAACAAATCGATGTCGGTACTCAGACATGTGCTTGGGCTGTCAGAGGATCAGCGCTTTCTCCTCAGCAGTTGTCTCACCACTCTACAGCATTGCCTCTCTTATTTCTCCTCACAGCGTACCTGAACATCAACACTGACCACGCCCCCTGTTACATATCATTTACGTGTGGATATATAGGCATCTCCTACAACGGAGGCTGTTTTCACTGGAATTAAAACTTGCAGCAAAAGGCAACGACAACCACAAGGTAAGTGCTCTTTTGGGACCTTGCTTGTGAGATTTCAGTTACAGTCTTGGTGAATCACGTTGGTCTGGTTGTCGTACAGACGAGCCCCGATAATCCGGATGGTATCGCTGGGGAATCGTCCTGATCAACAAACATTCTGATTAACGAATGCCGGGTACAGAGAGTAATGTTCCGTTGGTTCTTTATGGTCGTTGCAGTAGTCCGGTAGTCGGGTGTCCGGATTAGGGAGGGATCCGTCCTAACGAGGTTCCACTCACTAGGGAGGGGTCCGACCTAACAAGGGTCCACTCACTAGGGAGGGGTCCGAACTAACGAGGGTCCACTCACTAGGGCGGGATCCGGACTAACAAGGGTCCACTCACTAGGGATGGGTCCGGACTAACGAGGGTCCACTCACTAGGGATGGGTCCGGATTAACGAGGGTCCACTCACTTGGGCGGGATCCGTCCTAACGAGAGTCCACTCACTAGGGAGGGGTCCGCCCTAACAAGGGTCCACTTACTAGGAGGGGTCCGGACTAACAAGGGTCCACACACTAGGGAGGGGTCCGGACTAACGAGGGTCCACTCACTAGGGAGGGGTCCGGACTAACGAGGGTCCACTCACTAGGGAGGGGTCCGTCCTAACGAGTGTCCACTTGATATGTGTTATTTGGTTTCATCCAATAATCTTGTTCACACCACTTAAGATGGTTCTTTAAGCAATAAAAGCCTGCAATGTTTGTCAAATCTCATATCTATTACGTTCAAAATATATAACCTAAAAAAAGGGCCAAGTTACATGCACGAGTTATGTTCACTACGAGAAAAGAAAGGTCATTTACATTACGACTTAAACAATGATATGAACAAAAGTCGATTAACCAACAATGATCAATGTCTATGACGGTACAGGGTTACGGAGCGGGGAGGCAGAAAAACAGATGGAAGGGATGGTTTTCCACGTTCACGGTCAAAGTTTGGTTCTCAAATATATAAGAAACAAGTGCTCATGTTGTTACTTAACATCGCATACGAGCGATATAGTCAGGATATAAGTTTCCTACATCCCAAGTCCCAATTGTATAACACACATACCTTCCATGTAGACTCGTGTATGTGTATCATGCCGTGGTAAGACAACCTGTTACACGATGAATACATCTTACTACTATTGAATTGTATATGTTGCCCAATACTGCACGTAACATTGTTATTTTCAACCACTTATATAACATTTTGTATAGATTATAAATGTATTCACAAACACGTTGAAATACGTCTTCATCCCGTGATGTAAGTCGTGCACAAAGACAAAAGCATTGATTAGCTACTGTGACCTTGTCCTTCACTTGCTCCTCTTTTCCGGGACCCCTGGTGTCACCAACGTTACGTTATTCGTCATACGTAATTGGATCTGCCTCAACCATTTATTCCATTTATTTTTGTCATTTTGGGTGACAAAGAAAGAATATTACTACCCCGAGGTCTAGAGTTTCCAGCTGCCTTAAAGCAGGTGTTCCATTCAGCCAGGATGAACATATACATGCCCCCCTCCCTCTCTCTCCCCCCCCCCCCCCCCCCCCCCGCAACAACAAAAAATAAATAAAACAATAATAATAAAATCCAAAACAATAACAAAAAAACTAAGAAAAAAACCCAGCTTATATTGCACTCCAAGCATCGCAACACAACCGCAGTCGGCTGTTGTCAATAATGCAACAATCGCAGCTTTTCAATTATTCTTTCCTCACTATGTCCGCAACACAACCATCGTCGACACCAGCTGTTGATCTACATGCATTGACTGTTAAGATAACGCGTAGCCGGCTTCGTGTTGTGTTACAACCTTGCGGACAAACTCGGTTTGTTTGTTGTTTAACGCCGCATTCAATAATAGTCCAGCTACACGAAGGCGGTCTGTAAATAGCTGAGTCTGGACCAGACAATCCAGTGACTGACATCATGAGCATCGATCTACGCAATTGGGATACGATGACATGCATCAATCAAGTCAGCAAGCCTGTCCACCCGATCCTGTTAGTCGCCTCTTACAAGCTTAGTCGCCTTTTACAGCAATCATGGGTGCTGAAGACCTATTCTACCCAGGATCTTTACGGATGTGTGGACAAACTTAAGTGAGTGAGTGAGTTGGGTTTTACGTCACTTTGAACAGTGTTTCAGTTTTATCACGGCGTGTCAGCTTGATGTGGGAGGAAAGACCGACAGGTATGGTGCAGACAAACCTAAACATATAAACGGGGCGAATCAGGATTCGAACCCACAATCATAAGTTTCAGGCGAGTCCAAGGGACGAAAGTCTTCACATTGATTTGCGGCGCCATTGACGACTTGGCAACCGGTGACCCTGAACTAAATTGAACGAAACGCAGTTGGACTTGACTAAGGTTGCTAGAGGAAAGGATGCAGGGATGAATACATGTGCTCATCGCCTGACAGGATACACGTTTTATAAAGGAGCTTGCATATTATGTTGCGGCTTTATAGATGTAAACGTGCGATTACTGCTTGGATCATATTACAGTTTATAAACTGGATGATAGGAGTAATTTGTTTGGATAAGAGGAAATATACATCACGTAATCAGATAAGTCACGTTTTTGCTTTCAGTATGGCTAAGGATGCAGTAATAATCGCGTATGTTTATATTCAGACTATATTAGAACCTTGCCTTATCTCAATATAAATGGAATGGTCGACATAAAGGTGACAGTGACGATGTAAATTCAAAGATTATGAAAAATATATGATTTCAATCATATTCACTGAAGAGAAATCCCAGAAGCATTGCTAATGTGCAATTATCAGAAACAGATTCCCAGACAGGTACGTGTTTTCCTTTTGAATGAATCGTTTTATCAACTAGATTTTTGAGTGTTTCTCCTCGTTCTCGGATCCCTGCATCCGTATGAATTATTTTCTTAGATCTGCGTTGCTATTAGAACACCTGTGACGTTCACAGACAGATTCTTCCATTGGATAAATAAACTCGAGGGAATAATTTTCTCAGATATACATGATGTTTCATCTGCACCGCAAGTAATCACTGCTGCTGCTATAAACTGGGCATGATAGAGAATTGACAAAGGCTCTTAAAGTCAAGAGATTTGACGGGCGGACGGATGCCCAGCGGATGAACTAAGGGTGTATGTTTAGAGCATGCCTGAAGTGTCTGCAATGCTCTAACACTCTCTATGTATTAGGTGTGAGTAGCATGGACAGTTAACGTGCTCAATCATTGTAAATCGATATTTATGGGTTGTAATAAAGTGTCCTCGACGCAAAGAAAATCGATGATCTTTTATTACACCATTAGTGTAATTATTGTTTATCAAAGTGTTGTGTCATAAACTGTTGATATTAAATTATTCATTACTGTCTATGTTGTGCCGCCAATTGTTATTTTTAACAACAGTGCATATAAACGTGAAATAATGTTCGCTTGAAGTTTGTCATGCTGTTTATGCATTATGCATTCCTTCTAGTGCATTGGTGGGTATAAAAAACCCGTCAATGCCAGAGAATAACCACTCACAATTATCCAACGAAACAGATTCCTTTGGGCCAATCACTAATTTGATTGTGCTTGCGTGCACAACGAATAGGTATGGAATGAGGTTGCCACAGTCTTTTGTTGTATTGAATTTACGTAATGGGATTAACAAACCAGGCAATACATGTAGGTATTCACAATCATTTTACGTAAAATGTGGCTACCCTGTGCAAAAAAGCAACTGCATCTAGACGACAAGCTCTGACATTTAACAATCCGGGAATCGAACCAGGATGTTCATTGTCAAAAATAGTGAAACCATTGAACCACAGCTCCTGGTGTTCAACAATATAATAATAATAATAATAATAATAATAATAATAATAATAATAATAATATATTTATCACAGGGGAAATTGTAAAATCGCGATAATGTCATGTATGTGAGTGAGTGATTTGTGTTTTCACGTCGCTGTAAGCAATATCCTAATATTAACACGAGAAATTAGTTTTCACACATTATTCTCATTTGGAGAATCGTCCCGAGAATCGAGCCCTGTGATAAGACAAGACTTTATTATCCCAAAGAAATTCATAACCACAGTTGATTAGCACTAATGTTGACAAAAAAGAAAATATGTGATATTAAAATATATACATAAGAAAATTTGATATTCAAAAATAAGTTGATGTGGAACTGATGTGCAGGAAAACTGAGCTGTCGAATTTATTACCAAGTCTTTGAAGTCTCACACGAAACATACATATTCTGACGTCAGCAATGCTTTAAAGAACGGTACCGGGTTCGCTGTTGATCCTTAAGTGCTGAATTTAGACTTAAGATGGTTGCACGCCTGTGTCTGCTGTCTTTATTAGCAGTTAATGGCAGTCATCAACGGGGGACTTTAGTGGAATTCATATCAATTACACCAGTTCCTTCCTGGTCAGTAACTGATTGGTTTCCAGTCTTTAGTGAAGCGCTTGACCTTGGTGACCTTGTCAAGCTTGGTGACCTTCGCCAACTTTCAAACATGGTTGACACAAACTCACACAAACACGACGGATGAACGCTTTTGCTCTGAGATTGTCAAGATCCTTGAGAAGGGATTTAAGTCCTGTTTAGAATCACCTAAGGAAATGAAAAGGCAGGTGCCCAAGGACGTATAAATAGTTTTTGAATTGCTTAACATACCCGCGCACATACATTTTATTTACGTCATCCCTTTTGCCTGAAACATTTTCGCGGAAGAGTTACACCAATGCACACAGTAAACATTTAACCAAACATAAAATGATCACGTGAGAGTTATTTAAACAAGTTAGCGGTCAGAACAAGTTTATGTTTCTGACGAGTTTGTTTCAATTAAAGAAGTTCCACAATAAAACCTTGGATTGATTCCCCCTGTGGGTACAATGTGTGAAGCCCTGATATTGTCCTCCGTCGTGATAATGCTGGAATATTGCTAAAATCCGCGTAAAACCATACTCACTCACTCACGCACTCACTCAAAGAACTTAACTAATGAACCACATTTCTTCAAAGAAAACCTTCATCTACAATACAAACGTCATAGCCATTGTTAAAACATGTTCAAATCTGTCCATAACTAACACCTCACGGGAGAATAATCTTGGGACATTGAAATCATACAATTGTCGATAATGAACGTTCTTGCTGCTCACTAGATGGATGAACATGATAAAAGAAAACTAAAATTCCACACGAAACCCGATCTTCAACGTGAACCTCAAACAAAGGACATCGTGTTACTTATACATTTTCGCGTGACGTTGCTCCCGTTTCTGGCGAGATCTCGCGTTAAGGTAAAGATTGGTGCATTGTGGGAAGCGAAGGCCATTTCCAGGCTGCTGTATCAGTGCTTCGGGCTACGATGGCCTCAAAGGGGGAATTATAAGTGGAAACTTTGAAGCCTCCTCGCAAGACGGACGCTGTGGGAAGAAACTTCCAGATAATTGGCTACAATGTTCTCAGGGAAGGGTCCTCTCTGACCAAGGTTTTCTAGTGGCCATGCGACTTCCGGCGGTTTAACAACAGTCATTTACGATATCCTTTTACCAGTACCTTATCGATTACCCCGCAGTGAAGTCACTCATTGTTGACATCAGTGGGAAACCATGCTCAAACACTACCAAGATAACCATTGGTTCTTTCATTGAATTCCAACATGCACAGCGGGAGATCGGTTGCTCGATCATAGCAATGGATGTTAAAAGATGGTACTTATTGTTACCCTGCCTGGCACATTTATAATATAAGCAGTATTTACGCTACTAGTACTATATCTACTAGTGCTGTATCTACTGCTACTTTTACTAGTACTCAAACACTACACACTGTTTTACATAGCCAATAAAAAATAAAATATAAAAACCCGGTCGATTGATCAGCTTGGGGTCATTGCACATTTCCGACTCCCTAGGAAGTCGATAAATAATATATTTTGAAAATGCGAAGGTGGCAGAAGGTGACAGTTCTTATTATTGTGTTGTACTGCTTTAGAAACCTTTGGAGCTGATGTCATATGTATGAAGAATATTTCTTGTGTGGTATTCTGAGGTCTTCTTTTTATCATCCGCCAGGTGCTTGTCACTGGGCGTGGTGATCGTAGGTGAGGTTGTGTTGTCTGTCTTGGAGGGGTGGGATGGTGGAGTTTTGGGGAGGGGAGGTCGGGATGGTTTTTCGGAAGTGGAGGGGGGTGTTGCCCGGGGCTTCCTCGTTGGTGATGTCTGTGTGTGGTTTGGTTATGGGGCATATTGGCATGGGGTGGGGGTCTTCCCTGGGCACCAGTTGTGCTCCCCACCTCGCTGATCTGTTTCGTTAGACTGCCTCTTCTGTTTCTTATTTAGATCTATGAATACATACTTAGAGTGACAAACAATTGTGTGCGTGCGTGCGCGCGTGCGTGCGTGCGTTTGTGTGTAGCCAGTGCCACCGGTGGGGCATGACTCTTTTCGTGATCACCTTGTGTCATTACTATTTGATAGTAATTCATAAACACATATCGGCGTGTATTATTGGAACGTTCAACATGACACACGTTAACCTGCTTTGGTAAACCCATGTGACTCAACTCTTCCCAGGGATCGCAAGTTACTGTAGAGAACTATCTCTGTTCTCATGCTGATCGGTTGAATGATAACTGTCACATTATATACTGGTGTTTTTTCCTATGTAAATACAACAGAAACCTAATACCCGGACCACCTCTGCTATATACTCATCTATTTTCTACTTAAACCTGATGTTTCATAAATATTTGTTAATAAATGCCAACAAAATAGTGAATGTGAAAATATGTGTATATCATTTAATTAAAATAAATAAGGGGAAGAACTATTATTTCCTTTTTAGTGTGTCGGAGTGGGTAGGTGCTTGATGTTTTTTTAATGATAATAACAATAACGACCCAGAGTATGCGGAGGGCGTCATGGAAAATGATTAATACAAAATTCTTTGGAATAGACCCGAAAACAGCATCAGACCTATCCAGGCCAACACACCTGATCTTGTCCTTTTTGATAAATCAAATGAAATCATTTGTATCATTGAATTTTCTGTTCCTATTGACACAAATGTGATCAACAAGATTCAGGAGAAACATGACACATATGCGGGCCTCGCTTTCGAAATGTCACGCTTGCACTCAGAGTACCAAGTTGTCCGACTCCCCATTGTTCTCGGTGCCTTAGGTTTGGTACCTCCCAATCGGTTGCCTGACATTGGGAGAGTAACCGGGATTTCTGCCAGGAATACAGCCCTTCTGACAATCTGGGTAATGCAGAAGGCTGCATTGTTGGGGACTCCTCACATTCTCCGAAAAGTTGTGAGTGGATTCGACTAGGCAGCGCTTCCTGGAAGAAGTCCCATTCGTTGTCTGGGCTGTGTGTAGAGGGGACAAGGACCCTGAGCTGATGAAGAGCCTAACCAGACTGACTGTGTCAGGATCACCCAAACCCTCTTTGCTGCATCTTTTAAATTTTAATCTGCATAATGATAATAAAATAATAAAAATCTGCTTATTTAACATGCGCCAAACCCATCAATTGTAGCATGCTCAAAGCGTTACATGATAACCCCGGTCAATGGCTCATGATCAATGTGCACACAAGTTTAATTCTCATCTGACCAGGGCGTCATCCATCTGGCTACTCAACGCGACCAATGTTGCTTAACTTCCCTTGAAATGTGACTGACACGTGCCTTACATAAGTTGCACGGTGGCACCATTTCCCGAATGCATTGTTTCGTACCCTACTATGACCTTAATGAAGAGGTATACATCAAAGGTAAAAAGAATAACTGTTGAGCAAAGTTTTGAAATGTCCATCTGTTAAAACAACCCCGTCTTTGCATCCTTCCCCCTTTCACTTCAATAGCTCATCACCTGTATTACCAGGTCTATCGGTAAAGCATACGCCCAATCATGTTACTTTAGCACTCAATCTCACTACGCTAATCACCGTCTGCTGCCAATACCTGATACACAGAATCCACAGGGAAATGATCTTTTAATGCCTCATCTGTGATGATATATTGCTTTCTTTACAACATGGTATATATCAAGGATCGAGGGTCGTCTTCAGTTGACAGAAGCTTGTGAATTAGGAAATTCGCTAATGACACTCTCCCCCCGGGCTTCTCATGAAGTAGTGCCTAACCTCGTCACTGACAGTAATTGGCGAGGGAAGGATTGTCGTAATCAAAATGTCAGCTTCATAAATGAGTCTCGCATTAAAACCTTGGCCATATGATATGTAACGAGATCTTCAGATTATACACTGATGTACAAGCCGCAGTTTGTTAATGCAGTGGGCTTGTGGGCATCAACATGCTTAAACACGAACTCATATTCTCATGCGGGTTCTAAATCTTCCCCAGAGTAATTGATTCACTTGATTGTGACTTACATAGACTACTCAACTTTAGTTAAGGATACCGAGATCAGACCTCACGTAACGAATCTCTAATGTTGACATGAAGCTGAAAAATGTCAGTTCCGTGAAACTGTCGAATACTACAGTAGCTATATGGTTGTCAGGGAATCAGTATCATTCAGTCCCCATGGGAACTCAGAATGTTCCTATCAAATGATGAGTAGTATATGATATCCTTTTATGTAGTCACGAACCTTTACCGAGAATGGAAATTAATTGTGTCTTTTACCTTAGTAAATTATGAATTATATACGTACATGATTGTCTGGTCCAGACTCGATTACTTACAAGTGTATTATTGCTAAATGCGGCAAAAGACAACAAACAAACAAATACATACTAATCAAACTCATATTGAAGCAGATAATTGTCTATGAAAGAATACATTAAAGACTTTTCACGTCTTAATTATTATAAAGGGTATAAGTGAGGTGAGGTGAGGTGAAATTGGGTTTAACGTCGCGTCCAAGATTATTGCTCTTATATAGCAACGTGCATGCACGTGTGTGTGTGTTTTGCTGCTTGTACTAGTCCGGACTGATGCCGATTTATAGTGCTAGCCCACTGAGATACCATGCCGCAGTTTAACATGAAAACCCCACTCAGACACAGTATACTGACTCCGAGACGACCAATCTTTGTTAAAGCCCCTTAATGCCGAGCGCCAGACAGGGCAACAACAAGTACCATCTTTTAACGTCTTTTGGTATGACGCGGACCTTCCGCTCTCCGGGCGGACGCTCTACCACTAGACCACGGAGGCGGTCTATGAAGTATATAAGGAATCTTACATTCGATTGAACTTAAAATGAAGCAGATCATATCTGCATCTGACAAAGTAATCCAATAGTATAATTATTTGTCTCTGGCGTTTTGTCAGAAGTGGTTTCAAGGAGCATACACATTGCTTCTGCTTTTAGCACAGATTTCTTACGAATGGAAAGGGTTTCGTCGCTAATATTTTCTAGAAATGCTGCTTTAGCAATACCAACTGTAACCCTCTATTTCAACTGAAGGTTGAGTGGAGGAGAGGTGCAATCTCGTGTTGGAAGCCTCATTTGTCACTCTGACATCATGGTATGATTGGGGTCAATTACATCTCGTGATACAGTTTGCAGCCTAATGACTTCATCAATCAAGTCGACAATCATAAAAGTCACTCATAGATTTACTCAATATAGTAGGGCGGCTATTGTATCTGTAAAACATTGCCGTCGATAGCGGCAGTATATTGCGTGGAATTGCCTTGTGTTTAAATAGGACACTGGATGTTCTCCTCACGTCTTCATCATACTGGTATTTGTATTTTACACTTGCGCTAAATTACAAGATTTTATAGTCATACATTAAGACACAAGCGATGGCAGCTTGATCAATACATGTTAATGTAGCCAGCAAAATTGTACGATTCCGACTATATCATAAACATGTGTTTATGATACATTATCAAATAGTGATGACACCAGGTGTTCGCCATACGGTACGTCACAAACACTTGTAAGGCAAGTCAATTATTCAACCGAAACAAGCCAGGAGCATATGGTGCATGTAAAAATAAAGAAAATGCATCTGTCATCATTTTCAGTGATTAATTCACAATAGTTTCTTGCCTTTGATGTCTGTTGTTCCTGGCAATAACTGTTTCCCATTTCACTCATTTATTTATTTGACATTTTAGTCGTATTTTGCCTCGGTTCAAAAGTGAGTGAGAGAGTGAGTTGGGATTAACGCCGCTTTTAACATCATTCCAGTTATATCACGGCGTGTCAGCTTAATGTGGTAGGAAAGCCCGAAGTGATGCAGGTCTTAGGCCTTTACCACTTCGCTGAAACCCACGAGCACGTGTATGGTGCTGACAAACCTAGAAACACAATCGGGGCGAACCGGGATTTGAACCACAATCATAGGTTTCTGGCGTTCCCAAGGGACGCAACTCTGCACAGCGAATCGCGGCGCCTTATACGACTGGGCCACCAGTGCCCCCGAATTCAATAGTGCATCTCAATGGGGTCAGAGCGTAATTCGTACGATCTGTTTCGCAGATTGCAAAATATTCCCATTTTTTGAAGTGTTGATTCTTGTTTGTGTTTTTTTCCTTGAATGACAACACTGAGGGCATGGCAATGTATGGAGACCTGACGATTCCCCAGGAACAGATTTAGAAACCATATGTGGTGCCATAGAACTTGGGATCTAATGTAATCAGTACATCACTCTGGGCACAGCAACCCGTATCACAGAAACAGATCTCTTATCATGGTGTAGATGTTTTTGTGGATCATGGAAAGATAATCATATATCGATCATTACGTAATTACCACTGCACGCACAGAAGAGATCACCTTTTCCCCACAATCTAGTTGATCTAATTGAATTAATTGGCATCCATAATGTGTGCCAGGTAATTCCAAATACCCCCAGCTAGGATATTACAATTGAATTACCCCCTGGATAGCATATTGTACTAATGAGAAATATTCTATTCACGCCTCATGCTGCCTGTATTTTCTGTAATTATTTAAAATAATGTCTCCCATAACCCAGTAAAGAGTGGCTCGTTACAATTTAAAGGTATTTTTAGCATATTTACATGAATTGTAATTATGAGGTGAGACTTTTATAAACCATTTTATACACATTATATATGCCTTATATGTTGTTCAGGATAGGGAGTGGGTGAGTTCGGTGTACCCCCACTTTGATAAATATGTCATTTATATCACGGCAGGTCAGCTTATTGTTGGAGGAAAGCCCGAAGTGATGCAGGTCTCAGACGTTTACCACTTCGGTGAAACCCACGAGCACGGGTATGGTGCTGACAAACCTAGAAACATAATCTGGGTGAACCAGGATTCGAACCCACATTCTCAGGGTTCTGGCGTGCCCAAGTGACGCAACTCTGCACAGCGAATCGCGGCGCCTTAGACGACTGGGGCACCGTGCACCACTTGGATCCTTAGGAGACATGCATGTGTCCGATAACAGCCATTATCTGTCACATAGCTTGTCACCCTCAAGGAAGGTGAGGGGTAGATCCCCAGTTAATCCTCCGAAAAGATGTTGGAGGAAAGCCCAAAGTGATGCAAGTCTAAGACGTTTATCACTTTGGTGAAACCCACGAGCATGGTGATGATGCTGACAAACCTTGAAACATATCAGGGTGACTCGGGATTAAGATATATGAAGAGGTTGTAGTACAAGCTTTATATATTGATATTTCAAAACTTATACGCTGAAGATAACCTTTGAAGGGAACATTTGTGCGGTCAGTTCCAGTGGGACGAAGATTTTAATAATTTGAATTATTTAACGCAGCGTTGTTATTTTGGTTGTATGTTTGTATTGCTATGTATGTAAATAAAAGTGAACATGAACGGTAATATGGGCGGGGTGAAGGGTGTGTGTGTGAGTGTGTGTGTGAACTTGTGTGTGAGTGTGTAAGACATGTATATGTGTATATGTGTGCACGTGTGTGTGGGGAGGGGAGGGGAATGGCCGGAAGCGGTACGTGTACGCATGCGCGACATCTCTGCATACAAAAGTGTCTCTCTCAAATGGTGACTTTTGTACAACAATTCGTTGAGTTTTATCTTTGGTTTTATCCTTCCTAAATATCATTAATAAACGAATTTGCTCTTTCTGGGTCGGGGAGTCTCTGAGGTGAGGTGAGGTGAGGTGAAATGGGGTTTAACGTCGCGTCCAAGATTATTCCACATGTAAAGCGACGTGCATGGACGTGTGTGTGTTTGTGTGGCTGCTTGTACTAGTCCGGACTGATGCCGATTTATAGTGCTAGCCCACTGAGATACCATGCCGCAGTTGAACACGAATGCCCTACTCAGACACAGTATACTGACTCCGAGCCGACCACTCCTTGTTTTAGCCCTTTAATGCCGAGCGCCAGACAGGGTAACAACAGGTACCATCTTTTAACGTCTTTTGGTATGACGCGGCCGGGGATCGAACCCCGGACCTTCCGCTCTCCGGGCGGACGCTCTACAACTCTACAACTCTACAACAGTCTCTGAAATAACGTGAACGTATACAAGCTACCTTGGCGTTGACATTCTCCGTTCTACGCGTAGGCGTCTAAGCCCATTCTGAGCTTTGCTTTGACAATATTTACACCAAGAGACTGGCAAAGATCATGAAAATGTCATGGTATTGGGGCGCAAGGAGCCAGCATCTGACCACAAATGACCTATTCTGTTATGTCTGGCAAGTCAACAAATACTCTATTTACTGTGCAGGCACAGTGTGGATGCGACATTGTGGATCTAATTGTTGTAATGATTTTTTTCTTCGTGTCTTTAATAGACTGTATCTATAGATCGAGTCATGATCTCGAAAACGTTTCATTGACACCATAACAAATATCCGATGTGTTACAATGGATTGCTGCACAAAGTTATTGTAATGCTTCGCGCGAAAGAGTGAATGCTTGCTTAAGAGGGCAAGCTTGCATAAAAACATAATAAAAAAATAAATGATTATGCTTGCTGAAAAATACGTGGTTAGTAGTGTAGGTATTCTGGCATGGACAATTGTCAGCACAGAATCATTTTAGGCCAATGCTTAAAGCCATACAAATGATTTCGGGACATCCCATATATCTAGCGAACAGTTTTGTTGTGAAAAACCTGAGGCAAAATTGTTTTTCTTGAACATTCCCTTTCCCCCTACCTCGGGCAGACTAATTGATTTTATAGCTTAAATTGATAGAATTATCATAAAAAACGCCCCCATGTTATCAGAAATGAACGGGCCACTGTAACTTGATAATGCCCTCATATTACTTGACGACGGGCCATTATCACGCCCGTTGTTAGGTGACGTCATAGGATAGGGATAGGTGACGTAACGTTCAATAGTGACGTCATCTGCTTTGTTCTATGACGTTTCCATATTTGTAAAAGTGGGTCAGTGACATTCGTGTTGATTGCAGTAAATGTTTCAAAATCGACATTGTTGTTTCTTTTTATTTGATAACAAATTCCATCCATTTTAGCTATAATAACGGTAACACTATTTTTCAGGGCATTATCATTTGCAGAAGCCCTCGGTCTTTTCAACTGCCCTCCTTCGTCGGGCAGTTAATGGAAGACCTCGGGCTTCTGCAAATAATAATGCCCTGAAAAATAGCGTTACCCTTATAGTATTGAGACCATAATCTACTCTCGTCTTTAGCGATACATTGGAAAATCTGAGCTTCAGTAAAGGAGGTTTTAATCCACATCGACTGTGCTGTGAAATGTTTGCTCGGGGATGAACACATGTACGACAGGAGGTACACAAGCTTATCCAGTCGGTGTTGTATTTCCAGGCCATCAGACGTAGAGGACGGAGAATATGTCATTTATCTGGTCAAATAATATCAATGTCTAATGGAGTGTCCTCAGAGCAGCAGTGGCGGGTATAGAGGGGGTGCTGGGTTTGCACCCCCAGCCCCCCCCCCCCCCCCCCCCCCCCCCCCCTTTTTCGGATACCTCACATCTTAACTCCCGCTTCGGCCACTTCGTGACTTCTTGACTTCGTGACTTCGTGACTTGGGTATTATATGCACCCATCCTTTGTCAAAATCCTTGATCCATCTCTGAGCAGATGTTTCACACAAAAGCAACACACGAACATACAAACTTTGTCAGGCTATGAAATAATGAAGGGGGGACAATTAACCAGATGTACTTTTTAAAATCACCAGAAAATATTGACCGAATTCATATGCAACGGTTTTCATTTACGTTATGTTGTTATCCAGTGACATAATTGTGATGTCACTGGACAACTGTATTTGGTATTTGGTACAAAAATCGCAATGATCACGGTAATGTAGTGCCATGTTTAGTATAAAAGCGCTGTTTATTGAGGGTGTCAGTCAGCCTTTCTACAACGATGTAACTGCGCTTCGGGATCAGCGAGAATGATCATAACCGCCCCTTCTTGCCCCGATTGTGGTGTTTGTCAATCTCCATCGTACCGTGCTCCTGGCTGCACAGAAGCGGTAAATGCCTTCCCCCTGGGTTGGTATTACCTCCGCCATCTAGTATATTAATGCAACGGAATATGTTCTAATCAAAGCTGTGATAATTTCCAATTCTACCGTGCTTTAGGAAAATACTCGATTTGGTTTGGACAATAAGTTTCAAATCAAAATAACGTATCTTAAAACGCAGGTTTGACGTCTGAAACTTGAGGGTGAAACATCCTATTGAATGTAGTCATGGCGTCATCACCAATAGACAGTATGACTTATGTCAGTGAAGCAAAGATATAATTGCCAAAAACTTCTAAATATTTCGACTTTATTATTTTCGTACCGTTTGATTGGTCGATTCAATGTTTAATGATTCAGTGACAAAATGGAGGAATGGCTTCAACTTTCCAATAGTTAACTTTCTCTTTATGTCATACATTATTTCAGCAGTTCCAGCCCTTGGTGTGCTCTTTCTGGGAAGACTTCAAAGAGCGTCATATACGACGTTTGCCCAAAAACTTGTTTGATGATGGTAACATAAGAGTTTAACGATTGACATGTGGGGGACATTTCCACCATTGACGCATTAGTCACCAAACGTACGTCTAATGCAATTCACTGTTTTAACTTGTCGCAAGCCTTTTACATAGATTATTAGTTGTATCATAAATACATGATGCAAAGTTTAAAATTGTAAAATCCATATCATATTTCTAAGGTGCCATTAGGCTGAAAAGGGTTAACATTGTTTTAGAAACCTTTCAGATTCGTCATTGGCATTCATGTTTCATCTTCGGCCGTTGTTGTCAATGGTTTAAAACGTTTGCGACGTTAAATTAGGCGTAATGCAGGGTAATTTATTTGAAACATTTTTTAAATGTTCCTGGCCATAAACTGACTTGTCCAAAGCATTAAACAGAAAAAAATAAATTTCATATTTCTTTTTTCAATTCAATTTAAAAGGCCTTACTTTCATAAACCATTAGGCTCAGGGAAACGCAGTTTTAACGCGAATGATATAGATGTTCTGGTTATGCACGTGGCATCATTTTTGGCACTGAAATATGGCCGTCGGAAACAATGTTGTATATATAATATAAATATAAAAGCGTCATTCTCGTTGTTTCTCTTCAAGACATTTAAAGAAACAAAAAAAACACCGCCATGTCGGGACGATAAATTCTGTGCCAACATGGTATCCGATGCCGTACATGATTGTATGGTGCTATATCGTTGCTGTTGTGTCAGTAGACTTCACTCTGAGGAGTTTGATTCCCAGTTCACCCTGATTATGTTTCTAGATTTGTGAGCATCGGCTTATGGGTTCGACCCAAAGTGGTTACTTGCATCGTTTTGATCAAGGTTGTCGGTTGGTTGGTTTTGATCAAGGTTGGTTTGTTGGTTTTGATCAAGGTTGGTTGGCTTGTTGGTTTTGATCAAGGTGATTATTGAAAACTTGATGGCATTTGACACACATCACCAGAAAAAGAGACTTCACACTTAACTATGTTGATGGTGTGAGTGAGTGAGTGAGTATATAGGTATATAAGTTGATAAAGGTGAGCTTCGGTCATCGATGCGTCTTCTCGGCATACTCTTCTGTCATAATCATTTTGAGGACATTTCAAATTTGACGCATCAGCGACCAATGCAATTCCCATGCAATTTTGACTTCTACTATATGTGCCTTTGCGTGTGTTTGTGACGGGTTCTATCGCTGGGGCAGGATACGCTCATCCTTTCGCTAACACCTGGTGTCATGACTATTTGATGATGATTCATTAACACATGCTCATGATATAGTCGGAATCGTACAATCGACTTCTATTGAACATAGAAAGGGTTTTGTCGCTTTTATTTAAAGAGAATCGAAGCTCGGAATCAGTTGTCTGACCTTACATTTTGGATTCAAGTCATAAACTGTTCGTGATTCATATTAGTTATGATGTATATAGCTCTCGCAGGTGATCAATACCCTAATTACATATACACAGTGACAGCGTCTCAGACAAGTCTCGGTACCAGATCCTAGTCTCCCTATAAGCGAGCTCGTAGTCCAAACAATGTTAAGTGATGAAGTAAAACAATTCAAAACCTTTCGTGAGAAAAAAATAACTTCTTAACGAAGTTGGTGAGAGAAAGTAGATTTGTATTCTCGCCTCTGAACTCTCTAAAGCTATTCGTCACCACCCGCCCCATTCACGACTGTCTGAGGCGTCGAGGCAATATCGACATCAAAGCTCTGCATCGTTGTAGTATCAAACTACGACACCTACGTGGAGACTGGTTCTTGCTGCAAGTCAGTCTTTCCTTGGAAATAACCATTAATACAATTCCAAGCTGACCTAGGGCGGATCACGGTGGAACGTCGCGGTAAGAGGCAATCTCTCGTCCGCCCTGTGTGCTTTAAGAATACACTGCTCTCTAAACAAAGCATTTAACCTTTTCCTTCGTAAATACCCTTAAATGTCAGATACTGCTAGACAGATTTATGTATTTATCGGTCAAATAACCCTTTAATGTAGAAAAACACCCACTTTCTGTTGTCATAAAGTATTATTTTAGGTGCAGAGGGTTCCGAATGTTTACGTCGTTGAATTCGCTGTGACGAGTTGTCTGCCTTAGTCGTGCCAGAGTCCGAGAATGGTCAGTTCATATTCCAGATTCGCTCTAATTGTGATTCTTGTTTAGTCAGCACCCAATGGGTTTTACAAAAATGGCAAGCGTTATCACAAAGGTGAGGCACTAGGTTTGGCAGAGAAAGCGGCATTAATGCCAATCGGTCTTCAATGATGTCGTACCATGTCGCATTTTTGCTTACATTTACGTTGCTATTCCGTTTTAAAAGACATTAACATACGTTCAATTCGTAATAAGACACAAACAGCCACTTTGTCAAAAAAATACTCACTCTTCCTGTAACGTCAAAGTACATATGGCTTGAGGGGCGGTCGGGTAGCCTAGTGGTTAAAGTGTTCGCTCGTAACGCCGAAGACCCGGGTTCGATTCCCAACATGGGTGCAATGTGTGAAGCCCATTTCTGGTGTCCCCCGCCGTGATATCGCTGGAATATTGCTAAAAGCGGCGTAAAACTATACTCACTCACTCACTCACTCACATATGGCTTGCAATCCATGTTAGTACAAAGACGAATGCTGATTAGGGGCGCTAGGCTCTCGCTTCTACCAGGCTGTTTCACACTGCCCCCCCCACTTCGGGTCATCAGCTCCCGCGAGTCGATGTGCTGGCTGACGCAACTGAGCGTGACAAGAGACTGGGCTACCGACTGTATGGACAGCGGAAATACACTTTGAGGCAATATCTCTACGCATTTCTGAACACAATCTGATTATTTACCCATGATCTATGAAGATTTTGATATTACAAAGGGCGCATGTTCATTAATTTCTTCAACCTTAACAAACAGACAAAAGGAACGTTGGAAGCTCATCGGAAGCCGTTATCTGGAAATACCCCTTGTGGTCATTAATGAAAGCATTTCGATTTCGGATTGTGTGGATTCTAAAATGACTGAGATTGATCTGGATCCCTTTTTTGTGTTTCATAGCTTGATATTTAATCATGTCATGGAACACAACGCCACCGCCATGTTGATACAAAGACACAACGCCACCGCTATGTTGATACAAAGACATAACGCCAGCGCTAAGGTGATACAAAGATATAACGCCAGCGCTAAGGTGATACAAAGGTATAACGCCACCGCTATGTTGATACAAAGTGATAACTTCACCGTTATTTGCCACAAAGACATAACGCCACTGCTAAAGTGATACAAAGTAATAATTTCACCGCCATGTTGATACAAAGGGATGACGCTACCGCTATGTTGATACAAATAAATAAAAGCGACATCAGACATGAAAGACGTCACAACTACGTAATGGATGACGCCAGAGCTATGTTGTTACAAAGACATAACGTCACCGCTATGTTGATACCAAGGCATAACGTCAGCGCAATGTTGATACAAAGACACAACGCCACCGCCATGTTGATACAAAGACACACTCCACCGCTATGTTGATACAAAGACATAACGCCAGCGCTAAGGTGATACAAAGGTATAACGCCACCGCTATGTTGATACAAAGTGATAACTTCACCGTTATTTGCCACAAAGGCATAACGCCACTGCTAAAGTGATACAAAGTAATAATTTCACCGCCATGTTGATACAAAGGGATGACGCTACCGCTATGTTGATACAAATAAATAAAAGCGACATAAGACATGAAAAACGTCACAACTACGTAATGGATGACGCCAGAGCTATGTTGTTACAAAGACATAACGTCAGCGCTATCTTGATACCGAGGCATAACGTCAGTGCAATGTTGATACAAAGACACAACGCCACCGCTATCTTGATACCAAGGCATAACGTCAGTGCTATGTTGATACAAAGGCATAACGCAACCGCTACGTTGATACAAAAACACAACGCCACTGTTACGTTAATACAAAATATATTCAGTATCTTAACTGAAACAGTTCAAGTTTTCTTATAGCATTACAATGTTTGATGGTCAGGCAAGCTCTTCAAGACGCCGGTCCTATTAGCAGCTTACACTACTGATGCAAAACCGATAAGTGTCGTGGCAAATCCTCAAGATGTGTTTTGAAACCAGGGGCAGAATTACACTGACACACAATAGACCTTATCCCTCTTCTACTTGATCTACTGCCATCCGTCAGGCAACTGTTCAGACGTATTGGGAATTTAACACTGCAGCCCGGAGCAAACTAAAACATTGGCATAGGCCACTAACAACCCTACTCGAGATGATAGTCATCAAAGAGACAGTGCCATGGGGTAAGCCTGTTAAAGGGCATGTATCGAGCACTCTGTCCCGTATTTCACAGATTCCTCAATTAAATCAAGATGTGTTCTGTTTAATGGTTTAAGGACCGACCGCTATACTTAACGCTTTAATCTTTTAACTTTTAATTCGTCCTATCGATGTTGTTAATGAGTTGAGCTCGGGGCGTTATAGGTCCTTGCGTGGCTAAACTTGTAACCTTAAAACGGATAATACATTTGACTGTGTAATGTGAGAGAGGAGATACTGCAGTCGCACCAGTGACTCGGCAGTATACACTAATTATACAGGACGTGAATGTGTGTGCCCCCAGAACGACCACCCTTAACGAGGCCATATTGAACAACTGCTAAGCATTTGTCAGATATATCTGCCAATATCCGGGCACTTCTCTTATGGAAGAGAAAAAGTGAAAATGAATTCTCATGCACTGCGACGATCACTCATTTGACTGTGGTCAACCGAAGGACATGACGTTAACCTAGAACCAAGGTCAACAGTGACGTTTCAGGAGAGGTTGATCGAATATGTCTAGGCTCGTCTCTGGAGGCATTCGTTGGCTAAATCCCGAGGATCTTCTCTGTGTAAACATTGTTATTACAAGTGGTTTTACAAAACGTATTATTTATCTGTTAATGCATTTTCTGCGTTTTCTGACATTTCATCACGTCCGTAAATTACACATCCGTGTTGGGTTAAGAGTGTTTGGCCTTCTGGTTAAGTTGTGTTTGCATTATCAGAAGATGACATAAAATATTTTTGGCAAATTGTTCTTAGAATGAAAGTTTTCAAAATGTCTGTCTGTGATATACGAGAGGAAACGATTTGCGTTACATGTGCCCTGGGTGTTTACATAGTCTGCAGTTGGGATATATTGGGAAGAACAAATTTCATTTGCTTGTAATGCATACATTGCATGAAATGGAAATGTATGTTCCAATAAAAAGGCTTTGTCGATTAAAAAGGCTTTGTGGCTTCCACATGATCATTCACATAAGTACCGATCGATATCGCAATTGCGTTGTGTTTTATAGGCAGCCGAAATGAACCAGTTATGAGATGCTGAACTTCATCATTACATTGACGGGATTTTTGTGAGGTTTTGTGGTAGGACGTTTGGCAAGGGGGTAGGCACCCCCAATGGGCACCAACTGATCTCCTCTTGTTGATAGACCCGTGAAGATCCGGGGCAGAGTAGGTCTTCAGCAACCCATGCTTGCCGCAAAAGGCGACTATGCTTGTCGTAAAAGGCGACTAATGGGATCGGGTGGTCAGGCTCGCTGGCATGGTTGATGCATACCATCGATCCAAATTGCGTGGATCGATGCTCATAATATCAATCACTGGATTATCTGGTCCAGACTTGAATATTTATATACAGCCGTCACATAGCTGGAATACTGCTGAGTGCGGCGTTAAAAAACAAACAAACAACCAACCCCTTGCCTATATCCAATATGAATAGTAGTATGAATCAGAAGGTCTCCTCGGATGGGCAAAATCAAAACAAGTTAATTTGGTCTGGAATCATAAATACAATTTCGGGTATATCGACGAACTGGCATCATTCAAGAACGGTACCCACTTGAACTACAAACAAAAGAGCCCAGTGAAACCGCCTCATCTGTTTCACGTGATGCAATTCGATATATTCCCGTATTTTCTCAGGCGAATAATTGACTTACCTTTCATGTGTTTGTAGCGGGCGCACCTGTTTGGACAAGAAACGCTCACCTTTCCGTGGACACCTGGTATCATCACTAATTGATAGTGATTCCTGAAGGCATGTTCATGAAATAGGAGGAATGGAACTATGAGAGAGTTCTTGTGAACGTGGAAAGGGTTTTGTTGCTTTTATTGGAAAAAAATCATTTGCTTCAGAAAATTTGTTTTGGGTGTTCGACTCATTTGTTTTGAAACATTGGCAAACCATCAGTCCCGCAGAGCATTATATGGTCGGGTCCCTTTGAATTATGATGTATGCATGGTCATTGGTCAACACAAACATTTATCACTGAAAGGATTGGTGGAAATATTGTAGGTGCAGCCCCACTGATCACTGTGTCGAGTCTAAGGTTCCTACATTCTATCGATTCTAGATTGAATTGGTCACGGGAAGATCGCTGTGTCTCGTTGTGTTTATCCCTGTCGAAATTACGTAAATCTTTCGTCCATGTGGAGTTCAGGTTATCCGATCAGCTAACATAGGTGTCTAGGAAACTCGACCTGAACCCAAGAGGGACGAACTACATCTTTTCTATATAGCTTCAACGTCAGTGACTAAGACGTATGTGTGTTAATCCTGAAGGAAGACGACAGAGAGAGACACCAATTCCTACCGCGCCTAATCCTATCACTGTGTCGTTCTATCAAATCAGTGCCAGTATAATGATACATGCTATACGTGTTATGGATACCGACTCAACGATTATTCACGAATCAAAAGATGACTTCGAAGATAACTGTCTTTATCCCCCCGGAATTGTATGCTACAACCCTTTATGGAATTGCACGTTACAACCATATATGGAATTGCATTTTACAACCATATATGGAATTGCACGTTACAATTCTGTATGGAATTGCATGCTACAACCATATATGGAATTGCATGTTACAACCTGCACATGGAATTCATCCAGCATCGTATATTATTCATATAAACTTGCAGGTTCCGTATCGATGGAGAGTTTCAGTACACGTTGGTTACCAAATTGTTACTTTTGTAAATACGGAAATAGATTTGTCAACGTTTGAATCCAGGTTTTCGAGAAAAAAAACAACAACAAAAAGTAGTCATATTGTTATATAGTTCTGTCGATTTAACGTCTCGAGTTTATTTTTGAGGATATGTCCCGATTCTTGTAATGACCGTTTTTACAATTCGTCAATTTTACGATTTGACAATGTATGTGACCATGTGACGTCACTCTTTAACACAATCCCTGAGACGTTGCATTTGACACAGATTTCTTAGAAATATAAAGACGATTTTTGTCGCTTTTTTAAAACAGTTATTTACCATGTGAGATCGGATATCACAAAAAAAGGAGATTTTTTTATTTAGGCGTGTTTTTATTCTTAATCTCTTTCAGATTCATTGCGAAACTGAATATGCTCGCTGACAACCTTACATTTAGTAGCTGTAACTGTCAGGACGATAGATTCTGTGCCAACATGGTATCCGATGCCGTACATGATTGTATGGTGCTATATTGTTGCTGTTGTGTCAGTAGGCCTCACTCTGAGGAGTTCGATTCCCCGTTCACCCTGATTATGTTTCTAGATTTGTGAGCATCGGCTTATGGGTTCGACCCAAAGTGGTTACTTGCATCGTTTTGATCAAGGTTGTCGGTTGGTTGGTTTTGATCAAGGTTGGTTTGTTGGTTTTGATCAAGGTTGGTTGGCTTGTTGGTTTTGATCAAGGTGATTATTGAAAACTTGATGGCATTTGACACACATCACCAGAAAAAGAGACTTCACACTTAACTATGTTGATGGTGTGAGTGAGTGAGTGAGTATATAGGTATATAAGTTGATAAAGGTGAGCTTCGGTCATCGATGCGTCTTCTGGGCATACTCTTCTGTCATAATCATTTTGAGGACATTTCAAATTTGACGCATCAGCGACCAATGCAATTCCCAAAGGCATGCAATTTTGACTTGTACCACATATGCCTTTGCGTGTGTTTGTGACGGGTTCTATCGCTGGGGCAGGATACGCTCATCCTTTCGCTAACACCTGGTGTCATGACTATTTGATGATGATTCATTAACACATGCTCATGATACAGTCGGAATCGTACAATCGACTTCTATTGAACATAGAAAGGGTTTTGTCGCTTTTATTTAAAGAGAATCGAAGCTCGGAATCAGTTGTCTGACCTTACATTTTGGATTCAAGTCATAAACGGTTCGTGATTCATATTATTTATGATGTATATAGCTCTCGCAGGTGATAAATACCCTAATTATACATATACACAGTGACAGCGTCTCAGGCAAGTCTCGGTACCAGATCCTAGTCTCCCTATAAGCGAGCTCGTAGTCCAAACAATGTTAAGTGATGAAGTAAAACAATTCAAAACCTTTCGTGAGAAAAAAACAACTTCTTAACGAAGTTGGTGAGAGAAAGCAGATTTGTATTCTCGCCTCTGAACTCTCTAAAGCTATTCGTCACCACCCGCCCCATTCACGACTGTCTGAGGCGTCGAGGCAATATTGACATCAAAGCTCTGCATCGTTGTAGTATCAAACTACGACACCTACGTGGAGATTGGTTCTTGCTGCAAGTCAGTCTTTCCTTGGAAATAATCATCAATACAATTCCAAGCTGACCTAGGGCGGATCACGGTGGACAGTCGCGGTAAGAGGCATTCTCTCGTCCGCCCTGTGCTTTAAGAATACACTGCTCTCTATACAAAGCATTTAACCTTTTCCTTCGGAAATACCCTTAAATGTCAGATACTGCTAGACAGATTTATGTATTTATCGGTCAAATAACCCTTTAATGTAGAAAAACACCCACTTTCTGTTGTCATAAAGTATTATTTTAGGTGTAGTGGGTTCCGAATGTTTACGTCGTTGAATTCGCTGTGGCGAGTTGTCTACCTTAGTCGTGCCAGAGTCCGAGAATGGTCAGTTCATATTCCAGATTCGCTCTAATTGTGATTCTTGTTTAGTCAGCACCCCATGGGTTTTACAAAAATGGCAAGCGTTATCACAAAGGTGAGGCACTAGGTTTAGCAGAGAAAGCGGCATTAATGCCAATCGGTCTTCAATGATGTCGTACCATGTCGCATTTTTGCTCACATTTACGTTGCTATTGCGTTTTCAAAGACATTAACATACGTTCAATTCGTAATAAGACACAAACAGCCACTTTGACAAAAAAATACTCACTCTTCCTGTAAGTACATATGGCTTGAGGGGCGGTCGGGTAGCCCAGTGGTTAAAGTGTTCGCTCGTAACGCCGAAGACCCGGGTTCGATTCCCGACATGGGTGCAATGTGTGAAGCCCATTTCTGGTGTCCCCCGCCGTGATATTGCAGGAATATTGCCAAAAGCGGCGTAAAACCATACTCACTCACTCACTCACATATGGCTCGCCATCCACGTTAGTACAAAGACGATTGCTGATTAGAGGCGCTAGGCTTCTCGCTTCTACCAGGCTACTTCACACTGCCCCCTCCCACTTCGGGTCATCAGCTCCCGCGAGTCGATGTGCTGGCTGACGCAACTGAGCGTGACAAGAGACTGGGCTACCGACTGTATGGACAGCGGAAATACACTTTGAGGCAATATCTCTACGCATTTCTGAACACAATCTGATTATTTACCCATGATCTATGAAGATTTCGATATTACAAAGGGCGCATGTTCATTAATTTCTTCAACCTTATCAAACTGACAAAAGGAACGTTGGAAGCTCATCGGAAGCCGTTATCTGGAAATACCCCTTGTGGTCATTAATGAAAGCATTTCGATTTCGGATTGTGTGGATTCTAAAATGACTGAGATTGATCTGGATCCCTTTTTTGTGTTTCATAGCTTGATATTTAATCATGTCATGGAATGTCATATCAATAGTCCTATTTATGAAACAGTTGATTTATTTGAGGCCGTACATGAAACCTCATTTTGCAATTGCATATGGTTATTGTATACTATCGTCTGTCAGATGTAAACTGAAAAAGAAGATAAAGTCACCAACATCCCCCGCTCTTTTAAATATGTACATTAATATAATAATGTATATGTCATATACCTCTTTAAACCAAAAATAAAGGTTTGTGAGTACAATTGACATTATAACAGATGACTAAACAGAAAAAACCCAGTTCAAGTTGTTGACGCAAAATCTAAATAGGCTCTCAATTTCAAAATCCACAAGTTCAGCACTTGCCTCGTGCAAAAAAAAATTGAAGGATTTACATGTATGCTATGGAAACGATCCTGGCACAAAAACCCCAAAATTTTGAACAGTGGACAGCAAAACGCCACTGCTACGCTGATACAAAGACACAACGCCACCGCAATGTTGATACAAAGACACAACGCCACCGCTATGTTGATACAAAGACACAACGCCACCGCTATGTTGATACAAAGACACAACGCCACCGCTATGTTGATACAAAGACACAACGCCACCGCTATGTTGATACAAAGACACAATGCCACCGCCATGTTGATACAAAGACATAACGCCACCGCTATGTTGATACAAAGACACAATGCCAACGGAATGTTCGTACAAAGACACAATGCCACCGCTATGTTGATACAAAGACACAACGCCACCGCTATGTTGATATAAAGACACAACGCCACCGCAATGTTCATACAAAGACATAACGCCACCGCTATGTTGATACAAAGACATAACGCCACCGCTATGTTGATACAAAGACACAACGCCACCGCTATGTTGATACAAAGACACAACGCCAGCGCTATGTTGATACAAAGACATAACGCCAGCGCTAAGGTGATACAAAGACACAACGCCACCGCTACGTTGATACAAAGACACAACGCCACCGCAATGTTCATACAAAGACACAACGCCACCGCCATGTTGATACAAAGACATAACGCCACCGCTATGTTGATAGAAAGACACAATGCCAACGGAATGACGCCAGAGCTATGTTGTTACAAAGACATAACGTCACCGCTATGTTGATACAAAGACATAACGTCAACGCTAAGGTGATACCAAGGCATAACGTCAGCGCTATGTTGATACAAAGACATAACGCCACCGGTATGTTGATACAAAGGTACAACGCCACCGCTATCTAGATACCAAGGCATAACGTCAGCGTTATGTTCACATAAAGGCAAAACGCAACCGCTACGTTGATACAAAGACACAACGCCACCGTTACGTTAATACAAAATATATTCAGTATCTTAACTGAAACAGTTCAAGTTTTCTTATAGCATTACAATGTTTGATGGTCAGGCAAGCTCTTCAAGACGCCGGTCCTATTAGCAGCCTACACTACTGATGCAAAACCGATAAGTGTCGTGGCAAATCCTCAAGATGTGTTTTGAAACCAGGGGCAGAATTACACTGACACACAATAGACCTTATCCCTCTTCTACTTGATCTACTGCCATCCGACAGGCAACTGTTCAGACGTATTGGGAATTTAACACTGCAGCCCGGAGCAAACTAAAACATTGGCATAGGCCACTAGCAACTCTACTCGAGAGGACAGTCATCACAGAGACAGTGCCATGGGTTAAGCCTGTTAAAGGGCATGTATCGAGCACTCTGTCCCGTATTTCACAGATTCCTCAATTAAATCAAGATGTGCTCTGTTTAATGGTTTAAGGACCGACCGCTATACTTAACGCTTTAATCTTTTAACTTTTAATTCGTCCTATCGATGTTGTTAATGAGTTGAGCTCGGGGCGTTATAGGTCCTTGCGTGACTAAACTTGTAACCTTAAAACGGATAATACATTTGACTGTGTAATGTGAGAGAGAAGATACTGCAGTCGCACCAGTGACTCGGCAGTATACACTAATTATACAGGACGTGAATGTGTGTGCCCCCAGAACGACCACCCCTAACGAGGCCATATTGAACAACTGCTAAGCATTTGTCAGATATATCTGCCAATATCCGGGCACTTCTCTTATGGAAGAGAAAAGTGAAAATAAATTCTCATGCACTGCCACGATCACTCAATTGACTGTGGTCAACCGAAGGACATGACGTTAACCTAGAACCAAGGTCAACAGTGACGTTTCAGGAGAGGTTGATCGAATATGTCTAGGCTCGTCTCTGGAGGCATTCGTTGGCTAAATCCCGAGGATCTTCTCTGTGTAAACATTGTTATTACAAGTGGTTTTACAAAACGTATTATTTATCTGTTAATGCATTTTCTGCGTTTTCTGACATTTCATCACGTCCGTAAATTACACATCCGTGTTGGGTTAAGAGTGTTTGGCCTTCTGGTTAAGTTGTGTTTGCATTATCAGAAGATGACATAAAATATTTTTGGCAAATTGTTCTTAGAATGAAAGTTTTCAAAATGTCTGTCTGTGATATACGAGAGGAAACGATTTGCGTTACATGTGCCCTGGGTGTTTACATAGTCTGCAGTTGGGATATATTGGGCAGAACAAATTTCATTTGCTTGTAATGCATACATTGCATGAAATGGAAATGTATGTTCCAATAAAAAGGCTTTGTCGATTAAAAAGGCTTTGTGGCTTCCACATGATCATTCACATAAGTACCGATCGATATCGCAATTGCGTTGTGTTTTATAGACAGCCGAAATGAACCAGTTTTGAGATGCTGAACTTCATCATTACATTGACGGGATTTTTGTGAGGTTTTGTGGTAGGACGTTTGGCAAGGGGGTAGGCACCCCCAATGGGCACCAACTGAGCCCCTCTTGTTGATAGACCCGTGAAGATCCGGGGTAGAATAGGTCTTCAGCAACCCATGCATGCCGCAAAAGGTGACTATGCTTGTCGTAAAAGGCGACTAACGGGATCGGGTGGTCAGGCTCGCTGACATGGTTGATGCATGTCATCGATCCCAATTGCGTGGGTCGATGCTTCTGATTTCAATCACTGGATTATCTGGTCCAGACTTGATTATTTATATACAGCCGTCACATAGCTGGAATACTGCTGAGTGTGGCGTTAAACAACAAACAACCAAACAACCCCTTGCCTATATACAATATGAATAATAGTATGAATCAGAATGTCTCCTCGGATGGGCAAAATCAAAACAAGATAATTTGGTCTGGAAGTATAAATAAAACTTCGGGTATTTCGACGAACTGGCATCATTCAAGAACGGTACCCACTTGAACTACAAAGACAAAAGCCCAGTGAAACCGCCTCATCTGTTTCACGTGATGCAATTCCATATATTCACGTATTTTCTCAGGCGAATAATTGACTTACCTTTGCATGTGTTTGTAGCGGGCGCACCTGTTTGTACAAGAAACGCTCACCTTTCCGTGGACACCTGGTATCATCACTATTTGATAGCGATTCCTGAAGGCATGTTCATGAAATAGGAGGAATCGAACTATGAGAGAGTTCTTGTGAACGTGGAAAGGGTTTTGTTGCTTTTATTGGAAAAAAATCATTTGCTTCAGAAAATTTGTTTTGGGTGTTTGACTCATTTGTTTTGAAACATTGGAAAACCATCAGCCCCGCAGAGCATTACATGGTCGGGTCCCTTTGAATTATGATGTATGCATGGTCATTGGTCAACTCAAACATTTATCGCTGAAAGGATTGGTGGAAATATTGTAGGTGCAGCCCCACTGATCACTGTGTCGAGTCTAAGGTTCCTAATTCTATCGATTCTAGATTGAATTGGTCATGGGAAGATCGCTGTGTCTCGTTGTGTTTATCCCTGTCGAAATTACGTAAATCTTTCGTCCATGTGGAGTTCAGGTTATCCGATCAGCTAACATAGGTGTCTAGGAAACTCGACCTGAACCCAAGAGGGACGAACTACGTCTTTTCTATATAGCTTCAACGTCAGTGACTAAGACGCATGTGTGTTAATCCTGAAGGAAGACGACAGAGAGAGACACCAATTCCTACCGCGCCTAATCCTATCACTGTGTCGTTCTATCAAATCAGTGCCAGTATAATGATACATGCTATACGTGTTATTGACACCGACTCAACGATTATTCACGAATCAAAAGATGACTTCGAAGATAACTGTCTTTATCCCCCCGGAATTGTATGCTACAACCCTTTATGGAATTGCACGTTACAACCATATATGGAATTGCATTTTACAACCATATATGGAATTGCACGTTACAATCCTGTATGGAATTGCATGCTACAACCATATATGGAATTGCATGTTACAACCTGCACATGGAATTTATCCAGAATTGTATATTATTCATATAAACTTGCAGGCTCTGTATCGATGGAGAGTTTCAGTACACGTTGGTTACCAAATTGTTACTTTTGTAAATACGGAAATAGATTTGTCAACGTTTGAATCCAGGTTTTCGAGAAAACAACAACAACAAAAAGTAGTCATATTGTTATATAGTTCTGTTGATTTAACGTCTCGAGTTTATTTTTGAGGATATGTCCCGATTCTTGTAATGACGGTTTTTACAACTGGTCAATTTTACGATTTGACAATGTATGTGACCACGTGACGTCACTCTTTAACACAATCCCTGAGACGTTGCATTTGACAGAGATTTCTTAGAAATATAAAAAACGATTTTTGTCGCTTTTTTAAACAGTTATTTACCATGTGAGATCGGAAATCGCAAAAAAGGAGATTTATTTATTTAGGCGTGTTTTTATTCTTTATCTCTTTCAGATTCATTGCGAAACTGAATATGCTCGCTGATTGATTTTCAGTGATCCATTCATGTATTTATCACCGCTATTGTCCCTGTAAGTCCCAATGGAATCTGTTCTAGATGCTGATGGATACGTTGTGGTGCCTCTTTAATTTTATTGATGTTCCCATCTGAAATAACTCGACAGGCATAGTTTCTATTAAATGGATCCAGACTGTTTCACCGGACTAGGGTGAACTATGGGCAACTGATCAAGGTACCGTTGATAAGGCAATGCAACACGCCCAAGAAACAGACTCTAGCATTAGGTGTCAAGTGTTGCTATTGCTAGTCGTTATTGATGTCCTATATACACATGGATGCGTCAATGAGTCTGTACTTATTACCATTCAGATGATTACCCAGGTACACTACATAACCCTCTGTGAGGTCGGTGGGTCACAGCGATTTCAAGGTTAGTTGGTTTCTGCGTATGGCCTTGATGGAACGCTGTTTAAGAAATAAAGTTCGCTCTGCCCCCTGTGTATTGTATTAAAGTACAGTTTTGCCCTGAACTATTATAGTTCTCTCAGAATATATGTACTTCCAGATGGACTGTGACTTGTTTTAATGATGTCACTAGATTTTCCAGTATAGTTTAAATATACATATCTAACACAGTTAATAATGCAGTGAAAGGTGATGTCAGGAATCTGTTCAATGTTAACGCAGCCCGCTGAATATCACCATATACCTACCCATACGTAAGCAAGGTGTTGAAGATCGGGTAAAACAGAGCCTTGGTCACTTTGGACCGCCTCCGTGGTCTAGTGGTCGAGTGCCCGCCCGTAGAGCGGAAGGTCGGTGGTTTAATCTCAGCCGCGACATACTAAAAGACGTTAAAAGATGGTACTTGTTGTTACCCTGCCTGGCGTTCGGCATCAAGGGGCTAAGACAAGGACTGGCCGGCTCGGAGTCAGAATACTGTCTGGGTGGGGTATTCGGGTTAATCTGCGGCATAGAATCTCAGCAGACTAGCAACTATAAAATCGGCATTCATCCGGACTAGAACAAGCAGCCACACATACACGTGACTATACTTTTATCTGCAATAGTCTTGTTCAAGAAGTTAAACCCCATTTCATCTCACCACCATTGATGTAGTAGTGCATCTTACCCCGGAGCCGTGATTTATCTTCCCATTGCTACAATAGTGCACCTCACTGAGGCGCCGTGATGTATCTCCTTATTCATGCAATTGTGTAACTCACTGAGGCGCCGTGATGTATCTCCCTATTCATGCATTTGTGTAACTCATTGAGGCGCCGTGATGTATCTCCCTATTCATGCATTTGTGTAACTCACTGAGGCGCCGTGATGTATCTCCCTATTCATGCATTTGTGTAACTCATTGAGGCGTCGTGATGTATCTCCCTATTCATGCATTTGTGTAACTCACTGATGCGCCGTGATGTATCTCCCTATTCATGCATTTGCTCTTTGAAATCTTCCAAAAAGTGCATTCTCGATTGTACGCCTGAAGTTGTGAAATGTAGTGAGTGGGTGAGTGAGTTGGGTTTAACGCCGCTTTGAACAGTATTCCAGTTATGTCACGGCTTGCCTGCTTAATGTGGGAGGAAAGCCCGAAGTGATGCAGGTCTCAGACGTTTACCACTTCGGTGAAACTCACGAGCACGGGTATGGTGCTGACAAACCTAGAAACATAATCGGGGCGAACCGGGATTCGAACCCACAATCATAGGTTTCTGGCGTGCCCAAGGGACGCAACTCTGAACAACGAATCGCGGCGCCTTAGACGACTGGGTCACCCGTGTCCCCTTGTGAAATGTAGACACCGAAGGCTAGAACCATTGGAAACATATTGAAGGACATAAAGGGAAAGTTGGAGTCATTCGCCTTGTCATACATTCTTGTGGAGATCTTAAAACATTGAACTAAATACCAGTACCATTATTGAATCAGAACGTCGATATACCTAAAGCTTATGTTAACTTCATGGCCAATTTACTTTTTCTTGATTTTGCCAATCCATACTCGTGGGCATAACGAAACATATCGGCAAGGGAGGTAACACACTTGGTGCCTATGGGGATGTCTACTTCTTGCTGGGGGCACGGGTGGCCCAGTCGTCTAAGGCGCCGCGATTCGCTGTGCAGAGTTGCGTCCCTTGGGCACGCCAGAAACCTATGATTGTGGGTTCGAATCCCGGTTCGCCCCAATTATGTTTCTAGGTTTGTCAGCACCATACCCGTGCTCGTGGGTTTCACCGAAGTGGTAAACGTCTGAGACCTGCATCACTTTGGGCTTTCCTCTCACATTAAGCTGACACGCCGTGATTTAACTGGAATACTGTTAAAAGCGGCGTTAAACCAAACTCACTCCTCTTCTTGCTGACATGTCCTATCACCAAGTTGCATAACATGTCATCAATGAGGAAATGCAGCATTTTACAAATTGTTTTGTCAGTAAATGTCAGATGATTTGATTTCATTTTTGACAAATTGTCCCGCACCTCTGAAGTAATGTAAATGTATCTATGATAACACCGTTTTGTGGCAAATGACCTATGGATCAAGGAAATAGGTTTGTGGTCATACAAACGATTTAGAAAAAAAAGTATTGTTCTG
Source organism: Haliotis cracherodii (assembly GCF_022045235.1). Taxonomy (NCBI): domain Eukaryota; kingdom Metazoa; phylum Mollusca; class Gastropoda; order Lepetellida; family Haliotidae; genus Haliotis; species Haliotis cracherodii. Next base: position 22,387,217 of record NW_027266272.1, on the reverse strand, counting down.
GTCGAGGTATTTTAAGAAGTAATATATTTTAATGCAAATATTTGCGTTCAGTTTCTTTATGTTCTATAGCCAGATAAACAGGCAATTTCTCCGTAGACGTGTTGAAGTGAAGACAATCTAAAAATAAATCCGCCATCAACGGTGAAGTAATTTGTCATAATGTTGTTACCCGATTTACACAATCAGATGGGACAGTGATTTAATATCTCCATTTCAACTTGTCTGGCCCGATTCATGCATACCACGTTTGATTCTACCACGGGAAGCTTTCGAACATTTGCGTGAGAAAGAAAAGTGCAATGAGTTTAGACAAACACATCAGACGGCTTCTATCGAGTCCTTCACACAACTCGGAGACGGACTATTCCACCACCATTAGTTGTTGTAGCTTTGTCAGGTTCTGTTAGTAACAAAATCAGTGAAGGATGTGAATCCATTGAGGTGATAATATTACAGAATTTGACTGTAAAAATGACCAATTTGTCAGATGTGATTGTTTCAATTCTTGTGTTAACTTTGGAATAGGGGTCAACGAAGAAGTCATTTATGTTTATATAATATTAACAATTTAGAACCAGGCATTTAAAATTTTGAATATATGATAATGGTAAAACAAGTTCTGGCTATACCATAGGTTATTCCAGCTGGGTAAGTACGCTCATTTGTAAAATATAAAATGTGTATATCACCCGTCTGCCAAACTTTTTATTTAGATGAAAAGAACGCTAGTAATATTTATACCTAACATGCTACAAAGGACAGCTTAGCTATTCATATTCCAGTTTGGTGTTAAAGTCCATCCAGCCACACGAACAGTCTCCATAACGTTAGCGTTAAGACAAAACAAAATAATGACCATTCACAGCCAAAAAAGGGTAGGTTTCCGTCTTCCGGAAACCTTCCAGATGCCTTCAGCAACCTTCAAATTTCTTGGTATTTTCAAGATGATTTTTTATGTGTTTCACACTTAAGTGAACAAAATGCACCCCCCCCAAATTTTGACATTTTTAGGGAATGTTTCCGGAAGGTATCCGGGCCGGGTCCAAAATGGGAAGGTATCCGGAAGGTTTCCGGAAGACGGAAACCTACACTTTTTTTGCTTTGATTTCATGTGTCATTAATAATCAGTACAGACAACACATAAACTCATTCAAGAATCTCAAGCCCCAGGTTGAAAAGTCATATCCTGGTAAAATAGCCGTACTGGTCAGGTTACAGGTCCAGTGGGGAATAGACTTCGTGAAGCCGACTCCAGTGTTACATGCTGTCTACAGTATGGCAAGCACACATGACCTACGTTAATACCCCTTGTGTCTTCTTGTCTTTTGTTGTTGCCAAATCACTCAAGGCGCATTGGGGGTAGTATGTTGGTTAAGGAATCGTTTGATACACCTAATTCCAGGGTTCGGTTCTTGCAGTTAGGTTTAATGTTTACCTTCGACAAAGTTGATATAAAAATAAACGACAAACACCTTTCCATAGTTACAAAACTCAATTCCATAGTCATAAAGCCCTCACCATAGTTACCAAACCCCTTTCAAGAATTATAAAACCCCTTTCAAGAGTTGCAAAACCCCTTTCCATTGTCACAAAACCCCTTTCCATTGTTACAAAACCCCTTCCCATAGTTACAAAACCCCTTTCCATTGTTTCAAAACCAAGAATCCAGTCACAAAACCCCTTTCCATAGTCACAAACCCCTTTCCATAGTCACAAAAAGGTGAGTAACATGTCTCGGTTGCCAGCTGACACAGATTCCAAAAGGCGTAAAAGGCAAAACAGCTGTAAAAATCATATGAATAGATCACTGAAAATCATCGATAACACCAGGTGTTCACGAAAAGGGTAAAACGGAAATAAGACATCTCTGCTAAAAGTTTCCGACTATATCAAAAACTTGTGTTTGTTAAAAAATGCTGCAACAATGTTATGGTATATATACCTTCGACACACTCTATAATGTTAATTGGTGTGGAATCACGCAGAGCAGTTAGGATAAGATTATAGTTTCCACATGGATGTTAAAGATGTTATAACAATGCCATGGAAACACAGACCAAAATACAGTAAGTACAGTAAATGGATAGGTATGCCTTCGATATGTACCTGAATATGATAAACAATGTAATGGGAGCAGCAACAGTTACAACAAGAGCAGCTGACTACTACATCGTAAAGGCCTAAACATGTTGTTACAAACGGCTCAACTCTTCCAGCTTAGTGTCAAACTCCATCCATCCCTTAACCAACAGTCTATATGACGCACAATTTACACCGCAGTGGCCACTTTGGCTTTTCGCGGAATCCGTGTAAAGGATTCCACTGAATACAGGACAATTACGAGTTTTATATATGGCTTCAGTAACGTTGAGTAAGGCCTTCACAGTGCAAATGAAGCCAACAACCGCCCTGTGAACAATCCGGGATCTAACAAAAGGATTACCTCTACAATATAGAGCCCGGGACGGGAGACAATAACGACAGGTTATTTTCGGCATGTCAACTAAGAAATCTTCTTCGCTTCCGGACATTGGGCTGACAGTGTGTAACAGATCTGCTCCTAATAGTGGATGACAATGACAACGGGATGATGCCTCTGTATCAATATTACTCCTTATGAATAGGGATCTGGCTGAGATGGGGTACTTCCCGGGCAGTTCTAGTAATAACCATTATTGTACAAACAGTCATATTTTCCAGTATTGTGTTTGTAATCCTTGGTAAATATGAGTCTGTAATGCATTGAGATTAATTCATAATGTACCGGAATACAAGGATTGGCACAGATATGGTGCACAATGTATTTCAACCTTCTTTGGTTTAAATATAGTCAGCATTGTTCAGGACCAAAAGGTGATTCAGTACAACTTGTTACCGCCGAGAGAAAACTATTGCTCACCTTACACTATACATACAGAAAACATGGCAACAATTTTACATTTTCCTTAAATATAAAACGTCAACGCCAGAGAATAACTAATTTCGATTATCCGCCTTAACAGATTTCATCGGCGTTAAAGGCAAAAGAGCGATGAATATTATATGGATGGATTACTGAAAATAAGTGACAACACCAGGCGTTCGCGAAATGGGTAAAGATGCGTATTTGTTTAAAAAACAAAACTTAAATGGTGTGTGCATGGGTTTGGGCAGTATATATTTTATATCTTTTCAATTCGTTTTGTAAACTAAGCACCATCTGCACGTGAGCAAGTTGACATCATGCTTACATGCAGGAAGCCTGCCGACATAAGTCCATGAAAGAGTATTGACGTAATGTTTTAAAAAAACGTATTGACAATATGCATTGCACATAGACATGTTTTATACGAAGGTTGACAGCATGGCCTTTGTACAGTTTCTGTTTTTAGCAGAGGTGTTGCTTGCTGCTTGCAATTAGCTATTAGGAAACCTGCCAAGAGTGTTGCATCTCTTATATTTAAGGAGATTGACATCATGTCCTATATTTGCTGAGATTGATATGTAAGGAGACAGCAAGTTTTAATGGAAGGAGATTGACAACAGACTTTATAAGAATGTTGATAACCTGTCTCAAATTTTCGGAGATTAGACATTTAGGCAAGATGCACGCATCCGTATGGGCCCCAATTGTGCTCCCTTATGGCTGATCTCCTCTATATGCATATGAGTCGGAATTCCTGTTCGGATTGGCAAAGTCAAAAACAAAGTAACTCGACCAAAAAGTTTAACTTAACTTTCAGGTAAATCGATGGTCTGATACCGTTCAATAACCATCAAACAGCCAATTCCCTTCCACTGATTTACCCACTTGACCAAGAAAAAAATTAAAAAGTGACCAGTGAGACCGCATCATCTGTTTCATGATTAGATCTATGCATAAAGATTCAGAGCAACAAAACACTCTCTTACAAGACTGTGACACCAAGGATGACTTCAACTTTCCAATTGTCAACTTTCCCTTCATGTCGAGCAATATTCCAGCAGCTCCACCCCTCGGCGTTTACATTTCACAACTTGTGAGGTACAATCGAGCAGGCTCTTTCTACCAAGATTTCAAAGAGCGTCGTAAGACTCTTGCTCAGGAGTTGCCTGATCAGGGTTACATGAGTGAGTGAGTTGGGTTTAACGCCGCTTTTAACAGTATTCCAGTTATATCAAAGCGTGTCAGCTTAATGTGGGAGGAAAGCCCGAAGTGATGCAGGTCTCAGACGTTTACCACTTCGGTGAAACCCACGAGCACGGGCATGGTGCTGACAAATCTAGAAACATAATCGGGGCGAACCGGGATTCGAACCCACAACCATAGGTTTCTGGCGTTCCCAAGGGACGCAACTCTGCACAGCGAAACGCTGCGCCTTAGACGACTGGGCCACCCGTGCCCCCTGATCAGGGTTTCAACATTCAAGGCATCAGTAACGCTTCCAAAAGGTTTTATGGTAGACATGTGGAGGACACTTGAGGCAATAGAACAAATAAAAGAAGAATTCGTATAATGTGCAACCTGTCCCGCAACCAAGCATGCTCAAAGCGCTGACAACACACATACATGTGTTAACAAGAGTTATCAAACAAAAATGCTTTAAGTCTTGACTTGAAAACATCAAGTGAGTGGGCTGTTTTGGGGGCAATTGGAACAGCATTCCATTTTTTTATCAGCAGTTACTTGAAAAGTTCGGGCACCAAATGATTTAATTTTTCCATATGTGTGTGACCAGCCAGACCCCAAGTTCCTAGATGGCTGGTTCATTTGGGCAAGGTCGTTGAGATTACACGAAGCTGTTCCATTTGCTCGTACACACTTGTACGTGAGAGTTTAACTTACCAACTTGAAGTTAGCTCCCTTGCAATAGATCTAGACATCCTATGTGCGGATCGTAATACTGAAGATATGTGTATTCATACACTTGACTTTGTTATAATCCTTGCCGCAGTGTTTGGATCTTCTGGAGCCTGTTAGTGTGGGGATATCCGTATCAGCAGGTTGTTACAGTAGTCTAGCCTGTATAAAAGTGATTGTACGGGTGCTGATAGTGCATTCACCATCAGAAGGTGACGTATGTTTCCGATGTTCCTCAAAAGGTAATAGTTATAAAGACATGAGTAGTTGACATGAAACGTCATAGTCTGGAATCAAGTTGGAATGTCTGATTTGTCGACAGAAAGATCTTTAGTTTGAAGCTTGTGAAGTCTGGGTGATAGCCCAAGGACAATCGCCTGTCTTGTCCTCATTCGGCTGCAACTTGTTACCAGACATCCAACGCTTCACCTCGGATGTACAAGGTTCAATGTTCCTAACAGCAGCTTGCTGATGTGACTCGTCGAGGGAAAGACATCAGCTGTCAATCATCAGCATAAAAGTGATGGAGGATACTGTGCTGATTGATGACGCCAGAAAGTGAACAAGTATACAGAGAAAAAGGTCCGGCCCTGAAACAGATCCTTGGGGAACTACCCATGTTTTTTTTGTTTTATTTTTAAGGGACTCCCCATGTTAGCTCAACACATTCAGACTAGGTGTTCCCAATAATCACACACTGTATCCTGCTTGTCAGATATGAGGAGAACCATGACAGAGATGTACCATGGAATCTGAGGGCACACTGTAAAGGTCTCAGAGGCTTCTGGTGATGAACCGCGTCTACTGCTGAAGAAAGGTCCAGCAATACCAACAGAGAAACATTGCCATTGTCAACAGTCATGAAAATGTCTTTCAGAACACAGTTCAATGCTGTCTCGTTTCCTTGAGCAGTTCTGTAAGCTGGCTGGTATCTATACCTCCGGTTGTTCTCAACTGCTCCATTAGTCTCTGTTTGGCCGCTATTTTCAGCATGTGTTTGTGACGGGTGCCACTGTTGGGGGAGGATACGTTCACCTTTTCACAAACTCCGTAAACACATGACCATGACATAGTTGGAAACGTACAATCGGCTTTAATTTTGATTTCTCATGACTTTGGTAAAAGTTTTTATTTACATATCCGGAAATTGACAGCGTAGTTAAAAAGAAGGTTGATAAAATGTCTTACACAGACGGAGATTGGCCGTATACTTTATTAGGAGGTCGATAGCAAGCTTTACATATCCAGCAAACTTTATAAGACGTTTTATAACAAGGTTGACAGGGTGTCATCACTGGTTCTCGGTAATCCATTCGTGTGGTTTCCGTTGCAGTTTTACCTTTTGCGCCCAAGGGATCTTGGCAAAGGATGGCACTGGCGTTGGCCATATTTTCCATATATAAAGATTGACGTCATGCTTTGTAAGGCTGATAACATGTCTAGAATGATGTGCCCCATAGTCTGATTAAATCAATCCCCTTCGCCGCATGTTCTTAATGGAAATACCTGCCCAACTCGTCATGTGTTTCTGATAGGTGTGACTGCAAAACTTAATCAAACTTGTATATTGTGATCTTGTCCCTACATAACTAATTCAATTTGCTTAAGCGTAACCATAAGTAAAACGTTGGCGTCTCCATTGAACTTGGTTCACCAGACGGCCTAAGTCTTAAGGAGTATCCAAAGGACTTACAGTTCGTTTAATAGAACACAATGTAGTCCGCCTTTCGGATTTTCTAGACTTTACATGGTATATGGGCAAAGAAAAACAACAGACAGGGCTGTCGGGCATCCGCTTTGATGGAGATCGGGGATGCTCTGGTGCTACCGTAAACAACTTGAAAATGTTTGTGGCATAATATCCGCTTCGGGACATACAAGACAGAAATGTAATCTTAAATGCGTATCTCTCTTCGAGAAGCAGTGATCACCAAGATAAAAGTATCACTGCTTGAGGTGATCTAGACCAGCCAATTTCCTGGTGTCTCTGGGCGTTGACGAAACTGTTGTTAGGGCTTTGTGTGAAAAGTGTGATTTAACATTACTCCCGACATTTCCTGGTTTGCTCTGCCTTAACATTAACATTGGTATAACCTTTAATCCTTAATAGGATTTGCACTGATCCTCAGTGATGTGGGCTATCATTGGTTGGTGCGGGTGACCATGACGTCTAAGACGTAGCAATTCGCTGTCTTAACTTGCGTATTTGGCAAGCAGGGATCCTTTGATCCCAGACCCATCCCGATTATAGTTCATGGCTAGTCAACTCCATAGTTGTTCTCGTGGGATTTACCGAAGTGGTGAATGTCGAAAACCAGAATTGCGTTGGCTTTCCTTCATTCAAGGCGTTGAAAATTGAACTCACCCACCCACACCATAGCAGGGGCGGCGGGTGGCCATTCGACTGAAGAGCCGCAATTTTCTGTGAAGAGATTATATTTCTAGGTGTGCGAGCACCATACCCGTGTTCGTGGATTTCACCGAAGTGGTAAACGTCTGAGACCTGCATCACTTCGGGATTTCCCCCCACATTAAGCTGACACGCTGTGATATAACTGGAATACTGTTAAAAGCGGCAGTAAACCTCACACACTAATTAACGCGTAGGTAATTCAGCCTGAACTTCATACATTTACCCATTAGGGAATTCAAACCCCGCAGTAACGAGTGAACGTTTTACCTATTAACCATTTTAAGTGTTTTTGTGATAAAGGTGAGATCTTATTTATAAATAACTAAAACGGTAGTTAGGGTAAAAGTGTTTCACAAGTGTAATGCACGAATCAGTTGTCATTATTTCTGGTCTGCTGACTAAACACGTATCGGATGAGTAGATCGCACAGCGTTTGTGATTTGTCTAAATTGCTGGCAGCTGTTTCAAAACTTTAAATAATATTATGAAGCCCGTGCATGCTACATTTATTCTTCAGATATCCTATTGGAACCTCGCAAAGTTGATATGATCACTACACTACGGACATTGTTTTAGTGTTTAGTTAAATATAAACGTCAGAGATTATTATGAACTCGTCTAGACCCTTACTCCATAGCCTGTGTCCTGGATCCTTTGTGGCCCGGTCCTAACAATACGCTACCGAAAATAGACGCCCATACTTCTAACGCCGTATGAAGAATCCTTCTTTCAGATGAATACATGACACTTCTTTATGGATAACAAGTTTTATTCTTTGTAACGACGTTTCAGAGCTACTTTTTTTCCCTTCATCAGGTGAAAACTAAGTGACCGTGTTTAGTTAATCGTCTTTGAAATGTTTGCAATCAACTATTCAACAGACACAACGCCTTGAGTAAGGATGCCGTAAAATGCGACTATGCTTGTCGTAAGAGGCGACTGACGGGATTGGGTAGTCAGGCTCGCTGACTTGATTGATGCATGTCATCGATCTCAATTGCGTGGATCGATGCTCATGATGTCAATCACTGGATTATCTGGTACAGGCTCGAATATTTACAGACCGCCGCCCTATAGCTTGAATATTGCTGAGTGCGGCGTTAAACAACAAACCAACCAACATTAAGTAAGGATTTGCTTTTTTCTTGCTTTTATACCATTACATAAACGTCAAAGACAGAGAACTACCAGTCTCGATTACCCCTCAAACATGCTCCATTATCGCAATGGCCAAACAGCGCGGAAAACCATACGAGGGGGTCTCTGAACATCACTGATTAAGCCAAGTGCCCCCTGAAGAGGCAAGCAAGTCCTGCAGCCAGGTATACTGTATATACGGTTATACAATCGTTAGGTGTCGGCAGCTTGGCACTTATTTTATTGAGAGAGAAAACTGACTTAATCAGCAATGTACCATGGTATTTTCTCAACAGTGCTTACGTACGTGTGAAAGACAATATATTCAGCGACAGAGCAAACCATTCGACAGTTTTGTCTCCACGTGAATCTATGTAGAGAAACACATTACATACTTGTTACATGGCCTACCGCACGTAAAATTGTGGTCAGTCTACATGTAAACGTGCCGATCACGTTCTTCATCAATTTATGGTTCATCACGGAACCCTTCTTTGTATTAGGCTGGTTCTGATGCTATCAAGAACCAAGACAGCTTCAGCCAAGACTAATCCCAAAGTCCACTGGAAATCGTTTAGTTAAATCTAGGGTTCTAGGAGTTCAGGGTTTTACCATTCCACTAGTCCCATTTACTGTGATTAAATCTTGATTGATGGTAACGGTTTCAGATCGTATGTCTGAGAAGATAGGCTAGAATCCAATAACCATTACCTCAGTCAAAACATTATAGATGTATGAGAAGTAATATTTTTCCTCGGTCTAGACAGATAAGAAATATTACCCTATCTACCACTTACCATTACCCTTTGTATTTGTATAATTGAATCACAAATATGTGTTTTTTTATCAGTGTGAGACTAATAAATAGGAGTATGACTGTCTATAATGAATAGATCTGTTAGTCTAAAATCGAATAACAACGTTTATCATTGCTATTGACGTAAATATATCAACTGATTCGGCTGAATTATTTGAAAAAGATATGATGTAAAGCTACTATTAACAAGTGTGAATCTACAATGAACGCAACTGAATTATTTACGCCAAAAGGTTAAAGCTATGAGTATAACTGACCAAGTTAATCAACTTGGAGATAACTTGTTAAAGTCTTTAATACGATATAGAAACTTTAATCAAAACACGTGAAATATGTCTATATTTGACACATTGCATATTATGAACACCATTGTACAACATTGTCATATGACGTCATTCCCGCTATAGCCTCGTGTTTATGTAATACCATCAAGGAATGCTACTGTCGATATTTCTTTCTCCATAGCCATTTAACTACTGGAGGCAAGCTACTATAGGTTTTTTAGAGTCCTAAGTTTATGCATTGTCAAGGACGATGACACAGGATGGTGGGTAAATAACTACAGTAAACTACGGTTATAACGAACTCAAGGGGACTACTAATTTTAGTTCGTTATAACCGTAATTCGTTATAAGCATATATACAGCAAAACTACAGCATATTGTCGGGACCAAAATTTAGTTCGTTATATCCGTTAGTTCGTTATAAGCGTGTTCGTTATAACCGTAGTTTACTGTATGTGAATTCGTTGTGATGCATTTGTGAGTGAGTTGGGATTGACACCGCTTTTAACAGTATTCCAGTTATATCACGGCGTGTCAGCTTAATGTGGGAGGAAAGCCCAAAGTGATGCAGGTCTTAGACGTTTACCACTCTGGTTCGCCCCAATTATGTTTCTATGTTTCTCAGCACCATACCCGTGCTCGTGGATTTCACCGAAGTGGCAAACGTCTAAGACCTGCATCACTTCGGGCTTTCCTCCAACATTAAGCTGACAAGCCGTGATATAACTGGAATTCTGTTCAAAGCGGCAGTAAACCTCACACACTGATTAACGAGTAGGTAATTCAGCCTGAACTTCATACAATTACCCATTAGGGAATTCAAACCCCGCAGTACCTAATAACCATTTTAAGTGTTTTTGTGATAAAGGTGAGATCTTATTTATAAAAAACTAAAACGGTAGTTAGAGTAAAAGTGTTTCACAAGTGTAATGCGCGAATCAGTTGTCATTATTTCTGGTCTGCTGACTAAACACATATCGGATGAGTAGAATAGGAACTGGAATACTGTTAAAAGCGGCGTTAAATCCAACTAACTCACTCACTCTTGTCTATGAACAGGTAGAACAATCATCTTAAACGCCGGAAATGCGTCCCTATGATCGTGAGTTCGAATCTCGTTTGTCAGCAACAAACCGTACTCGTGGGTTTCACGAAAATAGAAAACATCTGCGACCTGCATCACTTCGGGCTTTCCTCCCACACTTAGCTGACACACTGCGATGTAATTGGAATACTGTTGAATAAACCAAACGCACCAACTCGCTTTTCTCTCATACAGGGAAAGCAAATTAGAGTTAAATTATTGCCCCAGTTGGTACATGTACATCTGCGTCCCCTTGGGTTAGCGTCCCTCATTAATCTGACACGCCATACTTATAATATTCAACAATACATTTAATAACTCGGCACAAAGAAGGTTATTTGAATAGATGGAATATCATTTGGAGTTGATTTCATTCAATAAGCCATAGATAGAAAGAAGAGAATGGCTTCCTGACTCACATACGGTGTCAACAATGACAGCAGTGCATACAAGATACGCCGTGCATTCTGATATCACTAAACAACAAACACCAGACGGTTTAAGGGTTCAACTGCTGGTCAATGCATAGGAAATCGATAGCAAACATGACACTCCCCACTAACATCTGTACCTGATAGTTATTATAGACAGCCTTATTAGAGATAGTAACACGGATAGCCAATATCTTCACGTGGAACCCGCCGAGAGAGCATATGACACCCGGAGTTCGCCAGGAAGATGGGAATATCATCGCCTCCAGTTAACAGCTGTCATGTTTGATTTGGTGTTAGGTTGTAACGGACAACTATCCGTTGAGCGATGTTCCATCACACAGTGAAGTGTCCGACAACCGGCTTTGATGATGATATTTTTATATTTTTAAAGTATTTTTTTGTTTTTTGTTTAACGCCACACTCAGCAATATTCCAGCTATATGACGGCGGTCTGTAAATAATCGAGTCTGGACCAGACAATCCGGTGATTGATATCATGAGCATGCGTCCACGCAATTGGAATCGATGACCTGCATCAACCAAGTTAGCAAGCCTGACCACCCGATCCCGTTAGCCGCCTCTTACTACAAGCATGGTCACCTTTTACGGCAAGCTGGGGTTGCTGAAGACCTATTCTACCCTGGATCTTCACGGGTCTCATGCTCATGGCGTTACATTTCCTAGCATATTAGTGGATCAATAAGCATTTGTGATGTATAGTCAGTTCCTTTGTGATGATAAAACCCGATACTATCATCTCATCCTACCGGGTACCCATTCGTTGCAATTTCCGGGTAACAACGACCGCCTCCGTGGTCTAGTGGTAGAGCGTCCGCCCGGAGAGCGGAAGGTCCGGGGTTTGATCCCCGACCACGTCATACCAAAAGACGTTAAAAGATGGTACTTGTTGTTACCCTGTCTGGCGCTCGGGATTAAGGCGCTAAAACAAGGACTGGTCGTCTCGGAGTCTGTATACTGTGTCTGTGTGGGGTATTCATGTTAAACTGGGGCATGGTATCTCAGTGAGCTAGCACTATAAATCGGCATCAGTCCGGACTAGTACAAGCAGCCACACAAACACACACACACGTACATGCACGTCGCTATATAAGTGCAATAATCTTGGACGCGACGTTAAACCCCATTTCACCTCACCTCCAGGTAACAACGTTAACCTGTCTTGGTAGACACCTCAAGTTTCACAGCCCGTAATGGTGTGTGGGTCAAAGTCGAAGCCCCAGAATTTCTCGGTGTCAAGCTTACTCAGCGCGGACACCCACCTACCTCCCAACCTCCGCCAGCGATGTTCAACTTCAACTGATTTGTTATCTGTGAGCCGTGCGCAGGACTACAAAAGATAGAACCTTCACAATATGTAAACCATAAACGTTCGTATTATAGACACGATGGAATTGCATTGAATATGAAAGACGCGCACAAGTCAACACACAAGCATATCGCCTCTACTTAACGTGTATGTGACCCATAAACACAACTATATTTCAGACACGAGGGAGATTGAATTTGCGGTCAGTTACGTGAATTCAAGGTTTCACAGGAGTCTAGGAATTTTCATTCCAAATTCACTAAATCATACATTATTTGCTTGACTCAGTACAAACTTCTTCACAACAACCAAGGTCAACATGGGCTAAATCCGAATTATGTACATATTTTTTTCCATTTAAACACATCAATTACATTAAAAAATACTAAAAGTTTAAAGCCAGACATGCTTGCACTTTTAACCCCGTGTGATTTACCATAAGCACCAATTGGTATACCCTTGACACACTGATCATCCCTTCGAGATCATCTTGATTCGCTCTCACTTCCTCATTTGCGAATTATTCCGCCTGTTAACCTCGGGTAAATATCCCTTGAAGCAAAGCTGGGACTTGTTCTGCCCAAGACTCGTATCATAGAACAATTCGTCAGTGTGCTGGTCATGACAAGCTTTAGTCAGATACGTACTGAGTTTGATATCTGACCCTGGATGATTCAAACGCCCCAGGTCGCGTTGTATCATTCCTCAGATATACGACCAATGTTCTGACCACAAAGTAATTTAATTAACTAGAACAATTTACACCTGCCTTGTGCCATTTACCATACGATGGAATATATACCAATTTGATCAGTAGAAAGGTTGTATGTGATACACCATGAGTGCATTCGGCATCACAACTAATGATACTCTGGATGATCAATTCCGAAATATAAGTCTTGCGATAACTGAACGCGATATAAGAATACCCACCCTGCCCGAGGGGTAGCGAAGATAATGTCAGGCAACACGTGAGCGAGCTTTATACCGCTTCTATTCCAACCCTCTCACGACACGAATAGGTTCATGTAGTGTATCGACGAGGAGGCACGATGCAGAGCGTACAGCGTAACGAACCAACGCTTTAACCGCTAGGCTACGCCAATATTCTCCCATCCTACCCCGACACACCCTTAGCCCCACCCAAACATCCGAGGTCACATGTGAATGTGAGCGGGCGTGCTGGTGTCTGTCATATCTACGTTAAGTTGACAGCGCGTATGCATCCACACATTGATAATAGGTTCGAGTCCCAACATGGTTTATAACGACCACTGTGCTAAAACACTTATTCCACTTCCATATGAGTGAGTGAGTGAGTGAGTATTGTTTTACGCTGCTTTTAGCAATATTCCAGCAATATCACGGCGGGGGACACCAGAAATGGGCTTCACACATTGTACCCATATCGGGAATCGAACCCGGGTCTTCGGCGTGACGAGCGAACGCTTTAACCACTAGGCTACCCGACCGCCCTACACCCATATGAACTCTACCACTATATAGATCATTTTCTAAATGTATCGTCGTGATTAATGTTTTACTTTCATCTTAATTGGTTTTTTTCATTATCGGAAGCAGCAGATTAGGGTCATCACAAGTGACATCCAGTCAAGCGCATGCCACCTCCCTCTCTCTGGTAGCTTATATTCCCTGTGCTGTCAAACAGCCATTTCATGTTATGATATGTTCAAATTAACATTCCGTTTTTAAATTCTTCCACATCACATACAAAGAGCTCTGTATTGAACGTATGTTGCGTGTCGGCGCAATACAACCACAGAGTCTAGATCTGTCTGATTTTCATTCAAACTCTGCAGTTATTATCCATGAGATCCCGAATGTCACAGGCAGTGTTACATGTATAACGATATTTCCCATTTGCATTTAGCAATCAATCAAATTTATTCTCTGAACCACCAATGGTGGTACATGAGCAAATACATATATACATTATTATACAGCGATTAGCATTGTAAATTAATAAGTGAGTCAGATATGTATCGTTCATGGGTTCGAGTCCCCAAGCATCAAGCAAGTTGATTTTTCATGCAGACATGTCTTGCTAACTGGGCCATGTGTAAGGAGCTAAGCTGCGTTTAGCATATTCCATGCCAACAGTCGTTCACTGATCAAGATTCCAGATCGAAGACAAAAAGGGGTACGCGTGTTGGGAAACTAGTTAGTCTCCCCTAGAAAACACCTCCGTCTTTTGTTTGCGAACTGAACTGGATTGAAGTATATCTCGCTCTAGGTACGTGATTAAAGTACAGTAAACTACGGTTATAACGAACTCAAAGGGACCACTTATTTTAGTTCGTTATAACCGTAGTTCGTTTTAAGCATATATGCAGCATATATACAACAAATGGCCGGGACTAAAAAATAAGTTCGTTATATCAGTCAGTTCGTTGTAAGCGTGTTCGTTATAACAGTAGTTTACTGTAAGTGGTTTGTATGGAGATTGTGAAGATATGTTCTGGGTTGCAGCTAGTTGGGGATGTTGGGGTTCACTCTTAATGGATGATGCGTAGCGGTGCATACCACGGTGGTGAAACAAGCAATACATCACTGAGAGTAGACGATGAACTGATGGAGGGATACGATAACCGCAGTTTGACATGAAGTTCGCATCATTCAAATATACATCTGGGAAAAGGTTGAGCGCCACCCCTTCTTTAATGACATATCCCGAAATATCTACATTTGATATTCGGGCCCCAGCACTCTCAACACACGCACGCACGAACGCGCGCAAGCACGCACACACGTGAAGTTTACATGTCGTGAAAAGCTGGACTACTGTTCACCCATCTCGCTCACATCGATATAGTAGTGTTCTCATTTTGATAAAGGCCCCACTGTTAACTGTTGTAATGTCGACGGAGGGACATTGCATGTTTCTGAAGTTGATCGCCAGTACTGACTCGTATCTTATGATGAGACGCGAAACAGAGGAAGCAATGGAAAATCCGGTCTCATTCCTCGCGACATGTGACAGTTCCACGGACAATAGACAGTCGAATTCATTTTTCTGTATTTCAATATCAGCATGCCATTTTGAAAACAAAAACAAATGAGGTTCACCAGAAACATCAAGACAGGATACACATTTTACATAACATGACGATTTTATGTGGAAATATGTAGAAAACGATGTTATCTTTTTTGCAGGTGTATATATAGTAAAAAACTTGGGAGGTCCTGTGGACGATATGAAAAACACATCTGTACTTCGAGACAAGCGTGGTGATCCTTCCCAAGCACCATAAGCAATTCAAAGCCAGAGACAGTCTGGAATATTCACAGGGTGCCATAGGCCGTGAATGGCAAAATAGTCCTGAGAATTATATGAATGGTTCACTGAACGTCAGTAATGACACCAGGTGTTTGCGAAAAGGACAAGCATGTCCCGCCCTCCTGAGCCACTCACACAAATTTCCTAAAAGAAAGTGTATGTTGCCTAACGCCGCACCAAGAATACCCCTACCATTCGACGGCGGCATGTAATCAATCGAGTCTGTGTAAAAATGCCTCGCCGTCAACCATGCATTGAAACTAAGTGGCGGTGTTTAAGGAGGTGTGAACACTCCCCGTTATAGTCACAGTATGGGACAGCTCACTAAGAGGTGATTTTGATATTTTGGATCCCTGCCCCCTCTGTTGAATGTGATTGATCCGCCCTTGACCGCGCAAGCAACGCGTCTGCAATAACATTTCCGGATGGACTTAACTAGGACTTTGATCTTCAACCCTTGATTGAAAAGCTAAGCTGTTAGCAAAATGTATCTTTCCGTAAATCTGAATGAAAATGTGCTCCAGTGTATCTGAGGATTTAAGAAATGTGTACGCAATGAGTTGGAGACATGCTGCTCTGCCTGAAGGGAAAATGCGCGATTAGAAAATGGAAATAATCCCTCTTGTTGTACAGTGGCTGCCATCAATCTGCTTATCTCTGCAGATCCACAGTAAACATCAACGTCAGAGGTTAACCAGTCTCGATTATCCACCGGATAGAGATTCCACTGGACGTAAATGGCAAAATAACTGAAAAACTTATGTGTAGATTACTGAAAATCAGTGATGAAACCCCAGATGTTCGAGATGTAAAAAAAATAATTTTGTAGATATAGTATGCACGAAACCAGCTGTTACAATGCATCGGTAGCGGAGTATTGATGTTACGAATACTGTTCTCTTACTGTTCTGTTGTGCGAATAGTGGCTATTCAGTAACTATCTACACTTTGTTTATTTGTTTGATGTTTAACGCCCGACTCAGCAATATTCCAGCTATATGACGACGGTCCGTAAATAATCGAGTCTGGACCAGACAGTTCAGTGGTGGACATGATGAGCATCGATCCACGCAATTGGGATCGATGACATGCATCAACCAAGTCAGCGAGCCTGACTACCCGATCCCGTTAGCCGCCTCTCACGACAAGCCTAGTCGCCTGTTACAAGCATCGGTTGCTGAAGATCAATTTTAACCCGGATCTTCACGAATGTCCACCTACTCAAGAAACAAGAGATTATATACAAGTTCTGGTGTGGACGTTACCCTCATAAATGTATACCCCTGTAGGCATTGTGATGATCGGTTGTAGGTACTCGAGATTAAAACATATTATTTTCATTTTTAAGTTGATTGTAACTTTAGACACAGAATCAGTAATGAATTATCGAGATGATTTATTCTAAACTACCATCACTCTTGGCATCAATCTCTTGTATATCCTACGTAGGGCTTACTATCTCCTACGTAGGACTTAGTATGGCCTAGAATCACTATCTTCTACGTAGGAGATACTAAGTCCTACGTAAGAGATAATAAGACAAGAAAAAACTTTAACCGTGGCCCCACTCCGCTTCCGTAGTATTTGATGTTCAATGGCAAGCATGGGTTGTTAAAGACCTATTCTACCACGGATATTCACGGGTCGTGACCCACATTAATTACTTTTACTAATTTGCACAAATGAAGAAAATAAATAAATAATATGCACATTTTCGAGACCTTGGGATTAAATCGTTTAATAACAATGTATTCTGTTAAAAATAGACCGCCTCTGTGGTCTAGTGGTAGAGCCTCCGCCCGGAGAGCGGAAGGTCCGTGGTTCGATCCCCGGCCGCGTCATACCAAAAGACGTTAAAAGATGGTACTTGTTGTTACCCTGTGTGGCGTTCGGCATTAAGGGGCTAAAACATGGACTGGTCGGCTCGGAGTCAGTATACTGTGTCTAAGTGGGGTATTCATGTTAAACTGCGGCATTGTATCTCAGTGAGCTGGCACTATAAATCGGCATCATAGTACAAGCAGCCACACAAACACACACACGTATCATGGACGCGACGTTAAACCCCATTTCAACTCACCTGTTAAAAATCATTACAAACTTGTTAAACGGAAAAATAGATTTGTGCCATATGTTTCTTTTCGAACAAAAAAGTACACTAAATTGAACTTTTTTAAGCATTCTTTGCAATGATGATACATTACAACCAATTCTGATTATGTTCTGTAAACTCCTAAGCAACAGTTTAATGTAGAATAACAATTTAATTCAACCCCCCTCCTCCTCCAAAACATTAAATTAAATCTTCACATAATAACCTAAAAGAAAACGTTGACGTCCTCAAACTCGTTAATCAATGACGTAGCCGGTGGGGATGCAGCCCTATCGAGAATGTCGAAATGACAGCTTTTTCACTCAACGCTCTCTTACCCTAGCATGGACGTCTTGAGGGTAAACATGTGACAGGAGTCATATTCGTAGAGCTGAGCCATAAATATCCTGAATCGGTGATTTTGTCGGATGAATCCTGAAAATGGGTCAATCACCTGATTCCCCACCGCCAACTTTATAATTAGGAATTAAGATTTGTATCTCCTATCTTGATTGGTGCCTTATACTGCCTTTGAAATAAAACTTCATCATGGCAGACCACAGGCCGTGTCTGAAACAGATAAATAGTTTTTAAAACGACAAAAGCCTTTCCTATTCATAAGAAATCTCTGCATCATCCCGAGTCCTTTGTACGATTCCGACTATATCATAAAATCCATGAATCACTATCAAATGTTGATGATACCTCCGTGTGCCTATCCTGTGCCATCATGGCACCCGTCCAAACACATGCAAAGGCAAGTCAACTATTCATCTTAACAAACGCGGGACATATGCATCGATGGCGGAACAACTTCGGGGTATATGGATACATATGCAATCTGGTCACATCTCGGACTTAGTGTTTACTAAGCATCTTGACCATCCGACCCCCATTTAAGTCAACTATATTACGATGGTTGATTTTTTACACATCGAAAAGAACATACGGACGAGTACGGGTGTAAGGATATCTACCACAGTTCGGCCATCAATATTCATTGACTATTTGAACAGACAATGGATTGACATGGCAGATCATGTTCACTCCGAATGACAATGCAAGTTGGAACAATGCCTGTTATTTAGTTATGTTGAGAGTATACATAGTGAAATTTCCATTATGTTACCATGGTGATACTAAACATATTGACAGCAGGGATAACTCTACAGGAATCCGCTTCTTCTGAACAATCTTTCTGCAGATAAAACGGAATTCATGTCAAGGAATTCTAATCGTTCGGAAGTAATCAGTTGGGATATCCAAACGACAGGACACTGCCATATTGTCAGGATTGTATTTTCTGCTCTAGTAGCACCAAGCAATTGTTCTGGGGGGACAAGCAGGAAACTGGGCGACGTTTAATCTGAATGTGTTCTATTGTTGTGAGACACCTGCATTCGAATTTCCATAACAAGTATGCTAATAGGAGCACAAGGACAACTTCCCTGTGATAAATCCAATGAGTATTATAACCCGGTGAGGTGAGGTGAAATAAGGCTTAACGTCGCGTATAACATTATCACACTTATATAGCGACGTGCACGCATGCAATCACGCTTTCTCATGCGCCCAGACTTTTTCTCCTTTACCACCATAGTAGTTCTTTTTTTAGAAATAGATGATGATGATGATGATGACGTTGATGATGATGATGATGATGATGATGATGACGACTAATGCCGGTGTGGTAGTGCTATCCCACTGAGATACCATGCGGTAGTTTAACACGAATACCCCACTCAGACACAATGTACTGACTCCGAGCCGACCAGTCCTTGTTTTAGCCCCTAATGCCGAGCGCCAGGCAGGTAGGTGTCTGTTGGTGTGAAGCGGTCGGGGTCAACAGCATTGCTTTCTTTTTAATATTTTTTGTGCATTTCTTATTAATATTTTAAAATTTATTCAATTTGTCTGATTTAATTTATTGTACAAATAAAGAGAATTGTACACCTTGAATTATTTTTTAGATTTATCGTGTTATATTCTTTTCTTTTTTATTAATATATTTATTTTGCTGTTAATCACTGCAGTTGCGATTTAAATGTTAATTATTGTATTCTATCCATGTCTCTTGTCTGTCCCGTTCCCCCCCCCCCCCCTCTCTCACACACACACATACATACACAAACACTCTCTCACACAAACACACACACACACTCTTTCTGTCACACACATACACAAACACACACTCTCTCACACATACACATACACTCTCTCTCTCACACACACATACACACACACACTCTCTCTCACGCACATACACACACACACACACTGTCTCACACAAACACACACACACTCTCTCTGTGTCACACGCACACTCTCTCTCTCACACACATACACACATACACTCTGTCTATCACACACATACACAAACACACACTCTCTCACACATACACATACACTCTCTCTCACACACATACATACACACAAACTCTCTCTCTCTCTATCTCTCACACACAGTCCCCGAGGAACTTCTCCCTGTTTCCTGGTTACCGTTGATACTATCCACAAAACATCCTCACCAAACGCAATACTCCCACCGTCCCCATTCAAACAACCCTCCTCTCCCTACCAGCCAATACGGCGCTGCCGTCACACGCCTTGTCACTTGGCAGTGTGAGTTTCAGGATTGATTTACACAGTCCGCTGTTACGCCAGCGTAGTTTCACGTCAATAACGTCGCAGTGAGGACCTCACTGGCGGAGTGTTGATACTGTCGGCGGGGATGATAGCAACTGTTGCTGTAAGTACCAACACTTTCTATGAACATACCGCATTAGTTGTATTCGCCTTACTCAAAGCTTGACATTTCCATTAACCGCATACCGAGTTGATGATATGACTGATCAGCTGTGGATACAGACATACCACAAATAGTCATCTGTGTGTATCTTGGAGTGATCTGAACGTTCTTTTAAATGTTGATTAGTGCTGGTAAGTGTAGTAATGTTAATGGTCAAAGTGATTATGCAATCAAACAATACAAATTGTTTCAAGCGTTGGTTCGTCACACCGAAGTCCGAGTTAAATTCATACGTTGTGTAAAACCAATTCTTGATGTCCCAGAGGTGATCAAGATGCATTATTGCTTTTGGTGACTTTAGATTTAAAACTTGTTGTTTGAAATGTGTAGTAACGTCCACCCGAGTCACTTTCATAAAGGAATTCAATTGAAGACACAATATTTTTAGTGCCGACTATTTTATCATACTGTTAACATACTCACTACTAAGAGAAACGCGAACTGTAGAAACATATAGAGAAGTATGTTCGTTAAAAAGAGATGTTTCCAATGTTTACAAATTAATGACAAAACCAACAATCAGTCGAGTGTTACCACAGGGTCTTTATTCAAATCAAGATATGCTACACGTGATTTCCAAACTTTACACGCAAAAGCTGCACGAGACAAATGGTGCATCTTGAGTCATGGATTTATGACGTCACAGGTGATGCGTTCATGAGCGTCGTTTCACACAACAAAAAGTGTGGTCGTTTGTGCATCGAACCAATCTAATATCGCTTGAATATGCGTGATTGTTCATATATTTACCAACATTATGGTATTCACGTTTCTTTTGGTTATTTGTAGTGAGTATATATATATAGTATTTATCTTCAGATAATATCTGATTCTGTATTGGAATTATCACCTATAGGTGGTGACAATAATATGTCTCACATTCGTTCACAATATCGCTTCTTCTCATACCTGTACTAGACGTCGGAATAACATCGATGCGTGTTACACAGGTAACTTTTCGCATTTAACTATACAATGAGTAAGAGAGTTGGAGTTAACGCCGCTTTTAACAGTATTACGGTTATATCGCGGCGTGTCAGCTTGATGTGGGAGGAAAGCCTGAAGTGATGCAGGTCTCAGACGTTTACCACTTCGGTGAAACCCACGAGCATGGGTATGGTGCTGACAAACCTAGAAACATAATCGGGTCGAATTCGGGTTCGAACCCACAAACATAGCTTTCTGGCGTGCCCAAGATACGCAACTCTGCCCAGCGAATCGCGGCGCCTTAGACGACTGGGCCACCCGTGCCCCCTTAACTATACAGCTGGTCCATCACATTAGCCTATTCCAGCAATATTAAAAACCATCCTTACCTCCCTCAGTTACACAACAAACATATACATAAGGCCATATTGTGTTCATCTGTGATTCAAATCGAATTGTGGCTCTGTGTTCTTGCCCCAGTAAAGCTTTAAGAAAAATATGGTAGACATGTAGAAGACATTTCCAAATTTGACGCAGTGACAACAATACTGCCTGTTACAAGTCCCTATTTTGACTTGTTCCACATGTTCCCGCGTTATTTCAGTTGAATAATTGACTTGCCTTTGCATGTATTTGTGACTGGATCACCGATGGGGCAGGCGGATATGCTCACCTTTTCAGGAACATCTAGTATCATCTCTATTTGATCGTGATTCATAAACACACGCTTTTGATAGAGTCGGAATCGTAAATTGACTGTTTGTCAGAAGAGATTTTTTTATAAATTTCGAAATGTATTGTCGCTTTAGTTTACGTTCTTTATTGGCAAATAGAAACCGACACCGAAGTACTTGTCTAGCTGTATCAAGTGGCAACGCATTAGCTTTACCAATTCATGTCCCTGTGACGTGCAATATCGGCATGATATCATTTTCAATTTTGATCAAACTGAACGTCCCTTTTACACAGCGATACAGTATTGGTAGAGAATATGCGTAGGTAATTTCGTTTAGCATGTTACTTTCTATCTTTATATCATTCCCCGCCCTTGTGAAGTTTTATGAATATATACTACTAAAAAACGTTAATTAACACAAGATGTATTCAAGCGGCTGCAGTTGTTCTGTCATGCCATTACTCATTAACGAAATTCATATGACAACATCGGGTATTCTTTAACTTTTTTTAGTAGTATCTATAAAAATGATAACTTGTAAGAAATTCTTCTTTTAAATCGAGGATATATTATATTCAACCTCTTCAACCATTTATTGACTATAAATATTCAGACTTAACACAATTACGTTAAATATACTGTTTATATATAACCTTTCCTGACACCATGAATACCTACTACAGGAGCATCCTCGTTTTTGAGTGCAATGGAATATATCTGCATTAATATACCACATGTACGTGACAGTTATTGATGCGCTTAGATATGCATACATTTGTATAACTATACATACTGTTTGCCGGACAACTATCTAACATTGTTAGCACTGAGCACATCGTGAAACTCTCCACCGTGTCACGTGACTGATTTGGAATTCATGCGTTCTAATATTACGTGTGAAGGGATATTAGATGTAGTTTCCAACATACAGAATATATATTGGGGAGATTATGGATAGTACTAGGTCCGGGTTAGAATACGTCTTCAGCATTCTTCAGCCCATGCTTGCTGTAAAAGGCAACTATGCTTGTCGTAAGAGGCGACTAACGGGATCGGGTGGTCAGGCTCGCTGACTTGGTTGATGCATGTCATCGTATCCCAATTGCGTGGATCGATGTTCATGATGTCAATCACTGGATTGTCTGGTCCAGACTCGATTATTTACATACCGCCGTCATAAAGCTGTAATATTGCTGAGTGCGGTGTTAAACAACAAACAAACAAACAAACAAAACGGATAGTACTTGACATATATGCTACTCAAAAGCTGTTACGGATACAGCGATGATACGATACCACAACATTACAGCTCTATAATTGTCCTTGGTGTACTGATGAGATATGGAGTGAGTTGAGGTGAGGTGAGGTGAGGTGAGGTGAGGTGAGGTGAGGTGAGGTGAAATGGGGTTTAACGTCGCGTCCAAGATTATTGCACTTATATAGCCACGTGCATGTACGTGTGTGTGTTTGTGTGGCTGCTTGTACTAGTCCGGACTGATGCCGATTTATAGTGCTAGCTCATTGAGATACCATGCCGCAGTTTAACATGAATACCCCACTCAGACACAGTATACTGACTCCGAGCCGACCAGTACTTGTTATAGCCCCTTAATGCCGAGCGCCAGACAGGGTAACAACAAGTACAATCTTTTAACGTCTTTTGGTATGACGCAGCCGGGGATCGAACCCCGGACCTTCCGCTCTCCGGGCGGACGCTCTACCACTAGACCACGGAGGCGGTCAGATATGGAGTGAGTTCACTGAGAACTGTCCGATCTTGTGCGGTCCGGATTAACAGTGTTCAGATGTGTGTGAAATGTTGTGAGACTCCCTTCCCGACATGGGTACAATGTGTAAAGCCCATTTCTGGTGTCCCCCGCCGTGATATTACTGGAATATTGCTAAAAGCGGCGTAAAACCGTACTCACACACTCTTCGGGTAGTGTTATCGGGTTTGTTGGCCATCTGTTCCTTATACGTGAATATGATTTCGTTATATCCGTTGAAGCATGGAACTTTATAGAAGTTGATTTCATACGTGCCACCTTACCAACATAGCATCGGTAACCGAGGGGCTGCCACAATTCTCTGTGCAGAGTTACGTCCCTAAGACTAACCTGGATGCGCCGCTTGTGGTTTTCGATTTCCATATGATATTAGATTTGTCAGCACATTTCTGTTTTGCAGCGCAAAATATAACCAATAAAAAAGCCACAAAAAAAAGCGGTAAACACATTTCATTAATGATAAGAAAACTCTCCTAAAAGCAGTCCATTGTACCATATTCCGATTATATTATGACAGCCTTCGTGGTCTAGTGGCAGAGCGTCCGCCCGGAGAGCGGAAGGTCCGGGGTTCGATCCCCGGCCGCGTCATACCAAAAGACGTTAAACGATGGTACTTGTTGTTACCCTGTCTGGCGCTCGGCATTAAGGGGCTAAAACAAGGACTGGTCGGCTCGGAGTCAGTATACTGTGTCTGAGTGGGGTATTCATGTTAAACTGTGGCATGGTATCTCAGTGGGCTAGCACTATAAATCGGCATCAGTCCAGACTAGTACAAGCAGCCACACACACACACACGTACATGCACGTGGCTATATAAGTGCAATAATCTTGGACGCGACGTTAAACCCCATTTCACCTCACCTCCGGGTAACAACGTTAACCTGTCTTGGTAGACACCTCAAGTTTCACAGCCCGTAATGGTGTGTGGGTCAAAGTCGAAGCCCCAGAATATCTCGGTGTCAAGCTTACTCAGCGCGGACACCCACCTACCTCCCAACCTCCGCCAGCGATGTTCAACTTCAACTGATTTGTTATCTGTGAGCCGTGCGCAGGACTACAAAAGATACAACCTTCACAATATGTAAGCCATAAACGTTCGTATTTTCAGACACGATAATCGATAATGCAGTGCAATAATCTTGGACGCGACGTTAAACCCAACTACACCTCACCTCACCGATTATATTATTAACACATGTTAAGGAATCACTATCAAACAGTGATCATACCATGTTTTCGTGAAGAGGTGAGCCTCTCCTTCCCCACAGGGGGCAACGTGGTCATAAACGTCATAAACACATGCAAAGGCAAGACAATTGTTCAACTGAAAAGAAAACCACGGGACCATTTTGTTCAAGTCAAAATGGGGGATTGCATCAGACATAAATCTTGTCACCGATGCGTCAAATTTGGACATGTTCTCCACATAAAAAAATCCTATAAGCTGACAAAGCCGTATGGAAAAGTGCAAAATTTCAAACTTTCTTAACTAGAGACAACATCAGATTCAACTTTCAAACAGAGAGAACCAGAAAGCCTGCGGCATGGTATCTCAGTGTGCTAGCACTATAAATCGGCATCAGTCCGGACTAGAACAAGCAGACACACACACATGAATGCACGTCGCTATATAAATGCAATGATCATGGACGCGACATTGAACCCATTTTCACCTCACCTCACCTCACCTCTGTAATCATATTGGTTTGTGGTTCGTTGAGTACCCAAATCAGACAACAACAGGGTATGATTGGATCAAAGATCAGGCAGCTAGGTGGTACAAAGCGCTTCCTGAAACATTGATATAACACGGGTAGACACTTAAAGGCTATGGGCGTAAAATTACCCCCAAAGCAAAAGTCTCAATTATTATTTGCAAAATTACCCTGTAAACATCACCGTGGAAAGGTACCTCAGAAATCGGTGAATTATCCGAGGAATGTCCGCATATTTACCCTAAGATGAGATCAACAGTTATTTTGGCGTGGGTAATCATGGTGTTATCACTTAAGTGATCCATACAGGCAACAGTCACAGCTATATCGCGTTTAACGCCAAAAAGAATATGTTGCGTCGGATAACAGAGACTGCTTATTCTCTCGAATTTAATTAATTTAAAAATTATCAGAACTAAGGGAAAACCCATTCTGAACATCAAAACCTGGACTTGCATTGAATTTCCAAACAAATGTTGAGTAGTATAACAATTTCCTAACAAACGTTCGTTATTGTGCACTTTGCTTGGTTTTTATTCGTACGTAGGAAGTAGGATTCGTAAGGGAATATCTGTTATCTGCCACACCAACTCAAATTCTATCTCACATTTACAATATATTATCTTGGTTCGTGAATCACTTCTCTGTTGGAGCCACGATGAGACGGAAGTATCGTGTCAGATTTCGAAAAGTTTAGTATAGAACAGAAACAAGTTTAACCTTAGGCTAGTAATGTTACATGTGATACGTTCCAGAGGACGGTTTTCGTTTTATTTGTGATGTAGTTTTATATATTGATGCGTTCCCCTTGGCAAGGTCGATGGCATATGATGCATCACACGTATATGAGAAAAGAGAAAACCAAAGCATACTGTTGAAAGGGCACGTGTGGTCTAGTCGCATGAAACGTAGTATTTCGATTCACAGAGTCGTCTCCCCTTGCTACAAGGATCTGCTGATCCTTGGTATGCACCCTCTCTTAGCCAGAACACAAGTCCTTTGTTTGTCGTCACCTATGTGACATTATATACTCATGGACTAGTTCTAAAGGCGTGAACGTTCAGGAATTGTGGAAATTCGTTTTCTCCCACGTTTCTGGACTCGCGTAAATATAGCAGGAATACTGATCAATTCTCTAACTCACTAGAGTAGCATACACACCACACTCAGCATCGTCAGCGAACATTCCCTACATCAAGTGCGATTGGCTGACCAGACCAGACAGAACCTGAGCCCAAGACTAAGTCTTCATAACATTCATCCCAAATTGATAATGCTTTATCGTAGTAAGTTTATGACGTCATCAGACCCTGCGTTCACAACAAAGGCGTTACGCAGGCACTGATAGAGGGAGTTTCGGCACACTACTTTCCGATCGAAATCTCAAACTCTACACCGACCTGGTTTTTGCTATAAACGTCCCCATGCTTCAATCTATTGTCTGATTGACCCGCGAAGACCATTCGGATTTTCTCTTTCTATCTGACGTGGGCGGTCGGGTAGCCTAGTGGTTAAATCGTCGCTCGTCACGCCGAAGACCCGGGTTCGATTCCCGACATGGGTACAATGTGTGAAGCCCATTTCTGGTGTTCCCAGCCGTGATATTGCTGGAATATTGCTAAAAGCGGCGTAAAACAATACTCACTCACTCACTTTCTATCTGACACACGCCAGGAACTGCTGCACCAAAGCGAGTGAGCTCCTGAGCAGTTGCAATTACTCACTTCGGCCGTCGGCCAGTCTCGATTATCGGACGAAACAGATTTCACAGTGCGTAAAAGGCCAAAACGTGAAAACAATATGAATGGATCGCGGAAAAGCAGCAATCACACCAGGTGGTCGTAAAGAGGGTAAGCATGTTCTGTGCCAGTGGCACATTACTTGTTCAAAACTATTGGATTTTCATGATTAATGAACGTCTCCCTACACTATAACGCCGCGGAAACGTTTTGTACTTTATTGTAAATGTCAGTGTAACATAAATAACATCGCTGCGTGTATAATTCATAGTTTACTACTCCTGGGTCTGAATACTTGTAGTTCCCACACACTTGATTAGGAATTACACATTTACTGACAATTATTTTTTACCATCAATATGACAGACCCTGTCATGTGATTACATTTTAATCACCACAGTATAGAAAAGTCGTTGCTGCTAGTGTGCTGCTTTTTGGGGATGCTTGAAGTCACTTAAATCATCTTTTCAGTAATAGCAAATAGCCGAAAGCCGCATTTATCGATTTCCGCCAGGTGCTTCCGATGGAAATAGTTGTCCGACAAATATCACCTTTCAAGATGACATAACAGCTTGCTCATTTTTTTTCGTTCACGATTACACTTAAAGGTGTATTGCATGTATGGCGTCTGTTTAATACGGAATTAATGTCACCGAAAGGCAAATGTAACAATATCGCCAAAATATCAATGAATGAGTGAGTCAATGATGTTTTACGCCGAAATCAGCGATATTCCAGGGTAGAAAAACCAGACGTTGAGCAACGTCAGGGTACGATGCCATACATTAACCCGAACCGGATCTCTAATCCAGCGTATCAACACACACCTTTACATGCCTATGTAAAAAAATTAATCTTGCTTTCCGTGACGCACCGAATCTTAAACATTGCCTAAGGTTATGCCTTGTGTTCCACGGTATCCAATTATTATTAATTTATTCCATTCGTTACTGAACAGAAATAGTACAGATATATATTAAACCTGGGGCTGCAAAATTGGAACCCGGTCGTTCACACATTTTGTTTAAAAAAAAAACGGGTGGCCAAGTCATCTGAGGCGCCGCAATTCACTGTGCTGAGTTGTGTACCTTGAAAGCCATACACGATCGTGTCTTCCTTTGTTTTTTGGGGGGTGGGAGGGGGGGATGTCGTGTTCCTCATAGAAGAGTGACACCGTCTCGTTGTTGCCGTACTTGACTAAAAATATTCAACGTCAACGTCAGTAAATTATCAGTCTCGATTATCCGACCAAACAGATTCCATGGGAGTAAAAGGCAAATTAGCGGTGAAAATGACATGAATAGATCACTGAAAATGAGTGAGGACACCGGGTGTTCTCGAAAAAGGTAAGCATGTCCTGCCCTACCGGTATCACCCGCCGCATAAAATGACGCATCAGGCTAGAAAATCATCAAAACAGCTGACCAATCAGAGCCAAGTAAGCGTGATGTTATCATGGTTTTAGTGGGAATTACTACAGACAATGACATTACTATGATCCCATGTGACAAACTTGAGGAAGGCTTCATTCGTGGGGCATGAGTTACTGAACGTTGTGACCATAGATATTGTGACATATCTACCTTCAGAGGTTCTGGGCAATTAGTCAATAATCAAAGCACATGTTATTTAAGTGCGTGAGTGAGTGAGTGAGTGAGTGAGTGAGTGAGTGAGTGAGTATGGCTTTACGCCGCTTTTAGCAATATTCCAGCAATAGTGCTCCTCTTCTTGCTGATCTGTTTCTTTATGGATACGAATCGAAAGTTCTGATGGGATTGGAAAAGTCAAAACAAGATAGTGAGTGAGTGAGTTTTGGCTTTACGCCCCTTTTAACAATATTCCAGCAATATCACGACGGAAGACACCAAAAATGGGCAAGAAGTATCTCCATGGGCACCAATACTGCTCCTCTTCTTGCTGATCATGAACTGTTTCTTTATGCATATGAATCGAAAGTTCTGCTGGGATTGGAAAAGTCAAAACAAGATAGTGAGTGAGTGAGTTTTGGTTTAACGCCGCTTTTAGCAATATTCCAGCAATATCACGGCGGGGGACACCAGAAATGGGCTTCACACATTGTACCCATGTCGGGAATCGAACCCGGGTCTTCGGCGTGACGACCAAACGCTTTAACCACTTGGCTACCCGATCGCCCATTCAAAACAAGATAATCTGGCCAAGACGTTTAACTTAAGCTTCAGATATATCGATGGTCAGATATCGTTCAATAACCGTCAGATAGCCAGTTCCCTTCCACCGTTCTACTCACCTGAACTAGAAATAAAGGATAGCAGGGAGACCGCCTCCCTGTATGACAAAAGGGATGACTTCACCTCTCCAATAGTCAACTATCCTTTATGTCGAGCAATATTCCAGCAGCTTTCAGCGTACAGTCAATCATGATCTTTCTACGAAGATTCCAAAGAACGTCATATGACTCTTGCTTAATAGTTGTTTGATCAAGGTTACAACATTGAAGACCTCAGTAAAGCTTTGTCTTGATCCATTAAGTTCCCGTGCCTTTGTCAGGTGAACAATTGATGTGCCTTGGCTTGTCTTTGTGCCCACGGTGGTGCAGGATACGCTCACCTTTTCGCGAACACCTGGTATTATCACTAATTGATGGTGATTCATAAACACATGCTCATGATGTATTCGGAATCGTACTATCAGCAGAGATTTCTTATGAATATGAAATGGGTTTTGTCGCTTTAATTTTGATGCTTTATCTTTGCATATAGAGAGTATCACGCGAATGTGTTTTGATATGGTAAATGCCATGTATTTGGAATACAGATTGTATTCAGAAAGCCTTGGAGGGCCTCGTATATAGTGTTTATTTCCAATACAGGACATTTACTACCCCAAAACACACGAACGTCATAACCTTTTCATCATATTATATAATTCTTAAATTCAATCATCGAAAAAAATCTCTCTCAAAAGCAGTATCTCTCAGTGATCGTCTTTCGCGGGCATCCAAAAGTCGTTGGCTAGCTGAAGAGTACCAAATTGAAACTATTCTATTGTGCGAGACGTCACGTTTATTTAGAGTCTGCTTCGTCAGTTTATATTGTCTTGACTTAACAAATGCGGTCACATGTCCCACGTATCGCCAAAATGAAACAAAGTTTAATTTCGGACTTATCATGTTGAATTACAACTCTTTGTAATTTGTAAAAGACACCAAGCCGCAGGAGTCTATCAGCAGGTAGAGAAACTGATAAGTCTAGCGTCCTCGCTAAACTTCTTCGTTTATAACACCGATGTTGCCTACATTTGTACAAGGTCCCCTGTTGGACGCTGGTGTACAAGGTCTCAGATTATTATTTTCATAATGACAAAACATATCCCAGTAACTTATGTAAATCCTCGATCGTCAATGACTCCATAGCCAACAGACCAGGTCGACGCCATGTTGGTTTATAAATACTGAAAATAGCACTTAAATGACATTTTTTATTTGCGTTGGCTCCATCCTGCCGGGAAATATAGTATCGTATGATAAAGTAATATATCCCCAATATAATGTTCGCTTTATGAGTTATGATATAGTTATATTGATCAGGTTATAACATTAAAACAAAACCTTGAACATAAAGACCAAATTCCATATTCCTTGCAACAAGTCAGCTTTATATACATATTTTTTTAAAATCAATGCAATATGTAGTCTGTGTTTGATTTCATTATAAAACGAACTGTTCGAATTTGAATGACATGTTTCATCAATGATAAGAATGAATTCCTATGTCATTCCCCATTTTGAGTTACCATATGATCCCCTGTTTTTTCGGGTGAACAATTGACTTGATTTTGCATGTGTTTGTGACGGTGTGCCACCGGTGGTGGAGGAAACGCTCACCGAACACCCGGTTTCATCACTATTTGATAGTGATTCATAAACCCCAGTAGTGAGGTGAAATTGGGTTTAATGTCGCGTCCAAGATTATTGCACTTATATAGCGACGTGCATGCACGTGTGTGTGTGTATGGCTGCTTGTACTAGTCCGGACTGATGCCGATTTATAGTGCTAGCCCACTGAGATACCATGCCACAGTCTAACATGAATACCCCACTCAGACACAGTATACTGACTCCGAGCCGACCAGTCCTTGTTTAAGCCCCTTAATGCCGAGCGCTAGACAGGGTAACAACAAGTACCATCTTTTAACGTCTTTTGGTATGACGAGGCCGGGGATCGAACCCCGGACCTTCCACTCTCCGGGCGTATGCTATACCACTAGACCACGGAGGCGGTCTAAACCCCAGTAAAACCTTAAAGATAATTATGGTAGACATGTAGATGACATTTCCAAATTTGAGGCATAAGTGACAACAATAACGTCTGATGCAAGTCCCTATTTTGACTTGTAACATATGTTTCCGGTTTATTTTTAAGTTGAACATTTGACATGCCTTTGCATGTGTTTGTGACCTGATCACCGATGGGGCAGGCAGGGTATGCTCACCTTTTTGCGAACACCTGGTATCATCACTGTTTGATAGTGATTCATAAACACCGGCTAATGTTATGGTCGGAATCGTACGATCGACTGTTTTTGACAGAGATTTCTATTGAATATGGAAAGGGTTTGGTCGCTTTTAGTTTTATTTGTAATAAAACGTTAATTGGATATCAGCTAGATATAATGATCCAAATAAAGTTTCTTAATGAGGCGTCGTGAAACCATCGATCAAACATTGAAATAGCTCTTTGACAAAACATTTGACGTCATCAAACAGAAAACATTGACAAAAAAATAAGATGAAACAGCTGATTCGAGAAACAGCGATGCAACATTTGATGTGGCACATCCACATGCGCAGGCTTAATTAGACTTGTAAGATTAATGTGTCTCGGGAACGATTTTGAATATTTGTGAGAAATTTTCGTCTAATTCTGGAATATTGCCATATTTCTACAGTGGACATAAAAATTGCTGGTATCGATTCTTGTAAATGCCTACATGTAATTGAACACACTGAGATCGGAAAAAAATCGATGAAAGCATTTCAATGTACGTTTGAGTTGACTGGTGATAACAAAAGTAATCGATTGTCACTAAATATACAACGAAAAAGCCATAAATATATAATTAACATCCACCAAGTATTACATGAAAGCAACGTCGTATCGCACCTAAAACTTTCAGATGAATGTAGATGGCCTAATGTGGACAGACTGCTTAGCCTTTTATCACATAGAAAAAGACAAAACCAAATGTACAAAATACTGTTATGAAGTTCCAATATCTAATTTTCAATTTAGCAATCATCTCCATCCATCATCAAATAGACTTGACACGTCAATACGTGTTTCACATGACCCTTTATTCAGTATGTACTCTACATGTCCAAACAAACGTCACCTTGATCGCGACCACGACGCGCCATGTTCGCACTCGGTTAGCGACCAGGGGTACGTGTTATGTCTTTCCGATAACGAAACGTGGACTTTCAACGAACAGTCAAACATGGCCTATTAGGATCTATTCCGTTCCGGAATCACCACGAAGAGACTTTTGGTTCTTTGGATCTAATAATCCCTCAAGTCCCAAGGGTTTGCCTACAGGATTCGAACAGGGTTCGTATATGGTCTAAGAGCTATCAGTATTGTATGAGACACACTTGTATTTAATCCCCTTACAATTTTCAAAACAAATATTTTTGCCATCATCTGTTAGGTTGACTCGCACTTTAATTGATTTCCCTCTCTGGGGCCACATGTAATATTAATATGACCTCGGGGAAAACCTTTTAGTGCTCCCGAAGCCCATCTGGCTGGGGCTACCGCTACTAAATGCATCCCTCTCCGCTGCCGACCTGTGCTGTCGCTTCTATGTGACAGCAGCAGGCGTCGAGAGATCAACAACTTGCCACTGCAGTCGCATTCGCTCTCACCAGATCAAGAGGCTTCCGCTGTTATGTAAAATATTTCGGACAGTGACAGAATTGTGAACAATCATCTGTTCGAAATGGTAAATCATTTCTGCTTTCTGTACAGGAACATGGCTGTCTGTGGCTAGTTATCTGAACAAATGCCTAGACACGGGTATGCAAAGTGTTCGTCACCCGGTAGCGTCGTACCATGTTACATATCGTTCGATGAACAGGTCATCGCTCCAGTTTAATCATGAAGTCATAACTGTGTAGGACATAGAAGTGTACATGCATTGATACACAGCATGAGGGTGCACTTGACTGTCTGTAGGGTGAATAAGAAAGTGACATAAATGAGAAAAAAAACATACCGTGAGCGTAAGGATCTTCCTAGTTCTTACATCCTTACCTTGTTGTCTTCTGAAAGTTAACGTTCTTGGAAAGCACCATCAGAGCTTATCTCTAATGTTGGTATCGGTAGTTCTGTCTTCAAGGAAGGTATTATCAGGCCCTGTGTTCAAGGATGTTAATATAAGATCTGTCTTTAAGGGTGATCTCATAAGATCTGTCTTCAAGTAAGGTATCATTAGGTCTGTCATCGAGGAGAGTATCACTAGATCCTGTCTCTAAAGACAATGATAATGCTGCGTAGTAATACATTGTCGTGAATTACCTCGGCTGTGACGATGAGGTTGTCGGTCAATAAGCCGTTCCTATACATTGCCACATTGAGCTGAACCCTACAAGGTGCTAAAAAAGCAACAGAAAAGTGATCATCAGTTAAAAAATCACTGATCAGCCAAAAAACGTCAAAAGACATCATTGCTTAAGTAACCTTCCATTCTACATACCCTGCTATACCCTGTATTGAAAACATTGAAAACATTCTATGTAATCACAACGCCTACCCAATTTTCAAACATAAAAACTCTTGGCATACAATTGTTTGAATTGTTGAAATTTTGCAAGATTATTTTCGTCGCACTTGTAACGATTGACTCGCAATTGGAGACGTGTTTCCCGTCAATATTGGACAGAACAAAGGACGTCAGCATGCTGAAGACATAGCTGCCAGTTAATTCTTTAACGGGTGTCTCGTTACCATTCGTATCCTCTCGCCGTTCTATTATTCGAGCTTGGATGTTTCACAACGATTTAAATTAGAACCTGTCAAGGCATCCGTTGGATAACACATCATCTAACACAATTGTGAAATGACAGTTAGAATTACAAACTAACTTAAATAGCCTTGAGTTCTAAAATAACAAAACAGTTGAATAATTACTGTTCAAAAATGACAGATTTTTACAATTCTCGTATTTCAAGGATGTAAATTAGAAAGCAACAGCTTTAGTGTTTTACATGTTAATGTTTGTTCTTTTAGATACATGTGAAGCATGACTATTTGAGCAATGCAGAAATTTAAAAAAAACCCCCAATGATACCATGACCTTGGTATAGTAATGAGACACATGTGGCATCTAACATTTTTATTTTTAGATGTTTATAGGAAATTCAAACCTTATTTGTTATTTATGCACATTTAGTGAGAGAAGGAAAGCCTCTCCCTGCGCATATATTACCATAACTTATATTATATTTCCTATGCTTAGTATATCAGTTTAGGAAACCCGTTCAAATCTGAATCTGTTTTTGTTCGAGTTAAAACGAACTGGGTCATTGTGTATTCAATGGCGTAGGCATGCCTATCTGTCAGCACATCACAGACTATGGAGGAAGGTAATACCTGTCTACCAGCACATCACAGATTATGGAGGAAGGCAATACCTGTCTACCAACACACCACAGATTATGGAGGAAGGCAATACCTGTCTACCAGCACATCACAGATTATGGAGGAAGGCAATACCTGTCTACCAACACACCACAGATTATGGAGGAAGGCAATACCTGTCTACCAACACATCACAGATTATGGAGGAAGGCAATACCTGTCTACCAACACACCACAGATTATGGAGGAAGGCAATACCTGTCTACCAGCACACCACAGATTATGGAGGAAGGCAATACCTGTCTACCAGCACATCACAGATTATGGAGGAAGGCAATACCTGTCTACCAGCACATCACAGATTATGGAGGAAGGCAATACCTGTCTACCAACACACCACAGATTATGGAGGAAGGCAATACCTGTCTACCAGCACATCACAGATTATGGAGGAAGGTAATACCTGTCTACCAGCACATCACAGATTATGGAGGAAGGTAATACATGTCTACCAGCACACCACAGATTATGGAGGAAGGCAATACCTGTCTACCAACACACCACAGATTATGGAGGAAGGCAATACTTGTCTACCAGCACATCACAGATTATGGAGGAAGGTAATACCTGTCTACCAGCACATCACAGATTATGGAGGAAGGTAATACCTGTCTACCAGCACATCACAGATTATGGAGGAAGGTAATACATGTCTACCAACACATCACAGATTATGGAGGAAGGTAATACCTGTCTACCAACACATCACAGATTATGGAGGAAGGCAATATCTGTCTACCAACACACCACAGATTATGGAGGAAGGCAATACCTATCTACCAGTACATCACAGATTATGGAGGAAGGTAATACATGTCTACCAACACATCACAGATTATGGATGAAGGCAATACCTGTCTACCAACACATCACAGATTATGGAGGAAGGTAATACATGTCTACCAACACATCACAGATTATGGAGGAAGGTAATACCTGTCTACCAACACATCACAGATTATGGAGGAAGGTAATACATGTCTACCAACACATCACAGATTATGGAGGAAGGTAATACCTGTCTACCAACACACCACAGATTATAGAGGAAGGTAATTCCTATCTACCAACACATCACAGATTATAGAGGAAGGTAATACCTGTCTACCAACACATCACAGATTATGGATGAAGGCATTCCTGTCTTCCAACACGTTATTACAAACAGATTATGGAGGATATCCAGCCAAAGCCATTGATGAGCTTATACATACTCAGTATCCCATGATCATATGTGACATAGCTGCCTGCATTTCCATGGCGACACATATCGCCGCTAAACCTCTTGACCACAGTCCATGTGGTTCAGGTTATCGTAAAGGCTACAGTGCTGATGTAGCACCTACTTGAAACATCATTCTATCATGACATTGAAGGATGGTCTAATTTGATTGGTTAATTGTACCAAATTGAAGTGTTTAATGAATGATAACAACTTACGACCGCATCAGTTAACTGAATATGTACGCACGACAAAGAGTATGTTTAAAAACAACCGCATTTTAATCATGGTAGAATTGAGATCAGCCTGTTCTTTTAAATTTGCAGGTAGTTCATCGTTGACTTAACACTTCGAATTGAACTGCATCTACCTCACAACTTAAGACAGAATGGGTTTATCTTTCAAGTGAACAAATCAGTAGCTCTGATACCGTTTATACGCAGCAAACACAGCATGAGAAAATACAGTTGACACACTTCTTGGTGATCATTATAGCTCGAGATAGGCAGGGTGCCTAAATTGCAACATGTCACCAATAAGGATTATCCCGAGACTACCCTGAGTTAATGGGGTACGAGTTTCAGAGTGTACAGAGAAATAACAATGCTACTTTATCAGATAATATTGATATTTAAATGCATGACATCAATTCTATGTTGAACATATGGAGCTGAATCATTACTGCCTGATAAAATAGTAAAGGGTAATAATTGATTATGATGTTTAGATTTGCACAGGTGAATTCGTTTGCCAAGCATGTAGCTTTTGATCAAAAGGTTTAATCATACACTGGTAAATGAGTTGGGACGAGTGCTCCACAACATGGAATTGATTTTTGTATTGCACAATACCCCGTCATAGATACACCAGGTGCAGAAGATCCATAATGTTCACTATTGTAGAAGTTGATCAAAATGAAGAAATGATTTCATGGACCTTGTCATTTGAAACGCTTGATTCATACACTCTGTCGCTGCGGTGTTGTTCCAAGTATCTACAGCTGAACGTAACCTGATGGTGTTAAAACATGACCTGTGTTCTCCTGATGGTATTAAACTCCGACACTGTGATCACCTGATGGTATTAAACTCCGACCTGTGATCACCTGATGGTATTAAACTCCGACCTGTGATCACCTGGTGTTGTTAAACTCCGACCTGTGATCACTTGATGGTGTTAAACCCCGACATTGTGATCACGTGATGGCGTTAAACCCCAACACTGTGATCACGTGAAGGTGTTAAACCCCAACCTGTGATCACCTGATGGTGTTAAACTCCGACCTGTGATCACCTGATGGTATTAAACTCCGACCTGTGATCACCTGATGGTTTTACACTCCGACCTGTGATCACGTGATGATGTTAAACTGCGATCTGCGATCACGTGATGGTATTAAACCCCGACACTGTTATCACGTGATGGTGTTAACCCCGAAAACTTCTAAACAAACCAGACAATCGATAGGTCCAGAAATCATACGATAGCGTTTAATGATTTGTTTGCCATTTACTCATGTTTACAGTATCGTGTATATGCTCACGTCAACAGCCTAAAACATGCAATGTATGAAGGAAAAAAAGAGTTAATTCTCAGCCGTGTTAACATGATCAGACCAGTGTTTCAGTTCACCGTTACTTTAGGCCAAGACATTTCTAGTGGGTCATAATACATAATAACCTCATCTTACCTGTCCTTTAAACGAACTATCCAAGGACACAAATATGTAAACCACTTGTGCTTGTAAGAGTGAACGAAACTTATTGCTATTTACTGTATAAATACAATGAATTATGAAGACAAAGTATTGAAAGCTATATCACGTCGCCAAGTCTCTATCATTTACTGGACCGCCTCCGTGGTCTAGTGGTAGAGCGTCCGCCAGGGTTCGATCCCGGGCCGCGTCATACAAAAAGACGTTAAAAGATTGTACTTGTTGTTACCCTGTCTGGCGCTCGGCATTAAGGGGCTAAAACAAGGACTGGTCGGCTCGGAGTCAGTATACTGTGTCTGAGTGGGGTATTCATGTTAAACTGCGGCATGGTATCTCAGTGGGCTAGCACTATAAATCGGCATCAGTCCGGACTAGTACAAGCAGCCACACACACACATACACGTGCATGCACGTCGCTATATAAGTGCAATAATCTTGGACGCGACGTTAAACCCAATTTCACCTCACCTATCATTTACTGGCCAGTTCCAAGTAGTTGTTACATTTAAGACTGCGTTGTGAATATCACACT
This sequence comes from Haliotis cracherodii, assembly GCF_022045235.1. Taxonomy (NCBI): domain Eukaryota; kingdom Metazoa; phylum Mollusca; class Gastropoda; order Lepetellida; family Haliotidae; genus Haliotis; species Haliotis cracherodii. The sequence continues at coordinate 22,348,712 of NW_027266272.1, read as the reverse complement.
CTCACTTCCCTCTCAGCAAGAGCAATCACATTGAAGGTTTGCAGGGATAATTGCTAGTCGTCGATAATTTCAGTGTTTCGTGCTGTCAAAAAAACATTCCATTGTGCAAATCGAGGATGTCATGGAGTTCACATGCTATTTTCATAGTCGCTGTTTACACTGAGGTAGGCCTTATTGAACACTTCAAACAGCTGCAGAACATCGACTGATTCAGTTAAATCATGAAGAAAATCGACGTGGGTCCCAATTAGACAAAACTGTTTTGATTGTTACAAGCATGCAGATGTCATGTTGTCATTTTGATGTCATGCAGGCTGCTCGTTATTTATGGAACGCTTCCGTGGTCTAGTGGTTGAGCGTCTGCCCGGAGAGCGGAAGGTCCGGGGTTCGATCCACGGCCGCGTCATACCAAAAGACGTTAAAAGATGGTACTTTTTGTTACCCTGTCTGGTGCTCGGCATTAGGTCGGCTCGGAGTCAGTAAACTGTGTCTGAGTGGGGTATTCAAGTTAAACTGCGGCATGGTATCTCAGTGGGCTAGCACTATAAATCGGCATCAGTCCGGACTAGAACAAGCAGCCACACACACACACGAGCATGCACGTCGCTATATAAGTGTAATAATCTTGGACGCGACGTTAAACCCAATTTCACCTCACCTCACCTCATTATTTATGAAGACTTCACCTGGATTGAAGTGTTTGAAAACTTGTAATCACTTTGTACGTGTTTGTTTACCCTGAATGTTCATTCGGAGAAACCTATAGAATGACTTATGCAATACTTCTTCAGAGTTTATGACAAGTGTACCAGTATACCAGTGTACCAGTGTACAAGTATACCAGTGTACCAGTATACAAGTATACCAGTGTACCAGTGTACAAGTATACCAGTGTACCAGTGTACAAGAGTATAGTGTACCAGTGTACCAGTATACCAGTGTACCAGTATACCAGTGTACCAGTGTACAAGTTTACCAGTGTACCAGTATACCAGTGTACCAGTGTACAAGTATACCAGTGTACCAGTGTACCAGTATACCAGTGTACCAGTGTACAAGTATACCAGTGTACCAGTGTACAAGTATACCAGTGTACCAGTGAACCAGAGTACAAGTATACCAGTGTAGCAGAGTACAAGTATACCAGTGTACCAGTGTACAAGCTCATTACTCCGAGTGCCTGACAGGGTACAAGTGTACAAGTGTACGAGTGTACAAGTGTACAAGTGTACGAGTGTACAAGTGTACAAGTGTACAATAATCTCCCACGCCGTCTGTGAAACATGATGACACGCAAGCTCCAGGTCACCGCACCTCACAACCTAATCCGTTATTCACCTGTAACCTGTACGACCAACATATGTTGCTGGGTACAGAAACTAAACCCAAATCACCGCGGGGAAGCATCATTCTTTACCGTGTGTGGCTATCATTATCCCATGGGTGGTACGAGCGAGTTACAACCGGTTGTATATATGGGCCGGCCATACAAAATGAGTTCCGGGGATATATGAACGTAATGTCTTCAGGTTTATCAAAACAAGGCTTTCATGGACAATAATTGGGTGTGAGTCCAACCTAAATATTGTTTGGTTCCTTTCAGAGCAAAACATCGTATGTCTTGAATTTTAGAACAATAGTATGTCTCAAACAAAATGTTCACTTGATTATTTACCGTGATGTTTGCACATGTACTGCTGCCTGTAGCGTAGTTTCATTATCCCGTCTTCACTCAAAGAGAGGGGCGGTCGGGTAGCCTAGTGGTTAAAGCGTTAGCTCGTCACGCCGAAGACCCGGGTTTGATTCCCGACATGGGTACATTGTGTGAAGTCCATTTCTGGTGTCCCCCGCCGTGATATTGCTGGAATATAGCTAAAAGCGGCGTTAAACCATACTCACTCACACACCAACTCACTCAAAGAGTAAGTGAGTATTGTTTTACGCCGCTTTTAGCAATATTCCAGCAATGTCACGACGGGAGGCATCAGAAATGGGTTTCGCAAATTGTACCCATATGGGGAATCGAACCCGGATCGTGAAGAGAGAACCTCATGGCTACACCAACACCAACACCAACTCAAAGAGACTATTTAGTAAGGAAACTCACCGTATGCAATAAAAGCGACAAAACCCTTATTCAAAAGAAATCTCTGCCAAAAGCAGAGGCGATTGTACGATTCCGACTCTACTATAAGCATGCACCTATCAAATAGTGAACCAGGTGTTGGCGAAAAGGTGACCATATGATGCCCCACCGGTGGCATCCGTCCTAAAACCTATCCAAAAAGCAAGTCAACTGTTTACCTAAAAACAAAACACACTCGGGAACATATGGTACAAGTCAAAAAAGGGAATTGCATGGGACATCTTTCACAGATGCGTCGGATTTGGAAATGTCCTCAACATGTCTACCATATTTCTTTTAGAAAGCTTATTGGTGCCTTGAATTTTGAACCTTGATCAAACAAGCAAGGCAATACTCCCACCTCTGTACTGTTGACACACATGTGCCACGCAAGTCATAGTTAGATGCCTGAGCCTACAGGTATAGCCAAAAATACACTGCACTGTTTTAGTTTCTCACGGATTCCGTGTGGACAGTCTTCATACCGACAAGCCAAGAAACGTAATTCTGTGAATGAACACGAAGCTGTGAGATTATATGTTCAACGCGCGTGGCTATGTCAATGCAGGGCAGGAACCGACATGGGATTGTTTAATTGCAAAGAGGATCATCCCAGATCTGAATCGCAATACTGGCACAGCTGGAACAGACTTTGCATCGGACGTCCACTGCGACGGGAGGTATGGTGCAACCAAGGGTTGATCATTACATTTGTATCTTAACCCATACACGGACACTCTATTAACCCCACCATATCTGTGAAACCCCCCGGATTATCCCTTTACCGGATCATCGAACAATAGTTGCTGTGTGATTTCACGTTTGAAAGGCAACAACGGCCTCACATTGACAAACTACCAGTATCATGGAAACCACAAGAGGTCATGATCATTTCGATGCTGACGTCACACCGTTACCATGACTCACCGAGATGACCGTTACCATGACAACATTGATCTCACACCACGAGATGACCGTTACCTTGACAACACCGACGTCACACCATGAGATGACCGTTACCATGACAACACCGACCTCAAACCACGAGAAGGCCGTTACCATGACAACACCGAACTCACACCACGAGATGACCGTTACCTTGACAACGCCGACCTCACACCACGATATGACCATTACCGTTACCACGACGAATATATTTGTCCCGAAGATCATAAATGTAAAAAATGCAGTTGACACACAGGAATGTGCATTTTACTTCACAATTATCGCGTAACCTTAAACCCATGTTATTTTCGCGAACACCTGGTGTCATCACTGACGTTCGTTCATCCATTCATATATGTTTCACCGCTATCTTTCCTTTTACGTCCAGTGGAATCTGTTTCGTTGGATAATCGAGATAATTATTGGTTGGTTATACGTTGGTTATACTCTCGTGTAAATATATAGTAAAAATTAGACAAGTGGAGTAAGATTGAACACAGTTTAAATTGGCTAGCGCTTTCAACTCTCACCAATTAAAACTGTGTTCAATCTTACTTCACATATTTAATTTCTACTACATATAAATATAAAAATAAACAAAACGTTGAGGTTTCAAGCTTTTATGCGACGGAAATAGGAAATCGTCCAGTGTTTGGACAGCGTAACAATACAAAAACATTACAAAACAAAACGATAAAAAAGGCCAATGTCCAAGAGAATTTCAAATATCTGCAGTGAAACATTGTTACCTGGGAGTCCCCGGCCATCCATTGAGATGTTCCTAGTTTGATATCACAGAGAGTTGTCTTTAGACCATGACACAGATACAGTCTTTGCCTGATCGACAACGTGACAACGTCTTGACCATGATGAAATAATGGGGATCGAGAAAACGATATGGTGATTATACTTTAATAAGACCATTCATAACATTCCATCTGTTACCTTAACACACACACACACACACACACACACACACGCACACGCACACACACACACACACACACGCACACGCACACGCACACACACACACACACACACACACACACACCGCCCTACGCTGCATCGCGGCGCTAAAACAAGGACTGTTCGACTCTGCCGGAGTCAGTATTCTGTTTGAGTGGGGTATCCATGTTAAACTGCGGCATGGCATCTCTGTGGGCTAGCAATTAAAACCAGCATTAGTCATTACTAATACGAGGGCACACCCGCACGCACGTACGCGCAGACAAGCGTGCACGTCGCTATATGAGTGCAATAATCTTGAACTCGCAATTAAACCCTAATTCACCTCACCTAATTTACCTTGCACCAGCAAGCCCCTTCATCGTTACAGTCAGGGATATTAGGATTCCGGCAGTGCCACGTCTCAAGGTGTTACAGGCACGTGGTGACATACATCGACTTGACTAATCGACTTCGACTAGGCTCATTAGAAACGTGAAGCCTGTCTGTGTTAGTTTTAAAGTTTTCTTTTGCGACAGAGTAAGTTGAATCCAAACTCATTATGATGGCTATTCGTCTGGCTTTAATTTGTAATGATTTGGTTTTGTTTGTTTGTTTGTTGTTTAACGCTGCACTCAGCAATATTCCAACAACATGACGGCGGTCTGTAAATAAATAATCCATTGATTGACATCATGACCATCGATCCACGCAATTGGGATACGATGACATGCACAACCAAGTCAGCGAGCCTGACCACCGGATCCCGTGAGTCGCCTCTTACGACAAGCATGGGTTGCTGAAGACCTGTTCTACCCCGGTCTTCAAGGGTCGCTTTGTTATGAGCAATAAACTATGCAATTTTACAATGAATACACGCAGCGACCTTTCTACATCACCGCACCTTGTAACCTAAATGTACCTCTCTTGCTCACTGAATCCCATATTACAACTGACTCATATATTCCGGACATGGTTAAACACCATCTACATAAAGGGGGCACGGGTGGCCCAATCGTCTGAGGCGCCGCGATTCGCTGTGCAGAGTTGCGTCCCTTTGGGCACGCCAGAAACCTATAATTGTGGGTTCGAATCCCGGTTCGCCCCAATTATGTTTCTAGGCTTGTCAGCACCATACCTGTGCTCGTGGGTTTCACCGAAGTGGTAAACGTCTTAGACCTGCATTACTTCGGGCTTTCCTCCCACATTTAAGCTGACACGCCGTGATATAACTGGAATAATATGTTTAAAGCGGCGTTAAAACCAACTCACTCACCATCTACATAACTTCATATGAAACAGCCATTTGAAATAACCGTATTTAACGAGCGCGTATTGAAATGCAGAAACCGAAATGGATGATCAAATTTGTAACTGTTCACCATATCCGGATGAAGAGTTGCTTAGTTGTAGCAGACATCGAGTGAATGCGTGAGTGAGTGAGTGGGTGAGTGAATGTTATTTTACGCCTCTGACAGCAACGACACTGCTATATGAAACATGTCTGCAATTAATCGAGTTTTACCCAAGCAATCGGTAGTTCAAATATTGTCAACGATCAACGCCGTCGTATAACGACGTCACACACTGACGCCGGTCTGGGAGTTGTTCTTCACTGATGGCCATTTACATGTTTCCAGACAATCAGTACGCAGCAGGCCATAGAACCCAATTCCCATGTAAGGGACGTGCGGAGAAGGAATATTTCTCCTCAGCTGGTTTGAAAAAAAAAATCATCCTTCTGGTGAATTCTTAAAACGAAAGACGCATCGACCATTCCAATGCGTCATCTCTACTCTGAGGTATGAAGGCTAAACATACAATCAAAGTTTCCAAAAATAATCTTGGCTAAAGTGCTTTTCAATGGGGCTATTGTAGGTACATGTTTGGGGTACCTATATATTGCTAATTACCTGTCACATGATCGACTTTATCATCACGTCGAAAACCGGGTTCGATTCCCATTCTTACTGGAATATGTCTAAATAATAAATCTCACCCTCTTTAGATATAACTATGCACTAGGTCTTCGTTTTGTGAAAGCTTTTAACACTCATTTGGTAATCCATAACAATATTTGTACATTAGCACGTTTAATGGCCGCCATGTAGTGGGTAATACAAGTCCGCATCCAGATCTGAGGTCTACACGTGAATATATATTACTCGTGTCCATGTACACCTGAATGTGTTATCCGTGTCCATGTACACGTGAGTATGTTATATGTGTCGATGTATACATGAATGTGTTATCCGTGTCCATGCACGTGAATGTGTTATCCGTGTCCATGTACACATGAATGTGTTATCCGTGTCCATGTACACGTGAGTGTGTTATATGTGTCCATGTACATATGAATGTGTTATCCGTGTCCATGTACACGTGTGTTATATGTGTCGATGTACACATAAATGTGTTATCCGTGTCCATGTACACGTGAATGTGTTATCCGTGTCCATGTACACATAAATGTGTTATATGTGTCGATGTACACGTGAATGTGTTATCCGTGTCCATGTACACATAAATGTGTTATATGTGTCAATGTACACGTGAATGTGTTATCCGTGTCCATGTACACATAAATGTGTTATCCGTGTCAATGTACACGTGAGTGTGTTATATGTGTCCATGTACACGTGAATGTGTTATCCGTGTCCATGTACACATGAATGTGTTATCCGTGTCCATGTACACGAGTGTGTGTTATATGTGTCGATGTACGCATAAATGTGTTATCTGTGTTCATGTTCACATGAATGTGTTATTCATATCCATGTACCCGTGTCCATATAACCCCATTGATACATACACTTGAATATAACCCCATTGATACATACACTGGAATATAACCCCATTGATACATACACTGGAATATATCCCCACTGACACATACACTGGAATATAACCACACTGACACATACACTGGAATATAACCCCATTGATACATACACTGGAATATAAACCCATTGGCACATACATTGGAATATAACCCCATTGATACATACATTGGAATATAAACCCATTGGTACATACACTTGAATATAACCCCATTGATACATACACTTGAATATAAACCCATTGATACATACACTGGAATATAACCCCATTGATACATACACTGGAATATAACCCCATTGATACATACACTGGAATATAACCCCATTGATACATACACTGGAATATAACCCCAATGACACATACACTGGAATATGACCCCAATGACACATACACTGGAATATAACCCCATTGATACATACACTGGAATATAACCCCATTAATACATACATTGGAATATAAACCCATTGACACATACACTGCAATGTACTTCCATTGGTACATACACGAGACTACTTAATGCTGAATACCCTTCCCTAAAAGCACACACACGTCCACCTGAAGAGCGCGACTGGCCTTGTCTGCCCCAAATGGGTTTCGTCAATTAACGCGTAAATGGGTTTAATCAATTAAGGCGTAGAGCACTCACGGTCTTATCTGTATGTTTCATTTATCGGCGATGTGACCCTTAATGTCGATTCTGGTATCAAAGTATCTCATTCCGAGCATTTATGACATATGAAAGTAAATGGATCTTGTGTTAAGTGGTAGTGACCTTATACATACGACGACCTCAGACGAATGTATTAATTATTTCTTTTGATCCGTACCCGCCTCATGTGTAACCGACACTCCTGTGTCAGGTACATAACCTGGGCATTCTACTGCATCTTGATCTTTGTAATTATATAATACATTTATATCCTGAACAACAAAAGTGCCTGTGACATTGAATAGGATTTAATGCAAAGTTATGTTTTTTTACCAAATCTGAAACAATTTCGGTTTGCAACAGATAAAAGACTCCTGTAAGTGTTCAAATGGTTTAATTTGCCATAGTGACTTCAGAAAATGCGTGGTTTCATAAAAAAAACATGAACATGCCAAAATGTCAATTTACAAATCAATAGCGTGTGTGTCCACCTCTGGTTGCGATGCAAGCAACACATCTTCGTCTCATAGATTGGACCAGGCGTCGCACAAAGTTCTGTGGGATATCTGTCTATATCTGCTGGGGCATGTTTCGAAGTTCCTGGAGTGTCTGTGGAACACGTGGTTGACGTCGAAGGCGCCGATCCATCTCATCCGACATGTGCTCGATTGGTGAGCTATCTTGTTGAAGAGAATCCTGAACAAGTCGAGCAATATGAGGCCGCGCGTTGTCATGTTGAAAGGTTATGCCTGGACCATGACGAAGCAAAAGCGGTAGAACAACAGGGCCGCTGATCTCGTCGCGGTAGCGCTGTCCATTGAGATTTCCCTCTACCACTATCAAACGGGCCCCCTGTCTTGCTGTAATCCAAGCCCCATGCCATAACGCTGCCGCCGATCTTCTTCCATGACACAATGATTGACGTAACGTTCACCTTGACGTCGGTTCACTCGAATCCGTCCATCGCTGTGGCTGAGGTGAAAACGAGACTCGTCAGTGAATAGAACTTGTCCCCACGCTGTCTGCACCACTGTAGACGTGCTTGACGGTGGTTTCCTGTCAAAATGGGACGTCTGGCGGGTCTTCTGGCGACAATCCCTGCACATCTGAGGCGGCGACGTACGGTTTGTGAAGATATTCGTCGAAGGCCAGGGATGCTTCTTGCAGTCACTGTTTCTGGCTGGAATCGATTCCGTAGGTGTGTTGTTCGAATCCAGTTGTCTTGTCGATTATTGGTTACGCGTGACCTGCCACTCCAAGGATGGTCTCTGACTGCATTCGTCCGTTGCCAACGTTGCCATAAAGACCAAAGGGTATTTCTGTGGACGTTAAATTGTCTTGCAACATCACGTTGACTCGATCCTGCTTCAAGCATACCAATGGCTCGCAGAAGCTCATTTTCGGACAGGCATTTCGTAATGTTGAATAATTGCGAAATTTTGTTGTTTTTCTGAGTGGTTGGTTTCAGCACGATGTTAAACAATGCATATGGAATCCCGTCAACGCACGTGTTTTTATACCAATTCTTGGGTCGTGAAATGCATGGGGGCTTGCATAAAAGTCAACTTTTGCATGGAATACATGCTTTTCTGTAGCAGTACCAAGGGGAAAATCGACACCGGGTATTCGGCGTGACTATCATAGCTTTAACCACTAGACTACCCCACCGCCCATTTGTTTAGAAATATATCACCAAGCTCATCGGTTGAAAGCGGAAAAAAAATCTTCCAAACATCTTTCGAAACAAAATTGAAACAAAAATCGGTAATCTTCGATTACAAATTACTCCTTAAGACAGAAACGAAGGCAATTACAGAGAAAATTTCCTTTTCTTGTCATATTTCCTTGTTTATTTTCTTCTTTGAGATTTCATTTCTGAAAATCTTCAAGTAAGAGCGCACATTCATCATTATATCTGTTCGTTACCTAAGTAAGGACACGTGTCAAACACAGATACACGCCACCACATCCATTACCTAAACATCCTTGAAGATAAAGAGAGTTAACGCGTTAATGTTCTGTAGTTTGAGCGGAAGGATATTAAGGACGCAAGCCAGGTCACATATTGTCAGACGACAGCTTGTGAAATATCGCAAGGTTGCGTTATGTTATGATATGGTATTGTCCAATCTCGCTGGGAAAGAGATAAACCAAGCTTTCTGTATATCGCCTTATAAACCTATTACCGTATTGCCCTATATTGTATTAGGTTCCTTGAAAACACGGTGCTTGGATGCACGGGCGAGGGCTGGGCGGTTCGTGATGGATATAGGACGCCAAGGCTGTTTCAGACATAAAGACTGTATTTCTGTTGGTCAAGCACATGGTCAACACTCCTGGCTGGAGGCTGCCATTTTGGTACATATGGAAATTGGAAAATGGTAAAGGAAACGAAATAAAGTATAACAAAAGTGGAATTAAACAACGAAACGAAATAATAAACATTTGGGCTCAAAAGGCTTTCTGACATTCCTGACAACCTCGGGTAAACTCAGAAACCACCTCATCTTCCAAGCCTAGGTTTTGAATCAGTTCCCTTTCAAAGCTTGCTTTTGAACTGGGTCACTTCTAAACCTGCTTTGAGGTTTAACATGTCCATTGTAATACCTATTTTTTACCAAAAAAAATAATCTTGCCTTTGATGTGAACACAATTCTGTTTGATGATTGGTAAAATGTCACAAATATTTTTACATGAAAATTCCATGACGTGACAACATCACATATCGTGTTAAATTTTGTAACCTACTGTTTTCCCACTCAGCTACCGCGGCAGTTGATGAGAAGTTGTTAAATTTATCATGTCATGACTCCAGCTAGTCCATGCTGCACGTGTTTTTGTCTCTCAAACGCTTTGAGCGAATTTCTTTTATACGGCTATACACTGTATTGTTTCACTACTACGCATTTCGATATTTCTTATTTTTTTCTGATATTTCTTGGATTTTGACGGTTTATAAGTTGGATAAAACACGCCTCCTCGGTTTTGGTTAAAAATGTAAAACCTTGAGCTCGCATGCGCTTTTACATTTTCAACCAAACCCTCGGAGGGGTGTTTTATCCAATACATACAAAATAACCATTAATCCACTTGGAACAGTCTTCCTTGACCAATGTTTATTCCGGCATGTGATATCTTAGCCATTTATTAAAAATTAAACCAATGTCCTATGCAAATGTTTGCAAACACTACATGGATATTGAGGAAAATAAAGAAAGCAGCGACGGTTAGTTTTTCCCCATTAATTTGCAGCTGGAATGGGGTTTAACGTCGCGTTCGAGATTATTGCACTTATATAGCGACGTGAAGGCATGTGTGCGTGCGTGCGTGCGTGCGTGCGTGCGTGCGTGCATGTGTGTGTGGCTGCTTTTTATAGTCCGGACTAATCTTGATTTTCTTTTTTTTTTTTGTGTAATACTTTTTTTATTCAGGGTTCAGGATACATTGTACATGATATAGTGCATATTGATGCATTGACTGTTTGCACATCATTTGTAATGTGAGATTGATATTACTAGCGATAATAAATGATTTAATACATGATATATATGTATCACATGATGGAGTCCCCTTTTTTTAATCATGAAAACAACAGCCATTCACACTTCTCATACAAACACCATTTACACGCTTTCACACAAGGACGCCACAAGCACTCTCATACACACACACACATGCATTATATTCTCAAAGAGAGATCTCAAATCTCAAGTCAGTGGTTCCAATTGAATGATACGAAAATGTAGACACTAACACATGGGCATACCATAATATAGGCATGAACACATACATAATACATATCCTAAAATTCAAAAAGATTATGGTACATCATCCAGTCTTTGTTAAATTCCAAACCTCTGTTTGTGGACAAAAAACGTCTTTTCTCTATCTTATAGCGAAGTTTGAATTCATTCTTTAAAAACTGTATATTTGGTAGTATATTTTGAACTCTACATCTGTAGATAAAGTATTTTGTGAACAGGATGATAAAATCAAACACTTTATCAGTAATAAGATTTTTTTTAAAGCCAAAAATAATAAATTCTGATGAAAGATTTAGATTATGAATGTGTCCACATTTGTCATTTATCCAGCTCATAAACTGATTCCAAAAATTCTGTACAATATCACACTCCCACAAGAGATGGACGATCGTCTCTCTTTCATCACTGCAAAAAGTACATCGATCACTGTCAACATTCTTGATATAAAATAGAAAAGAGTTGGTTGTAAGTATCCTATGAGTTATCCTGAACTGAAACCACCGAAGCTTTGTATCTTTGGTTATTTTGAAAGGTTTTATAAAAATGGATTTCCAGTTTAATTCACCAAAATTAAATTCCCATTTCTGTCTGGCTTTCCAACTAACCAAAGGTCCCAAAAGTGTATAGTAGGCATGTTTGGAAACTTTCTTTAATGAGAAAAGTTTAGTCAATAATAAACTGTAATCTAAAGGATTAATGGTGTTCTCCATTTTTATGTTTGCCTTCTTAATATAGTTTGAAACTGTAGAAACTATACTATTAAACTGCATGATTGGCAGTGTGAACTCATGTTTTCTACAAAAGTCATTGTATGACAAAAAACAACCATTTATATCTAATAAATCGCAAATTCTATACACTCTTGCATCAACCCACTGTTTCCAAAAAACAGTTTGTTTGTCAATCTTGATATCTGGATTATAAAATAGAGGTTCGCTTACCAGTGCATCAAAGGTGTCAATTGTAGCCTTATTAGAGAGTTCATAAAAAGCCTCCAAGCAGTCTTTCCAAAAAGGATTGAGAGTTTGATTACTCAATTTCTGGATAAAAGAGGACCCGTATTGTGCATAGTGGATAATTTTGGATGACAAGACATCAACAACACCTTCCAGTTGGTCTGATAGTCTTATAAAACTCTGGATCATCACTATTGGGTCCATACAAGTTAGCTATTGTCATCCTTACACCTTCAACTGTCATATCTAGAACCAACAAATTCCCTTTCATGTCCTTGAACACATTATGTATCTTGTAATCAAAATTATTGTTGATCATAATAGCTACTCCCCTAGAGTTTCCGCTGAAGGAATTAAATATACAGTCAAATCCCCATTCTGCTCGAATAAATTTCTCACAGTTCTCCACAAAATGAGTGTCTTGTAGCATATAGAGAGCATGTTGTCTAGATTTGAGAAAATTAAAAACATCTTTTCTTTTCTTAGATTCATTAAGGCCCCAACAATTCATAGAACCAATACTGAAGTTTCCATACATTATCATGATACTAATACACACAAAAGGTCTGACTTAAAAATGCACTCTGATCCAGTAATGAAATAATTCCTGTATGGAATGTATACATATGGAATAAATGCAATGCAAAAAGGAAATACAATGTTGCACAAAAAGTTTTCAAATACTGGAACGGCAGTTTTCATTGGGATGCCTTCAAATACCCTTAGATCTAATACACAATAATTCTGCATCATAAACACATTCACACAACATCCGTCAGACAAGACAAATAAAACAACAAAGAACACGAAATAATACTTCAGGTATGGTATCTCTCCTCCAAAGATCATGACACTACGACCGCCACGCTACCAGTTGCAAACTCAACACATCCTAATAAACTGAAGACGACCTCTCATTGAGAATAAAGAGACACAAATACTCACTGGGAAGAAAATGACAACAAACCTAAAACAGTAAACAAAGTGAAAAGTTAACGTGTCACATGTTTGTGTCACGTGATTTAAACTGAACCCTCCAATATATTGCTCGTGGAAAGGTATTTAAGTTCAAACGACTGCTGTTATTATGCAAGTCAGCATGTTGCAATCAATTAAACAGAACATCATATATTTACTGCCCCTAATATAAACACATCAGTCTTCTTTACAGTCACGAAAAGTGTCGTAAACAAATACAGATAAACAGCTGCTAGAGGTAACATGATATGTCACATGATAGGTCACGTGGACATTCAACATCATTCCCCACGTGGTGGCGATGGTACACACACATATTTATCCAAGACAGTATATATTTTGCATAGAAAATTATATTTTTTCTAAAAATATCAGTAATATATAAATCTTATGTCTGATATGTTGGTAGGTCTTGGTGTTTTGTGTAGATGTCACATGACCAAACAGTTACGTAGTGCAGCACCGTGGTTAAAACCACAACGATCTTAGACTTATAGTATTATATATGACAAACAGTAAAAATGCATTTTGCCAAATAATGACGACTGACCTGTCAAAGGGCGTACAGAAGCGAGCTTTGGTCCAAAAACCTTACAAATCCGTCCAAATGAATACTTTATCAAATCCAGCCGACAACACACCATGTCGAATATACACCACGAACAAAAGGCACTTTGAGCTAAAATCAAGAATGAACTCCAGAACGACAAGGTTGACAGCTCCGTTTCTGCTTTCAGGATATATATAGATATAATCCTTGGAATGTTAAACGTTTATATTTTAATAAACACATCTGGGAATCACTCGATCCTGTAGGCTCAATATATAGAAAACACAAACTGGGTTGTCAGGCAGTCCAAACAAACAGAAAATTAGCATGTCCTGCTTTTCAAAACAAAGTTTGTGATGGTGGTTTGTGTTGTTAGAATAACACACTTGGGACACATCCCCACAACTGGTCACCCACACGCCTTAATTTAGGCTGCACTGCCTACTACACACTATAACCGTTGTTACACGTTCGCACATTCAGTCGAAAACGGGGGTTTCATTCAAATTCAGTGTTTTCCAGGCCATCTGAGTTGATTTTCGATACTGTAATGACACACTTGTCCCTCTCTCCAGTACTCGGGTCTGGTATCGGTGCTCCTTGCGAAGCGGGTAAGCTTTAGCTTCAAGTTTAGCCCTGCGCTGCTTTAATTCTGGAGGTAAATCCGTTCTGAAGACTAATTTTTCCTTCGTCAAATCTTTCAGGAACTTGAAACGTGTCTGCATAACAAGGTCTCTATCTTGTTGACAAACGAATTTGATAATAACCGGGTCTGGGCTCTGTATCTTTTTGTGCTGAGCGGGCAAACGATGAATATTCACAAATTTCATATTCCTCACAGTTTCAGAATCTATTTGTAGTATCCGCACAAAAATATCCTTCGCAGCATCTGTAAGGTCTTCTGTGGAATCAGGCATTCCATATATGAGAATATTAGCTTTTCGTGAGTATATCTCTGACAACAGGACTTTCCGTTTCATGTTTTCAAGTTCTTTCGCCATGTCGTCTATCAGTGCCGTTTTCGTCTCGCACGTGTTGATTCGCTCCGAATTGAATTCCACACTTTTCTCGAGGTCAACCACCCTTGCAGTTATTCCATCGATTTTAGCACATATTTCCACTGTTTGTCTACCAATCACCTCAGTTATGAAGGCACGCATGTCCTCGTCAGCCCCAGAATCTTGCGCAAATTCTCGCGCCGTGGAACGTTCAAGCTCGACCTCGTGTGACGCCATGTTGCTATTCTTGGTGTTGGTAGGTGGGGAAGTTTTCTTCACATTTCCGCTCGAAGAATCTTCGATATACCTATCCATCGTGGTGTTGTTTGATGCTTTGGTTGAACTACCACCCCTTGGAGGGTTTTTACGGGATGCTGACGACATTTTTTGATTGAGATGGATGGGATTGGTAGCAGAGGCCTATCTTTCACGTCACATCTGCTCGCGCGCCATACCGGAAGTCCTAATCTTGATTTTTTAGTGCTAGCCTACTGAGATACCCTGCCGCAGTTTAACATGAATACCCCACGCAGACACGGTATACCGACGCCGAGCCGATCAGTCCTTGTTTTCGCTCCTTAGTGCCGAACTCGAGGCAGAGTAACAACAAGTACCATATTTTAACGTATTTTGGTATGACGCGGTAGGGTATCGAACCCCAAACCTTCCGTTCTCCGTGTGTACGCTCAACCACTAGACCACGGAGGCGGTCACCTGGGATTTATTACCTGCATGACACGAAAAGGTCAAAAGGTGAAAAGGTCAAAAGGAGTTTGTTAACTATAATACAAAAACATAAAAACAATAAAATACTAGGTTGAGCTCTCGAACAGATCTTCCAATGAGTCCAATAACCTCGTTCAATTTCTTATTTGCAAACACCTGGTGTCATTACTGGTTTTCAGTAATCCATCTATAAAACTTTCACCGCTTTTTTGCCGTTTACGCTCAATCGAGACTGAGAAGTCTCTGGCGTTATGTTTGCCGGTCCAGGTTAGGCCCAAGGCTATAGCTGTCAGCATTGACAATGCTCATAGCCTTTTTGTTAAACATAATCCTCAAAGACCGAAATAGAAGACGTAATGGAATTCGAGCTAACATTTATAGGACCCTGTCTACAGCTGGAAAACAACCTTCGCTACAGCAGTCTTTAAGTATGTGAGTTTCTTTTGAATATTGTCTCTACTTGTCAGCTTACGTGGGATGAAAGCTCGAAGTGTCATAACCGGGAAACCTTTAACACCTTGGTTTGCACGTATTTGACAGCTGAAGACCAACTGTCGTAATCATAAATTCGAACCAACCCAATCCTGGTACGGTTAAGGGGCATTCACATTGTATACCGAATTACAGTGCTTTAGACCCATGAGTTACGCCAAGACAACGGGGCCTAAGTCTCATTGGTCACCCGTGCCCACAAGACAATAGTTCTTTAGCTTTGATAAAACATACAAACATGTCATTTGTGCCATTGGGGCATTCGAAGAGCAAGGAATCGCCACCTTGTCTTGACCTATTGCAGTTGATATGGTCATCCGGGACTTCAGCAAGAGACGGTCATTTTAATATTGGCTCCAATTTGCAGCGTCGCAATTAGTTGCCATGAACTCCAGACAACTTGATCCTATTGAGTCTCTCAATAAGTCCCACAAGAAGACATCCAGGCTCCCAATTTCGAAGACAGTCTTCTCGATGGCATCCTTGATGTATAGACATTACAGAAAGCAGAAAAGCTATGTACAAAAAGCGATCATTTTGCCTAGACAGACAAGTAACCTTTATTGGAAAATTATCAGTGTAATATGTTTGATATATCGGGCATCGGGGAATTCTCAGAAGAGTATTTGAGTTTGACGAATAAGCATTCTTGCCTTTAGATAACACTTATGTTATGGTGGGTGTTTCTGGGAAATTTGACAGGATAGTGTTTCTTCCGGTCGTTGCTTCAAAACACGAAATATATTCCTGTAATAGGAGGAGCCATTTTTACACAAATATAAAACGTTTACATCAACGTTTTATTGAAACAAAAAAGGATATGTTAATTTTGAATTACGACTACTTTGTACAGTGCAGGGATTGTGCTATTTATACAAAGAGAAAAACGTTTAAAAATATGTTCGTTTTGCCACCAAACATTGTTTTATGCTGAAAATATTTGTTTTTAGACACTATAAATATAGGATTGACAATAGAGTGAGTGTGTATGTGTTGACATGGATTTGAACAGAACTTAGTCAGATCTCGTTTGTGAGATGAAGGCCTGAAGTTATGGGGTTGTTAGACGTTTACAACCCCATTAGCACGGATATGGTGCTGACAAACCAAGAAACAAGATCAGGTTGTATCGGGGACTCGATCCCACGATCACAGATTTCTGTCGCGCCTAAAGGACGAACCCATATCGTAAGCACCTTCATGTTGCTGAACATTTCATAGCAAATATCTGTCAGACTTAACTATTATATGAAGTCGCAACAGAATAGACTGGGCAGTTCTTTTCGCATAGGTTTCTGGCACGTCTCATTGGACTACCATACTACTGGATAACCTGCCCCCCCTACACACACACACACACACACACACACACTTCACATCCATCACACAAATACACAGTATAAACAATGGAGCATACAAACCATAGACCGTCAACAATAGGTCGCTGAGAACACGATTCCCGTATCTCCGGTGTATTTATCACTAGACAGCACTACTTTGCCTTACTTCATGTTCAAGGACATTTCCATGACGATCAAAGTCTGTTTTCGGTCTAATGCTACTCTTCTAACGACGTCGCCCACCAGATGCGGCTGTGCTAACGACATATCCACACTTCACATGTGATATTTTAGCCTTGTAGACAGATTCTTTCGCCTCACTAAATGGTGAAGTACTTTCTAATCGAGGGCGCGTGCCTATTAATGACACTGATTGTTTATAATGAATCCCAGCCCAGACGGTGACGGAAGTTGTGTGAACCTGCATATTGGTGGCAAATACCGCAACACCGGCTGACGCGAGAAGATGCCCTGCCTCCATTTCAAAGCATGCAATATCACTCAGGCGAAAGTTGTCTTGCCTTTGAATAAAAGCGACAAAATCCTTTCAATGATCATGGGAAATCTCTGCTAAAATCGCATTAACATTCCTCAAGCTCAGCCCAATGAAGTCACGCATGACAACAACTCATTCAAAAGGAATGACTGCCATAAATTTAATAAACTCGTATAAGCATAGGATTGATAGTTGAGTCGGTTCAGTCGGTGCTTTAAAACATGAAAAGAATTCGTGCATCTTTTTTATACATGTGTCCGTATCGCTGTATTAAACGTATGCAATGTTAAATGTCATTGGCGATAATTATCAGGACTTCTTTTGGTAAAAGAGACTCACCAGGGTATATTTTTGTCGGGAGTTTTGTCTGAGACAGAATATTGTTTTGCAGTCAAAACATACAATTGTTTCCTTTAACAGGAGGAGCCAATCAGATCTGTCCAAACACATTGACTTTGTAAACATCAAGAATGGCCAGTGTCCAAAGCGTTGCCCTTCTTGATTTGTTTCTTGCTAGGGAAAAGTAGTATGCAATCGTGTACCAGCCACACGATCTGCTTCCTGTCAGTGCCAGCACAATGCACGTGCTTTAACCAATGCGATAAACGTCTGCGACGTGCGTCATTGTTGGCGTGTATTAAAGATTGATGTGCCTATTGCAACTACCGTTTAAAGCGGCGCTCACTAATTCAAATACAAGCATGTGGTTTTCTCTAGCCTTGGCCATTAGAAAACGCCGGAAACGGCTTCAAACTCCATTTTACCTCCAGCAAACCTCGAAGAAACACAAACGGTATTTAAATGAAACTAGTCTTTCTTTGACCCAGACTCGGCACGTGTCCGTGATATAGGTGCTATTGATTATGTGTCAGTTAGTGAAATGTGGTCAGGTCAGGTCCGGTCCGGTCAGGAGGCAAATGTCAATATACTCTTCAGAAAGGAAGTAATATTTTCACGCTGTCACTACCTTACTTGTTGGTTGGTTGGTTGGTTTGTTGTTTAACGCCGCAATCAGCAATATTCCAGCTATATGACGGCGGTCTGTAAATAATCGAGTCTGGACCAGACAATCCAGTGATTGATATCATGAGCATCGACCCACGCAATTGGGATCAATGACTGACATCAACCAAGTCAGCGAGCCTGACCAACCGGTCCCGTTAGTCGCCTTTTACGACAAGCATAGTCGCCTTTTACGGCAAGCATGGTTTGCTGAAGACCTATTCTACCCCGGAATCTTCACGGGTCCTACCTTTCTGGTCACCTGCTTCAGGGACACATAGGCTGCCTGATCCTTGTTTGTTTGTATGTTGTTTAACACCGCACTCAGCAACATTCCAGTTATATGATGGCGGTCTGTAAATAATCGAGTCTGGACCAGACAATCCAGTGCAGAACAATTGCAGCTGCTCCGCTTGCAAAGAATATATCAAAATGCTGCAGTTGCCACCATGAAGGTGTAAGGCGAAGGCAGTATTGGCTGCTAGGAGACTATGAGAATCTGATGGCAGAGTTGGAGAGCGAAAGTCGTGGGCTACTTATGACAAAATGATGCTGTAATGCACAGACAGGTCTTTCCATAGATGGTGACATGTTGCAAACCCACCGTGAATGATCGACGCACGTTTGGAAACCACTTTGCAACCGATCGACAACCAGTCGCCGATGACATGTGTAGACGAAGCCGATTGCCGCTCAGTGGAAACTAATCTGCCATTAAATAACGCCACTTTGGGACCTGTAAGAGACCAATGAAACCTACCAGCGACCAAATCGGTCGCAGCTAGTCTTTTGTGCATGTTCGAAAGACTGGTTGCGACCAAATGGGTTTTGCGACCGCTCTGAAACCTTGTTGCTACCTCGGTGAAATCTTTCAGAGACCTCTGAAACCTTATTGCGATTGTCAAATATTTTGGTCGCCAGGAGGCTGCATCGCGGTCGCATTGTCTGTGTGACTGTGGCTAAATTAGTCGCCTCTTACGACAAGCATAGTCGCTTTTTACGGCACGCATGGGTTGCTGAAGGCTTATTCTACCCAGGATCTTCAAGGGTCCTGCCTGATCTAATCCTGATGTAGTCGTCATGACCTCCATAGTTTCTTACACGCAAACATACTTACTTACTTACTTACTTACTCGTACATTACTGAATCATTTGAAACCTTGAATTCATTGTCATTTTTAAAATAAATATGTCTTAAAAAAACGAAGAAAGAAAAGATCGGGTCTTTAGTGTTTCCGGGACGTTTTCAAACATTTCTACATACATTATTACATTATTTAAACTAATAATTATTGCCTCAGAGACTTGTGCAAGTCTACTAAGAAACATGTCTCGGACACAGCCTGAACAATGACAAGCAGTGATATAAATGTCATCACTAAGAGACGGAGAGTTGCTCCAGCCCGCATCCACGCGACCTACTTTCAGATAATTACTGTGTTGATGAAAGGTTAAGAATAACGTCATTATATAGTGTTCTTAATAAAGACACATCTTGATAATTTAATTTCCCCTCATGGACCTAATATGGCCTATTTAATACAATCATCTACAAAAAAGAGCGGCTTCGACACACTATACCAGGAGAGGTGATATACTATCAACATGAGGTTTTAATAACGGTTTAATGTTTTTCACTTGCATGTTTCAACTCTGGCAGCCAGCAAGACAAGTTTATTCAGTATTTTTGTCAAATGGCCTCAAGCACAATTGATGCGAAATCAGAAAATATCAATTTGTCACCTGAGAATACAGGAAATAGTTTTAATCTGATATTAATAGCATGTTTTATATAAGTAGGCACTGAAAGGATTTTTTTATTTTGTGTTGTTGTTGTTGTTTGTTGTTTAATGCCGCACTAAGCAATATTCCAGCTATATGACGGCGGTCTGTAAATAATCGAGTCTGGACCAGACAATCCAGTGATTGATGTCATGAGCATCGATCCACGCAATTGGGATCGATGACTGACATCAACCAGGTCAGGGAGCCTGACCACCCGATCCCGTTAGTCGCCTTTTACGATAAGCATAGTCGCCTTTTACGGCAAGCATGGGTTGCTGAAGACCTGTTGTACCCCGGATCTTCACTGGTCTCTTTATTTGGTGAGTTGATAACATTTATAATTAACATGTTAATGTTATAGTCATTATTCACGAAAGACAGATATGTAGATCTTAAATTGAAATACGTATTACACTTATATAAGATATCTTCAGTTTCACCTCTCACAACTGGTACAAACACTATTATCAACACTAATATCTCTGGATTTATGACAGATAATTTCATTGAAATTTTGTAATAAAATTCTCAATTTACATAAAGATAGTATTAATGATTGTCTGGAAAGACGGATAAATACATTTCAGATTGAAGATGTGACTTCAATTTTCTATGATCGCTCAGACATTGTGAAGAAACAGTTCCATGCCAGTTTTGTGCAAAAATATCTTTCTTTCGCTGCTTATAAATAAATATTGCAATTGAATATTACCAATATCCTGTGCAATAAACACAAAAGAAAAAAAAACACATGTAAATAATTGATTTTTCCTGACAGTCTATACCAGCTGTTTACCAATATCATCCAACTGCTTTAACGATTTCTAAAATGGTAGAGATATCTGCATTCTTCCATTCTTAGTAACTTTATCCAGTATTTAACTACTCTTACTTGACTATGCACAAACATATTGCGGCGTGCAGTTTCACCAAATATCGCTTTATTTTAGGCATATTTACCAATGCGAAAAAAACCGTTTGTAATAACCCGTAAGTATTTTTTCTATGGCAGCATAGTATTTTGTCCCCAATATTTCCGAGCCAAAAAGTAATATCATTGCAATTTAAGACTAAACGTTACAAATTGTTGAAAATGATATGTGTTCTTATTTGATGTGAACAGATTATGCAGAGACATACTTGCTTTTGACACTACTGACCACATTAATTTAGAATAAAAAACAATACCCAAATATTTATAGTTAGAACTTTGATCTAAGCATTTCAATAAGTTTATCTTACCTTATTTGAAACTAGTGTACACCATCATTTTAACCACAATTAGTTTGTTTAAGCTAAATTTCCCTCAAACTCCATTTTAAATGAAAGAATTGTAATACGTTTATTTCTTTTTGTAAACCACTTACTGCATACGAAAACATGGCAATATCATCAGCAAATAAAGTGACAAAACTCTTTTAATATCCAATAGAAATCTCTGCATAAAGCAGAGTCGATTGTAGGATTCCGACTGTATAATGAGCACGTGTTTACGATTAGCTATCAAATAGTAATGATACCTGGTGTTCGCGAAATGTTGAGCGTATCCTGCCCCACTGGTGGCATCCGTCACAAACACACGCAAAGGCAAGTCAATTGTTGAGCTGAAAAAAACCCCACGGAAACATATGGTACAAGTCAAAATGGGGAATTGCATCGGACATGATTAATATCATGAGCATCGATCCACGCAATTGGGATCGATGACATGCATGAACCAAGTCAGCGAGCCTGACCACCCGATCCCGTTAGTCGCCGTTTACGAAAAGCATAGTCACCTTTTACGGCAAGCATGGGTTACTGAAGAACTATTCTAACCCGGAATCTTCACGGGTCTCCTGTGAAATGATTTCGTCTGATAAATTACCAGTGAAAGGCATTGAGAAAAAAAGAATAATCAAATTCAGAAAAACCTTCTGTAGTGGCAGGGCTTAATACTTCTTCAAAATGTGATGCCCAAACGTTAGGTGATATTGTATTACTTGCGTTCCTGTTTTATAGAGCAGATTCGTGTATCCAAGAA
The DNA here is from genome assembly GCF_022045235.1 of Haliotis cracherodii. Taxonomy (NCBI): domain Eukaryota; kingdom Metazoa; phylum Mollusca; class Gastropoda; order Lepetellida; family Haliotidae; genus Haliotis; species Haliotis cracherodii. The sequence goes on along the minus strand of NW_027266272.1, from coordinate 22,326,097 downwards.
TCTCCTACAGTCTATTTCCTGTGTTGTTTCATTTTTCCCATTACTCATTTTCATGTTTTTGTTCTTCTTTCGTTAACAGCACTTTTGAAAAATCTGCCCTTATTTCAAAGAAAGGCACACCTATAGTTCTCACCACTTGAACTAGATTAATTAAATAATTGATTAATTAACGAAGATACCTGCAAGCGTGCTAACATTAAGTGAAAAGAAGCTATTCCGAGGATAATAAATAATTCTTACAGTTATTAAAAAAACCAAGATGCGCTTTTCAAGAAATATCCATTTTACTGTGGATAAATATCGTCATTGGGTGATCACGTGACTACTATTCGTGTACGCACTTGCAGTCAGGTGACTATAGTGAGGCTATTTTTAGGAGCGTGTGCAAAGTTCGTACACTACAAGAACGAAATTAAAGGAAAAAACCCGAGCAGATGTTTTAGTGGAAAAGCTATTGACCAAGTTCACTGCTAAATATAACCACTCGCACTCACCTGACTGTCGGTTCGTACCCGGATTGTAACCACGTGATCAAAACGCAATGATGGTTTTTATCTCTTGTAACATGGCTCCTTCTTGCAAAGCGCACTCTGCAGTGTTTGTCATTACTGTAAGTTGGTAGGTTGGTTTGTTGTTTAAAGCCGCACTCAGCAATATTAGGCACAGCGATTCGCTGTGCAGAGTTGCGTCCCTTGGGCACACCAGAAACCTTTGATTGTGGGTTTCGAATACCGGTTTGCCCTGATTATGTTTCTAGGTTTGTCAGCACCATACCCGTGCTCGTGGGTTTCACTTAAGTGGTAAACGTCTGAGACCTGCATCACTTCGGGCTTTCCTCCCACATTAAGCAAACACGCCGTGATATAACTGGAATACTGTTAAAAGCGGCGTTAAACACAACTCACTCACTCACAAACGGTCACACCATGTAGACACCAGTCGTGTACGACGTCTAGCATATGTGATTGGGATTTTGACTGAAGTTAGAAGTTCAGTGTTAAGTTAAGAGTGAGTCAGTATTCCAGCAATACTACGTCGGGGACATCAGAAATAGGCTTCACGCATTGTACCGATGTTGGGTATCGAACCAGGGACGTCGGCGTGACGTGAGAACGCTTAACCACGAGGCTACCCCCGCCCTGTTAAAAAACACAATGTACACCCATCCTCTCTATTCCTTTGAAGTTCATATTATTGATGAAAAAGTTTCTTGAATGATTATACTTCACACACCTTACATGCTGTTTCCGATCGAATTCCGAAATAAATCGAATAACGTTTAATTTCAATTTGTCCTAATGCATGTGTCATGTTGTGGACGGTGTGCACCTTGTCGAGACATATTTACAAGAAACATAGATGTTTTGAACACATTTCACTCTGAATCAAATCCATTATACATACCTCAGTTAGTAAAGAAATAGTTAAAAGGCTCATACAATCCCGTGCTGAGTAGATCCCATGTACATTTACCCCGAGATAGATTCACTAGACTTGTATTTACCTACCAGGTTACCTGCAGCATATGCTAGAAGAAATGATAATAAAAGAGGATGCGATATCAAACGAAATGTCGATAACTAATTTATATCCAATTGAGGGGATGATAAAGGATATATGCGTGTCATCTGCTCTTCATTTTCCAGTCATATTCCTTCATGTTCGTATCAATCGATATTTATCCAGTGTGAATAATGTCACGAATATGATTCTCGTGACGGATATGACGAATTATGTCCATGTATGACCGTCACAACTAATGGAAATGTCCACAACTTTTCGAAATTAAGCCTCCAATGTCAGCATAAATTAAAATATATGACGTTCTTTTAACTAATAATAATGTCTTGTCCATATATTCCCCGAAAGTGTGAAAGTTACTGATTTCAACAACAAAAATATTACCTTCCCGATTCCATTCTAGAAGCCATTTCAAGATGAAATACTGGTTGGAGTGCTAAGGACACCATCGTCCCACAACCATAATATGTCGAATCAAACAGATATAGAGCATGACATAACAGCGACCAACGATATTCATAACCTTATAATCATACAGACATATTTGATGAAAGTCCTGTTGTACTGTTCCGACTGCATCATGAGCATGTGTTTATGAATCACTATCAAATAGTGATGATACCAGGTTTTCACGAAAAGGTGAGCGCATCCTGTCCGACCGGTAGCACCCGTCACAAATACGCGCAATGACAAATCATTTGTTATCTTGAAAAACAAGAGAACGTACATGTATGGTACAAGTCGAACATCATCTTTATCGCTGATGCTTTAAATGTGTGAATGTCCTCCACATGTCTATCATTAATCTTACTATGGCTTTGAATGCTGTTACTCCGATCAAACAACTTTGAGCAAGAATCAAATGACTCTCTTTGAAAAAGTCGAAGAAAGCGCATGCTCTAGTATCGAACCTGATAAGTTGTGAAATGTAAACACCAAGGGCTTGATTATTGCTCCACATGAAGGGACAGTTGACTATTGGAAAGTGGAAGTCATCCCTATTGTCATATAGTCCTGTGGATACTTTATTGTCAATCTGAATCTTAATGCTCTAACGTGTCAATTCCCAAAATGAAACAATATGTTAAGCCAGAAATCTATACATAAAATAATTCAGTTGAAAATTATTGAACCATCTCAAATCATCGGCCAAAGGACTGAGATCACCTTGTGTAAGTAGACCCAGGTTTGCATTCAGAATTACAAAAACAGAACAAATTGAATATTCCTCCTCGCGAGATAGCATTCGACGACACAGCATGTGTACAGTTTGCGTGTTAGGTGCAACAGGTGTGACAGGTTGGGCAGGATAAGCTCACAATTTCGCAAACACCATGGTAACATCACCATGTGATAGTGATTCATAGTCACATGCTCATGATATAGTCGGAATCGTACAATCGACTCTGGTTTTATCAATGCCGAAACATATCTGCAAGTCAATGATAAGAAACATATTCTACAAATTCATATCAGTTTCACTTGTTTCACATACATTAGAGAACGTCAATTTCTTTTTTGTATCAACGAGTTCATTTACAAGCTGTAATCTGATTACAGCTGAAATACGGTCTCAAACAAATAAATCATATCGTGTATGAGCCTGGCGTTATCTCAAATACAGCTGTTCACAGGAAATACGGCAGACAATTTTCTACTTTCAAAAAGCTTTGACGAAATGTAAGAATGTAGATATCAAAACATTTGATACACCCATTTAAACAACAGTGGACAGCTGAGATGTACTGAACTTAAAGCTAAGAGGAAATAGAGGTGGCAGATATGCATTTCTTTAACACCTGGGTTAGATTCATACATGCATACTAGTATCTACGTCAGGAAAGAGTGTTTCTAGGCTTGACAGCAGAATAACTTGGTTGGCTCAAACATTAAGTTTGATGTAATCAGCTACATTCCATTGTGTCGGTCACATATGTGCAGTAGCGGCATATACGTAGATATGTCGGTAATGTTCCCGTGTTTTCTCATGTGTAGGTTGATGACGGTGCCGCCTACGTTGAATGATACGCTCTCCTTTCCGCGAACACCTTGTAACATCACCATCAGATTGTGATTCATTATCACATGTTCATGCTATGGTCGGAATCGTACAATCGATTCTGCTTTATGCAGATATTACTATTTGCATGACATGGAAAGGGTTTTGTCGCTTTATTTATTAAAAAAAAACAATGGTGAAGAATTTTTTGAAAGGCATGAAATGGGAGAGTCTTTATGAATATGGAAAGGGTTTGTCGCTTTTATTTTTGAACAAAAACTTTAAAGTACACGTGTAGATATTCTCATTGATAGACACGAGGTTACTGAGAATGAAGTATTATTGTTATTATTATTATTTACTGATTAACAAATAAAAAAATGCAGCAAAGAGGGTTTGGGTGATGCTGGCACAGTCAGGCTGGTTAGGTTCATCATCAGCTCAAGTCCCTTGCCCGCTCTACACGCAGCAAAGAGAGCGAATGGGACTTCTCCCAGGAAGCGCTACCTAGTCGAACCCACCCAGAACACTGCAGCCTTCTGCATTACCCACATTGTCGGAAGGGCTGTATTCCAGGTAGCATAAGCGGGTACTCTCCCAATGTCTGTCAACAGATTGGGAGGTACCAAACCTAAGGTACCGAGAACAATGGGGAGTCGGACAACTTGGTACTTGGGATGCAAGCATTACATTTCAAAAGCGAGGTCTGCATATTTGCCATGTTTTTCCTGAATCTTGTCAATCACATTGGTGTCAAAAGGGAATAAAATTCAATGATATAAAGGATTTCATTTGATTTATCAAAAAGGACAAGATCAGGTTTGTTGGCCTGGATACGTCTAACGCTGTAAATTGGCCTATTCCCCCCAAAAAATATTTATCATTTTCCATGACGCCCTCTACATATTCCGGGTCGTACCACGGCTGGACCTCTGTGTCAAAACCACAAACATGGCGAAGACGTTAATAAAATGATCGAGCCACACCATCATATCAACATTTTGATGCAAAATCACACATTGACGGTTTCCAGTGGGAAGAGACTGGTCCTGAGCAGCAAACAGAAAGCCATCTGTTTCACTTTTCAGGCCAGACGACTTCATCCAAGTGAAGGACTCAGCAGGATTGCGGATCTTCTCAACACACTGCACATAAACTCGATGCCGTGGTCGTTCAGAAAGCCTCTCCTTGAAAAACTGAGTCTGGGCCGACGTGATATGGCACTTCGTTTGGTTGACACTCATTTCTGTACCGTCTGTACCGAAGCGAAGGATTCTGCAGGGATGCTGAACTTCTCAACACACTGCGCGCGAACACCTGGTGTCATCATTGATTTTCATCATATAATATCCTCCTCTATTTCGCCTTTTACGCCCAATGGAATCTTTTACATAATATTTGGCGATTCAAAGCTCATTGGTGATACGACCGCCTCCGTGGTCTAGAGGTAGAGCGTCCGCCCGGAGAGCGGAAGGTCCGGGGTTCGAACCTATCAAGTAACTCTCCCACATTGCACATATATTGCAACCCCAGTGAATCTGTGTAAATATGCATACATGCTCGGCAAAAATGTTCTTGTATCTAGTCTACATTTATATGTGCCGCCTCCGTGGTCTTGTGGTAGAGCGTCCGCCCGGAGAGCGGAAGGTCGGGGGTTCGATCCCCGGCCGCGTCATACCAAAAGACGTTAAAAGATGGTACTTGTTGTTACCCTGTCTGGCGTTCGGCTTTAAGGGGCTAAAACAAGGACAGGTCGGCTCGGAGTCAGTGGGGTATTCATGTTAAACTGTGGCATGGTATCTCAGTGAGCTAGCACTATAAATCGGCATCAGTCCGGACTAGTACAAGCAGCCACACAAGCACACAAACGTACATGCACGTCGCTATATAAGTGCAATAATCTTGGACGCGACGTTAACCCCATTTCACCTCACCTAATTGATGATACTCTGATGATTGCAGGCCTGCAACCAGTGTTGTATATGTCAGAGGCAATACGCTGATACCATGCCATTTCTGGAACGTACTCTCCATGTTATTGCGTATTGACTTTATGGATAGTTCGGCCATTGTCCTGCTTTGATAAAATATCCCAACGTATTGATCTTATCCCGGTATGTCATTGTCAGTCTGTCAAATACCTCTGTATGTGCAGTGGTTGTACACTTTGATGGACAATTCAGTCATAGATGACTGTCACATAAATAAACGAAACAAGAAATATGCCTTTTTCAGTATTTACACCCTTTAAAATACGTGATTCCTAACGATGATTGGCCAATCAGTTATGTGACGAGCACTACAAAATGACGCCATACATATTAACCACATAACCTCTCACACTGTCAGAGAGAATAGGGACATACCATTTCTTGTTACAGAAGCCGCATCCCAATTTATAGTATATAGATCACGTTTTGTATCTTACAACAACAGGTGAAATATTTAACAATTCACTCAAAACTCCAGTTGGCATTTCCTCTTTAATAACCAAACAGAAACGTTAATACGCCGGGGGCAGGCAATCTATTAGTTATTCTTTAAATATTCATTGCCTGCAACAGACTGCACTGTAGTAACACTGACATTGACATCAACCGTATCAATTCAATGTTGCTATGATTTATGTCTGAATGTTCAACTATGCGGATAGATACAAGTTCAACACGTACAACTCCAATTGACATCTGCTGCACATGTTAACGTATGCAGACAACATGAAGCGGCAGTCTGAAGGCGACTTGTGATGGAAAGGCAAATATGCCATTACCATAGCCTCATTGTCAGCCCCCTTTTAACATGCAATTGGCTCTTTACAGGAGGTAAAATAAGGTGTTGGTCTTCTTCATCAGATGGAAATTGAGGTCACAAAGGATGGAGATGGGGCGATAATTACTTGCATGTCTGACTATGTTGTGGAGCGAGTTAATCAAAGTGTCATTAATCACGTTTCCTCTTACGTGGACTTGGAAGCTTCTTCCACGAGCCATGCTGACGCTATGGGCGAGTACTTGTCCACGGCGGATATAATGGTTGCGCGGTACTGATATTACAGGTTAAAGTATTTGTTAAGTAAAATCACAGTGATCACAGTACATATGATGTAAAACTGATTCTACCATACCTACTTAGGCGAAATGTTGCAAATGTGGATAGAAAAACTGAGAAATTGAAAATGTACATATATCTATTACCTTTTCAGTATACTCAAGGTATACCTTGTATATATTACATTAAAAAAAGATTCGAGTCTCGCTAGCTCAATTCAGAGCAGGTTTCAAAAGTCTAACAATATCTGTACATCTTGTAACCTCAATGCTGTGGAAAATGGGTATCATTTTATGCTTGTGTGTCAACTCTATCTTCAATTAAGAAATAAATATATTCAAGAGCAGGTTACATCTTATCTAGATATCAGTTTGTTGTGCATACCCATGTCAACCCCAAATATGACAGTATTACACAATATATATATTGCCTTGTACATACTTCATGTATTGTTAGTTAGAAGGAACACGCTTTGTAAATGTGTTGAAGTATGGTCTCGTAGTTTGCTATGAATAAACACATTTCACTTACCTACTGCTGAAATGCTGCTTTGAGAGAAATGTTTTGTCAAATTCAACCAGTGCTTTGTTTCATCATGTGTGAGGTTTCTGTGAATCTTTGTATTGCCATGAGACACAGGTACTGGATAAGAGTGGTGTGCCATCAGTATACAATGTTGGTTGGTTTGTTGTTTAACGCCGCACTCAGCAATATTCCAGCTATATGGCGGCGGTCTGTAAATAATCGAGTCTGGACCAGACAATCCAGGGATTGATATCATGAGCATCGATCTACCCAATTGGAATCGATGACATACATTAAACAAATCAGCGGGCCTGACCACCCGATCCCGTTAGTCGCCTCTTACGACAACCATAGTCGTCTTTTACGGCAAGCATGGGTTGCTGAAGACCTATTCTAACCCGGATGTTCACGGGTCGTATACAATGTAGTAGCACCGGTAGTCAGTGGGCCCTCACATCTGATAGTATATAAGGTTTAAACAGAACATATTTCCTCCATGGACACCCTATACATTACTTTATCCTTGACAGATTCCATTGATACAAACCTTCACTGACAGTGGGAGCTCAGTGGGTGAAGATTTCGCTCAATATACCAAAGACCTGGGATTGTTTCCCTATATGGAGCAATGTTTGAAGCTCGTTCATGGAGTCCCCGTATTGATGTGTGAATATTTCTAAAAGTAGAGGAAACAAGAATTTTGCAATAAATCTTCCGCTTGATTCATTAAGCAAATCAAAACTTGGAAACAATGACAAGAGGATGTGCCATCGTGAATATCTTGTAAAGTAACGTGAGTGAGTGAGTATGGTTTTACGCCGCTTTTAGCAATATTCCAGCAATATCACGGCGGGGGACACCAGAAATGGGCTTCACACTTTGTACCCATGTCTTCGGCGTGATGAGCGAACGCTTTAACCACTAGGCTACCCGACCGCCCCTGTAAAGTAACGAGCGCTACGTCTTTAGTGCAGCACATACAAAGTTTTTATAATAATAATGAATGTCAAATAATTCATTGCCAGCGGGTCATAAATATAATTGTAAATAAAAGCGACAAACCCTTTCCATATTCAAAAGAAATCTCTGCCAAAGGCAGAGTCGATTCGATTCCGATACACGTGACGCCATCTCAGTGCTTCTTGCGTGTATGATGTGATACAACTCTGATATCAGTGTCTAGTTGAAGTTTTATTTTCAGCGATCCATTCATCACATTGTAAACGCGTTATCTTTTACGCCCATTGGATCTTTTCAGCGGATAATCGAGACTGGTTATTCTATGGAGCTGGCGTTACATATTTACGTGATGGACGGCGGGTAGCCAAGTGGTTAAAGCCTTGGCTCGTCACCTCGATAACCCAGGATGGATTAACATTCGAGTTCCTATTTCCGTTCTCTCCCTGCAGTATGTTGGCTGTCATGTTGCTTAAACCCACTGTACACTTACTTGACACGTGTGTGGCCATGTACTAAATACGGTTGCTGTTAATTGTTATGTCCAACATGGCGTAATACACACTACAACTGTGAGTCGTGGTGGAAACAGAAGCATGTATTTCTAACAGCCATAAAGTTCCTCATACAAAGCAGTTCGTTATTGATTTAGTAAACATATATCGCAGTTGAAAATACACGTGCACCAATTTCGGAAATACACTAAACTACGTTTATAACGAACACACTTATAACGAACTGACGGATATAACGAACTTATTTTTTAGTCCCGGCCATTTGATGTTTATATGCTGTATATATGCTTACAACGAACTACGGTTATTACGAACTAAAATCAGTGGTCCCTTTGAGTTCGTTATAACCGTAGTTTACATATGGTTGAAAGTGAATAAGAAGTCTCCGATAACCAAATTGAAAGCTAAAATAGTTCATTTGCAAGCTCAACTAATGACGACTAGAGCGATGGAAGGAATTTGAGCCAATGTACCACTCCACTTTGTGTTGCAGCCGTATATACATCACTGTGATATATCGCACCTTTCAGCCAACATAAGGTTATGCTCTGTGAACGCAATTTCATCGGTTCATGACAATGTATAATACGCAACACATATTGAAAGCTCCCATGGAACAGTTATTATTGTTCTTGAGGGACTTTCTTAAACACGACAATTTTACTACTTAAATTAACTTTAAACATTTCAATTAAAAAAAGCAAGTGTTTTGCCAAAAAAATATTTCTTATTAAATATGAAGATGATCAAGATGAGCTGTTTGCATAAAAGCAATATGTCTCAACACGCATTTGAATAATAAAAAGATTGCAATTATAAAAAGTGAAAAATAAATTATAAAAGCAGCGACCAGAGATCAAACGTTTCTTGTAGCTGCAATAATTCGTAAACACCAAGAGAAACATTATCATCATATTTTTTGACACAAGCAATATTTCCGAATTCATCGTGATGCGTTAGAACATCAATTTAAGACATTATAAAAGAAACAAGTGAGCTTGTTACAGTATGAACGTGTTCTTGATGTGTTTGCGTATTCCCCCAGGACGTGAGTGAACTGATCCCGGCTCGGTCCTCGGCTGACGTCAAGCTCTGCACAACCTCCAGGGAATACCTTCCCTGAGATTTTCTATGTGCAGTTTCTTAAGTGACACTTCTATTCGGATAGCATTCCGTTACGTAACTGCCTCTAGATATGATACTCCGTCCATGACTGGTATTAACAAGTGCATAAATGATCAGGATTACGATAGTACCAAGTGACCTGGGTATATTTCTGTGGTGTGACCATGTATAAAATTATCCGGATTCAAATTTCTTAGAAGTTGACGGTTGAAAACTTCGACCCATTTTGCAGGACAACAGTCATTAGGATCTATACGGAAACGTCGCAATATTTGTATATTATAGAAGTTGTCATCTATAAATTGTGTCCACTTTGTTTTCCGAAATCTTTAAACACTCTTACACCGTCTCCGTGGTGTAGTGGAGAGCGTCTTTCCGAAGAGCGGAAGTTGGTTGTTCGAACACAATAGGACGTTGGTTCTTGTTGATTCCATGCCTGGAGCTCGGCATTTAGGGGATAAAATGACTTTTCGGCAAGGAGTAAGTACAATGTGTCTGAGAGGCGGACCCATGTCAAACTGCGACAGAGAGTCTTATTCATACCCGCATAAATCCTGACTAGAACAAACAGTCACAGAAACACGAGCTTGCAACTGCACCGCTATAAGGGCAATAATCTTGAACATGACGTTTATCACATCAGCTCAACTAACCGTTAAGGAAAGCTTGAATATATAACACATTATATTTAAATATACTTGAGAAATCTTCTAGAAACTCGGGGACACCGGCAGAACAGTCGTCTTAGGCGCCGCAATTCGATGTGCAGAGTTGCGTCCCTTGGGCACGCCAGAAACATTTGAATGTGGGTTCGAATCCCGATTCGCCCCAATTATGTTTCTAGGTTTGTCAGCACCATACCCGTGCTCGTGGGTTTCACCGAAGTGGTAAACGTCTGAGACCTGCATCATTTCGGGCTTTCCTCCCACATTAAGCTGACACGCCATGATATAACTGGAACACGTTAAAAGCAGCGCTAAACCCAGCTCACTCACTCTTAGAAACACCCGCCTCTCGGTTCCCAAACAGACCTTTGGGTATCATGTTTTTTGTTTTGACTGATGGCATTCATCCTCACGTTGGAACTTGGATAGCGGCCAACAAGGATCTTGATATGTGTTTTCATTCTTTTAATGGCAAGAGGTTCATAATATATTGTCTGCATTATTGCAGAATTTCTTTCCGTTGGTCGATACATTTTGTCTTAATGCGTCGGATGTGACTCTGTATACACTAACATAAAAAAAACACGTTTATAGACGTTCCTTACTGATTGATAGACCTGTGTACTAACAACAGCGACTTCGTTATTGAATTTAAAGTACATACATTAGAAAACGTAAACTTTATGGACAGCAACTTCAAGTTTATTGCAAAAAGCGACGTTTCCATGAGAACTAAAGAAATCCGCCGTCACAAACCTTTGATCAACAAGATCAAAGGAAGTATATCTCGTCTGCCTATGAAGATCTAATCAAGCAATAGACGTTTTTAAATAGGATCCAATCAGCGTGTTTCAACTTTTTATTCATTTGTTCCTTATCCTTATTGTACATCTGTTTTTTTGTGCGCTTTATTACCGGTGTGATATTTGTTATTATTGTACATGTGACTTGTTTGGCCCGTGTTGTCTATTTCCTGATGTTGTTAATGTTAATCTGCTTATCATCCTCCGTGGTCTAGTGGTAGAGCGCCCGCCTGATCCCCGGTCATACCAAAAGACGTTAAAAGTAATGTACTTGTTGTTACGCTTGCGCTCGGCATTAAGGGGCTAAAACAAGGACTGGTCGGCTCGGAGCTCGAGTAAACTGTGTCTGAGTAAGGTATTCATGTTAAACTGCGGCATGGTATCTCAGTGGGCTAGCACTATAAATCGGCATCAGTCCGGACTAATACAAGCAGACACACACTCACAAGGACGCGACGATAAACCTGTGAGGAAATGATACTATCATATAATGTGCACATAGCAGCAAAAAACTCCATATTGGTTATCTACTTGACATGATTGTCCCCGGAGACCGGTGATGGACCATTTCCCCATCATCATAATTCATCATAATTTTCAACCATCTCATTAATGAAACAAGTACTTTCTCTGAAGGAGTGTTATATGATATTTAAACGCTTATCTTGATGACATTTTGAGGTAAAGATTTTTATAACAAGAAGGTTGTCTGTCAGTACAGCGAGAAGGAATTCATTAATGAAGCATAACACTCATAACAATCACACAATTACAATGATATGGCATGGTTTTGTGATCACAGATAATAATACCCGAGAATTACATGTATGTTAATTAATCAGAATAATTCCACATACCATACATATTTTTAGGTTATTGCTATTGAGTTCACCCAGGACAGCTTTATGAAACACGTTATAAAAATGTTCGTACAGATTTCTACATGGAATTATCTACACAAAGAAGGAACTATTAACAATGAATCTTGTGGACAACAGTGCTTGTAGCTTTTGTAATGCTGTCAATGAAGAAAGACATCAGCCATGTCTTTTGGGAATGTAATGAAACTAAACAATTTTGGAATGATCTTGAACTTTGGCTTTATAATTATCTTCCACAAAAAATTAAATTGACAAAATATCTTATTTGGTTTGGTTCTAACTACTCTAATACTTTAATCAATCATATAGTTTTATTGGGAAAAAGCATATTCATGTAAGTGGAATTAAAGGAACCAAACCGAAATTAGATATACTTTTAAAACTATTTAAAAACATATACTCAATCGAGAAATTTATTGCTATAAAAAGGATGACAAAAATAACTTTAACAAAAATGGTCACCTTTATTCTCAGTATTTGATTCTTGGCTCTCTGTTGATACATGCCATGTTTGAGTTTAATTGTGTTGCAACCGTTTGGGGTTTGAAATAGGACAATGTTTGTTTCCAAGCCTTTAATTTTTAATGAGTGTATTGTGTCATTCTGTGCAATCTGAAATATGTTTTTGACGGAATACTGTATTAATCTCCAACTCTGGGAACAATAAATTGTTTTTAAAAAGAACTGTTCGCATGGTGCATATCCCGAGCAATGCTCTGCTACGAGATAAGATAAATATATAAGTATGATACTCGTTCTCGTGTAATTCATGCTTAAAAGTTTCGGAACATGTTTCCTAAACATGTATACAAACGGCCGAACATATTTCTTAGTTATCAAGGGGCGGTCGGGTAGCCAAGTGGTTAAAGTGTTTGTTCGTCACGCCGAAGACCCGGGCTCGATTCCCGACATGGGTACAATGTGTGAAGCCCATTTCTGGTGTCCCCCGCCGTGATATTGCTGGAATATTGCTAAAAGCGGCGTAAAGCCATACTCACTCACTTAGATATCAATACATATAGCAAGTACTGAAGTGAATGGATAGTTCGAGTTTTGCGAAGAACAATGCCCCTCTGACGTCAAGAATGATATACAATCGGTCACAACTGTCATTGTCAGAATAAAATATATACATAAATATTATTGGAAAGGTCATCTGAATTAAAATTAGTTAGCCTGCTACAAACAAGTTGTAAAACACAACTGTTATACATTTCTGAATATATGAAATCATGTTTACAGTAAATATGAAATCGTATCCTACCTCCATTGTCAATATATATTTTTGTTGTATCTGTTAGACAAGGGGCAGAAACCCAATTTTTTTTCAAGTATAAATATCTGACTGTTCTGTTCTGTTCTGCCATTAATGATTGCCTACGAATTGATTTCAATATGTCATCGCATACGCTTGTTGTGTTCTAAATTTCATTTGCATGCAATCGTATTGCTATGGATCTGTCATGCTGTTATTTGATTTGTCTGGATGTCCATGTCCCGTTATTCGGAAAGACGGAATATCTCGAAGTTACAACACGGTCCGTTAGGTTCGCGATACCGGGGTGTGGTTACTTTGGTACACTGTCTCGTGTACTCTGACGACATGAGAAATATGATACTCGTGACGTCATCGGTTGTGTTTGCATGACGTCAACGATGCAGCAGAGCACATGCACGCAGTTGTAATCAATGATGTCATTACTCATGTGTGTCGCATGGTTCATATTTACCCGTGGTGTGCAATCGTAGATACAGTAAACTCGTAGACTACTACTGCCCAGCAACGTATATTGTACGACCTATGCCTGGAAGTCAGAAAAGTGCACTAGCCAATTTCTACGGAAGCCTTTTAGGGCCATTTGTTTATTATTTTTTTTCGATACTATCTTGAAATTTCAAGATACTGAGTTGATATTTCAAGATTATTCACTTCAAACGTATTTCTACATCTTAGGATGTTAAAAACTTATTATCTTGAAATTTCAACTTAGTATCTTAAAATTTCAACTTAGTATCTTGAAATTTCAACTTAGTATCTTGAAATTTCAACTTAGTATCTTGAAATTTCAAGATAGTATCGAAAAAAAAAACCAAAAAAAACTGCCCGAAAAGGCTTCCGTAAATTTCAGATCTGGTACAGCCTGTATACACATCGAGACAGGAGATTTAATAATACGCCAGTGAATGAAAGGTTCTGTTTTAATTGCCAAACTCTTATATATTGAAGATGAAATACATGTTTTATTGAATTGTACTGTTTATAATGCCGAGCGCCAACATCTTTTACCACAATGCTGTGATATGTATCCTGGTTTTAAAACTCTTAGCGAAGTTAAAAAAGTGTCTTTCGTTTTATCAAATAATGTTATGTGTAATCCTAGTGCCAAAACCTGCCAAGCAATTTTACAAAAACGTTAATGGGTTATTTGTAACAAAGTGTGATATTTCTATACTATTTTTATACATGTTTTCTGTACGTAATTTTTAACGTTTTAGTCTCTCATAACTATGTGTGGTAACCGTCTGAGGCCTGCATCACTTCGGGTTTTCCTCCCACATTAAGCTGACACGCCGTGATATAACTGGAATAATGTTAAAAGCGGCGTTAAACCCAACTCACTCACTCACTCACTCATAACTATGTATGGAGTGGCATAAGTAATACTTTTATGTTGTTTTATAGATGTTTGTAAATTTTATACTGTATTACTGGGTTGAGACTTAAATAAACAATTGTCTGTCTGTTTGTCTATATAAGGGTGTCCATTAGTGCATGCAGTGAAGTAACTTTACTCCGGACGATGAGAGGTGAGGTGAGGTGAAATGGGGTTTAACGTCGCGTCCAAGATTATTGCACTTATATAGCGACGTGCATGCACGTGTGTGTGTGTGGTGTGTGTGGTGTGTGTGTGTGTGTGTGTGTGTGTTGCTGCTTGTACTAGTCCGGACTGATGCCGATTTATAGTGCTAGCTCACTGAGATACCATGCCGCAGTTTAACATGAATACCCCACTCAGACACAGTATACTGACTCCGAGCCGACCAGTCCTTGTTTTAGCCCCTTAATGCCGAGCGCCAGACAGGGTAACAACAAGTACCATCTTTTATCGTCCTTTTGGTATGACGCGGCTAAGGGTCGAACCCCGGACCTTCCGCTCTCCGGGCGGACGCTCTACCACTAAACCACGGAGGCGGTTCGGACGATGAGATCCACCATTAGTTGGAAAAACATTTCAGATAAACGAAAAGAGAGAGCGGAGTTAAGCTCTTTGCACAGAATATCAGAGTAGTTCAATTCATATGATGGACACTCCATATAAAAGATGCTACTCACGATCTGTTCACGTGTAAATATGAAACTATTAGGCACGATATGTTTTTTTACTACCGTGGATATAATTTACTAAGAGTTCTTAATGGTAACCCAAATTTGAATAAGTTGACAAACAATAACATCATTGTTTCCGTATTACTAACTCTAAAGATTTGAACTCGGTTAGCCATTTATACAGTGTTCTGTAACAGTGTGTATGTCAACTGCGAAAGCGTTTAAGGAAGTCATCTTTTTCTAAGTCTTTTATCGTAATGCCAACCATGTCGGTGGTACATGAGCTGTACATTAATTATACCTTTCTATTATGTTATTATATATTTTTTATTCATTTGTTAAAACTGAAATAAAAACAAGTTTAATCTATTTGAAAGCTCCGGATCTCGGAGAGTCCGGGATAACGAATGTCCGTACTAGCAGAGTTTCACTGTTTACCCTTCACATTATATGAAAGTCCATGCTGAATATTGTGATATGGCTGTTTGCTTATTCTCGAACAACTGTCAAGATCAGGGCTTATAAACATAAATATTCTTTCGTGTTGAAATGAAAGTCACTATGCCGATTCTCTGGATAGAATCCTTTCTCGCTTCATCTTCGTCATTCTTCCTACTGAGACATGCTTTCTGAAGTTCCATTAAAGGGGATAATTAGGAGGATGCGTCTAGTATCCATACAGTATTGCCTCATTTCCTCATCGCTACATGAACTTTTCATTTCTATCACGGATTGTCTGGAAGCGAACCTGCAGTTTGGATATTCGTGGCAAGGTCGACTTCGTCAAGTCATTATCGTGACAATCTTCCTTCAGAACTGACTGAAGGGCATGTCAAAAAAGGTCGCTTACGAACAGCGGTGAATGGGGCTGATCCGCTGATTTAGATCCGTTCTGCTGATACTAAATTAGATATTGGGTCAGTCTTGCAGGTTGATTGTCAACCAGCGCAGTGGGATAGTAAACGGCTCAGGGCAACAGGTTGTCAGATAACACACAAAAATCCGGATGAAACAGTCCAGAAGTACACATATACATCGGAATTTCATATTTTACTTAAATGTGTCAGTTTGTATGCATAAAATCGCCTATTTAAAGCATTTCAAAAGATTCTTCACAGTTTTTTTTAATAAATAAAGCGACGAGACGCTTTCCGTATCCATTAGAAATCTCTGCAATGGAATAGTGATGATAGCAGGTGTTGGCGAAAAGGTGAACGTATCCTGTCCCACCGTGGCACCCATCACAAACACATGCAAAGGCAAGTAAATTGTTTACCTGAAAAAACACGGGAACATGTGGTACAAGTCAAAATATGGAATTGTATCGGACGTCATGCTTGTCCCTGATGCGTCAAATTTGGAAATGTCCTCCGCATGTCCAACAAAAATACTTTTTGAAAGCTTTACTGAGATCTTGACTGTGGTAACGTTATACCTGTAGATAGTTGGTTACAACGGTAGTGGGAATGAACAGATGCGAGCGTATCAGATACGTTATGTTTGAGATTAAAAATAATACTTTCAAGCAAAGATGACTGCATATTCATCGATCCATGACGTTCACGTTGAGTGTAGATTCATTCAATAATGAGTAAAGTATTGAGAATGAGAACATTTTAAAGTAATTTTTCAACGATTTTTGAGGCGCGGTGTTATCTGGCGATTACAAAAAATAGATTTTAAAAAGTCCTCGCTGAGCTATATCATAGTATGCCTTCCTATATGTAAAAGGATGCTGTATTGTAGAGGTTTCAGCGTTCGAATTCGCTCCCATGATCGATTTCTCAAGCCGGTACAATGTTGCCAATTACACCGCCGTCTCGATAGTGCTTGGATATGTGGTGTTTGTTTGTTTGTTATTCAACGCAATATTGACTATCTCGTTACTAACTTCAGGACCATCGATCCATGCAATTGGGATACAATGACATGCACTCAACCAACTCACCAAACCGGATCGCCATTTAGTCTCTTCTTACGACAAACAGGGGTTTCTGGGGACCTAATACTAGTACTGACTCGGAATCGATAAAGTCACCAATATTATACAGAATGATATTGTATTGTTCGTATTGTGATATCAATATTCATGATTAAAGATGAATAGTTAGTATCAATCTATTATTAATGATATGTTATGCTAATTTTGTGCACGATATGCTAATTTTGTGCACGATATGCTAATTTGGTGCACGATATGCTAATTTGGTGCACGATATGTCAATTGAGTAGTCTCTTGTTCGTTGTGCTCTTGAGTCATTTTGACAATCATAGCGGAATTCCAGCATATCTTATCATGTAGTTAGTGGGCATTGGTACACAAGGGCGTCCTTCAAACTGATATCCTTTGACGTTGTCAAAAAAGCAACCAGAGAACGGTTGCGTCGGGTCAATCGAACACCACCTTAATCGTCTTGAAATTCCAGTTGGAATAATCACATTAGCAAACAGACAATGTACAGCTCTGTACTCGGAATGGTCACCAGAAAACCCTCTGTGGACAAGGTATATATATATATATCAACTTCCCTTTAAAATAAAATTGGATGGTGGGTAGCCTGGTGGTTAACTCGTTCGCTCGTCACGCCGAAAGCCCGGGTTCGATTCCCTACCTGAGTATGTAATGGCCCATTCTGGTGTCCCTCGTCGTGATATGGCTAGAATATTGTTAATGGCGTCGTAAAACCATACTCACTCTCTGTAAAATTGACATCCATATTTCCTTTGAGTATGATTTACTTTTATGTAAACAGGACATGTACACGTGTGTACTTGTCGCAATTTATTCAGTTATGTTTATTTCTTGTCACATATGCGTATGTACTTGGCTTAAGCATGCCAAAACAAATGCCGATTCTGTGATGAAAATACAATATCTGAAGAACTTTTTGTGTCCCATTTTGGGCTTAGATCGTTGAAAAAAGAAAATCTAATAAATTCCCAAACCCCTACAGCAGATCTGGACAATATTTGAATGGACATTTCATTTATTATGGGTGTACATGCCTTTGAGACGTTCAAGAAATCATGGTTTCGTTTGGATATTTGAATATAAGTGCCAAGAGCTATCTTTGTAATACCCAATACGTTAATACGAACTGAGACAGAAATTCATTACAACAGTGAAATGAAAAGTTGACAGAGAGAGAGAGAGAGAGAGAGAGAGAGAGAGAGAGAGAGAGAGAGAGAGAGAGAGAGAGAGAGAGAGAGAGAGAGAGAGAGAGAGAGAGACTAACTGAGACAGAAATTTATTACAACAGTGAAATGAAAAGTTGACAGAGAGAGGGTGAGAGAGAGAGAGAGAGAAAGAGAGAGAGGAGAGAGGAGAGAGAGAGAGAGGAGAGAGAGAGAGAGAGAGAGAGAGAGAGAGAGAGAGAGAGAGACTAACTGAGACAGAAATTTATTACAACAGTGAAATGTACAGTTGACAAAGAGGGGGGTGAGTGGCGAGAGAGAGAGAGAGACACAGAGACAGAGACAGAGACACAGAGAGAGAGAGAGAGAGACAGAGACAGAGAGAGGGTGGGGGATGGGGGGTGGGGAGGGAGAAATACTAACTGACTGAGACAGAAATTCATTACATCAGTGAAATGTTGACACAGAGAGGGTGAGTGGCGAGGGTGAACATACGATCAAAGACAGCATGTTGTGCCTGTAACGGTACATATCCTATTGTTTATACATGTTGTGAATTATGTTGTGCCCATATGTCTGTCTCCTAGAAACATCTATTGCTGATAATTAAGTGCAACGACCTCCCCAGAGGACTTTGGATAGGTTTAAAACGATATGTGTATGTTTTGTGGACGTGATATCGCACTAATGGAAATTGCTTTCTATTGTCCTCAAAAGTTTTTTTCCGTTAATGGTTGTATTCTCATGTTATCTACATATGCTGGAATATCTGAAATGAGAGAGAGAGAGAGAGAGAGAAGAGAGAGAGAGAGAGAGAGAGAGAGAGAGAGAGAGAGAGAGAGAGAGAGAGAGAGAGGGAGAGAGAGAGAGAGAGAGAGAGAGGGAGAGAGAGGGGGAGAGAGAGAGAGAGAGAGAGAGAGAGAGAGAGAGAGAGAGAGAGAAAGAGAGAGAGAGAGAGGGGGAAAAGGAAATATGTACTGAAGAAATACATGTTCACACACTGGAATAATTACGTACATTTATTACATAGAGCAGTCCAAAGCTATAACAGTTGTACATATATTTACTTATAGGTCAATCAATTTCAAAGCCGATGTCTTATCGCTGCTGAGACATGAATACCATAATCAATCAAACTCTCCGTTTTGACAGACAGGCAAGCAGATGAGCTGAAGGATCCCGACTGGGGTCTAAATATAGCGGTCACTGCACTGTTATGCATATAAAAAATAACGAAATAAATATTGATTTCCTCGACATCCTCATTAGAACGCGTCTGCCATGTCTGTGGCCTGTCTGAACGCGAGTCTCCACTAGTTGACCATGGAACCTAATCAGGTGGATAAATGTTATAATGAGGGGACCACAGGCCACTATTAGGATGACCCGGCCTGAATGTTAGTCCATCACTGCTATGTCTTGTATACCTGACGTATGTCACACCAACTAGGCGAATATCTAGGAGATCTAGATGGCTGAGCTGGATAGGAGATTTCCATGTCCACCATATGTGAAATATGAAAAGGCTGAGAAGTTGTTTTTTACGTGAACATCGTTACTTTGTAAGCACCATACTCGCATTCGTTGGTTCGAGCATGCGTTCATCAAAGTAGCGTCTCCTCCCACATTAAGCTGGCAGGTCGAGGAATGACTGAAATACCGTTAGATAACTAAAGGTAAACACCCGAGACCAATCAGTCTCATTATCTCCCGAAACAGATTCCACTGGTGTGAAGGTGAGGTGAGGTGAGGTGACATGAACTGGGGTTTAACGTTGCGTCCATAAATTATTGCGACGTGCATGTACGTGTGTGTGTTTGTGTGGCTGCTTGTACTAGTCCGTACTGATGCTGATTTATAGTGCTAGCACACTGAGATACCATGCCGCAGTTAAACATGAATACCCCACTCAGACACAGTATACTGACTCCGAGCCGACCAGTCCTTGTTTTAGCCCCTTAATGCCAAGCGCCAGACAGGGTAACAACAAGTACCATCATGTTAACGTCTTTTGGTATGTCGCGGCTGGGGATCGAACCCCGGACCTTCCGCTCTCCGGGCGGACGCTCTACCACTAGACCACGGAGGCGGTCTACACTGGGTGTTAAACGCGAAATAGCGGTGATAATTATATGAACGGATCACAGAAAATCAGCGATGAGACCAGGTTTTCACGAAAAGGGTGAACATTTCTGCCCTACCGGTAGCACCGCCACTCGCACAATTTGCATAAAAAGTAAGTGTCTGTTGCCTGAACCCGTACATCACAACTCCTGCCATTGGACGGCGGCCTATAAACAACAGTGTCTGAAATAATATCAAAGACTTACACGCTTACACTTACAGTATATACTTTATTTAGGGGGCGGTCGGGTAGCCTAGTGGTTAAAGCGTTCGCTCGTCACGCCGAAGACCCAGGTTCGATTCCCGACTTGGGTACAATGTGTGAAGCCCATTTCTGGTGTCCCCCGCCGTGATATTGCTGGAATATTGCTAAAAGGGGCGTAAAACCAAACTCTCTCACTCACTCACTACTTTATTTAGGGAGTATTTCTCCCGTGTGTTAGCCGGGAGTGTTTGGTTTCAGGCTAATTGTAGTCCTGCACCATGACCTTGGAATATATGTATTTTATGAAAAAATGTATCTAGAAAGGCATACAAAAGCAAGTCTAGCCAGCTCAAGCTAGCTCTATTCCACAGCATAGGGAATTTTTTTAATATTTTTAGAGTCAAGAAGGATATTGTGTAATATAAGATTTCAGAGACTAAATGTCTAGAGGCTAATTGCAGTGGTAATATGTAATTCTAATTGGACAATGATAGTAACTTGGCACACGAAGTATTCAAAAGGTTGGACTTCATAGTCTGTTGTTTTGCTGACTCAAGCACGTTTGTAGATTTGTAGAGGTGTTAAACATGATTGTGGTATCGTTTTTTAAAAGGTCCATTTTTGGGATAGGGGTTAAATAATTTTTGTTAAGTAAAATTAATAATGTTGGTATGTGGTGTAGGAAGCATTACAGTAACCTTACACCCAACTCCTCAAAGTTATTTTGAATCTTTCTCTGGTTTTTCTTTTAGACCACCTATATGCTCATTTAGCATTTCCAGAAACCCAAGATATAGCATATAGATATAGACTATTAGCATTTGCACATAGGGTAGATCATGATCTCCAACGATGTCGTCCTGGTAGCGTACCACCAAACTGACGACGTTGAGTAACGAAAGCGCCGCTGAAGCGATCTTCTGGACGCATGTCGTCCCTTGCACGACCATCAGAGCTGTCCTGGACTCATCTGTGAACAGTGTGCTGTTCGAGTCTTGTCTTCTGAGCCTCACATGTTGTTTACTCCAAGCTAGCTAGGAGTGCCCGACGGTGACGTTGAAGCAAAATTGGACGTCGGGGCCGTATGTTGTGCTCTCTCCGGTTGGGTATCGTTCTCTCACTAGTTGGTCTCAATCCAGGAATTTTCTGATCTGTTAATGTGGCAGTTTGGTATCCATTCCGTAGATACACCAACCGAATATGGTTGTCTTGCCGACGTGATGTCCCACGTGGATGACTGACCCGTAGCAAGTCAGGAAGGTTACCCAGCTGCTGATCCACATCATGAGATGTTATTGTGTTGCGAGGAACTTTAAAATGCCTGGCGGTTAGCCCTATTCTTGTTTGCGGAAACCCATGGCGCAAAGAAATTGATTTTCAGCAACCCGTGGCATTGCGTGAGCGTTATTTATGAGCACCTGATAGCTTAACAGTGCTGTTCATATTAAAACACCAAGTGTGTGAGTATCATCCCAATAAACATGCGAATTGTGCGCCGTGCATTAACATGCACGTGCAAACTTTGAATCACGATGTTAAAATCTAGGTAATGTCTTCCCGAATATGTATTGAAAGATGCATCATTAATATTCCTGAGTGCGGCCTTAAACAACATGAAAAATATAAATTCGACGATATATGAAGCACAGTTACTTTTTCCTTAGCATACATTAAGAACGGACCTGTGAAGACTTGAATAGATCTTCAGCAACTCGTTCTTGACGTAAAAGGCAACTGTGCTTGTAAGAGGCGACAAACGGGATAGGGTTGTCAGGCTCGCTGACCTGGTTGATGCCTGTCATCGTATCCCATGTGTCGTAGATCGATGCTCATGATATCAATCACTGGGATTGTCTGATCCAGACTCGTTTATGTACAGACGGCCGTCGTATAGCTGGAATATTGCTGAGTGCGGTGTTAAACCAAACAAACAAACAAACAAACAAACAAACAAAACATTAAGAAATTGTTTCCTTATAGCTCAAATAATGACCGCATCGCCTGCTGTTTTCTTATCACCTTAATGCGAGCTGGAATAATAATCACTCATTGGTCAGGCTCAGTGACTTGGTTCATTGCATATCATTATTCCCTGACGGCGTGGATCGTTTCCCACAATATGGGCTGTCTTGTCTTGC